>NC_044395.1:80591718-81252552 GCF_006542625.1 Nomascus leucogenys | reverse complement strand
AAGCCACCATGCCTAGCCAAAAATTATTTTAAACATAATCCAAGAATTGTTAAGTTGCATGTGTTTGAAGGAATAAAAGACTGTGTATTTAAAAAATACTTATCTTTTAGAACTTAAAGTGCCTTTTATAGATGTAGGCTTGTGGAGTTTAACAGAAGACATTCTGCTGTATATAGACTTCTGACCGAGAAAAGGGCCTCAGAAGGGATAAGGACAACTTAGAGCCTGCTAACCAGAAGAGCTGTTTTTGTTGACTGACGTTATAGAAAGCTCCAATATGCAAGAATAGACAAGTATCAGAGAAGTTAAGAACAGAGTTCAAGAGAGGCAAGTGAGTACAGAGTATGACTAAAATTTGAAGTTTTATGGTGTAAGTGAATAGAGATGTGAAATAGAAAGAAGACAAAAAAGTGAGTCACAGTTTGACAAGATAGCTGCAATAAATGTCCATTTTAGAAACATAACCACCCAAATGTAAAATATTATTTGAGGCATTGATGCCAAGCCAAACATATGACCGCTACTAATAATTAACATGATTATCATTACTGCTAACATTTAGTAAGCAGTTACAGGGCCAGCCATTTTGCAAAGCATCATAATGGATACAATTCCTGTAACAATCTTATGAGATAAGACTCTATCGACCTCATTTTATAAATGAAGAAATCAGGGCTAAAGGGGTTGTAGTGAAAGAAAAATTAGAACTCAAGTCATGTCTGGATGCTGAGATGAGCATGCTATGCGGCCTCCTCAATTGGTTAGAATAATAAGTCAGTAAACTGCAGGGATATTAACAATTAACTGTTTCTTACATATTCTTTCAGAAGTACATTCACAGAGGAATAGAAGGCATTTCACTCCAAATTTTAAAATTTCAAATGGAAGACAAAGGAGAGACACATATGAAAATGAGAACACTATAAAAACAACTACCTTTTCACAATATAAAAAAGGCAAAGAACATTTCTCAAGAAACAGTACAATGTTGGCTTATCCAAAACAAAAAGGCCTGCCTCAGGCACATGCCACCATGCCCAGCCTCTTAATCTCTTATAATAGGTATAAACAATCTACATCAAAGGAGATTCAGTTATACCTGCACCAAAGGAGATTCAATAGAAAAAACTAAATTAATGTTAGCAATTTTATTATTAAATTGGGATATCTAAAGATTGAGTGCTAAGTCATTTTCAATAAAAGCTCTCATGCACCAACACTCAAATGTATTAGGACACATTTACTGATATACACATAAGTTTTACTTTAAAATACTCTAACAAAAACAAAAACAAAACAAAAAAGGTGGGAGGGAAATGTATAAAAAAAATTGTGGCCGGGCGCGGTGGCTCACGCCTGTAATCCCAGCACTCTGGGAGGCCAAGGCAGGCGGATCACAAGGTCAGGAGATCGAGACCATCCTGGCTAACACAGTGAAACCCCGTCTCTACTAAAAAAAAAAAAAAAAAAATACAAAAAATTAGCCGGGCGAGGTGGCAGGCGCCTGTAGTCCCAGCTACGCGGGAGGCTGAGGTAGAAGAATGGTGTGAACCCCGGGGAGCGGAACCTTCAGTGAGCCAAGATCGCGTCACTGCACTCCAGCCTGGGTGAAAGAGCGAGACTCCGTCTCAAAAAAAAAAAAAAAAAAAAAAAAAAAAAAAAACGTACAAATTGATAAATGTAGGCGCAGGTGATAGGCACACAGGAATTCATATCATTCTACTGTCATGTACGGCTGAAAATTTCAAAAATCCTTTTAAGGAATTCTCTGATACTTCAAAGCAAAGGTGGGGGGTTCAGACTACATAACTGTTCAACAGTTTTGCAAACAGATTTTTAAAAATTCATATTTTTGCAAAATGTATCTGGTGAACAAATGCTTCCCTCTGCTCTGATGACCATGACTCTAGTAATGATTGGCAAAAATAATGTCTATAATGAATCTTAAACATGGCCATCTAGCATGAGGTAAGACAAAAAGGTCTAAACAAATATCACTGGATCTTGATAATAACAACTATAGCCTTTGATAGTTTCCATCTGAAAAGAAAACTAGGAATTGAGTGACAAAGTATTCAACAAGCAACTAGAGTACAAGCCTGGTCATTAGTACTAAAAACTGTGAGATAATAATAAGTCTGCTTCTTTAGTCCTTCAAATACATCTACTTGTTCAATTTCCACACTGTACAAAGGGGGAAAAGAACATATGCAGGAGCTCTATAGATAATTAGAAAAAAAACAAGTCTTATGTGGATACAATTTGTTTTGTTAAAAATCCATTATCACAAAGTCACAATACATGGCTGTTCCCTCTGAATCAACTGTGAACCTGCTGTATAATAAAACTTTTCCTCACTAAGCTTCTAGGTATATGCTCTCATGTGCAATGTTTTACAATTATTTTTTAAAATGTGATTATTTTTTGCAAAAGCCTATTTATAGTAAATATGTGCTCTATGCAAAATGTTCACTTAGCTAAATTGGTACTTTAACTGAATATAAACTTAAGTTTTAGTCATTTTGTTACACTCTCCATGCTTAGTAGTAATCTTTGTCACAAATGCTATTTCTCTGACTGCTAACATTACAGCAAGAAAATAATTATTTGCAGTAGTGAAACTGATTTTGATTTCCTCAGTGCACTTCTTATCTATGCTTCCTTCCTAGAACTACATCTGACACTCAAGCAAAGATTCTAGATGTACTTTGGAGCTAGCAGGAAATCTTATAAAAATGACACTTTACAAGATTGAGAGAATAAACATTGGTAAGCATAAAATATTTGACACAGCAAAGACTAGTTTGACATATCTACTTCCTACTTCACTACATTAAAATTAGTGTTCGAGATTCAAAAATCTGGCTGACAAAATGATCAGACTCCCTGTCCAAAAATACATCCAGAAAAGACTGAAGACAAGTACTTTGAGTCACTGATTACAGACAGAGGATCCTTATCCAAATAAGTCACATGTCTCTACCTATTCTATCCTAAGAAACTGACAGAGCTCAAATTTTGGGTCTTAGGTATCTTGAACTCTAATAATTTTAATGAAAAGCTATTATGCTAGATTGCTGGGTTTAAATCTCATTATTACTATATAAAAGTCTTGTTAAAATACTTTTAGTTATGTGCTTACTTAGCTGAGTTAACTTTAAGTTATATCAAAAACTTTAAGTTATATCGAATCCTGTAAGTACTGTTAAAGAGACATTCTGTTAGCTCTGGCTTTAAAAGTGAAAGATCTAAAGATAAGATGGGAGGAGCAATTTATTATATTTGAGTACATGGAAAAACACTCCTTTGTGACTGCAGATGGCACTTGCTGAATCAGGGACATATTTCTTTCACACTTCTATTTTTGCCCACTGATGTAGAAGATGCTATCTTAACAGAAAAAATACTAATAGATGCAAATTGACACCCATCCTTCGATTAAAAGTAAGTTGGTAGCTTTCCCGGAGACTTTAAAAACAAAGACTATTAATCCCAAACTATTCTGGGCTCTGCACCAGTGACAAATATACTTTAGAAGGTCTTCTAACTAATAAAAATATTTAGGATTATGTGGGCAGAAAAAATATTGTTCTTAAATCTGGATAGAATTACTGTGAATATCTTTAAATAATATTTTTAAATATTTTCAAGGTTTTTAATACTGGTATTAAATTATAAGATTTACACAGACTACCTGACCATTTATTTTGAAAAATCATAAAATATAATTTTTTTAAGCAACTGTTTTTGCTGGGAGCTCATCAATATACCAGAAACACATTTAATTCCAGTGTCTTGTTCCTCCAAAACTGTAACTCTAGATCAAAAGTAATATATCACAAAGTGTTTAGATGACCGCAAAGAAAAAAGGACTGAAAATTAATTTCCCTCTAGCAATAATTTGTCAGAAAACATTTTCCTCATTAAGTAATCGAATGTTAAATGTGTATGTCAGAAACATTTTAAATATTTTACTAAGAAGCTTGGACACTGTATACCCTAGCACGAAATATTAATATTATAAACGATGAATTTTAGGTATAATCATTATATAAACATGTTTCTACAAAGACAATGGAAATCAGGACTTCTGTAAAATAAAATGAAACAATGTATTATAATTCCTTTCCATTTCTTTCATAGAGTTAAGAAATTAAAATGAGAGCACATCTAGTCCCATTTTATAGTAAAAAAAAATGACTAACTCATAAATGTACTAGAAATTCTAGTAGAAATAGCTTTCATAAGACTAGAAATTCTAGTAGAAATAGCTCATCATAATTTTACTATCAGCAATAAAATTTTGAGAATTCTTCTAAAACAATCTCTTCTTTGGGACAGTGGTTCTCATATTTGTTTGGATGGCAATGAATAAGCAATTGAGGGTACTCTCTATGGAACCCCCAAAATGATCATGTTGTACTTAATGGTATCATAAGAACTAGAAAAAGCTTGACTAGATATCTATCTATATATATGTATGTGTAACTCTATAATTGCAATTGCAACGTGTGTGTGTGTGTGTGTGTGTGTGTGTGTGTGTGTGTGTGTGTATTCCAATACAAAAATCACAACCACAAACCATTATCTATGAAAAACCTAAACAAGTTCAGGGCAATTTTTCCATTAACACTGATTTGGTATTTGTTAATAATAACCATAGCTAATGCTCCAAATATTTAACATGTGGCGGGCAATAGGCCAAACTGATTTATATGTATATCTTACTTATAACTTACGCATCTCAAAATATTTACTATGTGCTGGGCAACAGGCCAAACTGATTTATATATACGTATTATTTATAACTTATGCATCTTACTTACAACCACAAAAGACAGCCATTATAAGTTTCGTCTGACAGTGAAACAACTGAGATTTCTAACACGTTAGATGTACTTTAACCTAAGTTCCAAGTACTAGTTAAATGGTTGAGTGAGGACTCCATCCCAAGCTTGATTCAAATTTGTTCTTCTAATCACAACACTATCCTTCTAGTTACAAAATAAAATCTAAACAAATTTAATTATTTTATATAATCATATTTAAAATTTTAAACTAATCAGAAAAGACCAACATTAATCAAATTGTTAAAATTGTTTTTGGAGAAAGTGTCTTGCTCTGTCACCCAGGCTGGAGTGCAGTGGCACGATCATGGCTCACTGCAGCCTCCATCTCCCCAGGTCAATCAATCCTCCTGCCTCAGTCTCCCAAGTAGGTGGAATTACAGGCATGCACCACCATGCCTGGCTAATTTTGTATAGAGGACAGAGTCTCACTATTTTGCGTACGCTGGCCTTGAACTCCTGGGCTCAAGCAATCCTTTCACCTCAGCCTCCCAAAGTGCTGGGATTACAGACATGAGCCACCATGCCTGGCCAACATTAATCAATCTTAAGAGTGGAACAGCAGTGTAAATTGAAGAATCACTTAAAAGTTGCTATGAGAAGCCTTCTATTAATTATGTATTCTGGAAATGACTCCTAAGTTCCAAATGTAAGGTGCTTTTGTTAAGCACATAGGTAAAGAAATTCAGTTGTGTCAGCTGGATTTCAAATAAAGGGCTTCTCACTAGGGTATAAACCAACTGTAAAACCAATTAACCCAGCTAAATACTCAAAAGACAGAGATTTTTAGAGAATAAAAGTTTTAGGGGGTAATAAACTAAATCCACTCTGCCTTGTTTTTAGCAACTTTGGAATTTACTTAATTTGAAGGAGGTACATGGACTAGTGTTGTTACAAAAGAAAAAGACAAATGACTTTTACTCTTTAGTATAACTGGTATTTGCTAAAGAAAATATTACTAATATATAATAAATATATTAGTAAGTAGGGAGTCCTCTGTCAGTATTACTCTAAGTATCAATAGTTTTTAATTTTGTATTATTAAAATTGGCATATTTATAGCCATAGTCAGAAAGCCAGAAAACAATATAAAAATAATTCTCATCAATGAGAACTGTGAAAAGATTATTCAGCAGCATAGCTCAAATGTGTCTAGCTCAATTCAACTTAAAAATCTTATTATTCTGGAGTGAATTTTTACTAAAAGACAGATGTCTTTAGTCTGCCTTAGATAGCTACTAAAGACAAGAAAATCTGTTAAATAATCATTAAATTTTAAAATAATCTTAAATGAAGTCTTAAAATATATGTACCTTATAATATCCATTGCCTGGTAAAGTATTTCAGATTGATCAACTCCAAGAACCTTCTTTGCCCCAGCTTTAGCAGCAAACATAGAGAGAATTCCAGTTCCACACCCAACATCCAAAACTACCTGAGGTAATTAAAAAAAAAAAAAAATATGTTATCAAAAAGGTCTCTATATTAAATTCTATTCACATATTATGATGTTTCTGGCTAGGAAAAGATCACAATAAAAATTTTAAGCTGGCCAGGCGCGGTGGCTCACACCTGTAATCCCAGCACTTTGGGAGGCTGAAGCGGGCAGATCACCTGAGGTTGGGAGTTTGAGACCAGCCTGACCAACATGGAGAAACCCTGTCTCTACTAAAAATACAAAATTAGCTGGGTGTGGTGGTGCATGCCTGTAATCCCAGCTACTCAGGAGGCTGAGGCAGGAGAATCTCTTAAACCTGGGAGGTGGAGGTTGCAGTGAGCCAAGATCACGCCATTGCACTCCAGCCTGGGCAACAAGAGAGAAACTCCATCTCAAAAAAAAAAAAAAAATTTAAACTTTACTAAGCAATAAGGTAATTTCTATTTGGGAAAACTGAAGATATCATTACTATGAGTTGTTTTAAATTAATAACAGTATAGTTGGCCATAGTCTGTTGTAATTAGACCCAACAATGCTAAATTTAAGAGATTTTATATAAAAAATTATTTCCATAGATTTAAGAGAGAATTGTTTTTAATTTCCCTATTGTATGTATATTCTATTTTAGGTTCAGTAATTCTACATTTTAACAGAAATAAATTTCTTCAAGTTTGAGTGGCAGGAATTAACTTAAGCAGGATGGCTTGACCCAATACCATTTTAAAAGGGTTATAAAGCAATCAAGGATACAGAATATCACTACAACCTTCCCACCTCCAAAATTAAATATTCAGCCCATTTTAACAATAAAGTGCAATAAAAACAAGTTAGCTGTCAAAATTCAGTTTAGGTTGAGAGTTTAGGTTGCAAAAATGATAATTCTTGGTGAAAGAAAAGTATTTATTAGAACTAAAAGTTTAAGATGCCATTGGGAGTGAGTAGGGAGCAATTATTTAAATCAAGAATTTAATATGGTTTTCCCTGGAATGGTATAGTGAAACCTGCTTAGTTCATAGGAAAAACAAAAACAAGTCACCAAGGAAACACATTTAGCAAAATCCTTGTAGGTACACTACTCTGTGAAATTACTGAAAACTAGTGCTTTAAATCTTTCACTATCAATGGCCTAAAAATCATACATACTTGTCCCCAAATAGGAAGTCATTGCAGTGCCCTCATACCGTAAGTATTCACTAAGCATTACTAAGTACCAGGAATTGATTTCAGTGATGGGGTACAGCAACAAACAAGAACAAATCCCTGTCTCAATGGCACATACAATCTTGTGAGAGAGACAATGAATAAACAAAGAATATAAAATAAGGTCAGGTAGTAAGAAAAATCAAGCAGAATAGAGGTTAGAGCAGGGGAGAGGAGATACACTCTTTCTTTTACCATTCTAGATAGGTCTGAGAATACCTCTCTGATACATGTGAGCAGAGAACTGAATAAAGGAGGGTGTCATGCAAAGATCTAGGAGAAGAGCATTTCAGTCAGGAGGATATTAAATGCAAGGCACAACATTCCAGGCAAAGCCAAGATGGCCAGTGTGGCTGAACTGGGTTCAGAAAGAGGTCACTTGGAGGTGAAGTCAGGGGTCAGATCACAGAATGCCTTGGATTTTACTCTGAGTAATGAGAAACTATCCTAAGAAAAATAAAACTAGAATTAAGAATCGATGATACTGTACACCAATTTTTTTTCCTCACTAGGCAATAGAATATGGTTTAACCATCAGGTACATTTCCTATGCTTTAAAAAAAATTTTATGCATATTACAATTCAATACATGTTTTTCCTTCTTTTACACAAATGACAGCATATTATACCCACTGTGCTACCTATTGCTTTTTTTTTAACTTAACAATATAATTTTGAGATCTCTCCATATCAATTTATAGAGCTCCTTTCTTTTATATAGCTGTACAGGATTCCATACTATAGCTGTATCACAATCCAATTCTCTACTGATGAACATTTTAGGTGTTCCTGAAATCTTACTAGGGCAATAAATGCTGTAAATAACATCATATCAAAGCCCATTCCCATGAATTAGTAAATCTAAAGAATATATTCCTAGAAGTGAAAACACTGTGTCAAAGAGTACATATCTGTAATTCTGCTAGACATAACCAAATTGATCTCATAGGGCAATTCTGCTAATAAAGACTCCAGTAAGCAATGTATTAGTACCAATTTCCTCACAGGTGAGACTAGCCTATGGGACATATAATCAAACTTTTGGATGTCTACCCATCTGGCAATCACAAAATAATGATATGTTGATCTAGTTTTAATATGCATTTCTCTTAGGAGATTTAGCATCATTCCACGTATCATAGAGCCATCTATAATTTTATGTGAATTACTGATTTACATCTTCTCTCCATTTTTCCACTCAGTTGCTAGTCCTTTTCTTATTAATCTGTCTTAGCAGATAAGAGTTCTTTGTAAATTAAGATTAGCCCTCTATAATATGACATGCCATGTTTTCTCACAGCATGTATTTTTGTCTTTTGATTCTACTTAGTGATTTTTGCTACACAGGAATTCTTTACCTACAACTAAACTTATTAATCTTTTCTGTAATGTCTTCTGGACTTTGATCATAATTATATAGGCCTTCCCCAGTCTATCCCATTTCACTGCATTTCATCTTTACACATTTCCTTCTAGTACATTCATGGTTTCATTAACACAGTTTGTTTTTAAACCATGGTATACACGACGAGGCATGGTCCAACGTTTTGTTCAAATGGCTGGCCACTTGTCCCAATATCAATTACTAAACAAAGTTTCCCCCACTGATTTGATATGTGACCTTTAACATTCATTTAAGTATTTGTGTATATTTGCATTAAGAAGTGGATTTTAAATCTGTTCTGTTAATCTATATATTCATGTGCCAGGAATTATTTTAGTTACGGAAGCTTTATAAAATGATTTAATATCTAGTAAGTCTGGTTCACACTCACTGCAAATATTTTTCCACAATGTTTCTGGAAAACTTTTTATATTTATTTTTCCATATAAACAAGAGAATTGGTTTGTCTAGGTTTAAAAGTCTTAGCATTTTTATGAGAACTGAGCTAAAATTTAGGGAAAACAATTTTGAGTTTTCCTATTTCAGAACCTGGTATGACTTTCAATTTGTTTAAATTGCCTATTAGGTACTTTAGTTGTTGTTTTAAAAAAAATCTTTTTTTATGTAAGTCCTGCATGTTTCTAGTCGTTTACTCCTGTGCATTGTATCTTCTGTATTACTATCGTTAAGTGGAGTTTTCCTTCTATTATATCTTTATTTTTGAGATAGAGTCTCCGTCTGTTGCCCAGTGGCACAATCTCAGTTCAATGCAACCTCCACCTCGCAGGTTTAAGTGATTCTCCTGCCTCAGCCTCCCGAGTAGCTGGGATTATAGGCACCCATTACCATGCCTGGCTAATTTTTGTATTTTTAGTAGAGATGGGTTTCACCATGTTGGCCAGGCTGGTCTCAAACTCCTGACCTCAAGTGGTCTGCCCACCTTGGCCTCCCAAAGTGCTGGGATTACAGGCAGGAGTCACCATGCCCGGCTCTTTCCATTATGTATTGAAAATATAATTCATTAGTATTGACTCCAGAAGAGAGATAATCTAAACATCCTGATATCCACTGAAGAAATAAAGTTGTTGAAAGGCTACTACTTTGTGCTTCCTATCCTATGCCCAGATGGTTTCAGTGGGAATTTGACTGTTCTTGAACACATGGCCTGTCTGGGTGAGTCAGTACCTTTTAACATAATTACTTTTATAAACATTAAGAATTTTACTTTAACATGCAATCTATATACATCACTGCAAACAAAAAGAATTTTTTAAAAGTTCCAAATAAAATGTAGCAACAAAAATAGCAAGAAAACAGTATACTACATAGTATATATGTATCTAGTACAGTTATAGTACCTCAACTTGAAATATTGTATGGCAGAAAATGAAAAAATAGAAAAATATATACAATGGAACAGTATATAATAATTTTCCAGAAACTCTCATTAAAATAAAACATTTACAAAACTAAAAAATGAAAAATAAAAGACCAGTGTGGAATTTAGAAGTTTGCTGAAAGTGCTTTGGTGATACTGTCTGGGAAGATCAACACTCCCTTGCTGTGTACCAAAGACAAGCTGGCAGCACAACTGGTGACACCATACATGGTATATACCCTTCATGACCTAGGGAGTCTAGTGCTAACAAATTACCTTATAATTGTGCTCTCATATGTATAAAAAATATTTTTAATATTTTATATGAAGCATTGTTTCTAATATAAAAAATGAAACAACTTACGGACATTCTTACATTGGATATAGGAACCATAAAAAGAATATTAATGAAAAGATGCTCAAAATCACTAATCATTAGAAAAATGCAAATCAATATAAATATCACCTCACGCCAACTAGGATAGCTATTATCAAAAAACTAGAAAACAACAAGTATTGCTAAGGATATGGAAAAATTGGAACCCTTGTGCACTGCTGGTGGGAATACAAAATGGTACACCCACTGTGAAAAACAGCACAGTGATTCCTCAAGGATTTAAAAATGGAATTACCATATGACTCAGCAATTTCATTTCTGGGTATTCTTTTGTATACCCAAAAGAATTAAACGCAGGGCCTCTAAGAGATATCTGTATACCTATGTTAATAGCAGTAATATTCACAACAGCTTTAATATAGAAGTAACCCAAATATCCATAGACAGATGAATGAATGGATAAGCAAAATGTCGTACATACATACAATGGATTATTGAGCTTTAAAAATGAAAAAAATTCTGACATTCTCTATAACAAGGTCAAATCTTGAGGACATTATGCTAAGTGCAATAAGCCGGTTACAAAAGGAAATACAGTCAGCCCTTTGTATCCCTGGGTTCCCCATCCAGGGAGTCAACCAACTGCTAATCAAAAACATTTGGGAAAAAAAATTGCATCTGTACTGAACATGAAGTCTTCTTTCTCTTGTCACGGTTCCCTAAACAATACAGTATAACAACTATTTATATAGCACTTACATTGTATTAGGTATTATAAGTAATCTGGAGATGATTTAAAGTACACAGGAAGATGTGCGCGGTTTATATACAAACACTACACCATTTTATATCCAGTAAATGAGCATTTGTGGATGCTGGTATCCACAGAGGGTCCTGGAACCAATCCCTCACAGATACTGAAGGGAAGACTGTACTGTAAGATTCCACTTATATGATGTAGATGAGCAGTCAAAATCATAAAGACAGAAAGTAGACCAGTGATTGCCAGGGGCTGGGAGGAAGGGAGAACGGGGAATTACCATTTAATGAGAATAGTTCCAGTTTTACAAGATGAAGAGTTCTGGAGATGGAGGTGGTGATGGCTGCATGACATTATAAATGTATTTAATACCACTTACCTATACACTTAAGGATAGCTAAGATGGCAAATTTTATATCATGTTTATTTACCATAAGAAAAAACATGGGGATAAAAAGATAATAAGGAATTTCTCCAAGAAAAGTTGCTGAGTGAAGAAAGTATAGAAGGATATGTTTAGTATACTCCAATAAGAGTTATGTGTTTTTTTGTAAGACCATCCATATTTACATTCAGATATAATGTATATACAAATGCATATATGTGTATGTGTATGAAATCCTTATTTAATCCTCATTTTACAAATGAAGAATGTGAGCTTCAGAGAGGCAAAGAAATAGGTCCAGGGTCACATAGCTGGTAAACTGTAGAGCCTGCATTCAAACACAGGTTAACCTTCTTCTAAAGCCTATATTTTTAATTGTATATTAGTTATTTATTACATCTAGCTTAGAATTAGGTGATCAGGCAGATAAGCTAAACTTTGATAGAATCAAAGAGGTGGAAATAGAATGAACATTATTTTATAAAATGGCGAGGAAATTTGATTCATTTTTTTTCTTAAAAAACTGAATGAATTGTAACTGTAGATAATAATCACAAGCATAAAGAAGGCCCTTAACTGGGAATTTCTTCAATAAACTACAAACAGAAATTAATTATGAGTGGGTGAGAACACGATTCAATACCACCCAAAGTTAAATTAATCTGAGAAACCATATGGCCTCCACAGGAGCTTTGTGAATTGAAATAATATTAAGAAAAGAAGGAAGAAAAGGAGGCTGGGAAGGGATGGAGAGAGAAGGGAAGGAAAAAAGGAAGGAAAACGTTTTTAATATATTTAATATCTTGATGATTAATCTTATGATTAGTAATACTTGAGCTTTTTCAGTATTTACTTACCTATTATAAGACATGTCCATTCAGAAGCATACTGAAGGAACATTCTAACTTACTTTCTTAACAAGCTCCTCTGGTATTCCTATCACCAAGTATTAATAGAAGATGGCTAAAAGAAAGACAATGATAATGCTCTCGCCATAAAAAAACCCACAGAATTTTAGAACCAGAAGGAATTTTTACAATCACCTTACAGGTTAGGCCCAAAGAGATTCACCACTTGCCCAAAAGTATATAACTGGTTCCAGACTAGCCAGGATTAGTGATTCTCATGTTTCATCTCTATATAATATATTAAGGAAAAAATAAAATAAAAATCTGGGCATAATCTAACTAGAAATATAAAGCAACATCATTAACAGTAACATAATTTGCTTCACTGGAAAAGAGTGGTTTTTAGACAAACATTAAATAAACTTTCCAGCACTTGTTTTGCAAATATAAAAACTATGAAGGGCCGGGCGTGGTGGCTCACGTCTGTAATCCCAGCACTTTGGAAGGCCGAGGTGGGTGGATCACAAGGTCAAGAAATCAAGACCATCCTCACCAACATGGTGAAACCCCGTCTCTATTAAAAATACAAAAATCAGCTGGGCTTGGTGGCGCATGCCTGTAGTCCTAGCTACTCCTGAGGCTGATGCAGGAGAATCGCTTGAACCCAGGAGGCGGAGGTTGCAGTGAGCCGAGATCGCGCCACTGCACTCCAGCATGGCGACAAAGTGAGACTCCGTCTCAAAAAAAAAAAAAAAAAAACTATGAAAAGTCTCCACTATAGTAACATATAGAATGCATACAAAAAAACCTAAATATAAAAAACTGATAACTATAATTTTTAAATGAAATCATTTATTTGTCTCTGGTGGGAATCAGCACAAACAATTATAAACTTTTCACGAGGTGCAATGCTTTGGCCAAAAAGATCAGAGCACCATATAAATTACAGTATATCTGTCCAGTTCAGCCAACTCACAAGTGAAACACTGCTCTTAAAAAAGAGGTATGGAAAATGAAAAGCCAATCCAGATTATATGCCAAACAATACGAAAATCAGGAAAAAGGATTTTTAAACCACAAAGGTTGTTACTGCTGCCATATCATGTAAAGCCCACGAAATAACCTTAGAGAGATGAAAGCTGAATTATAACAACCTGATATATATTATCAATATACATGTTCTCAAAGTAAAAAAAGTGGGAAAAAATTCCCAAGGAAAGGTATATAAATGGCAGAGATCATAATATTCCTGATTAAATTAGGGGACTAATTTCCCATCAGGAAGAACAAACAGAAAACCTGAACTTTTAAGTAACCGTTGCAATGTATAAAGGGAGGAAAAGCGAGAGGGAAAAAGAGAATAAAGAAAAAAAAAGTATAAGGAAAAAAAGCCAAAAAACACAAATTTCAAACACACAGGCACATGCACACACCGAGTATAAGATCATTTTTTGAGTAACTTGAGCCAATATTAAAGCTAATTGTAAAATACAAAGTATCTCTAAATGGGGTAAATAAAGTATTAAAAGAAAGCATATAAACTAAATACTATATTACGATAGTGAACCCTACTTATTATTGTTCTTAAACTCATTTTCAATTACTTAACACAAACTAGAGTAATAATTAAAAGTATGCTATGACATGGTGCTTATCTGATACATTTAAAATTCATAGGAATAACTAAATAAAAAATACGGTTTAAGCAAAATTATCTGAATAAGCAAAATTTAACTAAGCTATGTCATTATAACGAAGCTATGCCATTGTAATAACTTTCAATTTTAAAAAAGAGCATATTGAATGACAGCAGCAATCAGCATTTGTTATCAGTACTCTGCACCACAGAGGAGCATCATAAATGTCTTCCATGAAATACAGACAGAAGATGTTAAATCAATTGCTATCACAATGATGAGCCAAGAGAGGATTTCTACTGCCCAAGAACAAGATGAAATGTATAATTCTGTAACCTATGCTACTTACCTTGTCTTTGAAGATATGTGGATTTTGGTATATGAAATCTCGGTAGCTTTCTGTTCGTATTTTGTCCTAGGGTGGAGAGAGGAAAACGCTGTGTTTATAGGACAGTCTAAACAAATAAATTTTTTAAGGGAGATATTTGCCATATATCTAGTTTCCATAGCAGTTTTTATACCTGGAATACCAAGCTTATTTTTTTTCCTAAGAAAACAATAAAGAATAGAAATAGCAACAACACACAAAGAAAATATTTTATGAAGACTGAAAAATAAGACCCAAGTTCTTAAAAATGTGTACATTTTCCTCTTGACGTGCATTATCACCATAAGACTTAGAGTGATAATTAAAGCTAATAAAAGATGAACATGTTTTGCTCCTTTCAATAGGTCCTGGAAACTACAGCCTGATTCTCTGTACTAGAGATATATTAAAATAAGGGAGAAGCCAAGTGCAGCAGCTCATGCCTGTAATACTCACTTGAAGCTAGGAGTTTGAGACCAGGCTGGGCAACAAAGTGAGACCCTGTCTCCAAAAAAAAAAATAGAAATAAAAATAACAGGCTGGGTTCAGTGGCTCACACCTGTAATCCCAGCACTTTGGGAGGCCGAGGCGGGAAGATCACTTGAGGTCAGGAGTTCAAGACCAGCCTGACCAACATGGAGTAACCCTGTCTCTACTAAAAATACAAAATTAGCCAGGTGTGATAGCACATGCCCGTAATCCTAGCTACTGGGGAGGCTGAGGCAGGAGAATTGCTTGAACCTGGGAGGCAGAGGTTGCAGTGAGCTGAGATTGCGCCATTGCACTCCAGCCTGGGCCACAAGAGCGAAAATTCCATCTCAAAAAACAAAACAAAAACAAAAATAGAAAGGAGATAAAAATAAATAAATATAAACGTTGCAGCTACATACAAAAAATTACACTAAACTGGATATGTTTTTCTAAGAAAGTCATTGATCAGCACTTATCTGATTTACATTCCTGTTTTGTCTGTAAAAAGTTCTGTAGTAGGAAATGATGTTTAAAAGCCTGTAAGCCTAAAAGTAAATCATTTGAGCCCTGCAGCCCACATTATAAGGCTGCTACGCTCTGGAGTCTCACATAACCTGTGACCAAGGCAAACATGTAACTCTAACATTTATGCTGGTTCATGAACAGAGTTGATTCCCTAGGTTGAAACACATACTGACTGCAAATTAAGCAGTTAGGGGCTCTGCTGTCAAGTAACTAAAATACGACTGTGATAAAAACAAATATCACAGAATGGGAATTCTAGTTTTAAGTTTCACATTAGGGTGAAAAGAACATATTACACCAATTGCTACAATATCAAAATTTTATACAAATCATACCCCCAATACATTTTTATGCCAATTGAGATTTTTTTTAAAGCATAAAAGGAGATCTTAAAGGGCAAGGTGTTTTACTTAAGTACTAGACCTAAAAAGGGAATTGTCCATAATTAATTCCATGTTTTTGGATTATTTCTCACTGCTTTACAAAAAAAATTTCAATTAGCCTTATTAAATCTTCTCCTGAAGTTATTTTAAGAATTACTAAGATAAATAAATGTATATATATTAACTAATTATCTAATTTTAAAACTTTTTTTCAAAACATACCATTTCATACACTTTTACAAATTTTATACTCTTCTGATACTATAACCAGTGGTTTTTGCAGAAACGACAAAGCTTACACAGGGTGAACATCAGTCAGGAATGCAGTCACTCAGAAAGCTCCCACTAATCATGCGGCCTGACCACTACTTCCACTTAATCAATAGAATTCCAACTGCTATCCTAACGCCATGCACTGCTGCTCAACTAAACTACAATCTTTCATTCTGGCTCTTACAATATATTCATCTGTTTTTGTTTGTATGCCCATGCAGGTGTAATGAAATCCAAAGTATACAAAACATAGTGTCTTGTATATAGCAGAGCTTCAATTTAGTCACTTAATTTTTGAAAAAAAAACAATCCAATAAATATGAAAATGCAAGTAAATAGAACAGTAGCCTTTATAACCATTTCTAAAAATTTATTCTAACAAAGGCTAACATGTCAATACAAAACAACAATAAACAGAAATTTTAAAAATTTTTTTATATCAACCTTGAAACTAAGAAAAATAAAATAACAAAATTACTGCTCCAATACTTAGGAGCAAGATATTATTTTAAGACTAGTAAAGTATCAAGAAATTATTCCTACAAATATAAAAAAAAGAATGAAGGTAAAGAAAAAAGTTATATACTATAAATTTTACATATACAAGCAACAGTATGTTTTTAATTTACAAGATCATAAAGGTGGACCAAGTGCATGAGACAGGTGCAGATACAATAGAGAGAACGCAGCAAGGAAAAATTACTGAAATTTCACTTTACTAAATGGTACTATGATCTGTGATAAATGTACAACAGAATGAATAATGTTTCTCTTAAAACAAAGAAGACCAATGCATTTCGGATTTATAGTGTTAGCCAACGATGACTCTTCTTCAAAAAGATAAAGTGGCAAGGAATTTTGAAAGTTCATGTAGTCTATCCCTCTATCAACTATATCTCTGGAATTCAAAAAAGGTATCCTCATCTTATCTAAAAAAATAAGATCACAAGCCACTTTTATTTAAAATTATAATTAAAACATGTACCAAATATAGTGTCATGAAGACATGAAGCCAAGCAACAAAAAATCCAAATTATACTCTATAAAAACAAGGCCAATTCCAAGCATAAAAATGTCCTATAAATATGATTTCTCAATTTTAAATGATTTATAAAAATTAGGTAAGATTCTAGTGGTAATATATCTTGAACAGTTTATGTGTGCTAAGAATCATTCTAAGAAACAAGAAATAAAGCTGTGATATAAGGCATGCTTCACATTCATCCACAGCACGTAACTTGGCAAAATGCAAATGGATAAACAGTTCTTTTTGAATCAACTATCCATATGTCCTACAGACATTTAATCAAATCATTTCCAAGGGGAGGAAATTACACTGCACAAGAACTAAAGGAAGCTAAGGCACACAGAATGATATTTAAGTGATTCTCTCAAGGGAAAAGGTGGCACTGGAAACTTCAAGTTGGAACTTCTTAAATCTGTATGTATATAGAAAGGAGTTATGCGTACCAGACCAGGTGTGAAATGTTATGGTTACTGACATATAGATACAAGTGTCCAGGATAAAGATTTGTAAATGGTAAGTACTCAAACTGAATTTCCCTGATGATTGTACTCACAACACTCAACACTCTACTGAAAGTTTCGGTGACCTTTAATCTGTCTGAAAAGCCCAACACAATTTCCATACCAAAGGAATGAAAGGTTTATGGTATTTAAGCTGATGGGGTGATTTAAAATGACAAACATGGCCCTAGATAAACTTCTTTAAAGAAAATATTCTAAACATAAAAAAATTAATTTTAATAAAGAAAATGAAGCAAGTCAATTTCTTTTCAACAAATTCACTGAGACTTAAAATAATGTATTACTTATAATAAGATATCTATTATTTATAATGCTATGCCATTACCCACGTGACAACAAAAAGCACAACCATGACTTGTAATTAGTAATGACATGACAATGTTTTAAAAGACCCCACGTTTAAGTACAATGATCAACTACCAAACTTCTATTCTGTGATCCAGCAAAACTGAATCAACAAAATATACACATGTTATCAAATATCCCTGGTTAGCTTAAATGCCTGTGCTTCAGGGAAACCATAAAATAAAACAATCTCTGGAAGAAGGATTTAGAAAGGAATATTTCGTTTGTTGGTTTTAAGAATAGGTAATAGTGGCATCTAAAACTCAGAGATAAACATCTAAAACTTTCAATTTTTACGTTCCAATATTTATTTTACTCTATGTAGATATTCTCAATTTCACTGAACTAAAAATTACATCTTCCTATTTTACAATCTATAATACTTAATAAAATGTATAATTATCAAGTATAGCTAGAAATCAACTTCTATTTTATATGGATATTACCGTTATAAAAATTAAAACCAGCCAGATTTAAATACAGTCACATGTTGCTTAATGCTAGGGATACTTCTGAGAAATGTGTTGTTGGGTGAACATCATAGAGAATACTTCACGAATGGAGATGGTATATAGCCTACTAAACACCTAGGCTCTGTAAGATAGCCTATTACTCCTAGGCTACAAACCTGCACAGCATGTCACTGAATACTGTAGGCAACTGTAACACATATTTGTGTATCTAAGCATATCTAAACATAGAAAAGGTACAGTAAAAATATGGCATTATAGTCTTGTGGAAGCACCATCACATCAGTCTGACTGACCGAAACACTAGTATGCAGTGCACGACTGTACCTAATTTGACTAATTCAGGAATACTCCTATATGTCAATGATTTCAAATGTAAAAAAGTTACACCAGAGTAATTGTGAGATTTGTAATTAAACTTTATATCAAAGAATTATTATTGGCCCAAACAAAAGTCAGTATAGCTATTTAAA
Source organism: Nomascus leucogenys (assembly GCF_006542625.1). Lineage (NCBI taxonomy): Eukaryota > Metazoa > Chordata > Mammalia > Primates > Hylobatidae > Nomascus > Nomascus leucogenys. The sequence goes on along the minus strand of NC_044395.1, from coordinate 81,233,483 downwards.
ACACTGAAATTAATCATTTCCTTTACAAATTAAAAGGTAATATATAATTTAATCCATCTAATTGTTCCTATTTAATAGCTGCCCTTGAGAAGACTACAATTGTTGTTTTTCCAATATTTTAAGGAAAAAGCGATTTCATAAAAAGATTAATAATGATTTTAAATGGAATGTACAAATGACTGATGCCTCTGTAATCTTTTTTCCTTTTTTTTTTAAAATAGAGACAGGGTCTCACTATATTGCCCGGGCTCAAGCAATCCTCCTGCCTCGGGCTCCCAAAGTGCTGGTATTACAGGCATGTGCCACCGTGCCCAGTCTTGTAATATTTTCAACCCAAGATGAGCTACCAAGCACCAAAGAGGTGTTTAAAAAGCAGTTCTCCCCACCCAAAAAAAAGAGGTCTCCTATAGTGTACACATATATTAAGAAAGAACCTGTTCTATTTTTCCTTTAGTATGCATTTGGCGCATTTGTGTTCTTTTCTAACCTTTAGCATTTCTTCATGTATCCCATAATGCCCGTATGAGCTGAAATAAACACCATCCTCATCCTCCTGGAGGTCCGCAATGACACTAGTAGATGACGAGCAGGTTCTGACATCTGCGTGCATCACAAAATCCTGAGCAAATTGTCTGTAATCAATTTGAAATATACCCTTGAGACAGGTTTATTGGACCATGAATAAAGGAAAGGCTAGAGGTTGAGGAAGAGGAAAGAGGAGGGAGTACAGTGTGATGAGCCTTCTAAATCACATTCTATCTTGAACAACTGAAAGCTCCCCCTGCTGGATCTGAAGAAATGGCAATATTCAAAAACAATTATATGCACTCCTACAAACCACAAAAGCAATGCCAACCGCAAATGATAGCTCCTTATGTCTTTCAACTCAACAAATAAGCATATTACTTTTATTATCCTCTATTATTTCTATTGTTTTAAAATCCTTTTTTTAGCAACTGAATCAATGTCGTTTATTTCAGCTCTATTAATATTATTTAAAACCATATTATTTCTTGGGAGTGTTATGTAAGCAGAAAGTAGACCCAAATAGATAATTATTTACATACACCAGCACCACACACTCCAGCTCTAAAACTCAGATCATGACATATTAGGAACCCATAAGGTATATAAAAGGGAGAAGTTCAAAGGGGCAAAAGGTAGAGTTGGTGTTGGTTACTTGGTTACCTAGCATAAAAATTCTGAAACAGGGAAGAGGAACTACAATTGGCTCTACTATCTTTCCTGCTGGACATTCAATCTGGCAAACCATCAGATGGGTACTCAGGCAACAGCAAACAGCTTACAAATCCAACAGGAAGGCCAGTGAGGTATACTTGTCAGAAATGCAGAATCTCAGGCCCTATTCTCAATCTTCTGAATCAGAATTTATATTTTAACACGATCCCAGTTGATTCCTATGCACATTAAACTTTGAAAAGTACTACACCAGTAGAATGCTAATTTATTCACTGGAAAAAAACTGTCACCATATATCTGGTTTTCTGGGTTCATACTACACCATAATTACATTTTGATTCCCCCCCCACCGACCCCACCCCAACAAAGTCTTGCTCTGTTGCCCAGGCTGGAGTACAGTGGTGCGATCTCAGCTCACTGCAACCTCCCCTTCCCGGATTCAAGTAATTCTCCTGCCTCAGCCTCCCATGTAGCTGGGATTACGGGCGTGCACCACCACACCCTGGCTAATTTTTGTATTTTTAGTAGATACAGGGTTTCACCATGTTGGCCAGGCTGGTCTCAAACTCCTGACCTCATGATCCACCTGCCTCGGCCTCCCAAAGTGCTGAGATTACAGGTGTGAGCCACCGCACCCGGCCTACATTTTGATTCTTTAAAAATAAAAACTTCAACCCTGTATTTTCCCCAAACCTCAAAAAGATTAATCCTTCCACTTTAAAAAACTAGGATAGAAAAAGTAAAATGGAGAAATCAACTACAAACAGGAAAATTGAAAGGAAGGCAATAAAGAACAAAACCATTCATGAGGACATTTGTCAGAACATATCAGAATAGGTAAAACTGTAAGATTTTATATTAATTAACTATATCCATAATGTACAAAAATGCTACATATCTTTAACAGTATGAAGATAAAATATCTACATTGTACTTTCCAGTATATGAAATGTTCTACTACATTCTACTTTGCCATTAGGTTGTATTATTTTAGAGATCTAAACAATTAATTTTGCAAGATTGATAAATTACTTCATTTTTTGCAGATCCTCACGTGCTCTAGCCAATGCGGCTTCAGCAGACAGTGCCCTGGCTTCCATATGTTTCAATTTTTCAACAACAGATGTATTTTCACTGAGTCCATTGGGGTATGAGAAGGGTACTGACACCGGTTCATAAAGATCTTCTACATCTAAAGAAATAAATGGACATTATTATCAGGCCATCTTATAACAATAAAACAAGTATAAATATGCCCTAAGTTTCTACTATGTGGCCAATTGAGAAAGATTAGTGAAAGTACTTTTAATTGAATATTAATCATCTTGGCTTTGCACAGTGGCTCTCGCCTGTAATCCTAGCACTTTGGAAGGCCAAGGCAGGCAGATCACTTGAGACCAACAGTTCAGGACCAGCCTGGCCAATTTGGTGAAACCTTCTCTCTACTAAAAAAAAAAATATAAAAAGTTAGCCAGGCCTGGTGGTGCAGGCCTTTAGTCCCAGCTACCTGGGAGGCTGAGGCAGAAGAATTGCTTGAACCTCGGAAGCAGAGGTTGCAGTGAGCTGAGATCACACCACTGTACTCTAACCTGGGCAATATAGTGAGACTTGGTCTTAAAAATAAATATTTATCATCTACACTATTTGAATTCAAAGAGCATGCTGTTAGTCTAAGTTTTTCATTAGTTGGCTAAACTGAACATATATTTAAATATTAATTATTAATTATACTCAACCAAATCCAGGAAGAAAAAAGTAGAAAGAAAAAAACCTAATATTTATTGATCAGCAGCTATCTTTCGAGTACATCATTACATCTTGTTTTATTCTCAAAACACAGTTAAGATGTATTTATCCCTATTTTAGGCATGGAAAAAATAAATTTCAGAGAAATTAAGTGACTATCCCAAAGTTATATATCTGTTTATGGAGGAACTAAGATTTAAACCCAAATCTGCCTTCCCAGCCCACGTTCTTGCCATTACACAAAGCCACCTCCTAGCCCGTGTCCTTATTGTAGCAGGTATTAAATTCAGATATTGCTTAAGGGAAATCCTGCCATATATGACAATATGAATGAACACGGACGACATTATGTGAAGCAAAATAAGCCATACACAAACAGACAAATACTGTGTGATCTCACTTTTGTGTGGAATTAAAAAAAAACTCACAGAAGCAGAGAGTGGAATGGTGGTGGAAATGAGGAGATGTTGGTCAAAGGGTACACACTTTCAGCTATAAGATGAGTAAGTTTTGGACATCTGTCTATGGTAAAGTGACTATAGTTAAAAATGCTGCACTGTATACTTGAAATTTGCAGACAGTAGATCTTAACTGTTCTCACCACAAAAATAAAAAATGGAATGTGAGGTGATGATGTTAATCAGCTTGGTTATGGTAATCATTTCACAATGTATATGCATATCAAATCATCACATTGTATACCTGAAATGTACACAATTTGCACTTGTCAATTATACCTGAATACAACTAACTGGTGGAAAAAAAAAACCATTCCTAAGGACAGTATGTAAAGAATTCTACACATTCAATAATTTTTCATCCTGGGCAAGGTGGAGTGAAATCTATACACTAAAGTCTATTGCTGATATTATTAAATATTCTAATTCCTAGTATTATTTTTAAATTATTGATTTAATTTTAATTTCATTATATTTAATTTTAATTTCACTTCTCTGCAAAGAGAAGTTAATATATGTAGTTAGTGAATTTCACAAAATCAATGTCCATTTACTGGTCTAACTTTCGGATCAACTTAAGGCAGTAAGTAGCGCAAATATTACATTCTCCCCTCAGGATAGCACTGGAAGAAACGTGACTTCGTAAAAATTCCTATTCATTTTTTAGTTGTGAAGACACGTCCTTGGAGTTAGGACAAAATAGCTAAGCCTAACGAATACATAATACTATAAGAGACTACAGCCTAAGTTGAATTCTTGTTATAAAAGCAGTGCAGGGTGTCACTAACTTCTCATCACTGGCAGAATATTGAGTCACTGAGGTTTAAAAACTGCATCATTCACTATCTAATTCACCAAAAATTAATGAGCACAACAAAATATTTCCAAACTATATAAGGCTGGTATACTATACTTTCTACTTCCTACTACAAACCTCATTTTGTATTTTGATTTCAAAATGCTTCAAACTGGCCAGTTTCTGTTTTGCTTTCTGCTGCAATAAAAATTAGTCATAATAAAAACTTTTTAATGTTAAGAATATGCAGATAATTATATATTAAAGATTAAACTTAGAGACTTGAAAAAGACAGAGGATTCAGTAAATATTAAGATTCCTAACTACAATTTGCTAGAACAGTCTAATTCAAAGGCCTAAACCATATTCAGAAAGATGAACTTCCACATCTACCTTTTGTCTCAGGATGTTCAAATCACCTGGATACTTTCAGGCAGAGAAGAATTACTGCAAAAGCTGACCAATTTTTCAGTAAAATATAACAATTATAAATGTGTATAAACCTCACATAAGAGCTCCAAAATACATGAAGCAATTAAAGGCAAAACCAGACAATCTTTTGATCACAGAGTTTTTGGTTTTCTTAGACAGAGTCTTGCTCTGTCACCTGTATCCCAGGTTCAGGTGATTCTCCTCCCTCAACCTCCCGGGTAGCTGGGACTACAGGCGCCCACTACCACGCCCGGCTAATTTTTTGTATTTTTAGTAGAGATGGGGTTTCACTGTGTTAGCCAGGATGGTCTCAATCTCCTGACCTCGTGATCTGTCTGTAGCCTCCCAAAGTGCTGGGATTACAGGTGTGAGCCACCACACCTGGCCAACTATTAGTTTTTAAGCAAGTTTTTAACTTTTCTATTGAAAAAAGAAAAGTTTTTAACTTTTCTATTGAAACCAACTACCTGATGAGGCATTTAGAGAATTTTTAAAAGCATGTCTTTTCCTAAAACACTTTACCTCCATTTTGCCATAACAAATGGCCTTATGTTAATTAAAGTAGATACACTTAAGCTCATCTTACCAAATTGAAGTAAAAGGTCATCTTCTAATACTGGCTTCAAATACTCTTCTTTCTCCCAAGGCACTGGGTTGTATATGGAATTCATGTACTCAACTGTAGGATTCTGGATATAAAATTAATCTCATGTTTTTTTCATTACATAGAATCACAAAATCTCCTTAGAAAAAACTACAGAAATTAAACAAAAAGGAAATCATGTTTGCATTACACAAAATCAGTATGTCTCTAAAAAGTCTACATGCCTGTCATTTCATTAACTTGCTGGATGATTGCTTAATCAGTAGTTTCAATGCAGAGCTTTTTTTTACTGTTTGGATTTGGGGAAAGCGTTGTCATGTCATTAAACATTCATTTAAACAGGACAAAAAAAAACAAAGTATCTGAAAAAAACAGAATAAAAAAGAGCAACCAAAATACTTAAAATCACATTAGAAATTATTTCTGATTTTACAGATCCTGTCCATCAGTATTTCCCTTTATTTGACACTGAATTACTTTTTCACATACACCGATTCATCTCTTAGATGCAGTGAAAACAATATTTGTTAGTTATGGTAGACATTTACATGGTGCTTTCTGCTGTGCTAGCTCCTAATGTCCGTGATTCCCCAATATGATGAGTACCAAATTTAATGCAGTTCCTCATATTCCTTTAAATAATCAGTATACTGACAGTCACTGTAGCATTTCTTTAATTTCTAAACAAAATTATAAATTAAGCTGTCAACTTACCTTAAGTCTAATAAAATTTATTAGCTTAATGTATCCATAAAATTCAAGTCCTAAAGGGGGAAAAAGATAATTCACCTATGTTAACATACTGAGTTTTAACTGACCTGTTCTATAAAGCCTTCTCTGATTAAACAATAATTCTGACCTCTAAATTACTACTTATATTTTGAATTTTATTAAGAATTAGAAGTAGTAATACAATGATACTTCTGAATATCTTGAGAAGCAGCCATAGATGACAAATTAAAGCTTTTGTAGTATTTCTAAAAAGATGGGAAATTGGTTTTTAAAATTCTACTCCTCCTTTGTCAGAACGATACAAATCTGGAAAATTAGGTCCGACATTTTACCAAGTATTTGGCAATTGATAGCAGAGCTGAAAGTTTTAAATCCCTAATTTTTACGGTGTATATCAAATTATAATTTTGCCAGGATATGGTGTATACTAGCTTTTACATGAAGTTAAATGATGCAAACCCAATGAGGCTTGTTATCTGGTTCTCATATCTTTCCAGAAATGAAGCAGCATTTAAAACAAAGGAAAGCAGTAGTATATCCAACCAACCAATTATTTGTCATAAAACTGTTTTGAGAAAGCTTTAATAGTATACAAACTCCCTATATTGGTAAGTAAAAAAAAAACAAAACAAAATTCTATCTTAAGTATGATTCTAATACTTTAGAAATGCAACATTAAAAACATTAAGGCTGGGCACAGTGGCTCATGCCTGTAATCCCAGCACTTTGGGAGGCCAAGGCAGGCGGATCACCTGAGGTCGGGAGTTCCAGACCAGCCTGACCAACATGGAGAAACCCTGTCTCTACTAAAAATATAAAATTAGCCAGTGTGGTGGCACATGCCTATAATCCCTGCTACTCGGGAGGCTGGGGCAGGAGAATCACTTGAACCCAGGAGGCGGAGGTTGCGGTGAGCCAAGATCATGCCATTGCACTCCAGCCTGGGCAACAAGAGCTAGACTCCGTCTCAAAAACAAAAACAAAAAAAACATTAAAAAATGAGGCTGTCATTTATGCCTTACAAAAGTACTTGCAGTTGAATTTATGATTTATAAACAGGTGATACCACGTATTTATCCGACACTGAAACATCTGTTAGTATTTGCTATTCTTCAATAATGTCCTTTCTTAGTAGTCAACAAATACAGGGACCAAAAAACCTATTCTGTATTTTTTTTTTTTGAGACGGCGTCTCAGTCTGTCGCCCAGGCTGGAGTGCAGTGGCATGATTTCAGCTCACTGCAACCTCCACCTCCTGGGTTCAAGTAATTCTCCTGCCTCAGCCTCCCAAGTAGCTGGGACTACAGGCACATGCCACCATGCCCGACTAATTTTTTGTATTTTTAGTAGAGTCGGGTTTTCACTGGGTTAGCCAGGACGGTCTCAATCTCCTGACCTTGTGATCCACCCGCCTTGGCCTCTCAAAGTGCTGGAATCACAGGCTTGAGCCACAGCACCTGGCCTATTTAGTTAATTTTATTGTAGTATAGCTCTTCTATATCCATTTAAAGAAGTGGAAGGCCTTAATTGTAAGGCAAGTGTGTTTAAATAAAAGTTTCAATAGAAACATCACCTGAGTATTTTGCGTATTAACCTTATCTTCATCACTCTTTTTCCAGTCTCTACCAAACTCTGTATAAAACTCAGTCTCGTAGGCTGTGAAGTTCATGTCATGCTTTGAGCTGATTGTCTTTTTTCAAATGACCTGCCTCCTTTTTCAAGTCCTACATCTACACTTGCTCTCCCTAAATCTAATATGTAATCACATAAAACATAAAAACGTAATCACATGCCAAGTCTGTTTTTGTTTTTAGTTGAAAAGCTAATATAAGCTTAAATATAGTGAATCTTGTCTAGAAGAGTGACTTATTCATTTTTTCTCAAGGACCACTCGTCAAAAAAACTCCATTTCCACAAGATGTTGCTGTATGATTCGCCATATTAAACTCGTACAGAAAGGGTCTGAAAAACTATAAAATCTGAACTTATATTTCACACCTTTTTTTTTTTTTTTTTTTTTTGAGAAGACTCTCACTCTGTCACCCAGGCTGGAGTGCAGTGATGCCATCTCAGCTCACTGCTACCTCCGCCTCCCAGGTTTAAGCAATTCACCTGCCTCAGTCTTCTGAGTAGCTGCTATTACAGGTGTGCGTCACCACACCCAGATAACTTTTGTATCTCAGTAGAGGTGGGGTTTCAGCATGTTGGCCAGGCTGGTCTTGAACTCCCGACCTAAAGTGATCCACCCACCTCAGCCTCCCAAAGTGCTGGGATTACAGGCGTGAGCTGCCACGCCTGGCCAAATTTCACAACTTAAATTGCCTTTATTCTAAAAAATACTCACCATGTTTATGAACCATGCTGTCAATATTAAATTGATGCTCAGACTTACAGTGTGAAAATGTTTCTTCAGCAGATGTGAATAACCTGAAAAATCAAGCAATAGCTTCATGGAATAGTCCCCCAAGAAGTCTAAATACTGATTTCATGTTACATACACACTTTTTTCTTCTTTTACTCTGCTGGTTTCTAGTTTTACTTCCAATTAAGAAAAAACAAACACACTTGTATCTGAAAGGAAGGGAACCCAGCACTTTTAAAGGGAATTAGTACTTCTGCGTCCCATTTTACACCTAAAACCAATTATCCTTTAAATGTCAAAGTGAATTTGTCAAATAATATCACTGATTTTATTAAAAGGTTTTTAAGAGAGTTCCTTTTGATAGAGTCTGTTTCTCTCAAGTCATACAATTTCTCTACTTGAGATTCTTTTCTCCTCTAAGTGTCAACTCTGCTTTCAGAGGCTTTGAACTGGCACAGCTCAAACTGCTTTTAGAAATAAAGCATAAAATGTAATTTTACAGCTGGCATACTCCCCAAGTGCCTTATTTCAAAAGTGATCTTGTAGTGTTCCCAACGTACTTGCATCACAGACACTGTGAGGATCAATCCTCTTTATTATGTGACATGCAAATCTGAAGGCCACTTAAAGACAGGAATACACAGCAGAGAAGCTGCATACCTTATCTATATTCCTAACACATGTGGAGCATTAGTTTTCAACAAATGTTTACCGAGATAGGTTATTTGGACTATTTATGGAGGCTATCACAGCCACTGCACCACTGGTGCTCAATAAATATTTTATGACAACTAGAATATATACAGGCATTCTATCTACCCAATGGGGCTACAGATGAGAACACTAACGCACCACCACTCAGCACCATGCCCAGATACAGGGAACACTGGAAAATGTATTAAAATAACACCGGCCAATGCCAACCAGGCCTCTTTCATGCCTACTGGCCTAGGACAGGAGCCAAAGCTTCCCAAGACTAATAGACAGAATTTTAAGTGGCAAGAATGTGAGTTTGGAAATAAGCACACCACAGCTTTGTGACCTTGAGCAAATTATTGATACAACAGTATTTTCCCTAAGTGAAAAGTCCTACTTAAGTAAGGTGAACTTCCTTCTTAGACTATGTAAACCGCTCAAATAAAGAAATGTTTCACCTGAGAAGCTCTGTACTGGTCAAAGAATTAGCATGGTAAAGCTGGAAGGCTCCGTAGGGATTATCTAGTTCAGGGTGGCTGCCAAATTTGTTACTCATTAGTAACTCGTTAGTAACTTCTCTGTTACTTCTGATCTTGTCCTCATAAAAAAAGAATATTCTTAGACCCCATCCCTGGTTTGGAAGGATTCCGGTGCAGAGTTCAGTATCATTTTGTTTTCAGCGTCTCAAGTGACAAAATTTGGGAACCACAGATTCAATGCACTACTAATCAAAAGCTTGTAGTACAACCGGCCTTCCAGTTCACGGTTCCCCCTCTCTACTACTGAGGGTCCTCCTTCTCCACAAGCCCTCACCCCAGACCAGTGGTTCCAGAATTCAAAGACAGGCCACTCTGGCTTGCCTCCTGCCCGAAGGCGTGCCTGGGCACACAGACCCCACGCGCCCGGGCACCCTAGAGCAGAGGCCAGGCGCTGAGGCGGACGAACCTGTTACAGAACAGGCAGGGGGTCTGCTGCTTGTCGTGGGGGAGATCTGCATCGTCCTCATCCTCCCAGGCGGCCTCGTCCCCGCTGTCCGACAGTTCTGGCAGGTCCTCCTCATCCTCCACAGCGCCCCGGCCGCCTAACACACGCACAACAATCAGATCGGCCTCCGACACCGGTGCGGCCCGGGGGCTCGAGGAGCAGGTGAGGATGGGCTCTCCCCGCCCCGTTCGCCCGCGGCCCTCACTCAGCACCTCCTTCATGATCCCTGCGAGCCCCCCACCCTGCCCGGGCCCGTGTCCCGGAGGGTCTTCCACCGGCCCCACAGCGGCGCGGCCTGGGGCCGGGCGAGCCGGGTGCTGAGGGGCCAGAGTACCCACCGGTAGCGCCTGACGCTAACGAGCACATGGCTGTGGTGCCCCGAGAGCCCGGCGTGTCTGGGGGCGGGAACCGGATTGGGCAACGAGCGCGCGCAGCGGCCGCCGACTCCGGGAACGAGCGCGAGCACAAGCGCGAGCCCGCGGCGGGACCGGGTTCCGGGAACTTCGCAGACCGCAGGGATCGCCGAAGCGCGCTAGCTGACTCGCAAGCGCTTCCGGCCTCGAGGCGCCGTGCTGGTCACGTGAGGGGGGGGGCGGGGCGAGAGCGGGGGCTCCGCCTCCTCCCGCCTCAGGGTTGACGCAGTGCGCGCTGAGGAGGCGCGCTGATGACGGTTAATGTTGCAGCCCGGGAAGTGAGTTTTGTCTCCTCCTTGGGTTGCGGCAGGCGTTAGCGGGAGGTCCCGGTCCGCCTCTCTGAGCCCCGAGGCGTAGTGACGTCGCAGCTGTTTTGCTGTTGGCATCCTGTCCTCTGTGCGCCCCTTTTTCCTGGGCTGAACGGTTAGCGGAGAGGCGATCGGTCCATGACGCCCTCTGGTGGCAGAGGAGGCCAAACGCTGGAGGCTCGGCTGGTTTCTGGGCTTCCAGGTCCTGGAGGGGGTGCAGCTGGCGAGAGGGAACGAACTGCATGGGCCAGGGTGGGTCTACTGCGGGGACGGATAGGCGTCAGACCCCCCAAAACGGATTTTAATATTTGGTTAAGTGAGAACGCGAACTCTAGAGGCAGCCTACTGGATTTGAATCCTACGCATGTCACTTTGTAACTATGATCTTGGGCAAGTTACTGGACCTCTCTCTGCCTCAGTTTCATCAAATACAAAACAAGGATAATAACTGCACTTGGGCTGGGCACGGTGGCTCACGTCTATAGTACCAGCACTTTGGGAGGCTGAGGCGGGCGGATCACCTGAGGTCAGGAGTTTGAGACCAGCCTGGCCAACATGGTGAAACCCTGTCCCTACTAAAAATACAAAAATTAACCAGGTGTGGTGGCACGTGCCTGCAATCCCAGCTACTTGGGAGGCTGAGGCAGGAGAATTGCTTGAGCCCGGGAGGTGGAGCTTGTAGTGAGCTGAGATTGTGCCACTGCACTCCAGCCTGGGCAACAGAGCAAGACTCCATCTTAAAACAAAACAAAAAACCTGCACTAACCTCAAGACTACAGTAAGGATAAAACGAGTTAATACATGTAAAGTGCTCAGACATAAGTGTTAACTTTGTCCTAAACAATGGAAAATGGTTGAACTATTTAAGCCAGGGAGTGATGCTCTCAGATGTGTTGAGAAAGTAACATTCTGGCTGCTGTGTGGGGAAGAATACAAATGTTCCCCTGCCTGCGTCATGCCACTTCCCTTTCTTCCTTTCCTAATATCTATTCAAACCATAAAAGGTTTTTTTTGTTTTTTTTTTTTTTAAGACGGAGTTTCGCTCTCGTTGCCCAGGCTGGAGTGCAATGGCACGATCTCGGCTCACTGCAACCTCCACCTCCCGGGTTCAAGCGATTCTCCTGCCTCAGCCTCCCGAGTAGCTGGGATTGCAGGCATGCACCACCACGCCTGGCTGATTTTGGATCTTTAGTAGAGACAGGGTTTCTCCATGTTGGTCAGGCTGGTCTTGAACTCCCGACCTCAGGTGATCCACCTGCCCCTGTGTCACCGCCCGGCCCAGAATTCTTTCTTAGGAGGGAGTACCCCAGGCTCTAGCAGAGTTTATCTAATTGGCCTATCAGGCCCTGCATAATCCTGCCTCTTTCCAATGGAACCCTCCACCTTGGGTCCCACCCTTAAGCCTTTTATTTACTGCTAATCATTGAATGTTCTACAAATGGGTAGGTCCCTTTGGTCTCAACCAGAAACACTTTCCTCAGGCCATTTCTAAAATAGTTTCCACCATTATTTCAGGAGTATCCTTTTAGTTTCTTAGCACCCACCATTTGCTTACTTGGTTTTTTTATTTCTTTTTTGGTGATACCCCACAGCACTGAACAATAAGGGTAAGTAAGGGCCATGTCTCTTTACTTTCATTTCTCTGGCACATAATATGTGGCCTGGCCCATAGTATTAATAGATACTGAATGTATTCACTGAATAAAAATGATGCCTTATATTATTGGTAAATGTACTTCTAAATGTACTTCTCTCCCTAATTGTAAATTCCTAGAGGACAGAATCCATTACATATTAATTTTTGTTTTTGTTTATCTTTGAGACAGAGTCTCACTCGGTCGCCCAGGCTGGAGTGCAGTGGTGCGATCTTGTCCCATTGCAACGTCCACCTCCCAGGTTCAAGCGATTCTCCTGCTTCAGCCTCCCTAGTAGCTGGGATTACAGGTGCTCACCACCACGCCTGGCTAATTTTTATATTTTTAGTAGTGACAGGGTTTCACCATGTTGGTCAGGCTGGTCTTGAACTCCTGACCTCAAGTGATCTGCCCACCTAGGCTTCCCAAAGTCCTGAGATTACAGGCGTGATCGACCGCATCCAGCCCAAATATTAATTTTGAAGCTTTCTTACATCCTAGGACATTGCCAGAATAGCTGCTGGCCCTCTTGAGTTGGAGTCATTGTTCATGGATGCATCCCCAGTGCCTATATGCTCAGTGGCACGTAAGAGGCACTGAATAAGCATTTGTTGAATGAATTAATGAACACTTTTGATTACCTGGGCCCATCCAACTTTTCCCTTCATCCTTCCAACATAAACTTTTTCTGTCTGTGTAACATTTGGTGGAAAACTTCCTGAATCCCTTAGTACTAAATGGAACACCCAGTCCATTCTGTGCTGACAATAAAACCAGTTAACACCCATTGTGGAGGAGTGATTGGGCCAGAATCTTGTTCCTTAGTAAGTTCATGTCTCACCACAATGCAGAACTCAAGAGAGGGCTGCTTTTCTCTCTACTCCAAAGGTGAACACAGACCCTTCCTCATTATCCCACATCACTACTGAGACCAGAATAACATGTTGAATGAAACCTGCTCGAAGGTTTGTGAGTAAGGAAATAATATAAGGAGAATAACTTAAAACAGGCCACTGGGTTTAGCTGCTTTCAGAGCCCAGAGGCCTCAACATATCCTCGGCCCATGCTTTTTCACCACCAAAACAACACACTTAGGCTCTTCAAAGTCCAACTCCCAGGGAACCCCACCTGGCAGAAGGAAGATATTTCATTTCCTTCTAAAGCTCACATTTCAATATCCCACCCTGCCCTAAAATATGCCTCTTTTTTGGGTGACTGACACTGGGAATGTCTTCTCCCTTCTAAGGATATACACTCCAAATTAAGGAGAATGGCCTTTATCCTCCAGTGTATACTGCAGTTTGAAATGTACTTGGCATACAGTAGACTTGGAAAAATTGACTGAATCACTCGAATCACTTTGCTTCCCTGGTGCAGACGTTAAGACAAGTTACATTAACATCTTTTGTTCCATGATGGAAATTAGCAATGTGTGCTCCTTTTGCCTTTGACCCTTCCTTCTGCATCTTCCTTTGCCTTAATTTTTAAAGTGCAGCAGCATGAGCACTTTGGTGGCATAGAATTTTCCTTGCTATGTGAACATTTAGTGATTTATCACTAGAACAAAGGAGAAACCCAAATATTTCAATTTTGTTCATCCACAACATGTAGTAACAATCAACTGGAACTACCTGGAAATATACGGGAACAGAGTGCTCTTGCAGGGTGCTTAAAAAAAAAACACGATCTATGGGATCTATGGGATCAGGCAGACCTGGGTTAGAATCCTGACTCTGCCATTTCTTCGCTTCAGTTCTTCAGATTTGGACTCTTGAGCAAGGCGCTTAACCACAGTGAGCCTCATTTCCCCATCTAAGACATGAAGATCATGATGGTATCACTTTATAAGGATGGTTTATAAGAGGGTTAAAGCACAGATAATACACATAAAGACTGGTACTTAGCAAGCATTTGGTAAATATTAGCTGCTATTATATCACCCCATAGGCTGAAATGCTGCATATCACACTACATGGGCATTTTCAAGCAATCTAAGAGGCACCCAGGAGTTGTCCATTTATCTTTATTCCTTTATTTAATCCTCCCCATGTATTATATAAGCTTAGGTATATAACTTCTATTACATAAAGAAGTAGTAAAGGCACAATGTTACTTACACAATTACACGTAGTGAATTAGCACTTTTGTAACTCAGAGACATGAATGTCAACAATTTTAGAGCAGAGCTCATTTGCATGGCTGTTGTGACTCTGCAGACAAGCATTTCAAAGCAGGCCCCCCAACCAGGGGCATCAGAACCAGTGGCATCAGGGGAAGTATAAACAAAGAAAATTACAGATTATTGTGCCCACACCCCAGAAATTTTGATTCAAGTTTGAGATAGGGCTGACAAATCTTTATTTTTCCAAAGCTCCCTGAGTGATCTATATGTATAACCAGGCTCTGAACCACTGATGCAGAGCACCATCATTTCTTGATTGGAATGGATGCCTGAGGATAGTAAAACAACAAAGTTAAAACATGCTGACTTTTTTTAGACCCTGAAATTACCGATTTGGTGATGGATGTTAAGGTTGACAATAAAAACCATTTCTCCAGCGTGGTCATGGCTTAAGAGAGCCATGTGCTTTCCCCAGGTCATGGATGGCCTTGTTCTCCAGCAGTTCCATCTGCTTGTCTCTTGGTCTCACCACATTGTTCAGCATTGCTCTAACCACAGTCACCACAGGCACAGAATGCCCACTGGCCCAAGATTCTGGTAAGGAGCCAAAGAACTTTCTAACCAACCATTCACCTGGGCGAGATTCTTGCCTATCACATAACAGAACTCTAAAATAAAAAGAAGGAAAGAAAGAAAAGCAGAGGAAGAGGTGGTAAATTGCACTGAGACCACAGTGGGCATTATGGACAAAACTGTATCCCCTTAAAATTCTAATGTTGAAGCCCTAATCCCCACTGTGTCTATATTTGAAGATAAGGCATTAAGGGAAGTAATTAAGGTTAAATGAGGTCTTAAGGATGGAATAGGACTAGTGTGATGGGACTGGGGTCCTCATAAGAGGAAGAGACATCAGAGGTCTCTCTCTCTGCATACACAAAGAAGAAAGGCCCTGTGAGGACACTGCCAGAAGGTGGCCTGTCTGCCAGCCAGGAAAAGAGGCCTCACCAGACACCAACGCTGAGAGCACCTTGATCTTGGACTTCCAATCTCCAGACTGTGCGAAAATAAATTTCTGTTAAGACACCCGATCTGTGTGGTATTCTGTTATGGCAACCCGAGCAGACTAATACAGTAGACTTAAGGTTTTATTTGGCGCATGAAGAGGATTTAAGAAGGCAGCAAATGCTGTCCAGGAAGTTCCAGACTATTCTGAAGCGGGCCCCACCATCTACCCTTTCTAAGCAAAAAGGTGTGTCCTTCAGAGAAGCAATCTACCTCTAGCCAATGTCTTTCATATCTTAGATATTTCAGCTGTCAGCCTTTCCAAATGAAAAATTAGCATCTAGGGATTAACCAACAGTGGCATACTCTCATTCAGTATAAATACTATACTTACCCAGGTCTAAATACAGAGTAACGATCAAATTTTAATTCTTCAACCTTGGCTTCTACTTCTCCCTATTAAGAAAAAACACATTTTCAGTATTTAATCGAGACCAGCTCACCTGGGTGAAGTTTAAGAGAGAATAATTTGTGGTTTTGAAGATAATCTGCTTTTGCAGATCTCAATACTCAAAATATCCTTATCTAGAATTTTAGGTTCCAAGGAGTGTGGGAAATTAAGGAAGAGATCATTTAATCCTGATGTGTAGTCTTGCATTTAAAAGATCCACTAAATGAGTGAATGGCTGCATAGTCAGTCCTCTCACTTTATTGATATTAAAACAGATTCAGAGAGGGTAAGTCATATGTTAGTAAAATCATAAAAGAATATCCTCTATTTAGTCCAGAATTCATGTTGCATGCTAGCAGACACTAACTTTTTTTGGTTTATAGGTAGTTCCAGTGGGTCAGAAAACCATAGACCCACTATATTACTCACTTCTTAAACCTCACAAAATTTTAAGACGGATTACATCTAGATGATGCTTTAAATCTAATTTGTTAAATAAAATGCATTTTCAGGGCAGGCATCTCTGGAAACAAAATGCCTGAGGAGCTCAGCCCACAGGCACTTCCAAAGGCCTGTGAACTACCACACAGTCATGCACGCCTCCTTCTGGGCCCGTGTGTACCACTCAATTGGCACTTAACCTGTCTCATCACAGACATTTAAGTAACTTTTTTTTTTTTTTTTGAGACGGAGTCTCGCGCTCTCACCCAGACTGGAGTGCAGTGGCGCGATTAAGTAGCTATTTTTAAACATCTTTTTCTTTTTTAAAATTTTTTAATTTTTTAATTATAATTAATTAATTATTTATTTATTTATTTATTTATTTTGTGATAGAGTCTCACCATGTCACCCAGGCCGGAGTGCAAGGGCATGATCTTGGCTCACTGCAACCTCCACTTCCCAGGTTCAAGCAATTCTCCTGCCTCAGCCTCCCGAGTAGCTAGGATTACAGGCATCCGCCATTATGCCTGGCTAATTTTTGTATTTTTAGTAGTGATGGGGTTTTCACCATGTTGACCAGGCTGGTCTCGAACTCGTGACCTCAAATGATCCACCCACCTCAGCCTCCCAAAGTGCTGGGATTACAGGCGTGAGCCACAGCGCTCGGCTGTTCTTTTTTTTTAATAGGTGGTTTTTAGTATATACACAGAACTGTATAACCTTCATCACGATCTAAGTTTTAAAATATTTCATCACCCTGAAAAGAAATCCCATATCATTAGCAGTCACTCCCCATACCCTACCCTCTGGGGATCTAGTCAACCACTAATCTACCTTGTATCTCTATAGATTTGCCTATTCTGGACATTTCATATAAATGGAATTATATAATTTGTGGCCTTTTGTGACTGTCTCCTCACACTTAGCATAATATTTTCAAGGTTCACCCATGTTGTAGTATGTATCATTTATCTTTATAGCTGAATAATATTATATTGCATGAATATATCACATTTTATTCATCTATTCATCAGTCGATGGCCATCTAGGTTGTTCCCACTCTTTAGCCATTATAAATAATGCTGCTATGAACAGTCATACACAAGTTTTTATGTGGACACATATTTCTTAGCTTTTTTTTTTTTTTTTTTGAGATGGAGTCTCGCTCTGTCGCCCAGGCTGGAGTGCAGTGGTGCAATCTCGTCTCACTGCAAGCTCCGCCTCCTGGGTTCACGCCATTCTGCCTCAGCCTCCCGAGCAGCTGGGACTACAGGCACCCGCCATCACGCCCGGCTAATTTTTTGTATTTTTAGTAGAGATGGGGTTTCACCGTGTTAGCCAGGATGGTCTCGATCGCCTGACCTAGTGATCTACCCACCTCGGCCTCCCAAAGGGCTGGGATTACAGGCATGAGCCACCGCGCCCGGCCCATTTCTTAGCTTTTTAAAAGATTTGTCTCTATTAGCAGTGTGCATAAAAGACATACCATAGCAGGCTGAGACTGCTATCCTTAGAAAGGCCTGTTGCAAGTTTGGCCCCTGGCTTGTGCTTGCAAACTTGGATTTTCGGTGTGTTCCCACCATTCCCTATCTGATAAGAGTAATGTACTATGCCTAAACTGTCTGCACAAATAACGTGGTTTATGCTGAAAACTTGCCTTTCTTCTGGAGGGCTGCAATTTTGCTAGGCCAATGTGCCTATGTAACTGGCTCCCATAAAAACCCTGCATTCCTAGGCTCAGATGAGTTTCTCCGGCAGAAAACATTCATCGCTGGAGAAATTAAGCACATCTTGTGCAAGCTCTATGGGGAGAGGCCTCTTGGAAGCTTCTACCTACTTTCCTCCAGACTTTACCCCACACACCTTTTCCCTTTGCTGATTTTGCTCTATATCGTTTCAATGCGATAAGTTGTAGCTGTGAGTATGACTGTATGCTGAGTCCTATGAAACTTTCTAGTGAATTACCAAACTTGGGGGTGTCTTTGGGGATCCCCCAATATAAGCAGATTATAAACTCCTTGAGGTCAAGGATGGTACCCAATAATGAAATGTCACATGTCTGGAAAGTGTAACTTCACCCTGAACAGATGAGGAAACCAAAGCTTATAAACCCTGAGAACAGAGGACACGAGGCCCATCCAGTACTCTGGGCTCCACATCCTGACACATCTCCCCACAGCACCAGCAGAGTGCCCATAAAGCACATGATTGATCCAGGCCCCCAGAGCTGGCCCACCATGAATGAATGCAATTGAAACTTCATTGAGTAGAATAAATGTTCCTAAAGAATAAAGAAGTTTCCAAAATTGGGTGGGAGGGGGGAGTTCACACACACATGGAGGCTGAGAAAATAAGCAATAAATACTAGGAATGTTACACACAGTAGTTGAAAGATTATTTCGGAAAGATAATCTTTCCAAATTGTAAAAGCAATTATATATCGTTCAGCGTCATTGTGGGTTGGATCATTTGGTGGTCATTTCTGTCCTTTATTAATCTAATTCATAATCCCAGGCTGCAGGTAATGCAGGCCAATTGCAGTGAAATCAGAAGTGTCTTTCCGTTGTATTGGCCTTAATATTTGCTGAGGCTCTGTCATGGTCCAGTCTCTGCTGGGTCCCTTTTGCATGTATTAGTGACGAAGGCTATTCATTATATAATGGCTAGTGGCATAGGCCTTGGAAGCAGACAGCCTGGGTTCAAGCTCTAGCTCTGCCGCTTAACAGCTGGTGTTTTTTGTTGTTGTTTGTTTTGTTTTGTTTTTGAGACAGAGTCTCACTCTGTCCCCATGCTGGTATGCAGTGACGTGATCTCGGCTCACTGCAGCCTCTGCCTCCCGGGTTCACACAATTCTCCTGCCTCAGCCTCCCGAGTAGCTGGGATTACAGGCATACACCACTGTGCCCGTTAATTTTTGTATTTTTAGTACAGACAGGGTTTTGCCACGTTTCCCAGGCTGGTTTCAAACTCCCAGCCTCAAGTGATCTTCCCACCTTGGCCTCTCAAGGTGCTGGAATTACAGGCGTGAGCCACCATGCCCAGCCAACAGCTGGTGGTCTTAATATCACAGTACCTGTTTCCACACAAATGCACATAAAAGCCCTCAGAACACTGCCTGGCTCATTTAATGTTAGCTATTTTTTTAAAAATCTGATTGAATCATTATTATAACCCAATGAGTCAGTAGTAATGCCTTTATCTTTAACAATGAGGAAATATCTTATGTATATTTTCTTTCCTAAAAGGTATAAATGTTGATCTTGCCAATGAGAGCAAAAATCCTATTTGATAACCTTTCTCAGAACCCACATGTGTCAGTATTTTGAAAAACAAGTTGGGCCTGGTGCCCCATGCCTGTAGTCCCAGCTACTCAGGAGGCTGAAGCTGGAGATTGCTTGAGCCCTGGAATTTGAGGTTGTAGTGATCTGTGACCGCTCCACTGCACTTCAACCTGGGTGACAGAGCAAGACTTTGACTCTAAAAAAAAAGAAAAAAGAAAAACAGACTTTTTTCCTTTTAAGAATTGTTCTAAACTCTGACAATTAAGTGGAAACTTTTCCATTCTTCATTGGTGGCTCACTGATCTTCATTGGCAATTTCACTGGTGGCTCACTGATCTTCATCTGGTTCAAAATACTATTTTAGGATAGGTGAGATATGGCTCAGCTATAAGCCATGTGAAAAAAATCTGGAAATTTTTATTATTACAGGCTGATCATGTGCCAACAACATAATAAGGATGTTTGGTAAAATAGTAACAATCTTATATCTAATTTTTTTAAAAAAATGTAGTGTCCACAGCGTGAATAGTACTCCCACTGCAGTTCCAGTATAATATCACTGCAAAGTTCACCCTTAGCAAAGTGATGCAGTCATGAAGGAGCTAGACACAGGAACCCATAAAGAATGCTGCAAGGACTTAAAGGTGTTATGCCTGGGAAACATATAATTAAGGAGGCCATAATCTCCAAATGTCTTAAAAACTACAATGCAAAAGAAAGACTGGATGTATTTTTGTTATTTTAAAAGGCATAATTGATAACAATTAGCATTTACATAGCAATAAATTTCACTTCAAGGTAAAGACTTTTGGACAAGTAGATCTGACCCAAAATAGAAAAAATTGGCCAATGAGATAGTAATCTCTGTAGTGCTGGAGATACTTAAGCAGAAGCGAGATGAACTTCTGTAAAAGGACTTCACATAGGAAAAGTCTATGGCTGAATGATCTCTGTGGCTCTGCTGCTTAAACTGTGGGCACCTGGGGTGCAATGGGAGGCACACAAAGACAAAGCCATGCCTATCTTCCAGCAGCATCAATTTAACTCAAAGAAAAGTTAATAGAAACCTTTTAAATTAAAATAAACAGGGATATGTATAGTACTAAGAATAGCAAAATGTGCATAAAATTTTAAAACATAAAACATAAGACTTTTAAGAAAGTTGAGGCCAGACGCAGTGGCTCATGCCTGTAATCCCAACACTTTGGGAGGCTGAGATGGGTGGATTGTTTGAACTCAAGAGTTTGAGACCAGCCTGGGCAACATGGTGAAACCCCATCTCTACCAAAAATACAAAAATTAGCCAGGCATGGTGGCTCATGCCTCTAGTCCCAGCTACTTGGCGGGGGCAGAGGCTGCAGTGAGCCAAGATCATGCCACCGCACTCCAGCCTGGGAACCTGTCTCAAAAAAAAAAAAAAAAAAAAAAAAAGGGAAGAAAAAGAGGAAGAAAAAAAAAAGAAAAGAAAGTTGAGTTTGTAACTAGAATACTGCTTCAGGATAGATTTCTCCAAATCTCTAGAAAAATAAAAGCTCTTCTTTCCTCTCAGTCATTAGGGAAACTGACGGAAAAGTTTAAGAATCACTGCCTCCAAGTCTCTTCCAATGCTAAGTTGCCATGCTGACAGTCAAGGCTGGAGACGCCATATCTCATTCCATTTCTTGCTGGATAATTAATAGAGAGGAGGACATTGGAAATTACCTTTCAAATCATTCCCGTTTACTAAATATATTCCTGCAGTCCCATAGCCATACAAATGCATAATATAATGTATTTGATGTTTTTTGTATTATATAATATTTTATATACTTGAGTACTGCCAAATAGCTAGGGTTCTCCAAAGTGTATGAAAAACAGAAACTTGCACAAACCTTAACTTGTAGATATAAAAAATTGCTTGATTTATCAGCTCCTTTAGAGGATAGCAAGTTGAAATGTTTGCACCCTCCAGCTTTTGCCAGCTCTGCAGACTTTAGCACATAATCTCGGTCAACACGAACAAATCCCTCCTAAGGGGGAAAAGGACATGAGTTATTTCCAAAAAGCAGGAAGTTCATCTTAAAGATTACTATTTGGCTTGGGTAGCAGGCTGGGAGGCCCGGAGGGATGGAGATCTAAATAAAATGTGTCCAAGCAATACATGAAAGTCAGGCTTAGACCCTGGGAAAGGCTCCAGGTCTGGTCCTCTGGATAGACATACCAGCTTATGCAGCAAGGCTGGACTGCAATAAGGAAACAAGGACAATGACATTGAAACACAGACACCAAACAAATCTGCAAAGAACAAAGGGAACAATTAAGATCAGGCTGAGAAACTACTTTTAAGCCAGACATTTTTTTTTGTCTTAATAACTTTACAACTTTACACGCCTCTCTGTTTTCTGTGTCAATTCTAATGTGGTAGGGTGTCCGAGTATGGGTGAGGACACTCCCCAGGCACTAAGAGAACGAAGTCTACTTAATTCCCAATTTTTGCGTATGCTTTACAATGTACCTCACACATTAGTAAAGAATGCATCCTCGAATTTTTTTATTATGGGTCTCTAATCAAAAATGTTTGGAGACACCCGATCTAGATTCAGTCCAGTGAGAGCAGTGGCTGGGTCTTTTTTCTTAATTCATCTCTCAGCATCAGCACATGTCCAGCATACAGTAGATGCTCCAAAAATGAATGAACAAAACTCCAGTGAAAGCAGAGAAAAGGTAAATCCAGTAAGAAACAAACAGAACTAAGTGGTAATAAAAAGGGGAGGGAAGAGAATGACACAAATAACAGAATATAGATTCACTTCCAGGGCCTAACTGAAAAGCATGCACCTTTACCCAGAAATGGGAATTCCAAGGAGTAACAGTCTCTTGAGACCACCATAAATTCTGGCATCTTCAAACCCAAGACAGCTGAAGACAAGTCTAAAGTCTATTGAAGCTGAACTTCATAGGTAGTCACAATTACAGAACGAGTTCTTAAGAGTAGTAGGAATTTCAAATCTGAAGACTAGACTACTGCCCCCGTGATTGACTGATTGAGACAGAGTCTTGCTCTGTCACCCAGGCTGAAGGGTAGTGGCATGATCTCCACTCACCACAACCTCTGCCTCCTGAGTTCAAGTGATTCTCCTGCCTCAGCCTCCCAAGTAGCTGGGATTATAGACACACGCCACCATGTCCGGCTAATTTTTGTATTTTAGTAGAGACAGGGTTTCACCACGTTAGCCAGGCTGGTCTTGAACCCCTGACCTCAGATGATCCACCCACCTTGGCCTTCCAAAGTGCTGAGATTACAGGTGTGAGCCACTGCGACCGGCCTGATTTTTTTTTTAATTAAAAATTTGCTCTGCAGTAGTTACTGATTCTAAATGTTCTATTTGGTAGGGTGATGTGTATCTTTCATAGAATGTTGGCAGGTACCTTAGGAAATATCACATCCAGTCCCCTCATGATATAGACGGGAACCAAGGTCCAGTGGGCGGGTGAACTGTTAGCTGGGAAGTGGGAGAGCCGAGAGCAGAGTGCAGATTCTGGACTCTGAGCAGTGCTCTTTTCACTGTACCCATGTTCCTTTTTTATCCCCCACTCTCTCTCGCTAAATGAAAATGACTAATCCGTGATTGTGGTAGGCAGAATAATGGTCCCTCAAAGATGCCCACGTCCTAATCTTTGTGAATATGTCAGGTTACATGACAAAGGGGAATTCCATCACAGATGGTATTTAGGCAGAAGCAAGATGAATCATGCTAAAACAACAACAACAAAACTGAATTTATTTCACTAGTCAACTGTGTCATTTTGTTGTAATGAACCCATTATTAAAATCAGAGTTCTAGTAAACTGGCATGAGGGGAAGAAATAGATGTGGAAGAGAAATTCAGTGTTTAGAATTAGGGTGCTAATCAGCTGGCCTTGAAACAGAGAGATTAGTTTGAATTATCCATGTGGGCCCAATGTAATCACAAGGGACCTTAAAAGTAAAAGAACGAGGCAGAAGAGCAGGCTGGAGTAATGCAACCTAAGAAGGGCTTGGCTACCACGTTGCCAGCCTTGAGGATGGGAAGGGGACCACAGGCCAAGGAATGGGGGTGGCCTCTAGAAGCTGAAAAATGTATGGAAATGGTTTCAGTCCTACAGCCTCCCAGAAAGGAATGCAGCTCTGTTAACACCTTGATTTTATCTCAGGGAAACCCGTGTCAGACTTCTAAGATGATAAATTTGTGTTGTCTTAAGCTGCTAAATTTGAGGAATTTATTAAAGCAGCAATAGGAAACTAATACAGAATTCAATTTTAAAGCAACAGGCCCATGCAGATTTTTTAACTGTGTATGGAAGTATATCGTAAAAGTAAACATAAGTATAAGTATAGAGCTCAATAAATTTTCATAAACTGAACATGCTCTACCACCAGTTCCAAGATCAAGAAATAGAACATTACCATTACCGTAAAAGCCTTCCTCATCCTCCTTTCCCATCACTCACAAGTGCATTTTTAACTGTATCCACCACCTGGAGGACAGTGCTATTTTTCTGCCTTACTTTTTCTACCTTAGTTTATGGGTAATATAAACTTACCTCTTTACTCACGAGTCATCACCATCTCCTTTTGTATACTTTTTGTTGTATACTTTGACACTCAATCCTAAACAACGGACTTGCCAAGCTGTCTATATACCGACTCAAATTCATGCGTTGCTTTTAAAATCAGTGTAAAGCAAACCAATTTTAATACTCAGCACATCCTGAGAGAGAGAAGTGATTACCCTCAGAGCCATTCTCCAAATGGAGACTTTAGATGTGCTGAAAGTGTGCCAAGAGAAACAGCCAAAACTACATAGAAAAATTCTAAAACACTGAATTTTTCTTCCATATCTGTTTCTTCCCCTCATGCCAGTTCACCAGAACTCTGATTTTAATGACAGGTTAGTTATTCACAACAAAATGACACAGTTGACTTAGTGAAATAAATTCAGTTTTTTTGTTGTTGTTTTAGCAAGATTGATTGGAAGGATTATTATAGTCGTCTGTTAAAATACTTTTTCTTTCATCCGTTCCTTTAAAAATAAGGGAAAGATTCAGCCAATCACAAGTCTCCGGACCGACGCTGTCTCTCTCACTTAATCCAGAGCCAGTAAAAGGATAATTTGATTAAACTGAGACCCTAATTTATTTGGCTTTAGTTCTGGATCAACCTCTCCTTAATAGAGTGCTGTCGTCTCCAATTGTTTGATGAAAATTAAAGTGACATAAATACCATGGGACTTTTTCAATCTGATTAGTCAGCTAAGGCACATCAATACCACCCCAGCCATCAGACTTTGGCGTCCTTCCTTTCACCCACCTCGCTAACAACTGACAACCGCTCCTTGAAGGACGAGCACCCACGCTGCTGCAGAGACCCCCACACTTAGCTCATCATCCCTGCTCAATGGGGCCTGTTGACAAGGTGCCCATACCTTTCTCCATTGCTGTTCTCTGGACAAAGCTAAATATTGTTTTATTAGCAATCAATGGCTGTTAATCCAAAACGATTTCGCAAATCCTCTGAGCCTTCAAGCTGATTATAAATACGCGTTTTTCCAAGCCCACTAAATTTTGAATTTCACTTCCGTCACCCTGATGGCGTGGCCTTTTAGCTGGTGAATGAAACTCAAAAGCAAAAGGGTCAACAGCTTTCAAAGACTAAAAAATCAAACTGAAGCATGGGTCCTGATGACTGACTAGGAGGTATCACACACCAATTTTCTCTGGAGTGAGGAAGATTCTATATACAGATGAAAGGAGCGATCTCTAAAATCTTATTCATGCCCTTTGTTGTTCTCCAATAGCTCGATTAAAAAAAAAACAGAAAAACTAACTAAAACAAAGTTATTTCATATCTCAGAAACACAATTTTTAGAAAAACCGTACTTAGTTTCCCTAACCATGTGGACAGACATCTCTTCTGAGAGTATTAAGTCCACACGTCATTCTGTCTTTGTGATTCCATAGCCAGTCTGTCCTGCTCTAAGCTAGGAATCTGAGTCCCTTCTGGAAAAAGGAATTAATTAAGTTCCCACTATAAAGTCCTTTCCCAGCACCCTCTCAGAAAGAATAAACACAGTATACTACGCTCAGTAGAGATATCCTCATAGGCTCCACAACATCAAAGGCAACAAATTCTCCAATGACTCTTAAAGTCTTACTAAAATCCAAAGCTACTAAGTATTTCTTCTAATCTTCTTTACCAGTGCCTGAAAACTAAAAACAACATTCTGGCTTCAGAACAACTCATCCTAACAAGGTATAGTATTTCAGTGCTGACTGATAGGACAAGTGAGCACATCTAAACGACTCAAGAAGGTCATGGGGTCAGGCACGGTGGTCTGTGGTCCCAGCTACTGAGGAGGTTGAGGCAGGAAGATCGCTTGATCCCAGGAATTTGAGTCTAGCCTTGGCAACACAGTGAGACCCTGTCTCTAAAAAATTAATTAATTTATAAAAAAGTAAATCATGGGGATCTTTTTCCAAGAAGGGTGGGTCTATCATTTTGTAAAGGTCCCACTCAGCCATATTTCTGCTTCAGGTTCTTTCTCCTTCACTCCCTTTCAATCCAACCCTATAAATTAGACCAGAAAACAAAGATGCTGACAAACACCAAATGTTATAATCTGAGGCACCTTTTGTTTGTGTCCTGGAGGGCATCTCCATATTTGATGTTCAATGGTAGGGGAAAGATCTTGGTTAGAGAAGGAGTTCTGGATAGATAAATAAAATAAAGCAGATACTGAGTATTCCTGGGTCAATCTATATGTTCTTGAAAAAGTTTTCCAATTGGACATTCTTTCTTCTGTGTTTCATAAAGTCAAAGAATTTTTCAGGCCGGGTGCAATGGCTCGTGGTAATCTCAGCACTTTGGGAGGCCGAGGCAAGCAGATCACTTGAAACCAGGAGTTCAAGACCAGCCTGGGTGGGAAGCATGGCAAAACCCTGTCTCTACAAAAAAAAAAAAAAATACAAAAATTAGCCAGCCATGGTGGCGCGTGCCTGTGGTCCCAGCTACTTGGGAGGCTGAGGTAGGAGGATTGCTTGAGCTGGGTAGGTGGAGGCTGCAGTGATCGAAATCGCACTCCTGCAGTGAGCTGAAATCACACAACTGCACTCCAGCCTGGGCGATGGAATGAGACTCTGTCTCAAAAAAAACACAAAAATGTTTAAGAATTTTGCAGTAGGAAGGTGGGTTCACTGGTCACCTCCTTCTGACAGACAAGGAGGCAGTGGCCTCCAAAAGCTAACCAGCAAACTCCAGGCTCCATAGCTACTTGGCAACCAAACAGGGCCTGTGATCTGGGTCCCTTGAACCAGCTAGGACCTCGCCACTTCACAAGCCCCCTCCTAGACATCAAATAAAACAACAGAGATTAGAACAAGGGTGGACAAACTTTTCCTGTAAAGGATCAGACAGTAACTATTTTTAGCTTTGCAGGCCTCTGTTGCAACTATATAGCTCTACCATTATATTAATAGCACAAAAACAGCCACAAATAATACATAAAGTAATAAGCATGGCTGTGTCCCAATACCACTTTACGTATAAAGACTAAAATTTGAAGTTTTTGGCTGGGCGCGGTGGCTCACGCTTGTAATCCCAGCACTTTGGGAGGCTGAGACGGGCGGATCACGAGGTCAGGAGATCGAGACCACGGTGAAACCCCGTCTCTACTAAAAATACAAAAAATTAGCCGGGCGTGGTGGCGGGCGCCTGT
Organism: Nomascus leucogenys; assembly: GCF_006542625.1. NCBI lineage: Eukaryota > Metazoa > Chordata > Mammalia > Primates > Hylobatidae > Nomascus > Nomascus leucogenys. The sequence goes on along the minus strand of NC_044395.1, from coordinate 81,206,088 downwards.
AGTCCCAGCTACTCGGAGAGGCTGAGGCAGGAGAATGGCGTGAACCCGGGAGGCGGAGCTTGCAGTGAGCCGAGATCGCGCCACTGCACTCCAGCCTGGGTGACAGAGCGAGACTCCGTCTCAAAAATAAATAAATAAATAAAGACATTCTTAGCTCACAGGCTGTACAAAAACAGGTGGCAGCCTGTATTGCAAACCTTTGAATTAGAAGAGCAGATCATTAGAATCAGAAGCCATAAGATTCTAAGGAGATGGGCCATGAGATGCCTAATAAATGTCACAGTGGCCACATTAATCACATTAATGACATCATCCACTCAACAGAAAACAAGAACCTGGACTTCTGGAGCCTACTACTACCAGGTGAGGAGACAAATGAAAAGGTGAAACCACATCGAACCACCTTGAATTCACTAATCAAATCCCTCTTTTGATACAAATAAGGGGAAATGAACTATTCTCACTGGCATCTCTAAGTTTTTGTGCTTCACTCCAGGACAATACAGATATGGTTTTCAAAGCCTATTTCAATCTTCACTAGCAGACAAGTTACTCACTAAAGCAAGGTGAAGGTTATCTAGGACCACAGTACCCAGAAAACCAGCAAGTGAGGAGAATTAATACACCCTAATGCCTCTTGAAAGCAGGTTCAACGAGAAGGACAGGGTTGACTGCATCAGGATCTCCCAAGGAGCCTGCTAAAAATACAGATTCCAAGCTTCCAAATTCAGAGATTCTGATGCAGTAGATCTGGATCAGGGCCAAGTCAGGGAGCCAGTGCATTGACTGAACAACCATGTTCTGTGAATATGAAAAGGAAGATTAGCATCTACCCAGCTACTGCTAAAGGAAATAGTCTTCCAAACAGCTGAAGAAAGCTAATAGACCTTTTCCTAGAACCAGTGTCAATAGAAACCTGAGTAGACTGAATTTTGTGGGTTGGATTACATCCCCCCAAAATGCATATGTTGAACTCCTAACCCCCATTACCTCAGAATATGACCTTACTTGGAAATAAGTTCACTGCAGATGTAATTAGTTGAGATCATACTAAATAGGGTGGTCCCTAATCCAGTATGACTAGTGGTCTTATAAAAAGGGGAAATGTGGACATAGACGCAGGTATTCAGGGAAAATACCATGTAAAGAGACACAAAGAGAAGGCTGCCATCTACAAGACAAGGAGAGAGCCTTGAAACTCAAGGGCTCAGCCTCAGAGCACTGACCAGCCTACTGAGACCCGGATCTCAGACTTCTAGGCTCCAGAACTGTGAGACAATACGTTTCTGTTGTTTAAGCTACTTGGGTTATGGCAGCCCTAGCAAACTAATACACTGAACATCACAGGGAAATAAGCCACCTACTCAGAGGATCTCAATACTGAGACAAAAAAGGTGAATTTCTTGAAGTTTCTCTGCTGGAAACCCAGACTGCTAAGGCAATATATGGGATGTTCCAGTTACAAAATCCCTAGTGAAGCGTACTAGTTTTGCCACTAGCTTTGTAGTACTCATATGATAAACAACCCAACGAACTCTTTTCTACAGAGAGGGTTGCTGACCCAGAACACCAGCTGGGATAAGCTTGGAAATCCACAACCCCCACTTAAAACACTATCGTTACTTAGCCACGTATGAACTGTCACCTCTTTCATATTGGCTGAAGTTATCACAACCTCCCAACTTTATATTGTACACAGCCCAAATTAGTTTTTTTTTTAAGCCCCCCAAAACAAACAAAACACTTTTCTGGTTTAAGTGTCAGCTTGCTTTCCACCACTAACCTCTTAAATCATTTAAGTCCTAATTCATTTCTAAGCTAGGTGAATAGTCTAGGCTCATTAGTCTATTCTTGCTTACTAGTTAATTACTTTTATCTTTCCAAATTGATTTTAAAGGAGAACAAAAGGTATTGAATAGCCTGAGAGGTGGAGAATCAACCCCATTAAAAAAGAAAATTCTGGATAGTGAAGACACACAATTCCTCTGATTAAAATTGCATTACCCAGTTTGAACACAAAAAGCAGTTTAGACTTTTCCCTGGCACACCCTATAATGATATTTGCCTTATGTCATGAAAATCAACCCTTCTATGCCTAATGCAGCATTTTGTTTTGCTGACTCACCACCAAAACCAGGTTGGCACTTGAGACTGCAGTGTCCTGGAACAAAAGTTTTTCGATGCTTTTGGAGGGCACACCGCTTGTGACTGTGCCTGGGACAGAAAAGACTGTACCCACTGTTAAGCAGGAACATGACCCTTTCTAGGAGAGATAATGTGCCAATTCCTGGGAAAGTCAAACTTCTCTATAATCCACAGTTCCCATCACAGAGCTTAAATCCCAGCTGTGTTCCAGGATAGATATGCAGAATTGCAGAAGATACGGAAATACATCTTGATTGAAAGCATACATAGAGTTACTCTTTGCATCACAAGGAGGCCCAGAGAAATACATCTGAATCTAACTACTTGGTTGGTATAAATGAATAGTTCTTCATTATATGCTCCCTTAATGATTCAGGTGAAAGGGTCTGGCTTATAAACCTAAGGAGAGTTCCCACGGCAGAGTCATAGTCATATATATATATCTTTTTCTTTTTTTTTTTTCTGGGATTACAGGCATGAACCACTGTGCCTGGGCTAACCGACTTTATTTATTTATTTACTTTTTTCACTTTCTTCTGTTTTATTTATGTATTTATTATTATATATTTTTAAATTTTACTTTAAGTTCTGGGATACATATGCAGAACATGCAGGTTTTTTCAGCTCCAGCATGTAAATTCTGCCAGAGGAATAAACTATAGTCAAAGTATAAATTAAATAAGATGTACCTGCATTAACATTTGCCCAGAATCCATGAAGTAAACTCTGACTTCTAACTATGTAGTAAACTATGACTTCTGGACAGGAGCTGACTCAATTTAGAACACCATTAAAAAGAAAATAAAATGTGTGTTAAAAGAGTTTTGCGTCAGTAAAGACTGAATCATCAGTGGGGTTGAATCATCACTGAAGGCTGAGTCATCGCTGGAGGCTGGTTGAATCGTGCCTGTGTTCTGATGTTCTATTCCAGAAGTTTAAAGCTCGACATGAAAATAGGTTGAAGCAAATTACTCAAGTGAGACAGAACATTTCTAATTTAAAACATTTATTAAGGGGAAAAAAAGCTGATTGTTAACAGTATAAACCAATTACTTTTACTCAGACATCACGGTTTCCCTTAGTCAGGGGATGTAGTGATAGCGATAATCACAATAGGCAAAATCACATAAATATTTACGACGTCTCCAGCACTGGGGCCTGAACTCAAAGATTACTTTGAAAGACGAACTTATCAGTACTATTAAAAGGATACCAAAGGTTAGTGCAGCATATAGAATCTTAAACAATAAAGGCTTATTCACATTTAAGCATTGCAACAGGCACAAAGAAAAAGAGTGAGCAAGAAAAGAATCCTTGATATTACTGGCCAGCAAAAAGGGAAAAAAGCATATGCCTTCCTTACCGCCCCGGCTTTCACTCTGGTGGTACCCAGGCAACAGAATCCAACATCATGACCTTGAAAGGCAGAAGCGTAGTCATCCAACTTTTCAAAGTCCACCACTTCTTGATTCTAAGCAAGAACACAGTTGTATGTAGTTTCATGTTATTTAAACAACAGACCAAAAACCCCCTCTAGATTTAAAGACTAAGTTACAGAACATTACTGATAGGCCTGTCCACTTAACATCAAATTTTACAAATTCCTTTTCTCCAACCAAAAATCAATGAACCTCGATTCAAAATCAACAACACACACATATACCCACAGTCTATATAACTGGATTAGGGGTGATCCAGATTTCTGAAGTCAGGTTCCATTATAATCTCTCTCTGGAAAAATAAAAGACCTGTGTGTAGCTTACCAGGAAGGAGACCACTGACGTAAGATGTGAGGGCAAGAGATGGCATTTGGCATCTTAAAGAAGACCTAGCTGCAAATCTTGGGCTTGCTACTCACTAGGCATGTAATTATGGGCATCATACACTACAGCTTTTTTTTTTTTCAGCTGTAAAATGGTGGTGATAATCTTTCCTTCAGTCCAATCCATGAACCATTTGCATTATAATTAGTCAGGGAGTGCTTAATAAAAAGGCATATTCCTACATCCCACGCCAATAGTTCTGAATCAGAATCTGCACTTTTAACAAGCACCCACCTTAATTCTCACGCACACAGAAATTTAAGAACCTCCATCTAACCTTATAAGTTTGCTGTATAACTTTAAAAAGAAAGCATGATAAATTCCTATCATCCAGGAACTCAGATAAAATGTTGGTTTCCATCCTTACCGTCAGCTCTGAAAAGAATTTTTCTGGCACTGCCTATGACACTAAAGAAAAATAGGGTTTCACTGTAATCTCAGCACTTTGGGAGGCTGAGGTGGGCAGATCACAAGGTCAGGAGATCGAGACCATCCTGGCTAACATGGTGAAACCCCGTCTCTACTAAAAATGCAAAAAAAAAATTAGCCGGGTGTGGTGGTGGGCACCTGCAGTCCCAGCTACTCGGGAGGCTGAGGCAGGAGAATGGCATGAACCCAAGAGGCGGAGCTTGCGGTGAGCTGAGATCGCACCACTGCACTCCAGACTGGGCGACAGAGCGAGACTCCATCTCAAAAAAAAAAAAAAAAAAAGAAAAAGAAAAATAGGGTTTCACAAAGTACCTAGTCAGACAGATGTGCCACCAAAACTCGACACTCAAAGCACAGATTTCAAATTTCAGTTTCCTTTTTTTTTTTTTGAGATGGAGTCTTGCTCTGTCACCCAGGCTGGAGTGCAGTGGCACAATTTCTGCTCACAGGAACCTCCATCTCCTGGGTTCAAGTGATTCTCGCACCTCAGCCTCCTGAGTAGCTGAGATTACAGGTGTGCACCACCACACCCGGCTAATTTCTGTATTTTTAGTAGAGACAGGGTTTCACCATGTTGGCCAGGCTGGTCTGGAACTCTTGACCTCAAGAGATCCCCTGCCTTGGTCTCCTAAAGTGCTGGGATTACAGGCATGAGCCACCACACCCGGCCTTCAATTTCAGCTTCTAATTACCATGAATATCTGACACAGCCCATGAAACTGGTGAGAACACATCTGCCTCAGCCTGAGGAAAGATGTCTGTTTTAAATAAACAAGTCCTGATGGACCAAAGGCATTCACACCATGACCTGAACACAGACCTGCGAGAATCAAGAACATTTATTTGCAAGATGGCTTATTATTTGTAATGTTCTTCCTGTGAAACCTGTGGGGCCAAATTCTGTAGCTGTGGTGTCTTGAGATCACCCTATATTAATTTGTTCAAGTTCACAGATAATTCCCTTTAAATAAAGAACAGAATCTCCAAGAAACTCAGGCTTCTGATATTTAGGGGGTCATGACAAGACAGAAGTCTGGTATATCATTCCTATAATCATAAAAGTGTAACTTAGGCTGGGCACGGTGGCTCACGCCTGTAATCACAGCACTTCGGGAGGCTGAAGCAGGAGCATCATCTGAGGTCAGGAGTTCGAGACCAGCCTAGCCAACATGGTGAAACCTTGTCTCTACTAAAAATACAAAAATTAGCCAGGTGTGGTGATGCACGCCTGTAGTTCCAGTTACTTGGGAGGCTGAGGCAGGAGAATCGCTTGAACCTGAAAGGCAGAGGTTGCACTGATCCGAGATCGTGCCACTGCACTCCAGCCTGGGGGACAAAGTGAGACTCCGTCTCAAAAAAAAGTTTACCTTAGAGTGAAGGGAATATTCGATTTACAGACACAAGCCTGGGAAGTCAGGCAGGGCAAATTCTTGTAAGTGAATAACCCCACCTTTCATTGCCATAGACCTTTCTCACTCTGCAAAGCAGTTTCAGAATCCCTGACAATATTAGTGTGAAGTGCGCAGGTTGACAAAATCAGGAAAGTGGCTGAGAAAATTCTCAAGGTCACCAGGGCTGCCTCTAGAAGTCAGCTTGCATGACCCTGAAAACAGTGCTCTTCTGTCTCACCAGCCCCCACCCCCATTACAACCAAGACCCAGCTTTATAGGGTTGCAGATGGAGAGAAGGGCTTTGCCCAACACCACACAATGAGCGGGAGGCAGGCACACCTGGGCTACAATCCAGGAGTCGGACCTCTGGGAGGGCCTCTCACAGACCAATCTTGGCCAAGTTTTGATGGCCTCTCACTACCCCCACCGCTGGCAGGGCAGTATTCAGCCTTTAGGCATGAAATATGTTCACCTCGCAGAATCCCGGGGGTCCATTTGAGTCCCAGCTGAAATACCCACCACATTTTTATAAGCTTCCTCGTCGAAGGTGAGCTTTCTCCGGCCAATGAGCGTGACTTTAGAAAACAGGCCCTGCTCCAGGATTTCCTTTAAGAGCACTCTGCCGGTTTCTCCGCTGGCGCCCAAAATAAAGACGGATTTATTCTGCATCCTGAAGTCTTCCCGAAGCTTCGACAGTGCTTCTGTTTCGGCCATGCTGGGGAAATAACATCGACAGGTGCCGGTCTTAAAGTGTCGGGGGACTGCCCGTCCTTATCGCGAGGAACAAGGGCTGTTTATCTGTTAGGGAGGAGGATATTGTTCTCCGCAGTCCGGGCTCTGGGGAAGGTGCTGAGTCACGTGCGGGGCGCGGCTCCCCGGCCATCTCCCGCACCTGAGCCAGCAGACCCATCGGAAGGGGCCCGAGCTGGAGGGTGCGCCCAGGTGCCACAAGCTGCTGGCACCACTGGGCATCCCCCACAGTATCTCTGGCCCGGCCAGGAGACCGGGCCCAGCTCGGTCCCATACGCGGAGGGGTTACCTGGGGCCAGCCCCCGGCCCTGGGTCCTCACAGCGCAGCAGGAGCAGGGCGGCCACCAGAGCAGCCGCGCCCGCCGCGCTCAGCGCCGCAGGCCCGACCATCAGAGTATCCCACCTTCCCTGGTCGGCCCGGGGGATTGGAGGCGACGGAGCCAGCGCCTACCCGGCTTGGTCTTCCGGGTGGCCTCGCGGCGACGCTGCCTTGCTCCGCCCACAGGGGCGGGACCTGGGGACGAACTCCTGGCACCCTCACAGGCGCGGGGAAGGTGACCCCGAGAGCACGTGCGTGGGGCCGCGACCCTTCCTAAGTCAGGAATCTGCAAGACCCTCTCTCCGCGTTTTCCCTCACCTGCTGGGCTCAGCTCACCCAGGCCCCAGCTAATAGACTTGCCAGACTTGATCTTCAATGGTCCCCCAAACTGGAATGTCAATTGTATATTGGCCATCATCTCAAATTCACCATGTCAAAAACTTAACCCTGCCCACCCAACCACCCCAAACAGGAATAAAACAAACCTATTCCTAGCCTGTCTTGGGTGTCACTGTCCCTACATACACATACACACACCCCTCCTTCTACCCTGTCAAGTCAGAAATCAGGCTATCGCCTTTGATTCCTTTCTTTTCTAGACTTTCCACATTACAGATTTATCAGGTCCTGTTATCCCATCTGCCTTACAAATATTTCTCCCATGTAATTCAAGCTCTCATTATATCTCCCCAGAATAACTGGTCTCCCTGCCCAGGTCCTGGCCTAATTCGGTCACCTAGATAGTTGAACTCGGGTGACCTTCCACACCTGTGATTAAGGCTTCCTAGCCCAGATTAGTAGTTTGGAACACAGCTATCTACACTGGACCTGTCCTGGATCTTGGAAGTCCCGAACAGATGTTAGAATGACAAGCAGAAATCTGAATAATTTCAGATTGTTCAGGTTGTGTTGGGAACATTGGTCATTTGGGGGCCCCACCTCCCATCTAGAAGCCAATGAAACACATTCCCTCTTCCATCTCCATGGGAGTTATTATACGTAGGCTTTGCCTAGGCTCAGTCAACCAGAGGCTCACACATAGGTTTTCAGTTTTGGAGGAGTAATGCAAAGATGCAGTGAAGGCCTGAGATATATGTGGGTTGGTTGGGGCAAGGGTATAAGATTATGGTATCGTATGATCCACCAGCCATCCGATGGTCTGATCGTGTCTTAAATTCCTGCCTGTTTTCAGAGACTGTTGTGAATACAGTACTTCCTGTTATTCTTCTGATAAATTCCTGTGCTATAAGCTTACCAGATATATTCTGTTGTTTGCAATAAAAAAGCTTGATTGATATGGAGCAGTGTGTTTCATTCCCCACTGGCCTGTCACAGCGCCTGGGCTCTTCCCTTTGAGTTCCTAAAGCTTTTCTACAAGAATGCAATGTTAAACCTCGTCAGCAAACACTGTCCTAGTAATTCATTTATCAAATCTGTCACAGAAATTATTCATTGTACCCTGTCTATTCTTCCCCTTTCTTTGTTTAAAATCGTGGCATAATTAATATACAATAAAATGTACAGATCCTAAAGGTTCTGTTCCATGATTTTAGAAGATTGTATATACACCTAAATAACCACCACCAAAAACAAGATACAGAGCATGTCTGCCATCCATGAAAGTGCCTTCATTCCTTTCTTGGCAATCTCTCCCCACTCCAGAGGCAATCACTTTCTGGTCACTATCAACATAGATTAGTTTTGCCTATTGTAGAATTCTATTTAAGAGTACAGCATGTACTCTTTTGTGTCCCAGGTTTTTGGCTTAACACATATTTTAATATTTATTCTTGTTTGTAGGGCTGCATTATGATTTCTATGGGCCCTAAGCACTTCATGAGCCCCTTCATTTTATGCACACACACTATTTACATAATCAAAAATTATGTCTTATGACTATGTTGCTATAAAGATGAATATGACAATTTCTTCCACCTCAAACATTTTCTTCCACCTAAAAGTTTATTTTCACAGGCCCCAGAACTGTGCCTACTATGCTAAATGAGTAAATCAGCCCTGGTTGTTTCATGTATCAGGAATTCATTCCTTTTTATTGCTGAGTAGCCTTCCAGTATTCCAGTATGAATATCCCACAACATGTTTAAACATTCTCCTGTTGATGGACATTTGGTTTGTTTCTACATTTTGGCTAATTATGAATAAGGCTCCTATGAACATTATTGGACCAGTCTTTCTGCAGTAACATGTTTTCATTACTCTTGGACATATATATATACATATATATACACACACACGCACACACACACACATAATGTAATATATATATATATATATAATATGTGTGTGTGTATATATATATATATATATATATATATATATATATAATGACCCTGCAGGCTATCAGACCTTATGGTTGTCTTCCCTTGTTCCCTAAAAATTGCTGTTATTCTGTTCTTTTTCAAGGTGCACTGATTTCATATTGTTCAAACACACATGTTTTACAATCAATTTGTACAGTTAACACAATTATCACAGTGGTCTTGAGGTGACATATATCCTCAGCTTACGAAGATAACAGGATTAAGAGATTAAAGTAAAGACAGGCATAAGAAATTATAAAAGTATTATTTGGGAACTGATAAATGTCCACGAAATCTTCACAATTTATGTTCCTCTGCCACGGCTCCAGGCGGTCCCTCCATTCGGGGTCCCTGACTTCCCACAACACACTTGCAAGCTAGCATGAGCACTTGACAGCGATTTAGCCAATGAGAAGCAAGCAGAGGTAATATGTGCACATTTGAATCACATCTTTATAAGGAAGTTACCTTCTTTCCTTTCACTTTCCCTTTCCCTTCACTTTCCCTTTCCCCCTTTCCTTAGGCCAGAATGTGAATGTACTGGTAAACCAGCTCGGACCATGAGGAGAAAGACACTATCTAGAGGATAGCAGGGCAAGGAGTCCTTGGATGACTTCATAGAACAGAGCCGCCTGCCCACTCTGGACTGCCTGCACACCTCTGGGCAGTGAGAGAAAAATAAACTTCTGTTATGTTGGAGCCACTGTAATTTTGTTACAGCAGCTTAGCCAGCATTTTGCCTAACATAAGATTCTTTTAGTCAATCTTGTCAATGGATATTTACTGATTATCTAATGCAAGCCAGATACTGTGCTAGGCACAATAGATTTTTCCGAGATGAATCAGGGACACCAGCTAAACTCACTCTCATCTTGAAGGCAGGTCATAAATACTTGGGAAGCTAAATAAAGTTAAGCAACATTATAAAACATCCCCCAAACTTTCATAGGGTAGCACATGCTGAATGCCAAATGAGCATACAGAAATAGAAGGAAACTCAGAGAAAAACAAGTCCATGCCTTTCCTTCTCTGACAGCTGGAACCTTCTCATCCAAGTGCTGAGATAATGTGACAAGACCTAGGCTCCTAGAGCAACTAGACCACAAAAATTCAGGGCAAAGGGAAACGGGAAAGCATAGGGAAGGAGGGAAAGGGGACATAAGGAAACGGAGGTAGCATGGAAAGATCCTTGGCCAGAGACCTGCCTGCCATGTTCGGGTTTGCCTTTGATGAAGTCTCTTCATATATCTTGGCCTCCATTTCCCCATCTGTAAGATGGGAACCGTTTCATTACATTCACTTTGCTCCAAGGAACAGACTGACTCATGTTGGGTAAAGATGGTGAATATTGTAATATTGTAAGGCTACACAACATGTATAAGAGAGAGACAGAATCTCAGAGAAATCTCAAAACAGGATCTGCTGTAGGATGGGGCTTTATGGAGACTGGAACTGTATTTAGGTCAGATTCAGAGTCCTCAGGATCAGCGATCCATGCATCTTCACTTCAGAGCTATATTTTTAGTAATACCTTCATTAAGACTCTGTTTCACGTGTTTGAAGCCCCAAACTCAAAATGTTTTGAGGAAAAAAAAAAAAAAACGAAATGTCCTGGCTTATGCAACTAAAGAATCAGTGTATATAATAGTCTTGGCATGACCAGAATCAGCCAGTCAGCCAATGGGGCCAGGACCCAGTCCCTCTCCCAACCGTGGCTCTATTTCCCTTCATGTCGGTCTTACTCTCAGACCCTGCAAGATGACCCAAAGGCTGTACTCTTGCTCATACTCTTCATTGTCTAAATTCAACCAGAAGCTAGAATGAACTTATACTGTGCAGACCAGTTTTCTTCAGGGCATACAGTAAGGTAGATAAATGGGGAGAATGGATGATTGAAGCTATCAAGTACATCCCCCTCGATTCAAGTCCAGCAGAAAGAGCTTAATTGTAAGAAGTCCCCAGCTGTATCTCCTTAGTTCTGATAAAACCTGACTGTCACTGTGGCTCTGGGAATGAAGCTGGGTGGAGCTATCTCTTCCCACATGTCTGGGAGTGGGGGAGGAAATAATGTCCCCAAGGAAAGTAGAGGTCACTATTATAGAAAGAAAAGAGAATGGATGTTAAATAGTATCTAAAGTGGCTGTACTTGTTCCCCATTTATCTAATTTATTCGTAAATATGAATGCTGGATAAATTTTTTTTTTTTTACAAAAGAGAGCTTTAAATAACTGTAGCATGACTAAGATATCTGGTAAAGGTAGGTGTCTGAAAGAAAGTATTGTAATTTTCTGCTCTCACATAACAAATACAATCACGAATTGCATTCAACAGTTTAGGTAGTTGATTCAGTGTATCTATCATGTTCTTGATGGCTAATTGTTTTTATAGATGGAGAAACTGAGTCACACGCTTATTAAATATATCATCTAAGATCTTGGGATTAAACTTTGGTGCCAGGACAAGAACCTGGATATCCAGATCAATGACAAAATCATGAGTGATACCTGTGTAATTCTAGAATGTTTTCAGGAAAGCATAATTCTTCTTGCTTTTAGCCGATAGCACTGTATTTGTTGAATTCTTCAGGTTCCCTGGCACTCATGGGTATGTCCTCTTACTGATATATACCAAAGGAATAACCTATATAAAAGCACTGTGGTAGGTAGAAGTATGGCTGGTTTTGAAGGGCCAAAAACAAATATGGTTGAAATGGAGGGATGGAAGCATGGGGCAGGGACAGGGCAGGGGAGGGGAGACTAGAGAGGCAGGTAGGGACCAGCCTGTGAAAGACATCATATGATACATTATCATTTATAATTATTGTTAAATTTTAGGTTTTGAAATTTAGCAAACTTGATTTTATTAGATTTATTTTTTACGGTTTTCTTCCATTCAAGGTAGTGAAATGTTACCTTAATTACCATTAATACATTTATTAGTACCTGTTACTAGTAGTACATTTAACAAAGTTTAAAAGAAAGAGGAAATTTTCATAAAATATTAAGTACAGCTGAGTGTAGAGTAAACATGGGATATGGTAAATTCATGAAAATAGTATCTGAAGGAGTAAAGTTTGGGAAACACTGGTATGTTGGACATTTTTCTTTTTTCTTTCTTTTGTGAGATATGATCTTGCTCTGTCACCCAGGCTGGAGGGCAGTGGCATGATCTCAGCTTATTGCAACCTCTGCCTCCCAGGTTCAAGCTCCCACAGCCTCCCGTGTGGCTGAGACTACAGACACGAACCATCATGACTGTTTTTTTTTGTTTTGTTTTGTTTTGTTTTTTTCAGAAACAGGGTTTTGTCATGTTGCCCAGGCTGGTCTTGAACTCCTGAGCTCAAGTGATTATCTGTGTCAGCCTCCCAAGTGCTGGGATTACAGGCACATTTTTCATTTGCCCGTCCGGATCCACTTTCCACTCTCTGTATCCTTTTTTGTGACTCCACAACTGACCTCTAAGGCCTGCATCACCTAGTCTACTTGTCCTCCTTGACCTATCACCTACCTTGGTGATAAGTCACCAGCAGGAAATTGAAGCAGAGGAGGAGTATGGGTTAAGGGCTTTATTCCCCTGAATCCCTGCTGTGAGACTGCTATTCCTCGACCCAAGAACTGCACTCCTGTCTGATAGCCTCCCTGACAGCTACAGGCACTCTCTCCAGGTTCCAGTAACCACCTCCTTGCCTCAACCTTTTAGACTTAGGAGTAGAAATGGCTCCCCGCTGTTGCTAGCACTGAGACAGAGCACCATTCCTTGTTGGGTTTTCTTTAACCCTTCCTGCTTCCTTGTAAACAATCTTTCACTAAATTCTCCCTCAGTTACTCCATTGGAACATGTTCTCTATTTCTTGCCAGGACCCAAACTGATACACATGACGTGGTAGAAAGCAACTTTGCAGTTAGACGGAAGTAGATTTGAATCCTGGCTATCCACTTAGTAGCTGTGTGACCTTAGTCAAGTCCAACTAGATAAGCACAGTATTTATCAACAGGAAGACTCTGCTCTGTGAGGTCAGCCACCACATCTATGTCACTGCTACAGCCCCAGCTTTGGGGCAGTGTTTGGCACTTAGTAGGTGCTCAAGAAAAATGTTCTCATGGGGTAGATTTCACCACACCTTATGCATGAGACCTAGGAGAGCGAGAGGTCAACTAGTCAAACATACTTTATGGATGACACCCAAGAATGTAGCAAGACTTGTGCAAGTAGTGGATCTTAGACACACTCTTTAATGCAGGCAACAAAAGGAAGGGTTGAGGCTGGTAAAAAAAAAAAAAAGGATCTGACTGGCAAAGAGCACCCTGCCTACTATACCACCATGTCCCCAGAGATCTCATCTCCTCCCCCACTATCACTCCACCTCAAAAGCCAGTTCCCTTCTGAAGGGGGACTCTGTTGAGAGGGCATGTCCTCTTTCTGATGAGGAGACAACATGAGGGAAGGCACACAAGGAGACCTGAGGGTCCCAGGGAGAAGACAGTGAAGGAACAACCAGATGGGCAGAGGATTTATGCAAGACCAGGGCTGGATTAGCAGGGAAGCCACAGATGTCATGGTCCCTGAAAGTCAAAAAGAGGTGATGAGCTGGTATATTAGTTTCCTAAGGCTGCTGAAACAAATGACCACATACTGGATGGTTTACAACACCAGAAACTTACTCTCTCAGAAGTCTGAAATTGAAGTGTCAGCAGGACCATGTTCCCTCTGCAGGTTCTAGGGGAGAATGCTCCCTTCCATCTTCCCACTTCTGATGGCTCCAGGTGTTCCTCGGGTTGTGGCTGTAAAACTCCCATCTCTGCCTCTGTCTTCACATGGTCTTCTGGTGTCTGTGTCTTCTGTCTCTTATAAGGACACTTGTCAATGGATTTAGGGCCTGCCCAGATAATCCAGGATGACCTCATATGAAGATCTTTAACTTATCTACATCTACAGAGACCCTTTTTCCAAATAAGTTCGCGCTCATAGGTTGCAGAGGTTAGGATGAGGACATGTCTTTTTGGGGGCCACCATTCAACCCACTACAGATGTTGATATGGTTTGGCTGTGTCCCCACCCAAATCTCATCTTGAATTGTAGTTCCCATAATCCCACATGTTGTGGGAGGGAGCCGGTGGAAAGGAATTGAATCGTGGGGGCAGTTTCCCCCATGCTATTCTCATGATAGTAAGTTCTCACAAGATCTCATGGTTTTATAAGGGGCTTCCCCCTTTGCTCAGCTCTCATTCTTCTCTCTCCTGCCACCGTGTGAAAAAGGATATGTTTGCTTCCCGTTCCACCATGATTGTAAGTTTCCTGAGGCCTCCCCAGCTATGCTGAACTGTGAGTCAATTAAACCTCTTTCCTTCATAAATTACCCAGTCTCAGGTATGTCTATTAGCAGCATGAGAATGGACTAATATAGTCAGTAAACAGGACAAATATTGGTCATTTTTAAACAAAAGAGTTACTTGATGAACTCTGCACTTAATGGTTAAAGATTAAGCCGAAGGTAGTGTTCAGGGAAGAGATAAAGACAGGAGGGGGCTTCTGGTGAAAGCTCTTGCCAAAGTAACTATGGGATGAAAATATGGACCAAAGTAGCCACTGCAGGAAAGAGGAGGAAGTAATGCATATGAAAGACCTTATTTTTTAAAAAATCAGTCGTGTTGTCTCCAACAACATGGAAAGAGCATAAGTTTTTGAGTCATATGACCCAAGTATAAGCCCCAGTTTGTATACTGACTAGCTGTGTACATTTGGTCAAGCTCTTAGTCTTTTTATCCGTAAGTTGAGGGTAATGGCAAACCTGCTTATTGCATAGGTTTATAGCAAAGTTCAAATTAGATACCACACAGCACTGGTAGTGTGCTGTGACAGTATACCACATGGCCCCATGGCAGCGATTTGCAATTCTGACTACACATGGACATCCCTTGAAGCTTTAGAAAAATAAAGATGCCTGAGTTTGCCCTAGACCTACTGAATTAGGAACAGCAGTTTTAAAAACTCCTTGAGTCATACTGCTGCCCAGTTAAAGGAGAAATTCACTGTGGAAGGACATGGTATTAAGATATAATATCCATAACGAGAATGAACATAGTCTTCACCTTAGAAAGACCATGTAGTGGCCTGAAGCAAACTGGGTTTCAACTCTCCTCCTTTAAAAAAAAAACTTGTGAACATCCTTATAAATCAGGAGTTATGATTATTATGGATACATTTTGTATTTTTAGTAGAGACAGAGTTTCACCATGTTGGCCAGGCTGGTCTTGAACTCCTGACCTCAGGTGATCCACCCGCCTCGCCTCCCACAGTGCTGGGATTACAGGTGTGAGCCACCACGCCCAGCCAATTATTATTAATTTAAATATTATCACTAATTATTCAGTTTCATGTAAATATAAAACAAGTTCCAGTTTAATTCTAACTAAGAATTTGAAATATCTGAGCCTGTTTATCCAGCCACTGGGACAGGACACCCAGTCTACTTGCTGGGGTCTGAGGAGCTTCCTGGGAGATAACGCGTCCAAAGAAAAGAAAGATCCTGGCACAAAAAGTTTCACCCCATAAGAAAGATTTAGCCATCGGAAAGGAAGGAGGGTGATTCAAATACAACGTAGGATCTGTTTCTTAATTACATTTACTTCCTGAGCCTCTGCTAGTTTCCCATGGCCTCGTGTAACAGTCCTGTGGTGTACACACAGTGAATCTGAAACACCAAAACGCTTGTTTTACTAAGGAATGAACAAAAAGCTCTGCAAGACATTGAAGAACAAGCAGCACTGCTTGAAGGCTGCCTTTAAATAAAGGAAAAGTGGAAGGCTGTATTTTATTCTTCCAAAAGGAATTTCCTGCAGTTTTAACTCCTCAAGGAATTCAGAGCCTTGGCCTCAGAAAGGAGGAAGGGGGTAGATGGAGGAGGGGAGAGAGAGGGAAAGAGAGAGAGAGAGAATGCAATGAGAACAATCTTATCAAATAACACAGTCAGACAGGGAGACATACTTCCAAAAACGCATTTCATAGATGGTGTGAGTCTTCAGGAGCAGGAGCTGAAGGGACTTCAAATGGATAAGGACAATTTCAGCCTAGGAAACCCAGGTTAAAGGATATTTTACAATTCCTGACATAAGCACTGATTAGAGTAACATACAGGGAAGAAAAACAAGTTTAGTCTATAAAGGTTTGTGTGTACAACGCAGAACATAAATCCAGATCCAGTATCACCATCCTGCACTCCTGGAAGCATCAGCAATCTTGACAGTTGCAGCTAGGAAGCACAAGAGGGCGCCAGAGAAGGTGGAAATGTTTTATTTTCCCGGGTACTATTCAGTGTTGGAAAATCCCCTTTGATCTATTTTTTTCCTTTTTTACCATTAATTCTAGTTAACCCCTTTGATCTTTATTTATAAGGATGCTTACTATTAGTTCTCTTGACTTTTCTTTTCTTTTTTTTTTTTTTTTTTTTTTGAGACAGAGTCTCGCTGTCGCCCTGGATGGAGTGCAATGGTGCGATCTCGGCTCACTGCAGGCTCCGCTCCCCGGGGTTCACGCCATTCTCCTGCCTCAGCTTCCCGAGTAGCTGGGACTACAGGCGCCCGCCACCTCGCCCGGCTAATTTTTTGTATTTTTAGTAGAGGCGGGGTTTCACTGTGTTAGCCAGGATGGTCTCGATCTCCTGACCTCGTGATCCGCCCACCTCGGCCTCCCAAAGTGCTGGGATTACAGGCGTGAGCCACCGCGCCCGGCCTAGTTCTCTTGACTTTTTTTAAAAATGGAATGACTATGAGCGTTAAGTTTATTGGCTAATATTTCATTATTAACTTGGCTAAGTTGAGGGGTGGGATAGTTCACAAGTGAAAAAGCTAAAATAAGTAAGCAGTCTTGGAGAATGCAGAAGGGAAAGAAGTTGCTAGTGATGGATTAATTAAATAAATTAACATTTACTGGTTGGGTGCCCAGTCGTGTGTTAAATCCTATGGGTAGAAAGATAAAATGCACTCACAAATTTTCATTGAAACATCAGAAGTTAAAATTTCGTAATACCTTATTTTTCCCTATTTGAAACTCTCCTTATCCTCTTCACCTCTTCATCTATTAAGCTCTTCAGAGGACGTATCTGTAATAGTTAAGCACAAAGGCTTTGGAGTAAGACAGCTGAGTTCAGTTCCCAGTTCTTTCACTTTCTGGCGATTAACTTCCTTATGCCTTACTTTCCTCATCTGTGAAATGGGATAACAGTACCAACCTCATTGGGTGGTGTGAAGATTAAATGAGATAATCCATGTAAAGTGCTTGGAATTGTGTGATATTTAAAAGTGCAGTCTCTATTATTATTATTATTATTATTATTTTTTGAGACAGTCTCTCTCTGTCACCCATGCTGGAGTACAGTGGCTCGATCTCAGCTCACTGCAACCTCAGCCTCCTAGGTTCAAGCGATTCTCCTGCCTCAGCCTCTTGAGTAGTTGGGATTACAGGCATGAGCCACCACGACTGGCTAATTTTTGTGTTTTTAGTAGAGATGGGGTTTCACCACGCTGGCCAGGCTGGTGTCAAACTCCTGACCTCAGGTGATCCTCCCGCCTTGGCTTCCCAAAGTGCTGGGATTACAGGCATGTGCCATCATGCATGGCTACTTTTGTATTTTTAGTACAGATGGGATTTCACCATGTTGGCCAGGCTGCTCTCGAACTCCTGACCTCAAGTGACCTCTTGCCTCAGCCTCCCAAAGTGCTGGGATTACAGGTGTGAGCCACCGTGCCTGGCCCGCTATTAGTTCTTGTTCAGGTACTACCCATTCTTAGGATTCCAACTGCAATAATAAATTCAAACAACCACAGAGCTGGAAAGGAAATAATATCTAATCTAACTCTCTCATCTTATAAATGAGAAAATGAAAGTTTGCCACTTGCTAGCTGTGTAAGAAGGAAAAGTTCTTAACCTTTCCAATGCTGTAAAAGGGAATAATGAGCCTCAACAGTCTCTTGAAGCGTTGAGAGAATTAAATGAGGTAATGTACACAAAGCTATCAATATCACACAAAGTCAGTGCTCAGTTCTTCCATACTAGGGTATGGTAAAAAACAAAACAAAACAAAACAAACAGATGAACAAAAAAACACAATACACTCCAGCCAACTACAAACCCGAGGCTTTCAAGAAAAGATGGTCAAGTAGTTTCAGATTTTACAATCATCCTTCTCACCAAACCAAACGAATGACACCCGGAAAGACTATGCAGGCTGTACTCACACAAAGGAAGGGCACTCCCTCATACCTCAAACTTTAAAGTGGCAGCTGGAGATCAAAGACGGTGGAAATCAAAACACAGCCTAGACCTCTCCCTTCTAGGGAGGAAGAAGAGTCTAGAGACTGTAAGGCAGACAGCCAGAAGGAAAAGACATGGAACATTCCTGGAGGCTAAAAGTCCCTCTCGGCAATGACATAAGAAGAAGAGCTGAGCTAAGAAACACATTTTTCCCCCAGTTTAAAAGAAAACTGGGGAGGAGGGCTGAGGAATGAATGCCCTATTCAATTGTCTCAGATTGTGAGGAGAAGCTTGGGTGGGTGCAGGTGAACATCCCACTAGAAAGCAAACTCCATGAAGACAGGAGTAGTATCTGTTTGGTTCATTACTATATTCCTGCCACCTAGATTAGTGCCTGGCACTTAGCGGATGCTCAATAAATATTGAGTAAATATATTGAAACACTCCTTATAGTAGGGAAAAGTGCAAACATATTTTTGGAGCTTGGGGAATGCAAAAATAAATGTTTATGAAATTATATATATTTTCTTAAAAATTTGTGCAAATTTTATGCTGTGTCATCTATTAGTGTTTTTTTTACATAAATTAGTGACAACACTTGTAGCAGACAGCTGTACTTTTTTACCCAGTATCAATTCATTTTCCTTTGTGACCCACCCCTTCCCATTCCCCGTCCTGCAGGTGACTCTAGCAGCAATTCTACCTTCAGCTCCTAAGGCTGGGACTATGATTCACTTCTAGCCAGTCTGAACATTTCCTTCCCTGACAACAGTGATTGATTTAGGGTTAGGCACATTACTCAATCAGACCTCATGTGACATAATTCCTATTTGGCTGTGACTATGAAAAGAGATGCACTGTCTTCCCTACTGGATCTGGAGCTGTGAGGATATTTGTCTATGTAGGGGAGGAAAACCATCCTTTCCTTCTATCCTTCTAAGTTCTTAGCTAAAGCCCCTATAACCAATGACAGATTAACAAAAGAAAATCATACGAATGTATTTAATATGTTTTATGTGACATAGAAGCCTTCATTAGGAAATAAAGACCCAAAAAGGTGGTTAAAGAGAGTCCCAATAAAAATATGAGCAGTCAGGTTTTAGCTCTCAGTGGTGCCATTTTAGGAGGCTAGAGAAAAATGTGAAACATTAATTTGGAGAGTTGTAGACACATATTGGAGGAAACTAGAAGATTTAGGACTCAGTTTATAGGTAGATAACAAAACCTTAAAGACAATGAACAAGACTAAAATGGAATACTCACAAAGCTGTGCTACAGGTTTCCATTGAAACATAATTTTTCTCTCTACAATCACCTCCATTTCTATAAAAGATAATCAAAGTAAAACTAATTTGTTTGCAAAAGAAGCCTAGTCTTATTAAACTTGGTCTGATTGTTGACAACACTACAGCAAGAATAGTGACTGACCACATAGGTCCCTTTCTTTTAGTTCGCTTTGCTAAAACTTTGCATAAAAAAATCTCAGATTAGACTTTTAAAAGCCTCTTAAGGCTAGGAAGACATGCCAGGGACTTGCCATCAGACCTTGCCTGCAATCCCTGTAGATTTAGGCAAATTCCTATTTTCTTAAGGTTCCCCCAATATTATGAAGTTCCTGGGCCTGCAAGAACTGAAAAGACAACATGAAGCACAGGAAATTATTTTGATAAGACACAAATCTTTGTTTTCTAGGCAGGTTACTTAAAAGGTAAAGAAAAGCCATTTTACAATTTCTTTTTAAGAGCAGACCAATAATCCAAAAAACCGTCATTTTAATGTTGCATCATACATTTGTGACACTAACATTCTTTTTTCCCTTTTTCTTTTCTCTTCTTTTCTTTCTTTCTTTCTTTTTTTTTTTGAGACAGGGTCTTGCTCTGTTTCCCAGCCTGGAGTACAATGACACAATCACTGCTCACTGCATCCTCAACCTTCCAGGCTGAAGCGATCCTTCCACCGCAGTCTCCTGAATAGCTGGGACTATCGGAATGCACCATCACACTTGGCTAATTTTTTTTACTTTTTATTTTGTAGAGACAAGGTCTGGCTATGTTGACCAGGCTTGTCTCAAACTCCTTGTCTCAAGTGATCCTCCCACCTCAGCCTCCCAAAATGCTGGGATTACAGGCGTGAGCCACCATACCAGCCTCATCTCACATTTCTTGTAGGTATATGCTGTTTCCTCATGGTACAATTTCTCATATTTATTAACAGACTCAAATATATTTAGATTCTCTATACTGCATAAAAACAAGATGCCAGAAGTATACAAACTTAAACTTATACTCAACAATTAATGTTTCATTGTTTTATCTTATTTGGAAATGATCTAGATATTCAATGAATACTCATAATTTAACTTAACTTACTAAAGCTTTAAGGTTTCAAATTACCAAAAAGAGTGGAAAGTATTTTTAAGTAGACATATTATAAGCCATAATTTATAAATCATAATTATTGCTGAAAAGTTCATTTACAAACTTTTATCCCACTTACATTGATTCACTTGTTCTTAGTAATTATGCTTGAATTGCTCATGAAAATTTCATGAGATATTAAACAAAGCTAGCCACCACCTCAAATTATTTTTTGTTTTTGCTGACAAATCAGGCAAATATCAAAAATATCACAGGAGCAAAGAACCTAAAAAGTTAAACATACAGCTTTTTAAAATTTTACTGCTGTACTTGATATACATCAAGCATTTCATTTTCATTGTATATTTTGTTCTGAGGTTGGATTTATAGTCTTATAATCTTAACTAATCTAGTAAAGATAACTAAAGCTTGTTTGACTAGTAAAGCTAGGTAGAAAATATGTCTGCATTATATTTAATGCTGACAACTCTAAAGGCATATTTATTTTCTTTAAACCAACAATATTTTTATTTAACAAAGATTACCCAAGGCAAATGAGCTTGAAAATCATTTGAGTTAGTTCCTATATTTCTGAGAGAATACATAATTTATATGAGTATTTTTTAAAGCCGATTAAATAGAGCCCTTTTACAAATTAATTTTGGAAATACCATTCAGAGCTAGAAAAATATCACATGTATATAACATTACATGCCAGACACATACATACACATATAAACATATGTACAGATACAAAAATATCTTATTGCTTTCATTCTAAATCTTAGCCATGAGCTAGATATAAACACAGAAACACAAAATTCACTAATTTACCAAAGAGTTGATTTTCATTTTCGTCTTATTTTTGTAATGCAAATTATGTTTTTGGCAGATGGAACAAGTTAAGGTTACCTACACAATGATGGCTAAAGGAATTTATTTCACTTTATTTCACCTTAAGTTCCAGGATACATGGGCAGAACGTGCAGGTTTGTTACATAGGTATACATATGCCATGGTGGTTTGCTGCACCTATTGATCTGTCCTCTAGGTTCCCTCCCCTTGCCTGCCACCCCCCAAAAGGCCCTGGTGTGTGTCATTCCCCTCCCTGTGTCCATGTGTTCTCATTGTTCAGCTCCTACTTATGAGTGAGAACATGCAGTGCTGGTTTCTGTTTCTCTGTTAGTTTGCTGAGGATGATAGCTTCCAGCTTCATCCATGCCCCTGCAAAGGACATGATCTCATTCCTTTTTATGGCTGCATAATATTCCATCATGTAAATGTACCACATTTTCTTTATCCAGTCCATCATTGATGAGCATTTGGGTTGGTTCCATGCCTTTGCTATTGTAAATAGTGCTGCAATAAACATGCATGTGGATGTGTCTTTACGGTGAAATGATTTATATTTCTTTGGGTATATACCCAGTAATGGGATTGCTGGGTCAAATGGTATTTCTGGTTCTAGATCCTTGAGGAATCGCCACACTGTCTTCCACAATGGTTGAACTAATTTACATCCCACCAACAGTGTAAAAGTTTTCCTATTTCTCCACAGCCTCGCCAGCATCCATTGTTTCTTGACTTTTTAATAATCGCCATTCTGACTGGTGTGAGATGGTATCTCACTGTGGTTTTGATTTGCATTTCTCTAATGATCAGTGATGTTGAGCATTTTTTCATGTTTTTTGGCCACATAAATGTTTTCTTTTGAGAAGTGTCTGTTCATATCCTTTACCTGCTTTTTGATGGGGTTGTTTGTTTCTTGTAAATTTGTTTAAGTTTCTTCTAGATTCTGGATATCAGACCTTTGTCAGATAGGTAGATTGCAAAAATTTTCTCCCATTCTGTAAGTTGCCTGTTCACTTTGATGATAGTTTCTTTTGCTGTGAATAAGCTCCTTAGTTTAATTAGATCCCAGTTGTCCATTTTGGCTTTTGTTGCAATTGCTTTTGGCATTTTCGTCATGAAGTCTTTGCCTATGCCTATGTGCTGAATGGTATTGCCTAGGTTTTTTCGTAGGGTTTTTATGGTTTTGTGTTTTACATGTGAGTCTTTAATCCATAGCAAGTTAATTTTTGTATAAGGTGTAAGGAAGGGGTCCGGTTTCAGTTTTCTGCACATGGCTAGCCAGTTTTCCCAGGACCATTTATTGAATAGGAAATCCTTTCCTTGTTGCTTGTTTTTGTCAGGTTTGTTGAAGATCAGATGGTTGTAGATGTGTAGTGTTATTTCTGAGGTCTCTGTTCTGTTCCATTAGTCTATATGTCTGTTTTGGTACCAGTACCTGCTGTTTTGGTTACTGTAGCCTTGTAGTATAGTTGAAGTCAGGTAGCACAATGCCTCCAGCTTCATTCTTTTTGCTTAGGATTGTCTTGGCTATATGGGCTCTTCTTTGGTTCATATGAACTTTAAAGTAGTTTTCTCTAAATCTGTGAAGAATGTCAATGGTGGTTTGATGGGAATAGCATTGAACCTATAAATTACTTTGGGCAGTGTGGCCATTTTCACAGTATTGATTCTTCCTTTCCATAAGGATGCAATGTTTTTCCATTTGTTTGTGTCCTCTTATTTCCTTAAGCAGTGGTTTGTAGGTCTCCTTGAAGAGGTCCTTCTCATCCCTTGTTAGCTGTATTCCTAGGTATTTTATTTTCTTTGTAGCAATTGTGAATAGGAGTTCATTCATGATTTCGTTCTCTGCTTGTCTATTGTTGGTGAATAGGAATGCTTGTGACTTTTGCACATGGATTTTGAGACTGAGACTTTGCCGAAGTTGCTTATCAGCTTAAAGAGTTTTGGGGCTGAGATATTGGGGTTTTCTAAATATAGAATCCTGTCGTCTGCAATCAGAGACAATTTTACTTCCTCTCTTCCTATTTGAATAACCTTTATTTCTTTCTCTTGCCTGACTGCCCTGGCCAGAACTTCCAATACTACGTTGAATAGGAGTGGTGAGGGAAGGCATCCTTGTCTTCTACTGGTTTTCAAAGGGAATGCTTCCAGCTTTTGCCCATTCAATATGATACTGGCTGTGGTTTTCTCATAAGTAGCTCTTATTATTTTGAGATATGTTCCATCAGTACCTAGTTTATTGAGAGTTTTTAACATGAAGGGATGTTGAATTTTATCAAAGGCCTTTTCTGCATCTAATGAGGTAATCACGTGGTTTTTGTCACTGGTTTTGTTCATGTGATGGATTACGTTTATTGATTTATGTATGTTGAATCAGCCTTGCATCCCAGAGATGAAGCCGACTTGATTGTGGTGGATAAGGTTTTTGATGTGCTGCTGGATTCAGTTTGCCAGTGTTTTCTTGAGGATTTTTGTATTGATGTTTATCAGGGATATTGGCCTGAAGTTTTCTTTTTGTGTGTGTGTGTGTGTGTGTGTGTGTGTCTCTGCCAGGTTTAGGTATCAGGATGATGCTGGCTTCATAAAATGAGTTAGGGAGGATTCCCTCCTTTTCAGTTGTTTGGAATAGTTTCAGAAGGAATGGTACCAGCTCCTCCTTGTACCTCTGGTAGAATTAGGCTGTGACTCCTTCTGGTCCTGGGCTTTGCTTGGTTGGTAAACTATCAATTACTGCCTCAATTCCAGAACTTGTTATTGGTCTATTCAGGGATTCGACTTCATCATGGTTCAGTCTTGGGAGGGTGTATGTGTCCAGGAATTTATCCATTTCTTGTAGATTTTCTAGTTTATTCGCATAGAGGTGTTTATAGCAATCTCTGATGGTAGTCTCTATTTCTGTGGGGTCGGTGGTGATATCCCCTTTATAATTTTTTATTGTGTCTATTTGATTCTTCTCTCTTTTCTTCTTTATTAGTCTAGCTAGCAGTCTATCCAATTTGTTATTTTTTTCGAAAAACCAATGAAAACCTGGATTCATTGTTTTTTTGGAGGGTTTTTCATTTCTATCTTCTTCAGTTCTGCTCTGATCTTAGTTATTTCCTGTCTTCTGCCAGGTTTTGGATTTATTTGCCCTTGTTTCTCTAGTTCTTTTAATTGTGATGTTAAGGTGTTGATTTGAGATCCTTCTAGCTTTCTGATGTGGGCATTTAGAGCTATAAAGTTCCCTCTTAACACTGCTTTAGCTGTGTCCCAGAGATTCTGGTATGTTGTCTCTTCATTCTCATTGGTTTCAAAGAACTTCTTGATTTCTGCCTTGATTTCATTATTTACTCAGGAGTCATATTGTTCAATTTCCATGTAATTGTGTGGTTTTGAGTGAGTTTCTTAATTCTAAGTTCTAATTTGATTGCACTGTAGTCTGAGAGACTGTTATGGTTTCAGTTCTTTTGCTTTTGCTGCAGAGTGTTTTACTTCCAATTATGTGGTCAACTTTAGAATAAGTGCCATGTAGCACTGAGAAGAATGTATATTCTGTTGATTTGGGGTGGAGAGTTCTGTCGATGTCTATTAGGTCCATTTGTTTCAGAGCTGAGTTAAAGTCCTGAATATCCTTGTTAATCTTCTGTCTCATTGATCTAATATTGACAGTGGGGTGTTAAAATCTCCCGCTATTATTGTGTGGGAGTCTAAGTCTCTTTGCAGGTCTCTAAGAACTTGCTTTATGAACCTGGGTGCTCCTGTATTGGGTGGATATATATTTAGGATAGTTAGCTCTTCTTGTTGAATCGATACCTTTACCATTATGTAATGCCTTTCTTTGTCTTTTTTGATCTTTGTTGGTTTATAGTCTGTTTTTCCAGAGACTAGGATTTGCTTGGTAAATTTTCCTCTACCCCTTTGTTTTGAGCCTATGTGTGTCTTTGCAAGTGAGATGGGTCTTCTGAATACAGCACACCAATGGGTCTTGACTCATTATCCAATTTGCCAGTCTGTGTCTTTTGACTGGGGCATTTAGCCCATTTACATTTACGGTTAGTATTGTTATGTGTGAATTTGATCCTGTCATCATGATGCAATCTGGTTATTTTGCACACTAGTTGATGTAGTTTCTTCATAGTGTCATTGGTCTTTATATTTTGGTGTGTTTTGCAGTGGTCGGTACTGGTTTTTCCTTTCCATATTTAGTGCTTCCTCCAGGAGCTCCTGAAAGGCAGACTGGTGGTGATGAAATCCCTCTGCATTTGCTTGTCTGGAAAGGATTTTTTTTCTCCTTTGCTTATGAAGCTTAGTTTGGCTGGCTATGAAATTCTGGGTTGAAAATTCTTATCTTTAAGAATGTTGAATATTGGTCCTCCACCCTCTTCTGGCTTGTAGGGTTTCTGTTGAGACATCTGCTGTTAGTCTGACGGGCTTCCCTTTGTAGGTGACCTGGCCTTTCTCTCTGGCTGCCCTTAACATTTTTTCCTTCATTTCGATTTTGGAGAATCTGCTGATTATGTGTCTTTGGGTTGATCTTCTCATGGAGTATCTGAGTGGTGTTCTCAGTATTTCCTGAATTTGAGCATTGGCCTGTCTTGCTAGATTGGGGAAGTTCTCCTGGATAATATCCTGAAGTGTGTTTTCCAGCTTGTTTGCATTCTCCCATCTCCTTCAGGTACTCCAATCAATTGCAGGTTCGTTCCTTTTACATAGTCCCATATTTCTTGGAGGCTTTGTTCATTCCTTTTCATTTCTCTAATCTTGTCTGCATGCCTTATTTCAGCAAGGTGTTCTTCAAACTTTGATATCCTTTCTTCCACTGGGTCGATTTGGCTAGTATCAACTTGTGTATGCTTCGTGAAGTTCTCATGCTGTGTTTTTCAGCTCCATCAGGTCATTTGTGTTTCTCTCTAAACTGGTTATTCTAGTTAGAAGCTCCTCTAACCTTTTATCAAGTTTCTTAGCTTCTTTGCATTGGGTTAGAACATACTCCTTTAGCTCAGCAAAGTTTGTTATTACCCACCTTCTGAAGCCTACTTCTATCAATTCACCCATCTCATCCTCTGTCCAGTTCTGCACCCTTGCTGGAGAGGTGTTGCAACCATTTGGAGAAGAAGAGGCACTCTGGCCTTTTGGGTTTTCAGTGTTTTTTCATTGACTTTTTCTCGTCTTCATGAGTTTGTCTAGTTTTGATCTTTGAGGCTGCTGACCCTTGGATGGAGTTTTCGTGGGGACTTTTTTTGTGTTGTTGATGCTGTTGTTGCTTTCTGTTTGTTTGTTTTCAATGGTCAGTTCCCTCTTCTGTAGGGGTGCTGCAGTTTGCTAGGGGTTCGCTTCAGGTTCTATTCATCTGGTTCACTCCCATGCCTGGAGATGTCACTCAACGAGGCTGGAGAACAGCAAAGATGGGTGCCTGCTCCTTCCTCTGGGATCGCTGACCTCGAGAGGCACCAACCTGAAACCAGTAGGATCACTCCTGTATAGGGTGTCTGACAACCCTCATTGGAGTGTCTCACCCAGTTGGGTGGCATGGGGAACAGGACCCTTTTAATGAAGCACTTTGACTGTCCCTTGGTGAAGGGAGTGTGCTTCCCTGGGGGGAAACCCCCCTGCCTGGGCTGCCTGGATTCCTCAGAACTAGCAGGAGGAAAGGTTAAGACTGTTGGTCTGCAGAGACTGTGGCCAACCCTCCCCATAGGGGCTTAAGCCCAGGGAGATCAGAGTTCTGTCCCTGAGACTCTGGCTGGAGTTGCTGGAGTTCCTGCAGGGAGGCCCCGCCCAGTGAGGAGGGATGGGTCAGGGCCAGGCCTGAAAAGGCGGTCTGGCTATAGTCTGCCTCAGCTGGTGTGTTGGGTTGTGGGGGACACCTCTCGGGAGCAAGCCATCCTGCCTCCCTGGCTCGGTGGTGTGAAGCGCAGCCTGGAGCTATAGAGATGGCTGCCGTCCTACTCCTGCCCAGGGAGCTTAGTGTGTTAGGCAGTTATCAGTCCCAGTGCTGGCTGCTGCCCCTCCCACAAGGAGCTCAAAGGGCTTAGACAGTAGGCAGCCGCAGCTGTGGTGCTGGTTGCCCCTCCCAGCAGGAACTCAGCAGGCTTAAGCAGATTCTAGCGTACTGGCTGTTGAGAATCTGCATGGCTCCATGGTTGGGACCCTAGGCCCCGTTGGCATGGGTTCATGAGTGGGATCTTCCGATCCGTGGGTTGCACAGTTCTGTGGAAAAAGCATGGTTTCCCCGCTGGGTAGCACACTCGCTCACCACCTCCCTTGGCTGGGGGATGGGTGCTCCCCCACCCCCGTATGGCTCTAAGGTGAGCTGCTGCAACACACTGCTCTTCCTTCCTCTCTGTGGGTCATGCTAGCCACCTAGTCAGTTTTAATGAGAGAACCTCGGTTGCTAGTGCAGGATTTGCACGCTATTATGGTTCTTTTAAATGGGAACCTCCGATCGCCACTGCTTCTACTTGGCCTTCTTGGCCCCACCCCCAGGAATTTTTTTAACCAATATTTGTGGAAAAATATGTTTAACTTCTCATTTGCCCTGACATGTAATCATATGTAGGCTGTGAACTACATTCTAGGCAAGTGACTAGGAGACATCTAGCAGTTATCTGTGTGCATGTGTGTGTGTGAGTGTGTGTGTGTGTTTCAAGAGACGGAATCTACTATTTTGCCCAAGCTGGTCTTGAACTCCTGACCTCAAGCCATCCTTCCACCTCAGCCTCCCAAGTAGCTGGGATTTCAGGTATGTGTCACTACACTGGGCTCTATCTGGATATTTTCAA
Source organism: Nomascus leucogenys (assembly GCF_006542625.1). Classification (NCBI taxonomy): domain Eukaryota; kingdom Metazoa; phylum Chordata; class Mammalia; order Primates; family Hylobatidae; genus Nomascus; species Nomascus leucogenys. Next base: position 81,177,691 of record NC_044395.1, on the reverse strand, counting down.
AGCACATCTGAGTGGATAAAATAGACTATTTCCAATTAGGCTTTTTCCTTTTCAGCCTCAGATACTTGCTTTTGGGGGCCCTCGAGTCTCTTGAGAGCAGAGGAGCTGAAGGTTCAAGTGACTGAGGGGCTGGGGTGGAAAAAGGTCTGGCAGAGATGGACAGAAGAATGGAGGAGGTAGGAGCTTGAAGGGGGACATATCAAAGGATCCAGGAAACTGAATGGAAGATTGAAAGTGGCAAAAGGATGAAGGAGGAGCAGAAGCAAAGGGAAGGCAGAAACCTCAGAGGGGCCAGTTTTGGGAGACCTTAAGTTCCCCAAGGAGCCAATGGAGTTCCAAATTATCCTCAGCAAAATTGTGCCAACAAGAAGGAGGTGGACATCTAGTCAGCAGGGGCTTGAGAAGGGGATTTCAGTCAAGTGAGAAGTTCCCATGGGAGGAGCAGGATTAAACAGAGAAAACAGAGAAGACTTAAACAAAATTGGTTCCATTAGGCCCTGAATATCAGCTTCCAATTAGGCCAATTTCTGACCATAGATCGTTAAAAAAAAATTCTTTCAAATATCTTATTATCAAGTTTTAGCTGGGACAAACAGTAAATATCTCTGGCAATACTGAACTTCTTTTTAAAATAATTTTTTTGAAACTAAAGGTATCTATTTCAAGTAACTCAAAACAAAAGCCAATAAGCCTTTTACGACTTGCAACCAATAAGACTTTTATAGCTTAACGGTGGACGCAAGAGCCATCTTCAAAGAGAGTGCAAAAAAAGCAGCCTTTCAAGATCCAGACCACTCCCAAAGATAGCCACAAGAAGGAAAGACTTAGATGGCCATTCTTGGGGGCTGGCAACAGTCAGCAGGACATTAGCGGAGAATGAGATGCAACCTACATTTCCATCAGGCCATATTCTCAGGGCCAACAACCTGATGGTTGACTGTCTGCACATTTCCCTGGCAGGCAGAAAGCCAAGCCAAGCTCTCAGGATGCAAAATGAGATAACTAGGAAAGCAGTAGCTGTCTCTGGCCTGGAAAGAATCAGTAAACAAGATGTACCCCCAAACCAAGTTAGCCAAATGCACAAGAATCATAATCCAAAGAACTAATGTTTGCAAGTTTTTCTTCTGCAAATATGAATATGGAAAAGAAAAAGTGACAAGGAGAAATTTTTACCTTTGTCTCTTAACTGGGTGCTACAAACAGATCTGAGAAAGCTGACTTTGGGAGAATGCTTACCTTTTTCTGGCTTTTGTCAGTTTCCCAGAATCCCATCAGCAGGATCTGAAATGAGTGAGGTGTCCAGCCGTCCCTTTGTGGTCACCAGAAACTGTAGGGGAGGAAAAATATCTTTTCTTTTTACCCTTGTAAGTTCTCAGCTGGGGCCTCTGTGACAAACGGCAGATTAGGAAGAGAAAAGCATACAAATTTATTTAATGTAAATTTTATGCGACAAGGGAGACTTCACAAGGAAATGAAGACCAGAAGTGGTAAAACCTAAGCGTTTTTTGTTTTGTTTTTTTTAAGACGGAGTCTCACTTTGTCACTCAGGCTGGAGTGCGGTGGTGTAGTCTCAGCTCACTGCAACCTCCGCCTCCCACGTTCAAGTGATTCTCCTGCCTCAGCCTCCTGGAGTGGCTGGGATTACACGCACCTGCCACCATGCCCGGCTAATTTTTTTTTTTTTTTTTTTTTGTATTTTTAGTAGAGATGGGATTTTGCCATGTTGACCGGGCTGGTCTTGAACTCCTGACCTCGAGTGATCCACCCACTTCGGCCTCCCAAAGTGCTGGATTATAGGAGTGAGCCACTGCTTCCAACCAAACCTGAGTGTTTTTATGCTAGATTTGAAAAGTCATGGAAAGTTTGGAAAGTTGTGGACAAATGTGATAGGACAAAGGGTATGAACTAAGAGTAACAAACTGGGGGAAACTTAGCAAGACCTGTTCATTCATATTTCTTTTGGTGTCCCTTCATCTTTAGGAATATGGATATTCCTTTCCTCCAGGTATAGAGGAAGGTACCTCTCACCTGAGGGTCTATAACCTGCTTCAGGATAGAAGGGCAAGGGAAAGTCAGAGAGTTCCTCCTACTGTTTCTTAAATTACTTCAGCTTAAAAATACTCAATATGCCAAGCTCCTATATTTTGGGGTAATGTGTCTTTGGGGTAGGCATCCTGAACTCCATTATCTCATGTAAGCCATCATGCCACCTTGGGAAGATCTGTCAAGGAGTGAGTGCAGAGCAGAAGTAAAGCGCAGTCAACCAACAGAGAGAGAAATTGGGTCCTAAGGCCTTGTTTGCTATGATTATGCAGGCCAGCAAATTCTTTACTCATTGCAATCTCTTGTAACAGAAGTAATCCAACCTGACATGGCAGTTATATTTATTAATTTCTTACTTTGTGCCTATTCCTGTGCTAAGCGCTTTCCACATCATATCTGTTTTATCTTCTAACTGTCATAATAGCTCTATTAAGTAGAAATGAGATAGGCACTACTATTTTGGGGAAACTGTAAAAACCATGAAATAACTCGTCTGAGATCACACAATTTGTACACAGAACAATCAGAATTTGAATCAAGTTTCAGGCTTTTCTTATAAAACTAGTATTCCCAGAAGTGACACAACTACTCCCTAATGTAATACATGCTCTAAAAAAATATGACCTTGGTTGGTTGTCACTCTAGGTTAAGAGTAGCACATTTCTATCTATTCAAAGTTTCATTGATTTTTCCTTTCTCTGGGTATTGGTCAGGTGACCATAGTTGAAGCCACCAAAATTTATCCCTCAGTTACATATTGTGCTATATTACTTGCCAGCTGTCTTACTAGAATGAACATTCTATGAAAGCAGGGACATTGCTTTGTTCACCGTTGCATCCCTAACACCTAGAACAGTACCTAATCACCAAGGCATTAAATAATACGTTGCATGAGTGAATGAACAAATGTGGATTAGCTTTCCTTGACTATATTGGACAACTTGGAGAGCAAGAGAATACTTTAGAATGTTACACGCTTGATAATATTGATCAAAATCCTTTTTGTATCTTTCATATCTTCACATTGTAGAAGCTAAATGCACTTGGTCGCACATACACACATGCAGGCAGGTATGCACACATGTTAACAGATAGATATGTCAACTGCACTCTTAAAACTCACTTGTTTCTCTCAGCTTCCACAGCAGGATCTGAGAGCACTGGTTAGTGCCTTGAAACTGAATGTGAATGTTCCCAAACCCTGTTTTAGGCTCCTTTCCTAAGAGCAAAGCAGGGTCTACATTCTTGGCACTGTTGTGGTGGAACTGGCCCCAGCAGAGTAGCCTGGGAGATCTGAGGTCTCATCCTAGCTTTGCCGCTTACTAGCTTTGTGGCCTTAGGCAGAGCCTTTTATGTCATCGTACCTCCATTTCCTTGGGCATAATACAGGAATAATAATTCAGACCCGTTTATCTCCCAGCTTTTTGCGAGAATCAAATTATATGGCTATGAGAAGACTGAAAAACCAAACAGGATATTTAAGAGAAAGTATAAATTGGATTCATACCATTTCTGGGTAAAAGAGGTTAAAAATCTCATTTTGATGCCTTAATCCCTTATATTTATTGATTGTGTGGGTAGCACAGGATTTGACTGAATGCAAATTGAAAGCAATTTAGTCAAATGATTTGGAAGAAAGAAATCTGGTTGAAATTAGTTGGCTCATAAAACAGATTGGTCAAAATAACAGTTTGATAAAGAAAACTTGATTTTCCTAATTATTGGTTTTACAATAATTGGTTATTTGGTTTTACTTTGATGGGGAAGTCTTTTCCCATCTTTTGATATTATTTTTTACCTTGAGGAATTCCTTAGAGCTTTAAAAAATTTTACCTGTTTAAATCATTTTAAGGACACTTTTGATTTGGGTCTTTCATCAGTTTGGCCATGTATCAAATGTTCCTCTCAGGAGATCTTACTAGCATCCATTAATTATTTATAACTGGGAATTCATAATTGAATAATTAAAAAAATAGATTGCCGGAACACAGTCAACTTCTCAGCTTGATAAATGTTGGAGTTTCCCTTTCAAACATTTGGACTCTCGGCAACTGGCTGCTTTTGGGTCCTTTTTACCACTTTTATGCAATTTGCTGTTAAGACAGAGCAATGAAGGGGAGAAAATCTTGAGTGCAGGGGAGGAAGCATTCAGGATTCCAGTGTGGACAAAGACACTATTATCTGCTAAGAGCCTTCTAAAACCTCCATTTAAATTTAAAACTAGCGGGCAAACTCAACTGTTGAAGTGGAAGAGGAAAGATTGGGTGGGAGGAAGGCAGTGAGGGGATTTGCATCAAGCCGTAAACTCCGTGGAAAGCGCAAGAGGGCGGTGTAACGCTAAATATTTCAACACCGACTGCTTGAAATCCTAACGCTTGGACCTAAACATTACATTAAAATTCAAAGCCTTGAGATAAGAACTATAGCATCTATTTATGAGGCCATCAACAAAATACTTGCAAATGGTTTTTTTCAGTGCTTTTACTAGGAAAAATTGAAATATACACAAAAGTAGCAAGAGTTGTATATTGAATTCTCACGCCCGTCACCCAGACAAAATAATCAGCAAGAAGAGCTCACCACCTGTGCTTCATCTCGCCTTTCTTCTTTTCTCTAACTTTTTTTTGGAAGTCTTTTAAAGCAAATCCCAGACATCATGTTATTTTGCCCCTACCTCGTTCAGTTTGCATTCCTGAAAGGCATGGAGATTTTTCTATTTTACATAAACATAGGCCATTCTCACTAGTGATAAAGTTTCTTGTTATTTTAAAATATCCAATTCATATTCCAATAATTCCAGTTGTCTCTAAAATATCATTTTCTAGTTTTGTTTGAATCAGTAACCAAACAAGGTCCATAAATTGTATTTGGTTGTTCTATTTCTTGTCTCTTTTAATCTAGATAGAACAACAGTCACCCTTTCCCTTGCCCTCATACTTTTTCTGATGCCACTATACATTCAAAAAAGATCCAGATTCTGGATTTGCCTGTTTGATTCTTCATAATGTTTAGAAGTAACTTTTTATATTTTTTTAAGCAAGAGTAAATAAACGTTGTATTCTTAATAGATCATTTAGGATTATTAGAGTATTTGTATTGCAGATCTTGGTTTTATGCTGTGTTACTCTTAAACTCAAGAGCACAAACAATGAAGGCAGATAGAACCACGTTTAAATCCCAGCTTGGCTGTTTAATAGCTGAATATTCATCAATCTGAGCCTCAATTTCTTTATTTGTAAAGCGGATGTCTTGGGACATATGATTCTTGGGAAGATTAAATGAGACAATTTATGGTAAGCTCTTGGGACATAATAGCTGTACCATAATTGATAACTATTATTGATAATTGTTAATTTGATAGTTAATAATTGATAACTATTTGATAATGATTACTATTATCACCAAACTGTATTTTCATAATGCTTACCATTTCTGAACAAAACAGGTAATACAAAATCTGATGACAATAGCAGACAGTTCATTTTCATCCTCAAGGGTGAAAAGTGTAATTAGTTTAGTTCTGCCACATTTATTCTCCTGCTGAAAATCATTTAATGACTATGGAAATCTGTATAACTCATTCAAATATAGAAATTGGTGTTCTGTGGAGCCATAGCAAACGAAAATGTCCTGTTATGGGTTAAGATGTTAAAGAAAGATTTATGAGTAGAGACTAGCAAGCCAAGAATTTATAAACCCATTTTTCTTGTCAAATCTCAGTACCTGATCCAATAACAACAGTAACCATAATAATAACAGCCCTTATTTTTCCAATTGACAAGACTGCCAAGCCCTACTTGATGAAAAGAATTCACCTGGTGATCCAACAGTCACCCTGCCATAATGTCAATCATAATAAATTTCAAGTGTGCAGATGAAGCACTCAGAAAATAAATACTGGCTGTTGAGGGTTTAAAGGAAAGAACACCTAGGACTGGAGAGTCACTGAAGCTCCTGACTCCACTGGAGATGCTTGTGTGAGAATGTCACATTTAATACAAGTAGTAGTATCCTGCATGTTCAGAAAAATTTCGATCACCACTATTGGCATGGACTAATTCAGTCTAAAACAAAAATCCATTAGGGAATTGAAAGTAGAAGAACTTAAGTCTATTCTCAAATTGTGTATAAACAGAAAGAGGAGAGTGAAGTTAGCTGCTAATATTTTAAGTTTGTTTTGTTGACCTGGAATAGTCTATTTACATATATTTTAAAAATCTTACATTTAAATTAAAATATAGCATTCTGCCTCCTGTCCTTTTTGGTACAAATCCAACTACATGTAAACAAATAAAATAAAATGAAAATAGACTAATTGCATTTTAAAATAACACGTGCTTATTATGTTAAATAATTGTGTATGCTTATTAAGAAAAAAGTCCAATACACAAGCATTTATTTGAAGGTAATATAATTTGACAACAGTTTTGTTGTTATGCTGATCCAATAAAAAAATCGCCCCTATAAATGCATGTTCATTGGAGATGATGATTCACTCTCCCACAGTAACTTTGAAAGTATCTGCTTTAATTAGTACTGCTTATAACAAAAGCATCATTCTGTTTTCTAATGTGCTATAAAAATGGATATCAAAATTATTCTCTTAAATGTATTGTACTTTTGTAGTTAAATTCATACTGCAAATATCTGAGATGCAAGGACTATATATAAGGGACTATAAAACAAAGAACAAAAATGTGTTCTTTGTAGGAAAGCTTGATTAGTTTCTACTTTTCTAACTAATGATTTACATCAAACCTACTGCAATCCAAAGAGACAAATGGTAATCAATTGGACAACTGTGGTCAGTGGCCACATGAATGACTTCATCTGCAAACCAAATTCCTCAATTTAAAATTGGATGGCTTTTTCCCTTGAAATTACAAGAAGGAGATCATATCCTTCCAACAAGGCCAACATGAATTCATTTGGTTGTTATTACCCTCTTTCTCCAGGCAACATAAACTGCCAGAGAATATTAGTCCTTTTGTAGTCATGTTTCAAAAGCAGACCTAATGGTTGGTAAAACATGCTAATTGTCAGAAACAGATGCTTGAAGATGGGTAAGTCATTTTTGACAATGTAATCAAAGATCTTGTAATGATTATCTGCCCTTGAATTATGGATTCCAGAGTTCCGGAATTTCAGTGTCGGAGGGACCTTCAAGTCTTTTTTAGCTCTTCCTCTAGTGTCTACCCAGATTAAGCTGGAGACTCTTCTGATTTTGTAAAACTCCCCACAGATGAAAACTCTATTTTTTTTTTTTTTTTGTCTTTTTTTTAAGACGGGGTCTCACTCTGTTGCCCAGGCTAGAGTGCAGTGACACGATCTCGGTTCTCTGTAACCTCCACCTCCCAGATTCAAGCGAATCGCCTGCTTCAGCCTCCCGAATAGCTGGGACTACAGGCATGCGCCACCACGTCTGACTAATTTTTGTATTTTTAGTAGAGACAGGGGTTTCACTATGTTGGCCAGGCTGGTCTTGAACTCTTGACCTCAAGTGATCTGCCCGCCTTGGCCTCCCAAAGTGCTGGGATTTCAGGTGTGAGCCACTGCACCCGGCCGAAGACTCTATTCTTATCTTACTAACTGATTTCAAGAGTTTACTAACACAGATGTTTAAGTTCTTTCCCAGAGCCCAAAGTGAATCTGGTATTTTTGTAGTAGTCTCCACAAACTTCTAAATGTGTACACCATGCTGTTGTAGAAAGAGCACTGAACATGGAAGCAAAAGACCTGGATTTGACACTTCCTATTTGACCTTTGACAACTCCTTAATCTTTCTTGGGTTCAGTTTCCTTATTGGAACAGTGAAGCTAGTAATTCTTCACTAATCTATCTCAAAGGAAGTTGTGAAAATCAAATGAACAAAGATACGTAAAAACATATAATAATTGTAAAGTTGCAGACTTTTAAGTCTTGTGATATTTAGGAAGTATAGAAGGAAGTAAAACTTTAGGTCTTAAGTATTTATTTTGCTATGGATTTTGGTTATGATTGTTTTCAGTTTGCATTAGACATACCCCTTATGCAGGGGTCTGATCCCCAGGCCTAACATCTACAAAATTTCAACATCCATCCATCGCTTAGATTCTTTTTTAAGCATATTGGGAGCTGTTAAGTCATATAAAATAAGCTGTTGTAAAAATGGTTAGTGCTATTCTATTAAGAGCCAGTGAACCACCTGTTTCAGAAAATCCTGAGGCTACATTGTTTAATGAGGGCTGGGCTGAGTAGTTTTTCTTGGAAACTATAAGGCGTATCCTTTATGAATAAATCTAGTTTGCAAGGAACTTGACTATACAGAGAATTATCTGATACTAACATGGTAGTCAGCATCCCCAACTCAAAAGATCATATTGAAATCAAAGAAGCAAGGAGAGTATCTGCCATTTGTATAGTGCAGTTTTCTAAGTTCTTCCATATATTACAAACAGAATGTGTAATATGACTTACATCATTGGAATGATCTCAGTAATTTGAGAAGTGGCAACAAAAAGTAAGGAAGTAAATGTCATAAGTTCAACCACTTAAATATCTTAAGGCAAAACTGTAGGGAAATTAAAAACACAGATGTAAAAAATGTGTGTCCAAACTCAGCTGTGATACTAACATCCATCAGAATACAAAGCTGTGCCATTTATGCAATGGAGTGGAGATTTGTACCTACTCCTCATTTTTTTCCTTTTTCTCATTCTAACTTTCCTTTGGAAAACCATCACTCATTGCCTAGCATCCATACAGTTTGGGTGTTGCAGACATTATACTTTGGTCCTGGGGTGGGCTCTGATTGCTCTCAATCAATCTGGTTGATCCTTACTTCTTTGACATTATTCAGGATTGGTCTAAGCACAGTGAAACTCAGACCTGTGTTTGAAAGATGTGGAAAGCATCATCTTTTCCAGGATGTGAAGGAGAAAACCCAGTCTTCTGCTGCCAGCTATCTTAAGACTATGCCTGAAGCCCACCTGATGATAAGTTCACCCACACTGAAGAGCAGGATGGAGAGGTGTGTGGAGAAAAGAGGTGGAGCCTAAACCATCTCATGGCTTATCAAGTATGAAAGACAACACATTTTCTGCATATTTAAGCTAATTTGAAATGGATTTTCTCTTACTTGCAACCTAAATCACCCTAAATGATATATTTAATATACAAAGTATTTTTTGGTTTTGTTGTTTTGTTTTTTGAAGCAGGGTGTCTCTCTGTGTTACCTAGGCTAAGTGTAGTGGTGTATCACTGCTCACTGCAGCCTCAACCTGCTGGTCTCAAGCGATCTTCCCACCTCAGCCCCCCAAGTAGCTGGAACTACAGATGCATGCCACAAAGCCCAGGTAATTTAAATGTTTTTTGTAGAGATGGGGTCTCACTATGTTGCCCAGGCTGGTCCTGAACTCCTGGGCTCAAGTGATCCTTTGCTTTGGCCTCCCAAAGTGCTGGGATTACAGGTGTGAGCCACCACCCCCAGCCATAAAATACTTTTGCATCATATATTGTGTAATCGTACAATGACTCAGATAATCATTACAAGATCTTTGATTACATTGTCAAAAATGACTTACCCATCTTCAAGCATCTGTTTCTGACAATGACTCTGTTGCCTGGGCAACAGAGCGAGACTCCATCTCAAAAAAAAAAAAATTTATTAGATAAATACTAGGTGCTCACAGAATTGACAAGCAGCTGAAGAACAGCATTTGGAGACAGGGAAGAAATCGTACAACCACAATGACTCTGTGGAGTGGGTTTCACTGTTATTCCCATTTTACAGAAGAGGAAGGGAATCTCAGAGGTTTATGACCTGCATAAAGGCCATACCAGGCAAGTGTTGGAGCCAGAAATTGAATCAGGTGTTCTAGCCTAAGAGCAATTGCTTTCTGCTCTACCATGTCATGTTGAAAAGCCAAACTAAAGGCAGATTTTTGGGTTTTTATGACCTAGGAAGCATATAAGATTGTTTAATTATTAATATTATTAAAAAATGGCAGACACAAATTACAAAATTTAAAATCTGAATCTTTTGTTTGCAGCAGTGGTTGGATTCCTTAATTTAAAAAATCATTTTGACATATGGGCCCTAACCTGTGGTCTGAGTATGCTGTAACTTTCATTAAATATACTGTAGTTTTAGCTCTGTACTGTATAACCAGGCAGCAATGATGATCTTCAGTTATGTGAAAGTTGGGATTATACACCTTTATGGTTAGTGTTACTAGCCCTGAAGTTAAGAGTGTCCAGCAAAAATCTTTGAATTGCTACCAGTTTCAAAACCATATTCTTTGAAGGCAAGATGAGATGCTACACACTCCTGTTGTTTGTTTTTTAGTATTTCACTAAAAAGCCCATTTTCCAATGTCATGGGTATGGAGTCTCATGGTATCAGAAAGGCTCAATTGAAATTTATTTATTTGGCAAAAATGTATTGAGCACAAACTAAGTGTCAGAAACTACTGGAACCCAGTTATACACATGAATAAACCATAGTTTATTCTACCCCAGGTTCGCCTGTCGTTTTGTTTTAATTCAGTCAGCCAATAATTAGCTATTATTGATTGAATACCTTCTAGAGGAATGTGAGGAAATCAAGATGTGGTATTCACCTTTGAGGAACTCACAGTAGAGAAAAAATAATGAAACATCAAGCTATTCAAGAACAACTAAATTATACATTTGTGACACTAAATCTGTTTATACTTGGTAGCCACATAAGGAATATCAGAGTGGGCCCAGTTTTCCATAAAGGCTTCGAGAAGGTAGTAGAACAGAAATCCAGTAAGAATACAGGTATCCTATTTCCCTTAATGGAGGGTCGCTATACCATGACAAGACCTACCTCTACAGATCTGACTATAAATTATGTTTGTTTCAGGCAAAGATCCTGCTTTTGCAGCTGGTGTCACCATCTGTAAAACGGGGATGCAACAAAAACTGTCTTCATAGATTGGCTGTGATTATCTAATCATATGATGTATAAAATGAAGGCATTTTCCTATCAGTTATAAGCTTTCAGTTGTAAGTAACAGACAACCAATTTTAAGTTTGGCTTAAATAATACAAGGAATGTCTTCTCTTTGAAATCCATAGGATGATCAGTCTTTACACACAGATTGATGAGAGCTCTGTATCTCTGTTTCTCTGTGATTTTCTCTAGTTTGTCCGTTTTGTTTTTTCTCTGTATAATGGCTTTATCCTCAGGCTGACTTCTAGTGTTTTTCAAAGCATTTATCACCCTTATCAGAATGTCCTGTTAAATCAGAATCCTGGAGTATGGGGCTGGGGAGCGGGTGTCCAGGAATCTTTTGACATGATTCCAGGTGACTGTTAGGCACATTAAAGATGGGGAATCATTGGATAGCCCAGAAAGAGGAAGAAGCTGAGAGGACATCGTTTATCCCAGGTTTTTCAGTCACAAGCCTATGATTACAGGGCATTAGCTAATTACTTGGTAAAGCCCAAGTCCCTTCATTCTTATACTAGAGGCACTCAAAGAGAAATTCAGGTCTGAGACTCTATAAACATAGTGTTTAGCTCAAGTCCCTTTTTCCTGTGTGCTTCCTTTCAGACACTTGACATATACACCATTACCTTCTCAGCGGAATCTATAGAGGGAGAGGCAGATGGAAGGTGAACCATTAGGATTTTTTATCACAGCAACAAAAACAGACTCTGACTATATTAGGGAAAAAATAATTTATTAGGGCTGGGCGCAGTGGCTCATGCCTGTAATCCCAGCACTTTGGGAGGCCAAGGCCGGCAGAACACGAGGTCAGGAGATTGAGACCATCCTGGCTAACACGGTGAAACCCCATCTCTACTAAAAATACAAAAAATTAGCCGGGTGTGGTGGCGGGTGCCTGTAGTCCCAGCTACTTGGGAGGCTGAGGCAGGAGAATCGCTTGAACCCATGAGGCAGAGGTTGCAGTGAGCCAAGATTGTGCCATGGCAATCCAGCCTGGGCAACAGAGCGAGACTCCATCTCAGAAAAAAAAAGAATTTATTAGATAAATACTAGGTGCTCACAGAATTGACAAGCAGCTGAGGAACAGCATTTGGAGACAGGGAAGAAAGCATGAAAGATCTGGAAGTTTAGGCAGCAGGAACCATGCACAGGTATGGCCACACCTACAGTTTGGCCTCTAGAATTTACAGTCCCCAGAGGACTGAGGGCATAGGGACATGTGTTGATTATAATTTCTTGGAGTCAATCTTTATTGAATGTTCTTCCTGTAACAGGCCATGTGCTAGGGATACATGAATTAAAAAAAAAAAAGAAATAACAACAAAAAACCATCCTTACTTGGAGGGTACTCACAGACACATAAGCAAAGGCTGGGGCTCAGAAAACTACACCCCAAAATGAAGATCTCAGAAGCAGCTCTCTCTTACTTTCTCCTGCCCTGGCCTCTCATTCTACCCCAATGCCAGCCATAGAAACCAGAATCCCTGCTCCCCAGGGCAGCTCATAGAAACCAGAACCCTTTTCCCCAGAGCCAGCCATAAAACCTAAAGATATTACTCTAATTTTCTCTTTTCTTTTGTGTAAAAACTGGCCATAAGGAAATCATCTGACTGACCTTACTTGAGCATAGGTCATAAGACTCCCATTCCACAGAGAGTCCTACCCCATACCTGGGAAGAAGGAAAGCTGCACAGAGAGGCCAAGAATAACCTAGATAGACTCACCTTGCTGAGTTTGCCTACTCGGTCCATTAGCATTCAATCATACCCTTTTTGCCTATCATATTTCTACAGGGCTATCTACACTTCATTGAACTTAAGTATAAAAATGGGCCATTCCTTTGTATCTTTGGGTCTTTATTCTGAAGGCTCCCACATCATGCAAAACTATGATCGAATAAATTTCTATGCCTTTTCTCCTTTTAATCTGCCTTTTGTCTGTGATTTTCAGTGAACTTTCAGAAGGTAATGAGGAAGTTTTCCCTTGGCGCCTACACAAGCAACTAGAATAACATGTTAAAATTGTTATTATCCAAGATAGCAATTTTTTTATATCTTTAGAGCTATAGGACACAGACGAGGCTGCCATTGCTTTTAACTGGGACGTAGCGGGGAGTCAAAGAAAGCCATATGAAAACATTGACCTGGGCAGAGCTTGGAAGAACACGGTGCAGTTCACCAGTGGATCTGTGAATGTTGGGTAAGATTTTATCTTTTTATCTAGCTTGACACTAGACCATTCAAAATACACAGTTTCAGGAAATAAACAGAAACAACTGCAGCAAAGTACATTTAGTCTTAATTTGGCTCATTTAGAAACACAATTAGATTAAAAATTAGTTTTCTTCTTGATTTTGTTAAAATGCCCGCCCACTGAGACCTTGTCATTAGTAACATATCACTCTGGGTATCAGGTGTTTGGGGTTTATAAAGTAGTGTGTGGTTAACATGCAAGTTTTTCATTGATTTTCTATGAATATTTTAACTTTATCTTTTCTAGACATTGCTTACCAGCCTGGACAATGACAAAGTGAAAAAAGAAAGAAGGAAAGAGAAGGAGAGAAAGAAGAAGAAAGAGAAGAAGAGGAAGAGGAAGAAGGAAGGAAGGAAGAGAGAGAGAGGAAGGAAAAAAGGAGGAAAGAAGGAAGGAAGGAAGGAAGGAAAGAAGGAAGGAAGAAAGGAAGGAAGGAAGGAAGGAAGGGGAAGGAAAAGAAGGAAGGAAGGAAGGAAGGAGGAAGGAAGGAAGGAGGAAGGGAGGAAGGAAAAAAGAAAGAAAGAGATTGATCCTGGGGGCATATTCATTTGGAGATAGAATCCAGTGCAAAAGATACATCAGTTCTTAAAAGAAACAGCATGAGCTAGCACCAAATAAAGTATGAGACAAGCATGATGGGAGTTGAAAGAATAACAAACAAAAAAGACCCAACAGGAATAAGTCAGAAAAGAATGGTGGTGGAGTATACCCAGCAGAGATGACCCAATTCCAAAAGCAGACACAAAAGACTAGGCTGTTGGTCTACTTACTAGGAAAAAGGATTAAAAGTGTGTAAAAATTTACCTCCTTGCACAAACAAAAACAAAAATTGCATCAGCAGATGGAAAGTAGTTAAAATTGACAGTTTGTAGAAAAAGCAAATTAAAATTTCATATCCTGTGCAGAGTAGGCTGAAAACTGTCTCACTAATGCCAGCAGGAATTGTGCTCTGAGGGTCGTTGGCTTTAAAAGATACCAGGGTAGTTGCTGGTCCTTCTGTTGAGCCTTTGGCCCAGAACAATTTCCCACTTTGATGATGATTCCTGTTTGTCACTAGCTAGCGTTCCACTAAAAAATCCTTTTCAGCTCTTTTGCAAGTTGAAATTAGCTTCTGGGGAAGATGACTGCTATGGCTATGTCCTAGAAAGTTCTGTTCCTTGCAAATATCTGAATCCCAGGCAGCTGCACATGTCTTGATTTTCAAATAGAATCCCGGGACCGTCACTTCCCTGGGGATTTACCCTTTAAGCTGCAGAGCGACAGGCATCAAATGATACCCATCCTCTGCCACGGGGGAGCCCAGGGAGAATTTTTACGTTTCACAGCTGAACCAAACTTCACAATGTGCCAGGGAAGAATTGGTAAAAGGTTGAGCTAGAGCGACAGTCTTCAAATTGGAATACTAATGATGACCTTTAATGAAGCCTGACAGTACAATCTGTTTCTCATTGTTGCTTAAGTGCCGGCTCCCAAGCACACCCTGGCTTTCAAGGCAGGAGCAGACTGGGATAAATGGGCCCTGCTGGTGAGCAGGCCTGAGCACAGCTGATCTTTCAGGCGGGATTAAATTAATTAAAATGATTCTCTTGGCCAAAGAATTAGTCTTTTTATCTGTCATTATTGTATTGTTTATTAATCTCCACTGGGGGCTAATTGGTATCTGAGCTTTTAGGGGCAAGGGATCTTAGAGTGATAGGGATGAAATTGCTCTCATTTAGAATGGGGAGAAGAGGAAGGGTTGTCTTAGTTCTAGATGTAAAATGAGCTTGTTAATTTAAGACCTTCATCAAAAGACTACAACAGCCCAAGGCAAGAATAGTAAGGCAAAATGGACCTATATGGAGAAAGGTTTAACTGTGTTGGCTGACCCAGATTACCAATCAATGGAATAGTCACTAAGAAACCTACTATATGCAGAGTCCTGTGCCGGGGAATTAGAGGACCCAATTCAGATGCCCTGGTTCCTCAAATAGGGGCACTTCCATTAAAGAGATGCCCACGTTCCATACCCTAGAGGAATCTGGAGAAAAGTCGAACACTCATCTAGTTCGAACTTTCATTTTAACAGATAATAACAAAAATGCCACCAGTGGTGATTAAGTTTATCAAAGCTAGAGTATTTCTTAGGGTGGGAGAAAGGTGCCAGGCCAAACTCAAAGCACCAAGATGTCAGCTGAGTCCAAAGGAAGTAAGGCCTCCCTTCTACTCTGCTTTCAATTCTTCCTTTGGAACTGGGGTAGATTTGGAAGGATAATCCATGGAGAGGATCTCCAGGTTGTGCAGATATGGGTGGGGTATGTGCCCAATGCTTCTTGAAACAGCCTAGCCAGGAAAAGAGAAAACCCAAGTTCTGTTTGTATTAGTCAAGGCTTTTAGGTTGCAAATGACAGAAACCTCTTTGTCCTTTGCCTTTACGGCCATTCGTGGGAGGGACATTCTTGGGAAATTCCTATTCTGAAGGCTATGCTGCTTCCGCAGTTCTCTTTCTATTGGTTTGAGTTCTGGTGTCTAGGGATGGCAAAAGAAGGTGATCAATTACAAGATGTTATTTTGCAAGCTTGGGGCTTCTCTGGCAATACCAACCCTTAAAACCTCAAGTCAAATGCTAGACTGTTAGCATTATGTCAGGTGTCAGGGATGGTGGGCTAATGTCCAAAGCCATAAATCTTGGTTTATGATTCTTGAATGTAGACTCTGGCCTTGGGCTTTCTGTCTCTTAGCAACAGTCTTGCTTGCTAACCTTTTCCCACTCTGATCATTAAGTGCTTCTTAGCCTCTGCTGAGCAAAACAATAGCCTGAGAGGTAAAACACAGCTGATGTTTCTCTTGCCTCCAGCCTGCATCCCAGTAGATGGCTGCCTACAATAGGGTCAGATAGGGAGTACACCGCATAGATGTTTGGGAAAATAAGGAGGGTCAGGCTTCCCTAGTTCCATGATTATGCCCAAATTCTAAAAGTATTTTCTGCTCTATATTCCATCCTTTTCCTTTGTTGGCACTACAGGGTGGGAAAAAGGATTCAGCCTTCTCAACTCAGGCAAGATACAACCATCTCGAATCACTGACCACAGCAGAAAGGGTACCTCAACAATTCCCCTCTGTTGCTAATGGTCTCACCTGGAGCATGTAGGAGACTTACAAGGACTCAGCACTGTAATGGCCACCTCCACCATGCCTATGTTGGGGAAGGCATGCCCCTTGTGAAAGTTGTCAGAATAAAAATGGAGTCAATCATGTTAAGAAAACCCTGATGAACAGAGCCAGAAGCCATGAAGAGCGGGTTTTACTTGTATGCCTGATAATGAAAAAAACTACAAAAACCACAACCTTGCACAAAGGCCATTGTAACCTTACACCAAAAAAATACTTCTGCAAGGACATCTGCCCAGCAACTGCCTGTCCAACCTTGGATTGGAGTCACCCTTGTTACTGATCTTCATAGCCAAGGATAATTATTTCCAAACAATTATGTAATCCTCCTCCTTTTTCTCCTTTAAAAACCTTTGTCTGCTTCTCAAAAGAAGACATTTATGAGGCCAAAGAACATATGAAAAAAAGCTCATCATCACTGGTCATTAGAGAAATGCAAATCAAAACCACAATGAGATATCATCTCACACCAGTTAGAATGGTGATCATTAAAAAGTCAGGAAACAACAGATGCTGGAGAGGATGTGGAGAAATAGGAACGCTTTTACACTGTTGGTGGGAGTGTAAATTAATTCAACCATTATGGAAGAGAGTGTGGCGATTCCTCAAGGATCTAGAACCAGAAATACCATTTAACCCAGCAGCCCCATTACTGGGTATATACCTGAAGGATTATAAATCATTCTACTATGGCAGGGCAAGGTGGCTTGAGCCTGCAATCCCAGCATTCTGGGAGGCCAAGGTGGGCAGATCGCGAGGTCAGGAGATCAAGACCATCCTGGCCAACACAGTGAAACCCTGTCTCTACTAAAAATACAAAAAATTAGCCGGGCATGGTGGCACACCCTTGTAATCCCAGCTACTCAGGAGGCTGAGGCAGGAGAATCACTTGAACCTGGGAGGCAGAGGTTGCAGTGAGCCGAGATTGTGCCACTGCACTCCAGCCTGGGCAACATAGAGAGACTCTGTCTCAAAAAATAAAAATAAAAATAAAAATAAAAAATAATAAAATAAAATAAATCATTCTGCTATAAAGACACATGCATACGTATGTTTATTGCAGCACTATTCACAATAGCAAAGACTTGGAACCAACCCAAATGCCCATCAATGATAGACTGGATAAAGAAAATGTGGTACATATACACCATGGTACATATGCTGCCATAAAAAATGATGAGTTCATGTCCTTTGTAGGGACATGGGTGAAGCTGGAAACCGTCATTCTCAGCCAACTAACACAGAAACAGAAAACCAAACACCGCACGTTCTCACTCATAAGTGGGAGTTGAACAATGAGAACACATGGACACAGGGAGGGGAACATCACACACCAGGGCCTGTTGGGGGTTTGGGGGCTAGGGGAGGTATAGCATTAGGAGAAATACCTAATGTAGATGAGGGGTTGATGGGTGCAGCAAACCACCATGGCACATGTATACCTATGTAACAAACCTGCACGTTCTGCACATGTATCCTGGAACTTAAAGTATAATAAAAAATAAAAATAAAAAAAAACTTTTGTCTGCCGGGCACAGGCTCACATCTGTAATCCCAGCACTTTGGGAGGCCGAGATGGGTGGATCACCTGAGGTGAGGAGTTTGAGACCAGCCTGGCCAACATGGTGAAACCCTATTTCTACTAAAAATACAAAAATTAGCTGGGCATGGTGGTGGGTGCCTGTAATCCCAGCCACTCAGGAGGCTGAGGCAGGAGAATTGCTTGAACTCAGGAGGCAGAGGTTGCAGTGAGCCGAGACTGCGCCACTGCACTCCAGCCTGGGTGACAGAGTGAGACTCCGTCTCAAAACCAAACAAATTAAAATCTTTGTCTTCCTTTACCTCCCTGAATATGCATAGTTTACTATGGCATGTGTATGCCCATTGCAATGTTTTATTCTTAAATAAGTATATTTTCTCTTAGAGAGCCTCTCTCTGTTATTTAGGTTGACACCTTTCATTGCTAGGTTGGGTAGAATCCCAAGGGCTTTACCCAGCAGAGGTCACTTTTTTCCCCTCTCTCCTTCCATCTTTTCTTCTTTCCTTCTTTTCTTTCTCCTCTCCTCTTCTCTCATTCTCTCTATCTTTCTTTTTCTTTCTTTCCTTCTTTCTTTCTCTCTTTCCTTTTCTTTCTCTCTCTCTCTTTCTTTCATAAGTTCTTGCTTTGTGCAGTGGCCCAATCATAATTCACTTCATTGGCAGGCACGGTGGCTCATGCCTGTAACCCCAGCACTTTGGGACGCTGAGGCCGGTGGATCACCTGAGGTTAGGAGTTTGAAGCCAGCCTGACCAACATACTGAAACTCCATCTCTACTAAAAATACAAAATTAGCTGGGCGTGGTGGCACATGCCTGTTATCCCAGCTACCTGGGAGGCTAAGGCAGGAGAATCACCTCTGGGAGGCAGAGGTTGCAGTGAGCTGAGATTGCACCATTGCACTCCAGCCTGGGCAACAAAAGCGAAACTCTACCTCAAAAAGAGAGAAAGAGAGGCAGAGAGGCAAAAAGGAAGGAAGGAAGGAAGGAAGGAAACTCACTGCAGCTTTGAACTCCTGGGCTGAAGAGATCCTCCTGCCTCAGCTTCCCAAGTAGCTAAGACTACAGGCGCCCACCCCTGCACCTAGCTAATTTTTTATGGAGATGACATCTTGCTATGATGGGCAGGCCGGTTTCGAATTCCTGACCTCAAGTGATCCTACCTCCTCGGCCTCCCAAAGTGCTGGGATTACAGGTGTGAGCCACTGCGCCCAGCCAAGGGGTTACTTTCAGTGCTGCTGCTGCCACTGATAGGGAGAACAGGCTTGCTGTTTCCTTGCCGACTCTCACCTGGAGTGGGCCAGAAAAAGTCAAAAGACCTTCATATTGCAGCATTCCCCCGCATCTTGCAGGTCCTCTGGCTAGAGAGCGTGGGCTTTTCTCAAGCTTTTTCTGTCCACAACCACATGTAATTCTAGGTTTCAGGCTTCCCTGGAGCCTGAGACAGGATGTATAGGAAGGAAAAGCAACCCAGGAAATTAACTGCTGGTTTGTCCCTCAAGTACAGAGTTCTTTATGCAGTGTACCTTCCAGAATCCTCTGAGAGCTGCTTTATGCATTTTGTCTAGGGTTTTAGTTGCAGTCAGTGGAAGCAACATTTCTATCATCGCAGTGCTGGTCCAGGTACTTTCAGCTAAATAATGTCTTCACTATCTGTATTATTTTACATGTGAAAACAAAGCATAAAGCCAGGTCAAAATTCCCGTAACATCTACCTATTAAATTAAATACACGTAAGAGGCATACATACAACCCAGGAAGTGCTTTTGAGCAAAAGGAAGATCAATGTTTGCAAACGATCAGATTGCTTTTCAGGCCAGCAGTTTATCTGCTTAAGTCAGTTTTCACTCTCAAAAGAGACTTGAGATTATAACGAATAAATTTCTCAAGAATTCAGAGTCCAAGATGCAGTACCATCTGAAATGAGAAATTCTTTATTTTTATTCCCTGTTTGTATTTTTTCCACTGAATCAATGAGGGAGGGCTACTAAGTAAACACATTGTTGATTATACAAGGCATGTCCTAGCAGTACGATACATAAAGTCTGTCCTCTCTAGAGGACCACAGGATGGAGACTTTGATGTCTTGACAAAAAATTGAAGAAGCTGACACAGTTCTCATTTTGTTGGCACTCTTACTAAAGTGTCACAAATCCAGGCCTGCTGACAACGACTGGTTAGAGAAAAAGAGGAAAAAAACAATCTCAAAACTGTGTCCTATATTGTCTCAAATGTTATCACATAGCTGGTGACACTGGTTTTTGAGAAAACGATTCAACAATTACCACCGTTACAACAAATATCAAAATTTTCAAAAATTGAAGCTACAATGTCTTTAGCCTTATATTAAGAGGAGCATATAATCAGAAAATTTAAAGCAGTAGTAAATCCCGTTGCTATAGATATTCTATTCCCATACACTATTGGAATTCTTACTCTCTACCAACCAACTCTCACATTATTTAGTTGTTATTTCTTTATCCTTCACAAGAATACATTCTGTCCCTCTCTCTCTCTCACACACACACACACTCAGCTCCTTTAGAAGAACCTGACCATTATGTTTATCTTTCTGAATTATTCTGACTCTTTGCACTTGAGACTTACAGCTCCTCGAGTGGCAATATGCCTGAAAGAAAAGAGAAGATCAGTTGAAAACCATGAGTGGAGTTTCCCAGAAAGCTGCAAGCCTCCATCACAGGGCTGTTGTGAGGATCAAAGTGAGAATGTATGTGACACCGTTTTGAAAACTCCAAAGGCATTTTCAAGGGATGGCAGGGATCGCTATTGTCATCATACTAAAAACAAAATACCACCTCTTCTTCCCAAAACAATTCCCCCAAACACAGATCAGTGGAAAGGCAGAGCCTGTGGTTCATAGCCTTTCTTTTTATTGTCAGACCTCAGATAATTTGTAGATTTTGTTGTTGTTGTTGCTGTTACTATTTGTTTCACTAGGTTGCATAAGACTTGCACAAGCTCATGAACGCTGTGCAGTAAGATTCATCTATGAATTGGTCCAACAGATGACACGTTTTTTCATGGAAATTTGCATTTGTCCTTGCAATAATTGATTCATGCTCAACACATGAGTACATTTCTGAAAGACGTCTTTGTGTTGTGTTTGGGATTAAGAGTATTTTTTTTCTGTCAAAGCAAGGCAAATTCTGCCTGAACTCAATTCCTTTTTAAGGCACAAAAAAGTAAGTTTGTAAAAAGATGCTAAGACAACCCTTTGGATGTGATGACTTCAGCTGAGCCTTCTTGCCATGTGGCCTGAGTAAAACATCATAAAACTTCTCCAGGTCACAGTTTTTCTAGCTAGAAAAACTGGATGAATGGACTAGGACTTTATAATCCATTCAGACACTCACATTTTATGATTTTATGATTCTCCCCTTCTGAGATGCTCAAATGATTAAATGTGGTGCACTTAGGCCTCTAAAATGGATAAAACCTAGCATCTTCTCCAATTAACAGTGGCATTGCTACTTTTGTTTTTGGCCAATTTGATGGCATAAGATGGTACCACATCATTACTACATTTGGCATCTCCCTCACTACTGAGGTTAAGTCTCTTTTCAGGTGTTTTAGGGCTTTTAGATTTCCTCTTATGTGAGTTTCTTGTTTATGTTATTTATCCAGTTCTATAGTTTGCCTGTTAAAATTTGTAGGAGCACCTAGCATAGTACAGATATTGTTTTTATTTGTCATATATTTCATATTTTTTTCTAGGCTACCACTTTCATTTTGTCATTGTATATTTTGCCATATTTAAAAAAAACACTTCTGTTCCTTCATGGCTTCTAGGTTTCCTTTCTAGATTAAGAAGGTCTCTCACATTAAATGTTTCTACAAATATTTTTTAAATTTTTTAATTCTATTTTTAAAACACTGAAATATTTTATCAATCTGTAACTTTTACACAGGACATCAGTTAGGGAATCTTTTTCTTCCAGGTGGAGAGCCAGTACCATTTCTATAATGGGCCATCAATTTGTATTGAATTATAATGCTATATCTCATGTTTTAAGTTCTCACTTGCACACGATTTTAAGATTTTCTATTTGGCTCCATTGTTTTATTTACTTAAAAAAATTTTCTGTGTTGTGCCAATCCTATACTGTGAGAACAGTAGACTCGTGATAAGTCTTTACTTGCCTTAGTTAGTTGTCATTTTTTGATAAGAAAGAATTGAGTAAAAAGTCAAATTATTTAAATTAAAAAGCTTATTACTCAAATGGAAAAACAAATGAAAACAAGCAATAAGCTAGTTTTACCTAACTGAGCTATTTTGGAAATGTCCATTACTTTCCTCAACTTCAGTCTTCTCATCTCTAAATTGGGCGTTGATAATTGACACCTACTCCCTGGGTTTGTTGTGACAAGCTAAGGAAATTGTAACACAGTTCATCTATCTAAAGAATGTTACAGATGTCTGCTGTTATTATTCACATATGTCATAATATGTGGGATACTATTTCTTTATGGAATATGTGTGAATATGTAAACATGATGACGCCTTGTAAAATGTCATGAGCCTGCTCTTGTTTCTCTCCACTGGGAACAGAGGAATGGGCTACAAGGCATTAAAATCACATGGTTTTCAAAGCCTTGGCCAGTTAATTGAGAGGAACTACAGAAAACAAATGGCAGTGATGAACAATGTAGTGTGGAAAAGCTGCCTCCCCAAATCCCCAGGTTAAATAGACTTAAGCATCCCATGTTGTGGGCCTTGCCTGGAGAGGATTCAAAGAGGATCACTTCCCCATGGCAGGCTGGGTAAAGGGTGAAAGGTTAACAGACCAATCCCAGGACAAGGTGTTGGCCCAAATTAAGTATTTAGAACATTTGCTGAAGGACTTAGTCAGCTGAGTTCTTTATTTCCAACAGCAAAAGTATTTAGGGAACAAAAAAAGACTTTTGTATGGAAGAATTTGAGAAATCTAGTTGGGTCCTCTCTTCTTCAAGGGAACCAAAAAAGTAAAAAGTTTTCCTTTTATTTCAAGGAGACAGCTATAGATTGAAACTTATTTTGTGTTCTGAGAACCAATATCATATGTAAGACTGTGCTCAATAACTTTCATTTGGAATTACTCTTCCAAAGACCAACCAGAACCACCAGGAAGTACATATGGTTGCCTGGTAATCTGGCATCTCAATACTTTGATAGGTTGGTGCAAAAGTAAGTGCAGTCTTTGCCATTACTTTCAACCTAATAATTTTTATTTTTTATTTTTTTATTTTTCAGAGAAAATGAATTCTCCAGTAAAGCCTAGGCTGGGGCAAGGGCAAGAAAAGGGAGATGATTTTAGAGTTTTGGGAAAGAAGTATGACTGGACACCTGCCCCCATTCACTCCAAGGTCAGAAAAATTTTCTCCCATCAAGTTGCAAGGTACTCAAGCACTGACCTTTGGCTATGTTGTTATCCAAAGGTGGAATTCCATAGCAAATAGATCACAGACCTGGAAAATGGCATTTTTGAAGACAGAGAAAAGCATTTCTTCAGATATTTACATAATACACTCTGTAAAGACCTCTGGTGAATTTTATCTAGTGCCAGAACTCTTTTTTTTTTTTTTTTTTTTTGAGGCAGAGTCTCACTCTGTCGCCCAGGCTGGAGTGCAGTGGTGCAATCTTGGCTCACTGCAAGCTCCACCTCCCGGGTTCACACCATTCTCCTGCCTCAGCCTCTCCGAGTAGCTGGGACTACAGGCGCCCGCCACCATGCCTGGTTAATTTTTTGTATTTTTAGTAGAGACGGGGTTTCACCGTGGTCTCGATCTCCTGACCTCGTGATCCGCCCGCCTCGGCCTCCCAAAGTGCTGGGATTACAAGCGTGAGCCACCGCGCCCGGTCCCGCCAGAACTCTTATATCATCTTTCTAAATTCTGAATATGTTGGCATAGATAGAATACAAAGGATCACATTAGTAAATCCCTAGGAAACTGATGCCAATCAATCAAATAAGGATTTACCTTCATTCTGCAATGACAGGCAAGATAATTTTAGAAAGCAAAGTCATTGTACATGAGACTAAAGCCTATAAACTACAGAATTTAGAAAAATAGGTGTTTGGAATGGGATAAAAGGTAAATATGGGACGGAGAGGGTAGCAATTATTCACTTTACTGAGGAATTGCAAATATAGCAAGATGCCTTAATGGATTTTAATGATATGGTATACAGAACAAAAATCTGAGTTTCATACATACCTTTAGCATAAGATAAAATAAAATGCCACAAAAGCAAGGACAAGCCTGAAACACCAATTTCTTTTTTTTTTGAGACATGGTCTTGCCTTGTCACCAAGGCAGGGGTGCAGTGGTGTGATCTCGACTCATTGCAACCTCAACCTCCTAGGCTCAAGCTATCTTCCCATCTCAGCCTCCCGAGTAGCTGCGACCACAGGGGCACACCACCATGCTCTGCTAATTTTTAAATGTTTTTGTACAGATGAGATCTCACTATATTGCCCAAACTGGTCTCAAACTCCTGGGCTCAAGTGATCCTCCTGCCTCGGCTTCCCAAAGTGCTGGAATCACAGGCGTGCGCCACCACACCTGGCTAAATTTTTCTGTGTTTTTAGTACAGATGGGGTTTTGCCATGTTGTCTGGGCTGGTCTCGAACTCCAGGCCTCAAGTGATCTGCTCACCTCAGCTTCCTAAAGTGCTGGGATGACAGGCGTGACCCACCATGCCCAGCCTGAAACATCAGTCTTCAGCTCTGTAAAATCCTTCTCATTTTAGGCCTCTCGTGACCAAGCGCATATACTCAAAAGATGGCTAGCTAGGGTTTAGGTGCTATCTGTAGAAGTTGGAATGAAGCCATTTTCTCCTGGAGAACCATCCCAGGTGACCTCACAGCCTGGGCCAGGCTAGTTGCTTCTACCTGCAGATAGATGCTTCCAACAAGCCTTTCCCTCCCAGTGTCCTGCCTGCCTCCTTGCTAGACCATGAGCTCCTGCTGAACTGCAGCAGCGGCTTTGTGTCTTTGTTTCCCTATACCTAGCCAAAGACACAACATGTAGTAGAAGTTGGATCAAATTTTGTCAAGTAAAGTAAGCAAGGATGGGAAGGAAGAAAAGCCAGGAGGAGGCCCTCCTTAGCCCTGAGCTTTTCAGGAGGCTGAAAAAAGGGCAAATGCAGGGGCTGTATCTATTCAACATTCATTAAATACCTATGACTGCCAGACACTGTACTGGTTCTGGGGATAAGTAGGACGCAGTTCTTGCTTTCAGGAAGTTTGTAATGTACCAAAGTATTATGAAGCCAGACAGTTTATTGCAACGGAGGTGATGAAACAACATGGGGAAAATACAAGGGTAATAGGAAGGGGTTTTGTTGCCAGAGAAAGCTGGTTTGATTCCTTCCTTGGTCCTTCACGAGCTGAATTACCTCAATAACCAATTAGTAATAGCCTAATATCTTATTATGTCACTCAAGTTCTCTGTAAAATTCTGTATAATGCCCACTTTATTCGGTAATTGTAAGAATTAATAAGACAAGGTATGTTACAACATCTAGCAGTCTCTGGCAGTCAGCAGGAACCCAGTTGTGTTTATTTTTCTCCTTGCCTTAATAAAAAGTAAGGGCAGAATATAAAATGATTTCTATGCTATGATGACAACATGTAATCATCATGTCTGCTTGTGGGTCAAGCCTGAAAGAGATCATTAAACACACAAACAAACAAACAAAAAACTGTGTGGGGGTGGGGTAGGGGATTAAAGGTAATTTTTTTATCTCCTTTTTAAAAGGCTTATTAAGTTGCAATATTCCTTGGGAAGTAAATAAGAATTACACTTTTTAAAAATAATATATAAATATTTTTTGAGACAGAGTCTCACTCTGTCACCCAGGCTGGAGTGCAGTGGTGCCATCTTGGCTCACTGCAACCTTTGCCCCCTGGGTTCAAGCAATTCTCTTGCCTCATCCTCTCTAGTAGCTGGGATTACAGGTGTGTGCTACCATGCCCGGCGAATTTTTGTATTTTTAACAGAGACAGGGTTTTGCCATGTTGGCCAGGCTGGTCTCGAATTCTTGACCTCGAGTGGTCCGCCCGCCTCGGCCTCCCAAAGTGCTTGGATTACAGGCATAAGCCACCACGCCTGGCCAAGAGTTACACTTTTTAAAGTCTAACTCTTAAAGTCTAACTCATCATATTATTTTCCCCAGAAGGATAATAGCTATCCCTTATGATAATGGGGGTGTAGATTTGCTATTTTCCAGAAGTGATAGTTTGTAGAAAGTCAGGTCAAAACATGTAGCAGTGTGTTTTCACTAAAAGTAAATGAAATCTAAAAATTAGAAAGGTCTAAAATTCTCCCAGCCTGCATTATACACTTCTTTTCTTTCTGTTTGTGCCAAAGATCACCAACATTTCAAAGGCCCTCAGGCCATAGAGGACCTCACAGAGGTGCTGATAAGTCCACAGTTTTCCCTAACCAGGAGAGTACACTCTGGTGAGGACCTCACCATTTTCTTTTGCAGTGTTTTCAAGTTTGCATTACACACACTTCTTTTCTTTCTGTTTGTGCCAAAGATCACCAACATTTCAAAGGCCCTCAGGCCAAAGAGGACCTCACAAAGGTGCTGATAAGTCCCCAGTTTTCCCTAACCAGGAGAGTACACTCTAGTGAGGACCTCCCCATTTTCTTTTGCAGTGTTTTCAAGTTTGCACCCTCATGTAAGGACTAGGAAGGCAACATAAATGTGGGAATCAGGGGGAGTGTATAAATGGGGAGTGGTGGGACCTGGAACAATTCAAACTTTTCAAACACAGTGCCAGCTAAACAAAACTCCTGGAGCTGGGCTCCGACACATCAGCCTTCAGTCCCAGGATACGTATGCTCCAGACCCCAGCAGCCAGAGTCATCATTCCAAATTGCAGATTAGATCAGATCAGGTCAGATCATGACCCTACTTAAAGACTTCCTGTGGCTTCCAGATGCCCACTAAATAAACACAAACTCCTAGGCAGGCAAAGCAGACAAGGCATCCCAAGCTTCAGAAGCTGTCCCTTGCCCTTCTCCCTTGCTGCCCCACAGAATCACAGGTCCAGCCAAGCTGACCTTCTTATGGTAATGAAAGCGCGTGCCCTCCTGGCTTACATAACCTGCCTGGCTTCCCCTTCACATCACCTTTATTAACCAAACTCTTACTCATTCTTCAAGACAAAGAATAATATCCTACTAGATCAGTAGTTTCCAAATTTTTTGGTTTCAGAATCCCCGTATACTTTACAATTATAAAGAACTCCACTGGATTCTGCTTATGAGAATTATATCTCTTGATATTTGTAATATTACAAATTAAAACTGAAGTTTAAAAAATATTTAATTCATTAGAAAGAATATAAATGCATTATATATTAACAAGGACAACATTTTTATGAAAAATAACCATTTGTCAAAAGAAAACATATTAGGTAAGAAGAGTGGCATTATTTTACATTTTCATAAATCCTTTTAGTATCTAAGTAGAAGACAGCTGGATTTTCATAGCTACCTCTGCATTCAGTTTGTTGGAATATGTGGTTTTGGCTGAAGTATATGAAGAAAATCATCCTCACAGATATGTAGTTGGGGAGAAAATGTGTTTTAATAACAATTTCAGATAATTGGGTTGTATTCTTTGCCATTATACCCTAGCTTGACAAGTGGTGATTTCTTAAAGGTTGGTCACAATATGTAATTTGAAACCATTTCAATGAAATTTTCATACTCTCTCATGTTAAAATTTGTTGCTCTATCTGGCACTCTGAATGGATCTTTTACCTGTGCCTGATTTTGTACCACCATGCACTGGTCCTTTGGAAAACACTGGTTCACTGAGTTATGCAGATCTTTCAAACGTAGACACATTTCATCATGCAACACCAAAACATCACTTTCTTTAATATCTCCATTAATCTAAAGAGAAAAGTCATTATATTGGGAGATGTCAAGCTCACGATGGAGGATACATACACTTCTAAGATTTTAATTTTTGCTTTGAAATTTCAAATGTTAGGTCGGGCGTGGTGGCTCATGACTGTAATCCCAGCACTTTGGGAGGTCGACGTGGGGGGATCACAAGGTCAGGAGTTCAAGACCAGCCTGACCAACATGGTGAAACCCCATCTCTACTAAAAATACAAAAATTAGCTGGGCATGGTGGCACGTACCTGTAATCCCAGGTACTCAGGAGGCTGAGGCAGGAGAATCGCTTGAACCTAGGAGGCAGAGGTTGCAGTGAGCTGAGATAGTGCCATTGCACTCCAGCCTGGGCGATAGAGCGAGACTCCATCTCAAAAAAAAAAAAAAAAAGAAATTTCAAATTTTATTGTTCGCAACAAATATTCTCAGCTGTTTCCCCTGAAGTGACCAGGCCCACTTCATTCGTTTGCAGGAAAATGTCTGTCCAGTACCCAAGTCTGAATAAGCATAGTTTGCTCTTTGAAATAAATATGTTTCATGAAAAAGCAGCTAGTGCTACTTCAGCTCAGAACCTGAGCAATCTCACAGTGCTTTACCTTGAGGTGATTATCATGTTTGAAGAAGTATGTTGTATGCATTTCCCAAGTAATCACACAGAATATTTAAAAAGACATGTATTCAAGGGTCAAGATTTAATAAAATTAGTATTTTTTGCTGTTTCATCAAAAGCATTCTTAAGAAAATCTGGAATTTTTAATTTTCCTGCAAGTGTGTGGTGGTGAAGAACACATACATTGTGCTACAAGTGCCATGCCTTGATTCACACTAAGGCTCCAGTGTCACCTGCCATTGCTTTTGCACCAACTGTGCAAATGTCAACACAGTGAAAGAAGGCAAAGAACACAGTGAAAAAAGGCAAAGTATAATGTGAAAGTAGTATTAACCTCACAGACACCCTTTGAGAACTACTCCCTGGACTGTAAGTGGTATGGAGGCAAGGCCTATGTCCAGTGGCATGCCAGAGTCAGCTCATACTGGCTTGCAAGAACTTGTTAACTTTTCAGTGATTTTTGCAAGGCTGTTGATGTCACATTGGCTGTCTGGCATCAGCCACGGTAGAAGTGTTGACTCTATGGAAATCAGCAGACATTACAAATCAGGGTCTTTTTTTTTTTTTCTGGAAAGCTTATGGTTGAACATCTACCAATATACCACTATGTCTTTACTTCTTTGTGAATTAGCATCTTCCATTGTGTTTGTCACATATAGGCATTTAATAAATGTTTGTTAAATAAACAAGAGAAAATGAATAATTCAACCTATTGATGCTACCCCCTCCAGGAGGGTTTCCCAGGCTCTATAGGAAGAGTCAGTCTCGCCTTTGTGTTCTCAGTATTTGACATTCTAACATTGATTACATTGAGCCATAATTATCTTACAAGTCAGTTTTCCCCACCAGTGTGAGAACACCTCAAGAGACTATTTCTTGCGGAGTGGCAAGACAGCAAATTTCAGCATAGGTACTTTGTTGTGAAATCACCTGAGTTCTAATCTCAATTTTGCTACATGCTAACTGTATCACCAGGCAATTGATGTCTCTTCTTTGGGCCTTATGATCAAAGTAGAGATCACATTAGCTTATCCTTCCAGGGATTTTGAGGAGAATTAAACAGATTAACACATGTCTATCAATGAGAACAGTAAATTAGTTCAACAAACTTTTACTTTTTCTTTTTTTCTTTTTCTTTTTCTTTTTTTTTTTTTTTTTGAGATGGAGTCTTGCTCTGTTGCCAGGCTGGAGTGCAGTGGCACTATCTTGGCTCACTGCAACCTCCACCTCCCGAGTTCAAGCGATTCTCCTGCCTCAGCCTCCCAAGTAGCTGCGACTACAGGCGCACACCACCATGCCCAGCTAATTTTTGTATTTTTAGTAGAGACGGGGTTTCACCATGTTGGCCGGGATGGTCTCGATTACTTCTACATCAACTATTTCTTCATCCATTCTATCTTCCTAGAATCTGGTATATAGCAGAAGTTCACGAAATATGTTGTGAATGCATCCCATATTTCAAGCCTTGTACTAGTTGCTTATGAGGATAAATTAAGTCTGGAATTCTAACCTCAAGGTATTTTATAGAATGGCACACATATAATACAAATAAGAAAGGAAGAAAGTAGAAAGCTCCACAAGATGGTAAAGGTGAAATGATGAAGGCTCTGTTCTCAAGAAGGTGAGGATAATAGAAAAGAAAACAGAAATAGGCAACTGACCAGTTTGAGGAAATAGTGAGGCAACATAACTTTCAGAAACAGAAGTTGCTGGTAATACGTGGCCAGCTTCTGCTACGCCATCTGAAGGGGAGGGGAAAAGTGAATGTGTTCTGGTTACTAGAATAAAGAATTCTATTCTGGGGTAGTTATAATTTATTACATCTTACCTAAGTCTGGATTAAATATCCCTCAAAATACTTTCAGAATAGTAGGCCTCTTAGTCTTGGTTCCTCCATTTATAAAATGGGAATTATGATAGTGCCAGCTTCAGAGGTTTTTGTGTGTGCTAAACAACTCAGTGTTTGCAAAACATGGCACATAGAAAATACTTGACAAATATTAGCTATTGTTACTGGTTGTTCAAATTATTCTATGCTTACCTTCTAACTTCTGATTACTGTTTTGCTTTTTAAGGTACCTTGATGACTAGGAAATGGTTAACCTGTACTGATTACCAGTATGCTAGTCATCAGAAAATTATTTTGGTAGACATAATAATGTAGTGTTTTGGTGACATGTTCCCCTGGTGCTTGATTACCTTTGGGTTAACTGATTATTCAGTTTTCTAACTCCTTTCCTGAAACCCTTGGGCCAGATATGTTTCAGGATTCAGATTTTTAAAGAAAATTTTTAGAATAATATCAAGTATATACCATAATTTAGATAAAACCCTGTGTGTTTTATCTAGTGTATGGTATATACTTGATATTATAAGCACCTCAAAATCAGACATATTAATAATATTCGTGCAATAAAATACATACTTAACACTTAATGAGATAGAAAGGTTATAAGTAGCTTCGTGTCAGGTTTTGCTGTTAAATGAGTTATGACAAAAACCTCTTTGGTTTTTCTGATCTTTGAGGATTTCAGAATTGCGGAGAAGGGGTGTAGGCTGGTTTTGGGCTTTGGGCTGGTGGAGCTGGGGATCCCACCTGCCTGGTAGTGACCTCTCCAGAAACAATTGCTCAGTTGCAGCCAGTCAGTCTCTCTCTGACCTTCTCTTTTGCAGCACATTCCACAGATAGGCTGTCATCCTCTGTAGGTAAATACTTGTCTCAGGACACAAGAAAAAAAAAAGATGAGGGGCTAGGTGCAACTCCCAGATAGCATTCCTTGTGGAGGCTGCAGAGGCAGCAGTGAGTGGTGAATAATATCGGATAAAATGCCTACTCACTGCTCCGTAGCAGTTTCTCAGGCCCTTCCCCATGTGGGGAGAGAAAGAAAGCCCCTACCGTGAGGCCACTCTCATGTTGCTGTGTATGCCTAAACACCCAATGGCCAGATTTATTAACTTCGTATCTTTTAGCGAGGAGTTCATGTCAGACCTACCACAGGCCTAAAGATGGCTCCTGCTGGCTCCCAGGGTGAGGACAAATGTCCAGGCTAAGAGTGTAAGCGCAGCATGAATAGGCCTAAATTAGGCCAGGCCTAATAACCCGTTCACTAACACCTGTATTAGTCCTTCATCACTAGGGGTGCACTGCTGTCTGACAAGCCATAATCCCATAAGCTTTTCATTTGCATGTACCTCATTAGCTGATTAAAACTTGAAGAAGGCAGGTTTTTGCAGCTGGCGGGCCCATTCCTTCACACTGCCTGCCTGGGTGGCTTTGGTAATGAAGTCATGTGGGTGGATGTGAGGTTTATATGTATGGAAGGGATTAAGAGTATTAGAATTTGTGTGAGCTGATGTTGCCATATTCTCTCTACTGGAGCCCAGTAATTGGATGGGAGGAGAAATGGCAGACCCATTAGTTTTGTCTGTTTACTCAGGAGCAGGGTGCTAGAGATTCAATTTTGCTTTCTTTGGCTCCCTCGCCTTTGTGAAGCAGGCCTGCTTTGTCTCCTCTGGCCCTGAGCACCTCCAAACACCAGCCCCGCTAAGGCGATTCAGCCTCAAAGAAGAGACATCGGTGACTAGGGGCCCAGGGAGGAGAAAATGCAGCCCTGACTCAAGTACTACTTGAAGGCAACCTCATCCCGTCTAGTCCAATCCTGGGATAGAGAGCAAAAGATAATTGAAATTTATAAACACTTCTGAGGCCTTTTTTGATTATTTTATTAGTTTTCCACATTTGGGATTAACAACCCTCAGCATCAAACGCACCGCAGGCTCCTTATTTGGGAAATGAATGGTTAGACATTTCGGAGACTTAACAAAGCAATTGTTGTATTTGCTGGGTTTGCATAATTTTAATAGACAAAAAATAACACGAAGAAAAAATCCATTTCCTGTGTTGTTTGTACAGCTGGAGACAGAGCTCCTTGTGCTTGATGATGTAAGAGATGCACCATTGTCTCACCCCTCACCCCGACAATGCGATCCCACTAATGTCGTTAACAAAACCAGACTGGGCAATTCTGAAAACTTTGAAGCTGAACATTGTCTCCAAAGTGTATGGGGCACCACAGACACAACGATGTTTATTCATCAGCAGGGCTGGGGTTTGCAAATCCCGGAGATGAGGACTGGAACCAGCAAAGAGTGAAGAAAAACGTGGCCTGAGCTTGAAGCCAGGGAATATACAGGGAAAATGTGGATTTGGAAATTTTATTTTTCTTCCAAAAAGATATTACAGAAGCATAGAATATTTCAGGTCACTTACGTTCTGTGAAGGTTTATTTTATGTTTTCAATTTGCATCATTAAAAGCCACAGCTCCCCTTCTCCCTCCAAAAATTTCTGATGTGAAACTGTGCAAGTATTTTTATCACTTACTGAAATATTTCATTTTAATTTGGTTTATGTTTTTAAATGTCTTTAGTGAAGAAACAAATTAAAACACCCATCACATGCAACTCTTGAGTTTCGGAGTTGGGTCATTTGTGGGGTTTTTAGTGAAATCACTGAGCAAGATTATAGAATTCTAATGAGACTCCCATAGGGAATAGAAAGAGAAACAGCAATACTGGTCATTGCAAAAAGTTTCCCATGGTACAACTGAGATGAAATGTTTAAAAACAAAACAAACAAAACCAAACAAGCCAAAGAAACAAACAAATAAAAACACTAACAATAATGTAATAACCATCCTATGGGAATATTTATGTGTGTTTTACCAATCATTAAAACAAAACTTTTCTATTTCTATCTCTCGCTGCCTTTTTTATTATAATGATTTTTTTCTGCTCCTGTTAACACTTTTAGTAAAAGCATTGGAATCCCCTGTGCTTATTGTTCAATTCAGCTAACATTTTTGATCCCCTACTCTGCTGTGCTTAAGTTGGGGTTAGAAAGAGGCCCACTAACAAAGCCTGCAAGATTTCAACCACAGCTCAGCATTACCAGTGGGCATGAAAGGGAATCTGGTTGTAAAGATAGTGAGGAAAAGAGAATAGGAGAAAGTTTTATCCTGGCTCACGTAATGATTCTTAGATCCAGAGATTAATGGAATCTTAAGAACAGAACAAACCTTAAAGGTCCCCATGTCCATCCATGTAACCTGCATTCTACATCCCTTCTTAGTAAAAAAATTCAATATATCTACTTACCTGTTCCAAGCATTTGTGACCTATCATATTCCTAAATTTTTGTAATCCTGATCTACAAACTGATCTTCCAGCCACTTTGCCTTCCTCTCAAGCTTATCTTTAGGTAATATATTCTTCATGAAGAAGGAATTTCACATTTTTTGAGGACCTATGTACCATATAGCAAGTAACATGCAATATCCTGGGAAGTGGGAATAAATATTCTCATTCATAGATAATGAAATGGAGGCTCCAGAGGGCTAAGCAGCCTATCCATGGACACACAGCCCCTAAGCAGATTGGCCCCCGATCTGATCTCGTGCTACCTAACAAACCACTCCAAACTTTGTGGTTTAGAACAACAATTATTCTATTACTTTTCATAATCCAGTGGTTGAGCGGGGATGTTATGCTGTTCTGGACTGGCTTGGCTGGGTGATCTAGGAAGGCCCCACTCACAGGTCGGGGCCTCAGCAGGAATGGCTAAGACAGCTGGACCTCTCTTCATGTCATCTCAAGGAGGCTAATGAAGACTTGCTCATATGGTGGCAGTATTTCAAGAGAGCAGAAGCTGTGAGTCCCCTGAGGTCTAGGCTCAGAACTCACAGTCACTTCCCTTGCATTCTGTTGACCAAAGCAAGTCACAAGACAAGCCCAAGCTCAACAGGCAGGAAAACAGATTCTGCCTCTTGATAGCAGTAGCTGCAAAAAAAAAAAGGTTTGGCCATTTGCAACTGAATACATTCTCTGGGTTCTATTCACTTAACTGTGGAGCCAGATAGCGTATGTTCAAATCTTGGCTTTGCTAGTTTTTAGCTGTGATGCCTTGGGAAAGTTAACAAACTCCTTTCTCTGTCTGTTTCTTTATTTGTAAAACAGGGATAATAATAGTACCTTAGTCAGAGGGTGGTTATGAGGGTTAAATGAATAGCTCTCCAGAAAGCACTTAGAATGCTGCCTGGCAGAGTCTGCACACAGTGGAAAACTGTGTGTTTGTGACTTATTATTATCGTCATTCACTCATATGTTGTACTGTCTACCTCGATATTTACTACTGTTTAGCATGTGCTAAGACGTGGGGACCCAAAACCAAAGAGTTACGTGGGAAAGATTTAATACTCTTTTTTATCACCTATTTACGTAGGCACCATGCTGGGTGCTTCATAAGTGTATTTTATTAAGTTCTTAGAAGGATTCAGTAGAGTAGATGTTACTCTCCCTGGTTACACGTAAATAGTGTCTCTTTTCTCGAGAAGCTCATAGAGTGTGGAAAACATTACAAATGATAACAGTTGTTTGGTAATTTTATAACACACTCATATACATTATTAACTCATGGGAGCTTCATGTTTTTGTCATACCTATGAAGCAGCTGAAGACACTGATGTGCAGAGAAGTGAAGCATCGGGAGGTCCCACGGCTAGTACGAACAGCCTGCACTGGGACCAATATCTCTGGCACTCCATTCTAGTCTTTTCCATGATGCCTCAATGTCTCTCTTATTTATATCGGCATTTAACACATTAGGAGGGAAAAGATCTCCAGAAATTGCTGAAGATCTCCAGACATTGATTAGATGAAGGCAGAACCACCAAACGAAGCATATGATGGCTGCCCCTGGTGCATTCCATGCCTTGCCATAACACTTCCAGTTGTTTGCTGAAATCATTTTGGATGTGGTATGCCTCTTAAGCTGATACAGCAACACTAATGTACCATGGCCTTCTCAGGACTAGACGTATAGTCCAGTTCATAAAAGGAAATCATTCGATAGCTGGCTTAAAGAGTAATCAGCTCACAGATGCAAAGCATTAATCAAGGACTAGGATGGTCATTATGAGAACAGCTTTAGAAAAACTGGGGATCATCTACGTAATTTAGGATTGTCACAGTTTCCGGTCAAGGTGATATTGGCACATGGGGGCTCCTTTTGTACAATGCAGGGGACCCAGTATCAGCCATCAGAAAAAGCAAGAGTTGGAGTCAGACAGACCTGAGTTTTGATGAACTGCCTCTTACTGGTTGTGTTACCTTGGGCAAGTCCTTCACCCTGTGAATCTCGATTTCCTCATCAGTAATAATAGCAGCTTCCTCAGATGGCTATTATGAGAACTATGTGAGATTCTGTACATAAAGTGCTGTGTATAGCACAGGGCACAGGGAGAACCCTTCTTTTTGGTGAAAGATGAATTGATAGTGTCAGAGTAAGGAAAACCCAGGCATTCCCAAATCCTGCCCTGCAATCACCTTTCCTATTGAGGAAGCTAAACACGTAGGAACATGAGCAGAATGGAAATCCAGGTTCCATTTTGGCATTCAGCTGCTTGTACACCCTTTTCTAAGTTCTGGAAAAGCTGTGGGGGAACTCAGAGTTTTAACTTGAGGACAAAGCAGGACCTTTACGTTCTTCTTTAAAGTAGAAATCTCAGAATTGCCTACTCTCTGATGGGTTCACGAAGGAAACTGGTCAAAGAGAAGAGGAAGGGCAAGTGGGCATGTTGACCAGGTTTGGAGGGAGGAAGAGAGAGAGAGAGAAAAAAAAAAGACAAGGACAGGAGGAGGAGATAGTTGTGGACGAGGAGGAGGAAGAAAAGGAGATGGTTGGCCCCTTTGATGTGCCAGGCTTTGTCTAGGTTTGCTCACCAGACAGAGGTAGGAAGAAATGGAAAGGCTGTTTAACACGGTGATACTGCCTTTTGGTAATCATAACTCACTCAGTGTTTTAGATTCTCGTTATTCAGATTAGCAATTCTTCTTCCCTTGACAGGGATCATGGAAAAAGGTGGGTGGAGGTAGGCTTGGCATTGGGATACAAGGCTGAAGACTCATGTCTACTATGGGACTCAATCTACCATACTATTGTCATTGTTGTTGTAATATGCCTCTACTTCAGTGTCCCCACAAACAGTTATAGAGAAATTGAATAGTGAGGGCTAAAGTTCTTTACAACTCGGAATTAATGACAGTAATACTTTAGAAAAACTGTAGGTAAAATTCATTATTTTCTAATGAAATTGAAAGAAAGAGAGAGTAGCATAAAAATAGAGCACAAAGAGAAAATCATACTTAGGCAAATTATTTAACCCCTCCGAGTCTTAGTTTCCCCATCTGTAAATAAGAACTCATGATAACTATCTTCTAAATTTGGGAGAATTAACGAGCTAATATAGAATAAAGCCTTGTATATTGTCAAGGTTCAAGAAGTGGTAGTTTATTATTATTCTTTTTCATTAATTCTGATCTTTATTATGTTACTCAATGTGCTCCTACTTTTTCAGCTTGAAGTTTATCATTCCTTACCCACCCACACCCCATAGCCCCACATTGCCATGTCCAGGTGGAGCATCATAATAGAAGTATCATTGAATTTGGATTTAGGAAGGACTAGAATTAAGCCCAGGACAGTTTTCTAGTTTTGTGACTCATGTCAAATTATTTACCATCTCTGAACTGCTTCCTTATTTACATAATAATTCTGTGGCCAAATTTCTAATTGTCAACCCCCATATCCATTCTTTTCCTTTTTATCTGGGCATATTGCTGCTTGGTTAGAAGACTACATTTCTCAGCTTTCCAGTGGTGACCACATGATTAAGTACTGGCCAGTGAGATACAACTGGGAATTTGTCATGGCCCTTCTTTAATTCTTTCCTGTTTCTCGGGACAAAGATATGATGCCTGGAGCTTGGTCCCTGGGGACAATTGAATAGCTGGAAACAGGCCAAAACCCTGAGATAGTATGGGTCCCCATACCAGCCCTGTAATGACTACCTTTTAACATCTCCTATGAACGACTAAAAATAATCAACCTTATTTAAACTAATATTTTAAGTTTTCTGTCACATAGAGCCAACTTTAAATAATGAATGTTCAACTGTTTGGTGTATTGCAGGCACTTTTAAAGAAAATTTTAGAGAAATTTTAGTTTCTCTCTTCTTCCCATCAAATCTATTCTTCTTGCTCTAGTCAAAGAACCTTTCTTAAATTCAAATATTAAACAACACATTCCACAGATGTGCTTGTGTTATCCCCATTTCAAAGTCCTTGGTAGGATTATAATGAGGGTCTATTGAAATGATTCTATAAAAGTACTCTGTACTTTGTAAAGCCCTATCTAGGTAAGAAGCCTGGGGGCCCTTCCCATCCTGACCGTAGCCTTTCTGACCAGCCTTTTTTTCCAGTGTTTTCTCCTGCCCATCCCAACTCTGTCTTTATATACCTTATTTTCCAGGTGCACCAAACTGGACATGTCATACACAAGTCTCAAATGTTTCTACCAATGGCAGAGAAGCAAAAGCACAAACCCCGGGAGCATCTAGGGACAGAACTTGAAGCAGCCTTAGACAAAAGCCCCAAATTTCTTGGATGTATTAGATTTTTATCTCAAAAAATTAATCTGAATTTTTATTCTCTTAATATCCTGTTTACATGAATAAAACTTTACTGTTTAATTAACTCATCCTTGGGTAGCCTGTAGCTTTGAGAACTACTGAGATCCAGGTCTGGGAAAGAAGAGCAAATTTGTCATATCTCTGTTTTTCTATGCTGCTGCTTCTGCCAGAAATGTCTTTCGCTGAACTTTCTCCTTGCTAGCCTCCTCTGTAAAAACGTTCTTGACTTCTTAAAGCAGACTTGCTCATTCTCTAACATGTTGTATATCCGTCTACTATGGGTATTTAAGACATTGTATCTAAAGTGGTTTTGAGGTGGGGAGGTGTTGAGTGGGATGGGCTCTTTATGAGTCTGCAATATCTTCCAGAAAAATTACTTCATTTTTGTACCATCACCACTGGTAAAACCACCATACCCCCATCTCCCTTAGGGCCTAGCATTATGCCCATGTGCATAATAGATACTCACTAAAGATTAGATGGAATGAATAAATGAATGAATGTTCAGCAAAGGAATGCCCCTCATAACATCAAAAGAAAGGTAGCTTTGTGGATCTTAGACCTCAGATTTCACCCATGTGCACTGTCTAGTTTGGCCTGGGGCAATGCCAGTGGTGACCTCCTCCATGTACATGGCTTACTACACTTCTGAGGTGGGCCCTGGACCCTTCTCCGAGTTCAATGGAAAGATAAAGGCAACCACCTACAACTCAAGTCAGCCCAGCTAGGAAAATCCACTGCCAAGGTCACAGTGGTCTCCGAAATGTCAATACTATGAAGGTTGACGCTAAGCTTTGCACACCCCACATTATCAAATGCCCTTTTGCTTCATGTTTTGTCTGGTCTGTCAGCACCATTTACTGCTGAGCAGGTCCCTTATCTTTATTGATCACTTAATTTGTCTTTTCTTAACTTCCCTTGCACCGTCTGGTGCCGTGTGTCCGTCTGTTGAGGCTGTCATGACTCGTTTGCTCTTGAAATAATAGGGGCAGCAGGTGGTGTGACTAAGTCGACCCTGTGCAGAATGGGGGACCATTCCCAGTCCCTGTCTCAACCTGCCAGTGTGTCTACACCCTCCCAGCTGTTCCACATTAAAGCAGTCAACTGTGACTTTACAGTCCGAGTTTTACACAACTGTTTTACAAACTGGTAAGAGGGTCTTTTGTGACAAATCCTTTGTCAGGCAGTAGAATGGAGGGAGAGAAAGCCAGTTCCGAGACTTGGTGCATTTTAATGAATATGCAGATAGACACACAACCCTTTGCCTTGGTAAAGGGGGTGTGTAACAGAAATGGGTGGCTGGCTGGAAGGAGAGAGAGCAGGCTCACTTCTTCCTCTTGGGACAATTTAGTATGAGGAGCAACTGCTCTTTCAACACTAGTTTCTGCTTCAAACAGACCTCGACTCCATGAAAGCTTTCATTCCTCTTGTATGAAGGGTAGTTAGTTAAGAGCTTTATGTCCTAGGGTCAGTACTCTGTGGGCAGTTGTTATGCAATTGGGAAAATAAGAAAAGTATGCCTTTGGGAGGCAAAAGCAAGTCCCTTTGTGATTTCAGGCTTGTACTCACATGTGAGAAGAAATGAGACAAAATAAAAAGGGCACAGAGTTTTGAGTCAGACAGACGTGGCTCCAAAGTTAACTGACTTTGACATAACTCACTATTAACAATATGTTACATTAAAATTTCTATTTCTTAAAACAGAAGTCTTTGATATGACAACTATCTCTATTAACCAGAAGTCGATTAATCAAAAATTTTAAGTGATTAAAATCTACCTCTCTCTGTCTCTACACACACACACACACACACACACACACACACCCCTATACTTCAGTTATAAGCTAAAAGGCAAGGGAGAAATGATTTAATCTTAACACTATGGAAAGCGTACATTTGAGGAAGAGTCAGGAAACTTTCTATGTTCTAATACTAACCAGATGGTTGAGTTTAGGCATATCATTTAAGCATTGCAAGCCTTAGGTAGGAAATTATAGTAAATTATTTTATCTCTAAGGTGTGTAAATTGGGAAAGGTGATGGTAATAGCTAAG
This sequence comes from Nomascus leucogenys, assembly GCF_006542625.1. Taxonomy (NCBI): domain Eukaryota; kingdom Metazoa; phylum Chordata; class Mammalia; order Primates; family Hylobatidae; genus Nomascus; species Nomascus leucogenys. Next base: position 81,137,641 of record NC_044395.1, on the reverse strand, counting down.
CATGGTGGCTCATGCCTGTAATTCCAACAACATGAGAAGGGAGGATCACTTGAGACCAGGAGTTTGAGACCAGCCTGGGCAACATAGCGAGACCCCATCTGTACTAAAAACAAAAAAATTAGCCAGGTGTAGTGGCACATGATAGTAGTCCTAGCTGTTGGGAGGCTGAGGTGGGAGGATTGCTTAAGCCTTGGAGATTGAGGCTGTAGTGAGCGGTGATCATGCCACGGCACTCCAGCCTAGGCAAGACAGCAAGACCCTGTCTCAAAAAAAAAAAGGAGGAGAATGGAACCCTTGTTTTCTTTTCTCCCTTATTCATGTTCATGCAGGTCCATGGAATGGGAATTCCTACTCTCTTTTTGGTATTAAAAAGGCACTTTATTTAACTCTTCCTCACCTTGACTCCTTTCTAAGGTGGGAGAGGACTAGAGCCCTATCCCTTGGATTCACCTCTCTAACACACCATGGGGGGTGTTAAAGGTTGCAGTTTCCAAGGGCCTGCTCTTCTCTTTCTGGCTGGCTGCCTGAGAGGTCACAGATACAATATTCTCCCTCCAGCCTATACATCTTCATCTATATGATGAGCAAAGCTGGATCAAAACCCTGGTCCCGTGGAGTCTCGCTCTGGTGCCCAGGCTGGAGTGCCATGGTGTGATCTTGGCTCACTGCCACCTCCACCTCCCAGGTTCAAGCGATTCTCCTGCTCAGCCTCTCGAGTAGCTGGGATTACAGGCATGTGCCACCATGCCCTGCTAATTTTCGTACTTTTAGTAGATACAGGGTTTCATCATGTTGGCCAGGCTGCTATCGAATTCCTGACCTCATGTGATCCACCAGCCTCAGCCTCCCAAAGTGCTAGGATTATAGGCGTGAGCCACTGCACACATGAAAAGCCCGTGGTCACATCTTCTAATGCAGAGATACTAAACATTCAATCCTTTGACCAAAATGTTTATTACTAAACATGTTTATTACTGATCCAAGACAAGTAATGCGGACACTGTCACTAAGCATTTAAAAATATGTCAATTCAACCCAGGCTAAATTAATCATAAAGCAAGCTTATTTTTCACATTAAAAACTCATGATGTAGCTTAGAGGAGAATGTATAGCATTATACGTTCTTATTAGAAAACAAGTAAGACCTTTAATCAATAATCTAAGATTCCACCTTAAGAAACTAAAGAAAAAGAAGAAGAAAAGAAATAAAAATCAAATGCAAACCAAAGCAAGAAGGCAAGCAAAAGGAAGGAAACAATAAAGAGCAAAAATAAAATGAAATTTAAAATAGAAAATGATAGAGAAAAAATTTTGAAGTTAAAATTTGTTTCTTTGAAAAGGTTAATAACATTCATAAACTTCTAGACAGGCTGATCAAGGAAAAAAGAGAGAAGACAGAAGTTATCAAATCAGTAATGAAAAAGAGAACATTAATATATGTACTACAGAAATTAGAAGATAAAATAATATTGTGAATATCTTTATGCCAATGAATTTGATATCTTAGGTAGATGTACAGAGTTTTTTGAAAGACAAAAACTACTCAGGAAGAAATATAATCTGAATTGTCCTTTATTTATTAAAGCAATTCAATTCATTACTAGAAAGTTTCTCACAAAGAACAGTTCAGGCCCAGAGGAGTTCACTGGTGAATTCTACCAAACATTTAAAGAAGAAATTATGCCAATCCTAAATAAACTCTTCCAGAAAATAGAAGAGAAAGAAATATATCGTAAGTCATTTTATGAGGTGAGCATTACCCTGACAGCAAAACCACAGAAAAACATTATAGGAAAAGAAAACAGTGCAATATTTCTCATGAATACTAAACATAAAAATCTTTAACAAAACATTTATTAAGTTGAATTCATCAATATATAAATGACATATCATGACCAAATAGAGTTTATCCTACAAAGCCGAAGTTGAGTCAACATATGAACATCAATCAGCATAAATAATCATGTCAAAGGACCAAAAAGAAAAATCCCATGCTCATCTCAATAGATGCAGAAAAGCATTTGACAAAATCCAACATCAATTGATGATAAAAATTTTTAGCAAGCTAGGAATAGAAGGGAACTAACTTAACCTTATAAAGGACATCTATGAAAAACCTATACTGGTATCTTACTTTGTGGTAAGAGACTGAATTCTTTCTCCTTTAAAATCAAGAGGAAGGCAAGGATGTTTGCTCTCACTACTATTATTTAACATTGTATTAAAGATTATAGCCAATGCAATAAGTCAGGAAAAAAAAGGCATACAATGGGAAAGGAAAAAGTAAAACTCTCTTTATTAGAAGATTTATAATCACCTATATACAAAATAAAAAGTACTATTTAAAATGCTACTAGAAATAATAAGTGAGTTTAGGATAATTTCAGGATACAGGCTCAATATACCAAAATTAATTATACTTCTACATACTAACAGTGAACAATCGGAAAGTTTAAAAGCTTTTAAATGCTATTTACAATAGCTTCCAAAACCATCAAATACATAGGAATAAATCTAACTGAATCTGTGCAAGATTTGTATAATGAAAACTACAAAACACTGAAGAGAGAAATTAAAGAGTACTTAATAAATAGAGAGATATACTATATTATTGGATTAATATTGGGAAGATGTCAATTCTGCCCAAATTGATCTATAGATTTCAATCAATTAGAACAAAAATCCCAGCAGGATATTTTGTAGAAATCACAAGCTTATTTTAAAATATGTGCTTTGTTTTAAATAAGTATTATTATTTGTAATAATACTTTATAAAGATTATATACAAATAATATAGAAATATATAAGTATATTTTTAAAAATAATATTTTAAACAAAATGTATGTTGTATTTTAAAATGTATACAGAAAATCAAGGCCCCCAAATAGCCAGAACAACTTTGAAAAAGAAGAAGACCAACTGATTTCAAGGCTTACTATAATTCTACACTAATAAATACCATGTGGAATTAGAATAAAGACAGACCTATTGATCAATGAAACATAATATAGAGTCCAGAAATATACCCACAGAGATATATTCAATTGATCTTTGACAACAATGTTAAGGTTATTCAATGAATGAAGTATAATCTTTTCAGCAAATGGTACTTCAAAAGTTGAATATTCATGTAAAAAAAGAAAAAAAGAAAGAAAAAAAGGAATTGCAACTCTTATTTACAACATATACAAAAATTAACTCAAATTGAGTCAGAGACCTAATGTGAAGCCTAAAACTACAGAGCTTCTAGAATAAAGCACTAGAAAGAATCTTTGTAATCTTGGATCGGGCAAATATGTCTTAGATAAAATGCAAAAAGCTTGAGCCATAAAAGAAAAACCTTGATAAAGTATATTTAAACAAAATGTAAAATTTCTGCTCTTTAAAAGACATTATTGAGAAAATGAAAAGTCAAACCATAGACTGGGAGGAAATATTTGCAAATAAAATATTTGATAAAAGACTTGCATCCAGGATGTATAAAGAACTCTTACAACTCTATAATAGTAACAAAATTTAATGGGCAAAAGAGTTAAATAGACATTATCAAAGAAGAGATTTGGATGGCCAATAAGCACTTTCAAACATGCTAACATTTTTAGTCATTAGGGAAATACGAATTAAAACTACAGTGAGATATTACTACACACTTTTTAGAATGGTTAAAATAAAGAAAGAAAAACAACTCCAAATACTAGTGAGGATGTAGAGCAATTTGGACTCTCATATAATGTTGGTGAAAATGTACAATAGTTTGGTCATTTAGAAAACAGTTTGACAATTTCTTATAAACTTAAAAATACCCTTACCATATGAACTAGCAATTCTACTTCTAGACGTTTATCCAAGAGGAATGAAAATATATGTAGAGACAAAATCTGTTCATAAATGTTTATAGTAACTTTATTCATAATTGCCCAAGACTGAAAATAACCCAAATGTCCATTAACTGGTGAATAGATAAATGAATTTTGCTACATCCATACAATGAAATACCACTCAATAATGAGAATAAACTACTGATACGTGTAATAACATGTATGATTCTGAAAATCATTGTGCTAAGTAAAAAAAGTCAGATACAAAAGACTGTGGAATCAAACTGTGTGGCTCCATTTATATGACATTAAAAAAAAGGTAAAACTACAGGAACAGGCTCAGAGGTACCAAGGGGTACCCTGAAAGAACTCTTGGGGGAATATTGGAATACTTTATATCTGGATTGGTTGGTGGCTACCTGACTGCATATATGTAGCAAAACTCATTGAACTATATACGAAAAAGGGTAAATTTTACTCGATTTAAATCATAACTCAATAAACCTGATATTTTTCCATTCCAAATACTTGGATCAATAAATCTGATTAAAAAAAGATCTGATTTTGGATGATACGTTTGTAAAAGTCTTGAAACAAAACCAACATATAGATGAGTGAAGCCCATCTTTTAAGCAACAAGTATGCTTATGCAGTTAAACTGTTGTAGACAATAGAAAAAGATGAAGAGTTTCCCAGTTTCTCAGCTGAGAATAACCCAAAATTGATAACGTACCTTAACAATGATAGCAATTAAACTCCAAAATTATAATTATAGATACAATTATATAAAATGAAATATTAGCAAAACTATTTGAGAATTATTTTAAAATAATTAGGTATCATAGCAAAATAGGGTTTATTCAGAATTTTTTTCTTTTTTTGAGATGGAGTCTCACTCTTGTTGCCCAGGCTGGAGTGCAATGGCATGATCTCGGCTCACTACAAACTCTGCCTCCCAGGTTCACTACAAACTCCGCCTCCGATTCTCCTGTCTCAGCCTCCGAGTAGCTGGGATTATAGGCATGTGCCACCACACCTGGCTAATTTTGTATTTTTAGTAGAGACACTGTTTCTCCATGTTGGTCAGGCTGGTCTTGAACTCCCGACTTCAGGTGATCCACCTGCCTCGGCCTCCTGAAGTGCTGGGATTACAGGCGTGAGCCACCACACCAGGCCTTCAGAATTTTTTAAATGGTTCAATATAAGGTAATCTATTGGCATCTATTCCTGGTTTTAAAATGCCTCAATAAACAAAAAGTAATAATGTAACTTATTATGCAACTAAAATGTAATGTTACGAGGAATTGCCTAAAATTATCAGCCAAAATCCTTCTAAATAATGAAATATCAAATAAATGAGATATAAAAATCAGAAAAGTAGAGATAAAGTTATAATTATTTACAGATTATATAACTATATATTTGGAAAACCCCCCAAAATAAGCTCAAATACTTTTGAAACTAATTAGAATACTTACTTTTTTAGTTTTAAATAAAAATCTATAAATATAATACCATGGTAAAACAGTAATCAGTTGGAAAATATAATGAAAAAACAGGTGCCAGCAGTAACAATAAGAACAACAACATAATTCTTTGCATAACCCAAAACCTACAGAACCTATTAAAGAGCTATAAAACTTGGCTGGGTGCAGTGGCTCACACCTGTAATCCTAGCACTTTGGGAGGCCGAGGCAGGCAGATCACTTGAGGTCAGGAGTTTGAAACCAGCCTGGCCAACATGGTAAAAACCCATCTCTACGAAAAATGCAAAAAATTAGCTGGACGTGGTGGTGCATGCCTGTAATCCCAGCTACTTGGGAGGCTGAGGCAGGAGAATCGCTTGAACCGGGAGGCGGACATTGCAGTAAGCAGAGATTGCACCACAGCACTCCAGCCTGGGCGACAGAGTGAGACTGTCCCAAAAAACAAAATAAAGCAAAAAAAGTTTACTGAGGAACATAAGTGAAAGCATGAGTAAATGGTAAGACCCAGCTTGTCTCTCAAAGATAAGGCTGATTGTTATAAAGATATAAATTCTTCTCAGATTAATGTATAATCTATAAATGTAATGAAATGCAATAATCTATAAATCTAATGAAATTGCAAAAATAATTCCAATTCCTGTTTTAAACTCAAATATGCTTTTAAGAATATCCAGAATACTAAGGTCTGAGAACAGTCAAGAACATCTAGAGAAAGTATTGTAAAGGGTGTGATAGGGACAGTGCTTGTTATACCAGATATCAGAACATATTACAAAACTATAGTAATTAAAAGACTGTAGCATTGTCTTTCATTTCGAAGGAAATAATTTCATTTTCAGAGAAGAGAGGAAATTTTGTGGAACAAAATTCAAAGTTCAGAAACATACCTAAGTGTATGATAAATTTATACATGATAAAGGTGATATTTCAAAATAGGAGAAGGTCCACAAATAGAGCTCGGAAAACTGGCTCAAAATGGTGGGGGGAAAGTTAAAGCTTTACTCCTTTAATATATCAAAATCAATTCCAAATGCATTAAATATTGAAATGTAAATGGGGAAATATGTAAATAATCAGAGAGAGGAAAAGAACTTCATGAGGGTGACTTCTGACACAGGTCTATAAGAAAAGATTGACAGATTAAAATACATAAACTTAAGGCCGGGCGCAGTGGCTCATGCCTGTAATCTCAGCACTGTGGGAGGCTGAGGCGGGTGGATCACCTGAGGTCAGGAGTTCGAGACCAGCCTGGCCAACATGGTGAAACCTCATCTCCACTAAAAATACAAAAATTAGTCGAGCATGGTGGTGGGCACCTGTAATCCCAGCTACTCGAGAGGCTGAGGCAGGAGAATTGCTTGAGCCCAGGAGGTGGAGGTTGCAGTGAGCTGAAATCATGCCATTGCACTCTAGCCTGGGTAACACAGTAAGTCTCTGTCTCAAAAAAAAAAAAAAACATAAAATTTCATTGAAAAAAAAGTATAAACATCATTAAAAGAGGCAAATTATAAGAGAAACACATTGGTAATGTGATATATCACCAAAAGAAAAAGAGTTTTTATAAATTATTGAGACATAAATAGGTAAAAATATAGGCCAAGAACATAAATGAAAAATTCATTAAAAATTTATTAATGCATAGAAACAGAAAATACACATAAAATATTCAATTTTACTACAAATCAAACAAATGCAACTTATGATAGAAATGTTCTCATTTAAATTTTTTTTATTTTAAGGATATCGCCCCTACATTCATCTTTATTATGCTATTGGTAGATAGAAATTTACATAACTTTACCAGGAAACACTCCAGTGTAGGGTAACACTCACCAAGACTTTAAAAACATTTATTTGTTTTGAAACAGCAATTTCCCTACCAGGAATTTATCTTAAAGAAAACATTGCTTAAGTATGTAGCAATTTACCTCCTGAATGTTCAGTAAATGATTGTTTATGGTTATGGAAATTTAGAAACAACTAAAATGACTTACTATAGGAAATTAATTTTAGAAATTTATGAATGTTCCTACATTGTACAATCACATACTGATGGTGTTTTAGAAGTCTATTTAATAGCATGGAAAGACGTTCAGGTTAAAAGGCTGGTATAGTATGATCCCGTTTTGATAAATAAACAAAAAAATACTTACAAGAAAAAAAAAAGTAAAAGTACATAGACCAAAATGTTAATAGTGATTTTTTTTCTATCTGAAAGCTTCTTCTAAGCTTTCTAAAGTGAAAAATTTTATTTAAAAAGATCCAATTGGTTTTATATTGTTTATGTCATCTATGTCACTCTTAACGTTGCAGACTGACTGTGATGATAAATATCTTCATGCATATGTGATTCTGTATGTCAAGCGTGGGCTATGTTCTTACCGTACTGTATTCTAGTTCTTTGATTACATATCTCTTTCCAGTAGACATAGTATTATTTAGAGTTCTTCTTCTTCTATGAATAACACAATATCTGGTGTATGTGATAAATAAATATTTAAACTGGAAAAAATATGGGCTAAAAATTTGAACCAATATTTCTCCAAAAAAAAAAAGAGAGATTCTGGAGACAAATACATGTCAAGATACTCAACTTCATTAGATATCAGAGAAATCCAAATTAAAATTAAATCCAAATTAAAACCACAAACATATACCATGTCACACCTATTTAAACGACAATACTGAATATTGGTATATTGGTGAGCAATGAACTCTTACATATTGCGAGTGAGAATGCAAATTGCTACAGGTACTTTGAAAAACTTTGGCAGTTTCTTATAAAATTAAATATGCTATTACCATAAGACTCAGTAACTCTAGGAATTCACTCGAGAGCTATGAAAAAATCTGTCCACACAAAATATGTGAATGTTTACAGCAGCTGTATTTGTAATTACCTGAAACTATAGACACTCCAAAGGTCCATCTACTGGAGAGCAAACAGATTGTATTATATCCCATACAAATGACATATTTCTCAGCAATGAAAACCAATGACCTATGGATACATGCAACAACATGGCTAAATCTTAAAAGCATTATGTTAAATGAAAAAAGCCAGACACAAATAGCTTCATCGTATTTGGTTCCACTTATATGTCATATGGGGAAAGAAAAAAATCATACTATCAGAAATTAAATCTGGTTGCCAGAGGCTAAGAGTAGTGGAAAGGGTTTAATTGTAAGAGGGCACAATGGAAATTTCTGGGATATTGAAATCTCCTATATCTTGATTGGTTACATAACTTAACACATTTGTACTTGTCAAACTGTGTACCTAAAAGGGGTGGATTTGCTGGCAAATTATAATGTAAATTATAATAAACATAAGTTATACCTCCAAAAACCTGACTTATAAAAATAACATTGATATACATAATGTTCATGCAAAGCATGCAATAGGTATTAAATGTGGAGAATTGCTATTTTACTCATAATTTTAAATTTTGTTCTGATTTAGGAGTGGCAAAAAGTTGTGAGTATAATAGTAATTCTACATATTAATTGCCTATATGCACATTTTCAATGAAGTGTATATAAAGCTTTGTAATTCTCTGCTTTCATCTATGTGATTTGGTTTTTGTTTGTTTAGTGATGGGAGTCTATGTTGCTCAATTGGCCTCGAACTCCTAGGCTCATGCAATCCTCCCACCTTAGCTGTCTGAGTCGCTGTGACCACAGGTGCATACCACTGCAAGCAGCTCTTATTTATTATATTAATTGGAATATAATTTTATATGTGTCGAATATAATAAACATTAACATTTGTGTTTCACATGTCCTTTCTTCTTTTGTCTAGTAATTCACACTTACTGCATTTGGAAATTTCTTTTTTTTTTTTTTGAGATGGAGTCTTGCTCTGTCGCCCAGGCTGGAGTGCAGTGGCGCAATCTCGGCTCACTGCAAGCTCCGCCTCCCGGGTTCACGCCATTCTCCTGCCTCAGCCTCTCCGAGTAGCTGGGACTACAGGCGCCCGCCACCACGCCCAGCTAATTTTTTTGTATTTTTAGTAGAGACGGGGTTTCACCGTGGTCTCGATTTCCTGACCTCGTGATCCGCCTGCCTCGGCCTCCCAAAGTGCATTTGGAAAATTTATAGGTGTGCTATGGATTGGAAATTTTAAAAACCTAGTCCTTCAATACAGATAGCATCTAGAAGTGTCTAGAACCACTATTCTAGAGACAAGTCTAGAGGTTCGTGTGAATGTGTATGTGTATGTGTGTGTGTGTGTGTGTGTGTGTGAGAGAGAGTTTGTGAGTTAGTTATTTCCCTTGCAATTGGATTGAGTGACTGCCCATTCTTCAGACCCAATCTCCTCTCTATAAGGTAACAATTTTGGAAATTCCATTGGTTTAAAATATAAGATAAATTCTCCAATATAGCTCTATTGACAATCTGTAGCTAATTCTCAACTTTTTCTGAAACTGGAGGAAACAGGGTGTGACTGGCCACATCAAACCTTAACATGAAGTTCCTTCCAGTTTTAAAATCCTAACTTTTGTTCCTTGAGCACTGAAACAAACAGTGCTCAACGGTGGTTGCCAGGGCCAATTCACAGAGAAGTCTCCTTCCACTAGTCATTTTTGCCAATTTTGGGCACTTCCTTCTAAACTAGCAAACAGTTACAGGTGCCTGGGCGGCATAAGGTCCCTGCCCAGCTCTATAATAGGGAAGATGAACAAGGCCGTCTGTGCCCACAAGGATTTATAGCTTATCTTATAATAAGAATTGCTTTCCAAAATGATGGTCCCAAGGTCAGAAAGATCTATAACTATCATGAAACATTCAATTGTGTTTTCCTTCTTATGTAATAAAGTAGTGCCAGAAATGCTAGAGAGGTTTTATGCCTACAATCATGAAAATCAATAGCTTTTTCCTTAAATTTCAGCAAACAAAGCATTTATTTTATCCAAATATCCAAATCCCAAATTCCTCAAGATTTTTATTCCTTCTAGTTAAGGTTTTTTTTTTTTTTTCTTTGAGATGGAGTTTCACTCTTGTTGCCCAGGCTGGAGTGTGCGGTGGTGCTATCTCGACTCACTGCAGGTTCCACCTCCCAAGTAGCTGGGATTACAGGCGTGTGCCACCACATCCGACCAATTTTTGCATTTTTTACTACTGACAGGGTTTCACCATGTTGGCCAGGCTGGTCTTGAATTCCTGACCTCAAGTGATCCGCCCACCTTGGCCTCCCAAAGTGCTAGGATTATAGGTGTGAGCCACCGTGCCCAGCCCCTACTAGTTAAGGTTTTCACTGCCCACTTGGAACTGTTATCCGAGCAGGGTAGGACCTTCACTCCTAAAGGACCGAACCACTGTCTGCAAAACAGCCACAGTCAATCAGATAATTAGCTTGATTCTGATACACCTTCATTTCTTCCATTGTCTTAGCTTTTTGGCTTACAATTTAAGGTATTTATATAACATAAAAATACTTATTTAGAGATTTTTCCAAGTAAGATAATAGATATAGCATTAATTTCTTCTAGTTTGTTGATATTTTCAAATATTGGAATGCAAGGTTTATATAGAGATCTAATTTCCAGGCTTTTCTTTTGCTAAAATGTGAAACCCTGGACCTTAAGAAATAATGATCTAAAGGCTTTTCATGTCTGGAGCAAATAGTTTAAAACCCAATCATTTATCAAGAACATCCTTCTAGAATGTTTTGTTCAGGAAAAGGTCTTACTTTCCTCATAAACCCATATAATTACATTTAACATAAAACGGGAGATATATGACTTATCACATATCCCCTTTTGGTTTAAGCCAAACACTTTTCTCTGGTTCACAATTACTTAACCCTTCCTAATCTCTGATGTCTCACCTTATCTGCCTTGCACCTTTATGTAAGGTGCCTCTAAAATTCTGTGGAATCGAGAAAGTATATAGAACTCAAAAATAAGCTGATTAACCTAATAATGGCAGTTTAAGAATGGGTTTTCTATGAGGTCCTTCCCCTCCTTCACTATTATTTTGTTTAATTACTTAGATCTGGAGGTCTTTCAAGACCCTAAATTTATTTCTTTTAATTAAATCCATGTAATGATATAATCAGGTAAAAATATTTATTAAAACTGGATATTATTCACTCTTTCTCTCCTAATGAAATCAGAAATAACTTACTGGGTTTCTGGAAAAGATAATTTTTTAAAACAAAAATAAAAAATGTTGCAAGCAACTAAACTCAGATAGTGGGTAATGGTGTTCCTCAAGAAAGTACTAGAATAAGCATCTGAAATTAGTCTTTAAGAATAAAAATTCAGGCCACGTGTGGTGGCTCATGCCTGTAATTCCAGCTACTCAGGAGGCTGAGGCAGGAGGATAGCTTGAAGCTATTCAAAGCAGTGTGCAAGATATTTGATATTTGGATAACAAAAATAAAAGCAACATGTTTTCTTAAAGATAGCATAAAAGATTTAACTTATAACCAACATCTGGGGCTCAGGTTTACCCCTGAATACAAGTCTTATGAAGGATGACCTTATTTCAAACATCTCTTATACCCCTGTGTCAGTAATAAAACCATGCGAGCAAGCAACTTCAATGCCTGTCATCACATTCACAAAGCTGGATTCTTTCTAAACTCCTTCAGTTAAAAGTCCTCCAGTTGGTCTTATTTACTGTGGTCAGATGATCAAATAGTAGGGTCTCTCACCTCAGGGATCCAGGGTATAAATTACAGAGAAGGCACAAGCGAACTGAGTTTGGTGGTTTCAGTTGAGACCCTGATGGACATTTGTCTACCTCACAAAAGCCTCTGTACAATTGGGTTCAATTTGTCACAATTGATAGTTTCTGCTCTAAAGAATCTGGAGTGGCACAGATGTTACAGTTTTTATCCTTCCTCAATTTGGACCAGAGAGACCCAGGAGAGTTAATAATTCCAAGCAATCTGCCCAACTCAAAATGTAAACTGTTTTATATTTTTTCCCCTATCTCTCTGATGTTATTTGAGACCAGATTCCTTAGCATGAGAGAAGTAGTTTCCCAGCCATTGCCAGACCCAACCAGGAGACCTGCAAAAACGTAGTCATTTTATAAACTCTTAGAAGAGCTCTAAAAGGTACAAGCTGAGAGAACATCCTAACAGAAGTCCACAAGCTTGTGGAAGGCAGAACACTGCCTGACCTATTACTGTATTCCCCCATAGTGTGTGAGTCAGTTGATAGTGCAATAGTCCCTCATCACTGGTAATAGATACTCAATAGTCCCTCATCGCTGGTAATAGAATTGACAGAGGAGCTTGACACGTTGCCTTAAATGCCAATGAACTCATTTAACTCAAATCTCCCTTAGGCTAGTTTCAAAGAAAGCCCAATTTGTAATCAAACATCAACAGCAGGGCCATAAGAAGGCACAATTACAATTGCTTTTGGGACAAAAGTCACCAAACTCATGCTTTTTTGTTGTTTCCAGGAAGATGACTGAGGAAAACAAAAATTGTTGTGTAGGCACCTTGCAGTGAGTACAGTTTCCATATAATTGTCTTAAGAGTAATTGAATCTGTCCTTTAACAACTCACAAATTATCTCCTGACAACCCGAAATAATAGACGTTTTTGTTAAAAGGAGAAAGCTTGTGGAGACCAAAGGTTAAACAGGTCTTTTCATCATGATAAATCACTGGTTAATGAGGTTACTATTGTTGGGTATTATGACCATTCCCTTTAATGCCATTACCTCCTGTTTGTAAAGCTGACACTAGTAATGATCTACATTCTTTGAACTTTTCCACAATATTGACTGGCTTCTCTGAGCAGATGTTCCTTGGATGCAATTGCAATAGGGACTACAATTCTTCGTCATGGAAAGAGCTTCAAGAAAGTTTATGAAATCCAGATGGTCTAGGCATTTGCAGAGGCAGGAGGAGGTAGTAGAAAACATAAGAACACAACATTTTAATTCTGTGATAACAATATCAATTTGCTGTAAGGACCGGAATGAATGGCCCTTAATTGGAAGGTCACACTGCCATTGCCACCAGGAGAAGAAATTAACCAATTATTGCAGTAGACTCTGTAGTATCAAATATCAAAATTAAGATTTTTCCTTTACAAATGCAATTCCACAATAAAGTAGTTCTTCATTTGAACTTGATGATTGAACAGAAGTAGAACTATATAATTTTCACAATGGAAGGATTTTAAAGATCAATTACATAGGGAACAGATACCCAGAGGCAAGCATTTTAGCAACATCGGAAGCCACATAATTAATATGTCATCAATGTTACATTTGTAGCAGCGTTCTTAGGGCAGAATGGTTTCCAGGGCACATTGCAATTTTTCAATCACAAAATCGCCCTTCTTTTGTTATTGTCTTTTTTCACTTTTTGTTTTGCTTATCTGATTCAAAAAAGAAAAAACAAATCAATAATCCAGACGTACTGCTAATATGAAATAAATTATGCACAATGCCTTCCAAATATACATGTGATTAGTGTTGTATAGGCTGGATATCCTAGTATGTTGGCATGAATTATATGTGCTATTCGTTACTCAATGTCCACTGCCTTCGTGAAAGAAGAAAACAATAAAACCGTGCAATTGTAATCACTCAAGAGCTAGTAGGCACTCAATAAATATCAGTTGAGTTAAACAGAAAAACATTTGTATGAATTTATGCCATTAATATTTGATACACTGAGATATTATAAATGTTTTCTGCTTTGCATTGCCGGGAAAGAACTTTTCTTATAGATGAATGAATCTAGAAATACCAATGCTTGTTACTCTTTCTCCCTCACAATAAGTAATCACATCAGCAGGTTAGCTAATCTTTGGTACTTCAATCTTGAGCCCAGCTAACACAGGCTGGGTTTGTTTCACTTTTGAGAGGACATTGATGAGATTCAAAGAGAAAAAATGAAGCAGTTTAAAAAAAAAAAAAGAGAGAGAGAGAGAGGAGGGGAAAGTAAGAGAACAGTCTGTATTCAGCATGAAAAAACTCTCCTTAATGGCAAGGACTATATTTTATTCACTTAGTACCTGTCAGATGGAAGGTATTCAATACATGTTTGTTGAATTAATTTCACAAATACATAAAGATACAAATTTACGAATGAAAACTTCATGTATACACTATAGTTTATGGCTTAACTATTCCAGAATTCCTTTTCCAAAGTTGGCTCACTTCAAATACTTAATTTGTTATTACAAATTCCATGAGTCAATTGAGTGGGGAATCATTTTGTCTATTTTGATGGATTAAGGACATGGATCCACAGAGCAGGTAACAAACTGCATAAAAAGGAAATATTGATTTCAAAGGGACTTTGTTCTACTTTTAAAAATTGCAAAAAGGAGACTGTCCAAAGTAAAATGGATCAAATTAATACAATAAGAGGTGGTCTTGGCTGAGTGCCTTTCCTGAGGAAAGAAGTTTCCATCCTTGGTAAAAGAATCAAAACCTTTCCTTTTGCACAACAAAGGGTGAAACATGGTATTGAAACATTAATCTCTTAAGTGCTTTGTCTCTGCACCACCAAAGATTCTGAGATAGGGGGAAAACTCTGGATGTCTGGAATCTCATATCAAAGCACTAATAATGAGCTGTTTTTCACTTTTTTTAAAAACACAACCCTGGAACCACAGGGGGGATTAGGCAAATGTTAATTAGTAGGGCTTAATTTCCAAACCAAAGCTGAGACCATGCCTATTCAGCATTCAGCTGAAATCTGGGGGGAAAAAATCAAGAGCACATCAGGATGTTTTGAAATATATGAGTATCAAGTCCTGTATGAGCAAAACAGATATTCCACTTAATTTCATTTTTCACCACATTTAGGTGAAAAATAAATGATACATTTAGGTATCATAGAGAGTCTAAATTGGAGATTAAGCCTATTTTCTCATTTTCGGGGCTTATAGAGCTTCAATCATCAATTAACTTGTGGTTCTGGGAATCTAGAGACAGGTCAGTACACAGAGACAGGTTGAGAAAATGACAATTTACATTTCACTTGAGCCTCACAACAATTTTAGATTGTGTTAGCTTTGGCTGGTATTATTATTCCTGTTTTAGATGAGAAAACTGAAGTTCTAAGAGGTGAAATGAGAGGCTAGATAAAGCCCAGGGACATATGACTACTAGGGAAAGATGCTCATGTAAACTAAAAATAAAATCCTAAGCCCCCTACTGATTGAATGGACCCCTTCTTGGCCAAGGGGACCCAAGAAAAAAATAAAAAGTGAATTCCTGGCCATGACTGGAAGAGAGGTTGAACACATCTCATTGTATCCCCTTCCTTTTGGAGTTTAGACACAACTGTCCAGCATTAATATTAAAATAGAGATCATAAGACTGACAGAACAGATTCTTTGTGGCAATAAGATACCGAAGTATGCATGACCTAAGGCCATATGAGGCAAGGGTTAAATTGATGCCTGTAGGTCATCAATTTTGTTACATAAGATACTTATCTTTACTTAAAACAACCTTTCTGCTGACTCCAAGTTTTAGGCAGAGGCTTACTCCTTTAACTAATTGTAAATTAAAGAATGTCCAAATCTACCTTAATCTGTAAGCCCTCACTTCAAGATATCCTGCCTTTTGGGGCGACACCATATATACCATCCATGTACTGATTTGTCTTTGCCTGTAACTCTTGCCTCCCTAAAATGTATAAAACAAACTGTAATCCAACCACCTTGGGACCACTTGAGCGAGGCTTCTTGGATTTGTGTTTTCCCTGAGCTGTGGTCACTCATATTAGCTCAGAATAAACCTCTTTAAAATATGTTACGGAGTTCATATTTTCTGTTAACACTTGCCTCTCTCCTGCTATGACTATGGGAATTTTCTTGTTGCACATAGATAACTAGACCCCTTTCTGTCACAATATACAAAATTCACATCCAAATAGATTAAAAACTTAAATCTAAGACCTCAAACTATGAAACTACTAATAAAAAAAACTTTGGGGAACTCTCCAGGACTTTGGAGTGGGCAATAATTTCTTGAGTAATAACCCACAAACACAGGCAAAAAAAAACAAAGCAAAAATGGACAAACGAGATCACGTCAAGTTAAAAAGCTTCTGCACAGCAAAAGAAACAATCAACAAAGTGAAGAGATGACCCACAGAATGGGAGAAAATATCTGCAAACTGCCCATCTCACAAGAGATTAATAACCAGAATATATAAGGAGTTCAAACAACTCTATAGGAAAAAAAATCTAACAATCCAATTTAAAAATGGGCAAAACATCTGAATAGACATTTCTCAAAAGAAGACATACAAATAGCAAACAGGTATATGAAAAGGTGCTCAACATCACTGATTATCAGAGAAATGCATATCAAAACTACAATGAGCTATCATCTCACCCCAGTTAAAATGGCTTTTATCCAAAAGACAGGCAATAACAAATGCTGGTGTGGATGATGAGAAAAGGGAACCCTTATACACTGTTGGTGGGAGTGTAAATTAGTACAACCACTAGGGAGAACAAAAAACTAAGAATAGAGCTATATATAAAAATGTATAAACATTAATGTAAAAATATTACATACAAAAGTATATAAACATAACTGTAAAAACAAAAATGTATAAACATTAAGTATGCTCTTATTTTAAGAAAGTTATAAAAATTGCTCTGTGTTCAGCTGGTGAACTGTACTTCTAAGTGTCTACACCTGTATCTGTCCTCCTAGTGTCCCACTAGCTGGGGTTCCATTTCCCAGATGTAGTCCTTTGCAGGCCATGGGATTATTGCAACTATTGGGCAATTCTAAAATCTATAAATGAAGTGGCACAAAATGATGATAGCATAAGGCACAGTGAAAAAAAACCTCTTGAAAGAAGGGAAACACCACATTAATGAATGAAAAGGCCAAAGACAGTGATAGCAAAGTCAATGGGATGGAATCTCATGAGCTCATAGCCTCCTTGGCAGGAGCACAGGAGCCTAGAGACTTGTAGGAAATCTAAGGAGGTTGGGGATACCTTGTGAAGGACTGAAAATGCTCACCAGAGTATGTGTGTTTTGTCTTATTCTGAAAGCATTCACCTATAGTTGCATTGGGTAGGTCTGGTTAATGAAGGCTCTTTTACCTGCCTTTGCCCCTGATTCTGGAGTCAGTTTTCCCCGTACCCTCCATACGGATCATCTTCTCCTCAGATAGGTGAGTATTGTTGGGTTCAGGACATACCACCCCAGAATTTGACTATAGAGGACCAGAATATGCCACCCCAAAATATACTTCTGTTAAAAGACAAAATTACAACAAATCTATCGTTAAGTTTAGCCTAAAGCTGCCTTCTTACATATTTTAAGTTTGGCCTAGAGATTTACCCATATATAGTGAACTGTAACCTAACTGGATGTGTAAACAGACTGTCACCTATACTTGTACCAATCACCAAGTTCTGGGCAGTCACAAGTGGCCAACTGTTTAAGCTGTGTTCAAATAAGGGAGATGTTGAGCTGTAACCAATCTGGCTGTTTCTGTAAGTAAGATGTATGCAAGGCTTTAGGAGAGCCTAGCAGCCACCTATTTTATTTATTTATTTATTTAGGAGATGGAGTGTCACTCTGGGGCCCAGGCTTGAGTGCAGTGGCACGATCTCGGCTCACTGCAATGTCCGCCTCCCAGGTTCAAGCGATTCTCCTGCCTCAGCCTCCCGAGTAGCTGGGACTACAGACGTGAGCCACCACGCCTGGCTAATTTTTGTATTTTTAGTAGAGATGGTGTTTCACCATGTTGGCCAGACTGGTTTTGAACTCCTGACCTCAGGTGACCTGCCCACCTTGGTCTCCTAAAGTGCTGGGATTACAGGAGTGAGCCACCACACCCAGCCTGTATCTCACTTCTGTTTTCTGTATGTCACTTTCCTTTTTCTGTCCACAAATCCTTTCCAACCACATGGCAGTGCAAAAGTCGCAGGGAGACAGGCTACCCAATCCATGAATCCTTCTTTGCTCAATGAAACTGTTAAGTTCAATTTAAGTTTTTTGTTTTGTTTTATGTTTTTTAACAGATGTTGTCAGAAGTGTTGTTAGAAGTAGAGCTTTCAGTGACCCCCAAAAGCATCAAGTGGCCAAATGAGGTACATGCCGGGCCCATTGTGTCCACTGCCCTCTCATGGCAACTGGAGATCATGGGTAAGTTCCCTCTTGGATTCTGAAGCTCCATGGCTTTGTGTTTTGGGCTATCCAAGTTTGTTTGAGCAAATTTTTTATCCAAACTTGGTTCAGAAGTCACGACTGAAACTGGACGGGGTCCAGGATTTGATCGAATCTGATAATTAACTAGTCTAGATCCAGATAGGGGGTTTAGATGTCTGACTGGGTTATAGACAGAAACTGGCAGCAAATGTCAGTACTGCAGGAGGTGTGGACTTCGGCTTTCAAAAATTTGCAGAGATGTTTGTGTTCTATCCCCTTTGTTTCCTTTTCTTGCATGCTTTAGGTAGGGAAAAAAATCACTGACTAAGTTGATCAAAAGGGGATCCAAGAGCCAAAGCCAAGATTCAATGTAAAAATGGGATTTTTAGTTTCTAGAAAACTAAGTACTCCATCTTCTAGCTACATCTACCTATACACATATAAGTATTAGGCCCTGAAAGTACCAAATGCTTATAAAATGGCAAAATCTTTCTAAAGCTAATTTAAAATTATAGTGGAATGTTCCAAACGAACAACACTGTACTTTAAAAAATCCATTCAAAAATCATTGTTGGTGTGTCTGTATATCTATACATCTATATATGTTATATGTATGTGATAATCCTTGGTAAATGAAGCTAGTTTTCAAATTGTTAGCAAAATAAAATATAAAAGGCTTCAAAATTGTCAGTTAAACATAATTGAGACATTTTTGCCTGAGTCTACTGGTCAGACAGGTTTATTCTGTCTTAGCTACATGTTTTAAGGTCATAAAACTGATACTTCTGTAATATTTGTCACACTTGTTTGACTTGTCTGTGAGCTAAAGCTGTAAGAGCTGGCTGCTAGACTCTCCTAAAGCCTTGCACACATCTTGCTGTGAGCCTGTCTTAGGTTTGAGCCTCTAGATTTTTGAGGTCTGGACAGGTGACCATGCTGAGGCCTAGGGACATAGTCTCAACAGTTGGATCACCGGCTGCAAGGCAGAGCCACGCCCCATATGGCCCTATCCTCCCTGGTCCAGCTTGGCCTCCTGGCCATTTTGGGATTGGTTGGATCCTCCAAGCATCCTCTTCACCACTGTGTTCTCTGTCCTGAGCTTTATATCTGGGGTGTAAATGCAGGACATAGAAGGGTCCTGCCCTTCATAGCTCTTCTGGGTGCCATGTGGTTACTTGGGACCCAGGAAAACTGGGAAAGACATTAGGGAGGTTATCTATGTCACAGTTTCAAAACTCTTTAGTAATTTAAAATCTTACAGTCATGTTAAATTAATAATTTAATAAATTAAGTAATAATGATATAGTGTTTGAGTCATTTCTAAGTTAAAATACTGAAACATTAATTATTATTATTATATTATTTTTTGAGACAGAGTTTCACTCTGTTGCCCAAGCTGGAGTGCAGTGGCTCAGTCTTGGCTCTCTGCAACCTTTGTCTCCCAGGTTCAAGTGATTCTCCTGCCTCAGCTTCCAGAGTAGCTGAGATTACAAGCATGCACCACCATGCCTGGCTAACTTTTTTTGTATTTAGTAGAGATGGGGTTTCACCATGTTGATCAGGCTGGTCTCAAACTCCTCACCTCAAATGATCCACCCGCCTCTGCCTCCCAAAGTGTGGGATTACAGGCATGAGCCACCGTGCCCGGCTGAAACATTAATTATTAAACATACATTTAAGTTTATATACTTTGGCATTTTATTTTTATGTGGTATACAAACCTAAATATATTTAGATCTATTAATAAAAAAATTGAGAAAGTATATCTTTTTAAAAATATGTAACATGGTTTTTATCTATAAATAATAATATAAAACAATTCAAACGTAAATCCTAGGTTTTCACTAGAAATTTGGGTTACTAGAGTTAAAATCGTAGTTAATATATGTAATTCAAACTACGAGATACTTTAAAATTCTGTACATAAAGTATATAAAAAGCAAAATACGTTTTTGGTGAGGAAAGTTGTAAAGGAATAAAAATGTGTTTGTTAAAAAAAAATTTTGTCTAGTTTAAAAGTTATTTAAGGGTAATTTTTAATTTCAAAAATAAAAAATATATAAATAAAACTAAAACAAGCTTAAAAAAGAAAAAAGAAAAATCTTGTAAGAAATTATAAAAGGTTTATGAAAATCTTATGTGGTTAAAAGCTGACTAAGATTGGATGATATATTTATAAGTTTATTAAAATTAGCTTTAGTATTAATAATATATTAATACAAAAGTAAAATTTGGTTTTTACTTTTAAAAAACTTTATGTAGTATTAAGAAGAGACAGTAAAATACTTTCGTTCAAATTTGTATAAACTACAAAAAAAGAGGGGGAGAGGGAGACAGATTCCATCTCATACTGTTTTTATTAGGTCTTTTGATTTTTTTGGAAAACAGTCTCCTCTTTATCAAAGAATAAAAGTTTTTGCTTTTTTTTTTTTTAAATAATTGATTATCTGTTTGGCTAAGTGAATGACTTTTATTTTACAGTGACATGTGATTCTTTTTTTTGTTTTTTTTTTTGAGACAGGGTTTCACTCCCATCACCCAGGCTGGAGTATAGCGGTGCAATCTCAGCTCACTACAATCTCCACCTCCTGGGTTCAAGTGATTCTCCTGCCTCAGCCTCCTGAGTAGCTGGGACTACAGGTGTGCACCACCATGCCCAGCTAATTTTTGTATTTTTAGTAGGGACAAAGTTTCGCAGTGTTGGTCAGGCTGGTCTCCAACTCCTGACCTCAAGTGATCCACCTGCTTTGGCCTCCCAAAGTGCTGGGATTACAGGCGTGAGCCACCACACCCGGCCTCTGTTTTGATTAAGTGTTTTAAACTTTTGATATATTTGACAGGCTTCCAAAAAATCAAATTTCAAAATCAGAATTAAGGCTTTTCACCTCAAACCAACTTTGGGATGTTACAGAGGGTAACATCTAAAAGAGATAATAAATGGGCTTATGAAATATGTTAAATTATATGGGAAACCTTGTCAAATATCAAATGATGTTTAACCTTCTTCAAGTTACATTTTTATGAATATGTTATTAATATATTTTTCAAAATTGCATGAGATTCCTAAAATTCTAGTAGGTCTTTATATGTTACCCATCGTAACTATGGTTATTATGTTAAATTATTGTAGGCCACAGAAATAACCAAATTTTCTTGTCAACTGTGTCTTTAACCATGACCATTCTAAGTCATTTCCACAGTTAATTGCTGAATTCTGATGCATTTCCTGGAAGTTCTTTGCAAGCAAGTAAAATCCTAGAGTGTTGTGTCTTCAAGGAAGTTCATGGAAAGGATGGAAAAGACCCTGAGAAGCACTGCCGAATGCAGGTTTTTGATAACTTTAGGATCATATCATTTGGACTGGGTAAGAATTCCTGGAACTCTAATAAAGAGACTGGCTGGTTTATAAAGCTGCTAACCCAAGCAGAACAAGAATTAGTTATATACCAAGGAAATACTTTGCCAGATTTTCATGCTAAATCAGCCAGTACTGAAATTGTTAAGATAGACAATTTGAGGGAATTCCATATCCAAGTTAAATTACCTGTGATAACCCATTTAATAAACAGTGTTATGCACCTGAATTGGAGAAACAAAATTGATATTTAAGAGGATATTTAAATATCAATTTAAGAGGATTTATATCCTTTTAAATATCAATATAGAAGCTTTCCCATGGAAGAAGGCTGATACTATAACAATAGCTAAAAGATTATTAGAAAGTGTGATTCCCTCATAGGACACTCTTGGAAAAATCTCTAACAATAAAAATACTTGTTTCACTGGACGAATTGCAGAACAGTTAAATAAGATATTGTAGATACAATGGCATTAGGTAAAGCTAATTGAATCGACTGGATTGCCTTGGTCAAAGGTATTGCAGACTGATGACAATCAGATCTACTTCCAGTGGAAACTAAAAGTTAATCTTTTATAAACAGTCACTGGAAGGCTTATGCCCCTAATAATAGAACCTCATGTATCTCCTGCTCCTAAACTCCCATACAACTAAATGCTGCAAGCTTTAATGCATTATGCCAAAGTGTATTGTCACAAGGTAAAGAAAGCTTTTCCATGATCCACCAACTGAGGACCATCATGATCTAGAACCCAGAGATTGGGTCTTCTGGAAATGACCTCAGAGAAAGATCACCCTTGCCACTCACACTGCAGCAAAACTGCAGCCAACTGTTTAAACCATGTTTAAATAAGGCAAAGATTGAGCTGTAACCAATCTGGCTATTTCTATACCTCACTGCTGTTTTCTTTATGTCACTTTCCTTTTCCCATACATAAATCTTCTCCGACCACACAGCCGCACCAGAGTTGCTCTGAACTTATTCTGGTTTGAGGGGCTGCTCATTCAAGAATTCTTTGCTCAGTTAAACTCTGTTAAATTTAATTTGTTTAAAGTTTTTCTTTTCACACTAGTTTTGCAGATCTTAATTGGCTTCTATTTGCAATTCTAGAATTGGGCAACATTTTACATCAAAAATGGTTCAGAAGCCAGGTATGGTGGTGTGCACCTCTAGTCCCAGCTACTCAGGAGACTGAGGTGGGAGGATCACTTGAGCCCAGGAGTTCAAGGGTGCAGTGCGCTATGATTGTGGCTGTGAATAGCAACTGCATTCCAGCCTGGGCAACATAGCAAGACCCCCATCTCTAAAACAAATAGAAAAATGGTTCAGAATGCTTCATCCCACCACATGTGCAGGTTATATTTATAGTCAGAGGAAATGAAATGACATACAGAAAGCAAAAATGAAGTATAGAGACAGTCAGTTGGTTAAATCCCTGCATTTGCCTTAACTGAACCTAGTTTGAACAGTTGGCCACCTGCCACAGGCTGAAATTCGGCTGCTATAATTGGCTGAGACTCAGTTGTTGTTACAAATGCAAATTCCTAAGTTAGGTTTTCTGTTGGTTTATTTGCTAAGTTAGGTTGCAGTTAGTTACACGGACTTGTACAGAGGCTTCTAAAGCCCAAATGTAATTTGATTTAGAAATTTTTTCATATATTTTCAGCTGGTTATTCTAAGAAACTGCACACACAGGAGTAGCTCTAAAAAGCTGTCCTTCTGTAAAGGAAATTTACATCTAGAACAGAAGTCTACATTATTGGAGTATCTGTATCAGGAAGAGGGCTGCTGGGAGATATATTACCTGAGAGAGACTTCAGCTGCATGACAAGACAACCTTTATTCACTGTACAATTCCTCCCCTCACCTTCCCATAACTTGTGCTGTCTGCCACTCCCTGAACCCACAAACCCAAAGCCTCTATTTCTTTCTGTAACTCAGGATGTTACAGAAACTTCAATCATCTGACCCTTCTTTGAGTCTCATATTTTGTGGGACTCCCATGGTTATGCATGTAATTAAAATGATTTTTTTCCTGTTAATCTATCTACTTTGTTTATTTCACATACTCAATTCTCAAACCTTCAGAGGGTAGAGAGAAAGTTTTTCTCTCCCCGCAATACATTAGTTTCATTTCCTCAAACACAGCCCACTCCAACACTGCCCACAAACGTGCAGGGCTTCATGTTGAAGAGATGAGCAAGTCCGACAGGCTCTGTCCAGTTCTCCACTGCACTTTCCTGATGTCAGCCCCGCTGGCTGTGTGCCTCAGCTGAGGAATGTGGCTGTATAGACTCCCCTCATTTATCATGTCTCCAAGTGAAAGAAGTAGAATTTGTAAAAAGAAAAAAATTTAAAAAGCTTATTTCATGTACACTGATTAGCATAAAATTGCTCCTTTGTCTCAGCTTCAAGGGAGGACAATGGTGCTGACACTCCTGGCTGGGGGGAGTCTCCCTTCCTGCACCCTGAGCTCAGCAAGCCACCCCACACACAGACCCCACCTGCACAGGAAACCAGCATCAGCCACACTTTCAACTGTAACACCTAAAGGGGGGCCACCTGGCCATAACTCTTTCACCCCAAGGTGAAAGTATCAACATGTATCAACAAGTATAAACATGACCTAGAGACCTGGACAGGAGAGAAAATATTCTGCCATAAAGTAAAGCTTCTGCTTTCCTTCAGGAAAGACATCAGAAACTTCATTCATCTAGTCTTTCAATATTTATTCAGTGGCTACTATGTCCCAGCCACTTGCTAAGTACTGATTTGCCCAGACCCCTGGCACTTGAGAAACAGCAAACAAAGCCATTGCTTTTTCCAAGAACCTGGAAAAATACAGCAGCCCTATGATGCTGAGATCCAGGTACATATATTGGATTCTCAAATGTACAACTTTCTACATTGTAATACCTCCCAAGTAGGGATAATCCTATAATTAATAGCACTCTGAAATCAGTAGCACATAAAATAAAGGCATGTCTAATAATGGAGGGTGTCTTGGATAAAAATCTTACAGTGAAAGGCAATAACAGAATGTTAGAAACTGAGAAACTAATAAAAAAGCCTCATAGTTATAAAGCTCTGCCCATCTCATAGAAATTTTCCTTCCCATTCCAACCCTTTAAAGAAATGTCTTCTAAAAGACCAAATTATATCTTATCAATCTGAATATGAGACTGTGTATTTAAAATTATCTAAGAGCATTTTGTTCCTGGCAAAATTGCATGGAAGCAGAACCAACTTTGGAACAGAGCCAACAGGTCAGTAGACAGACTTGTTCTAACTTCCATTTCAGGTACCTCCGATTACTTTTCCTTTTTGAAGCCTCATTTTCCTGACCTATAAAAGATAGATGACAACATTCCCTTCCTTGTTGTTGTTGTTGTAGGATTAAATGAAATAAAGCATGGCACATAAGAGATATTTAATAAGTTACTTTCCTCTTTATATATAATTCCAACAAAGTTCATTCGATCTGTAAAACGTGTCTATCAAGTGAGGAACTGAGGAACTTCAGCAAGATCACGCAGCTCGTCAAAGAGTCAGAGCTGGTGTCTCCAACAGATCTTCCAGAGCCAAGAGTCTAGTGCCCTATTTTCTATAAAGTGGCCAATTCCATCAAAATCCTCATCACAGGATTTTCACTCTCCAGAGCAGGGTCTCCAGCAAGCCCATTATTTAGGAATATTCTGGTTCCTGAAGAGCCACAACCCATTCAATAACAAAGTTCAGAATAAACAAATCCAGAGAATAACATTAAAATGGCTAGGCTACTTATAAGACATTGATTGATTCTAGTGAACATTTGTGTGAGTTCTTGTATCAAAGATGCAGGGGTCATAACCAGCTCTGATATGATCCAATGCCTGTGACCCTCTCCTCCTGACACCCTCTGGGGCCCACCAGTTCTGGGCCGACACAGCTGCTCTGCTACCCCAGTTTGCAGCTATATTGACACAGCCATTTTCATGGTAGGCCTGTTGTAAATTTGTTGTTACATGGTGCGTCTGCCCCAAATTGCACGGTGTACGTAAATTTTTGTGTGTGGTGGGGCTGGCACGGGGGTTGTGGGGGTGCTAGGGCTGAATGGGGCGTGTGATGGGGCAACCCGCAGGAGACCTAACCCTGATAAATTGTTTACTTGTTAGCAATGGGGCTCAAGAGTGGGCCGGGGGCTGCAGGCTCAGCAGGACAGACGTAGAAGGTGGACCCACGCCAATTACCGGCCATTGTGGTGTCCCACCCCATGATTGACACCAATGTCTCCCCTCTCACCATGGGTCCTTTTACTATCCTGGACCCAACACAAGCCCCACTGTGCTAATACTATGGTGTCTTCAATTTCCTTTGCAGCTAGTAAAAATTAACCTAGGCCTTCGGCCTGTAGAAGACCTAAGGGCTTTATTTTATTATGCATTTTTTCCCCAGTTTTTCAAGGATGAGTAAAAAAATAGAGGTTGCTAAGGCCAGTTGAGCAACAAAGGAAGCAAAGGGACAAACATTATCTTTGGATGACTGACTTCAAAGTTAATGATCTCCCCCACTGAATTGTGCCCTCTGCAGCTCAATGAGGTCTTTGCCATCAGATAAAGAAGCACCTCTTTAATCCACTAACACTTCTTTGTCCCATTGTGGCAAAATGATCATTTCATCAGTTTCGGGTACTCTCTGCCTGGAGAGTTTTTTAGCCTGAATAATTCAGAGCAGGGGAGACAGAGAAGGGTATTTCTCTACTTCATTTTTCCTCAAGTGACGGCTGAATAACTATGCAAAAAAATTAAGGCATAATGACCAGGCAACAGTGACAAAACCTAATTAGTCACGGAGGCCACTGGGTAATGAGCCGCAAAACCCGGCTCTTGAGTGTGTAATAACTGTATTTTTCTCCATTTCTTCCCCTTTAGTCACAGCCTTGTGTGGCATTTTTAACAAACTAAAATGGCACCAGATGCAACAGGGTTCAGACATTTTAACTTGAATTAAGAAACCATATGTTCCGATAAGTCATGGTCTCTTCTTTCCCACAGGCTAGGTCCTCCATCTGTGAGGTAACACTCCGGTGGTGAGGGAGTGACGGCCATTGGGACGATCACCCCACGAAGGTGACTGGGTGCTGGGGTTGGGAGTGGGTCCTCCAGAACCCGCCCGAGACTGAGGGTCCAACTCTTGGAAGCAGCCCGGACATTCCAGCTGTGGGCCCCAGATACGCTCCCAAGCCACAGTAAGACTGAGAGGCCAAAGCTGGAAAAGAAGACGGGAGGGAGGGGGAAGAAGTGGGGAGGGCTCTGTGTTCAAATACCAGTGTGGAAAGCTGAGAGCTGCCTTTAACAACGTTATCCGCTTTCATGTAGAAGAGTGCTTGGCCATCTAAGGCATACGTTAGCCAACCCTGAGTGCCACAAAAACCTGGGGCCTTGGTACCTCCATTGCTTTTGAGATGAAGCAACTACAGACCAGTGAAGTTAGGAAATTGCCCGTGGTCATAGTTAGAAATGCAGGAATCAGGATTTCAAGCTCTATTTGTGATCATTATCCCAGTATGTTTCCTATGGTTGTGGTCATTATTACTGTTAATCATGAGTTCTTCTCAGAATTAGAAAAACTTGAACGGATGGAAAGTTTACATATCATACAGCTTGGCATGATGTATCTCTTCAATCCTTGGACAGGGAATTACTTTCCAAAGTCAGTTAGGTAAAGTGTCATTAAGACATAATTTTTATTTAAAGCAAGGCATCATCTATGGTGTGTTCTTGGTCCCACTCTGGGTTTAATATGAGACGTTTCCAATCCCAGTTCATGGAGGAGACACTGCCCCACAGTGCTAAGTTGAATTTCTGTTCTACTTTCATGAATGTCATCTTCTGGCTGTCACTAACATGGGGACTGTGAGTGGGTTTACAAAACAGCAGACATATGATCTCTGTTCTCTGAGAAACAGGAAAGCCGATCTTTCTTTTGCTCTTCTCCTTACCCAGCAGATGAAGGAAAAAAATCTCCCCAAGATGATTCCAGTTCTCCCTTGACTTCAATAAGGGATTCATTTCCTCCTGAGCCTCTCTGGTCATGGAATCACATAAGGGAATCCTGAATCAGGAATCCCATGTAGAATGTGGAGAATGGAATGAACCACAGAACACAGACACAGTTTTGGACAGGGACTGCTGTCTTCTTGAGAAATCTTAAAATAGCATGCATTAAACAATAAAAACAAAAAATGAAGCCCTTCTCTCCCTGTAACAGGAACAAGACATGAAATGAAAATGCAAACAAAACAAATAAACAAAAACAGATGTATCTGTGCAGTTTGAAGGTTTATACAATGTAAATTATATTCTTAACTCCTCATACAATTCTGACACAGCAAAGTCCTGGTGTCTGGGACTGTATAAAGTGACAGCTCTTTGTCTTTCTAACCCAGGACTGGCTGCATAATTTGCTGGGCCCGATGCAGACTGAGAATGTGGGATATCTTGTTCAAAAATTATTAAGTATTTCAAGATGGCTATGCAGAGTGTTAGAGCTCGTGCAGGAGAACCTCTTTAGGGATGAGGTCCTGTGTGACTGCACAGATTACACTCCCATGAAGCCAGCCCTGCAGAGAAAGCTAATGCATCAGCGTCCATGTAGTGAAGGCACACACTAGACAACTGTGAATAGTTCAGAAGGCTGCCTACCATTATTCCAGCTTCTCACTCAGAACCGTTCAAAGTTGACTCTTTCTTCTTTAAACTTTGAACTTCAGAAAGTCTACTTTAGCAACTCAGAAGTACTATATGTAAAATGGGGAGTTTCTCCATGCAGACAATGCCATTTCTTCTCGACTCTTCTCCAAACTTTCATCTATTCTAGTCCCGGCAAGCTTGGCTGCTCTGTTCATTGGGCCTTTCCCTGCACTGAAGTCAAGTCATTATCCTCTTTTTATATACTGCACTTCGTGCCCTTGTGAACCTGTTGAAAAATAGTGAAAGAGAGTTGAAAAGTACCACTGGCTCCTAAAAATAGTGCTGACTAGGAGGCAGAAAGGGGGAACTCCGGTTTTATTCAGTGCTAAAGATAACACCACCAGAATGATAGACTCCTCCGAATTGTTTGTCCCCACTGGCCATTGTCCCTCGGGCACTGAATGAGCCTCTTAGCAGCTCTTGAGGGCCTGTCACAGGTAGGCACCCAACAGAGATAATTCCCAGCCTATGCTTGACTGCCCCTTTATAGACACTCACTCATGGCTCTGAAAGGCCTCAGACACTGTTGAATAAACTCCTACTCGCTTCCATAAACTTTTTCTCCCGCTGAATTTTCCGGGGATGTGAACAGCTTCCCAGCCTCACCAGAGGATGCTTCTGAATGCACTCCTGTTCTGAATCAAAGCCTGACAGCCAAGCCTCTTTCGAAAACAAGAAAGAAAAAACGGACCATCAGTCCCCAAGAGGAATCTCTGTGCTTTCTTCTGCAGGTGAGGGCCAACTCCCAGCGGCTCTGGTCTGCTTTCTGCTTTTCTTACGGGTTTATTCACTTTGGTTGCAGGAGGCATCTTTTTCTATGAAGAAAAAAACCCTCTGTTTGTGGTTCAAGTCTGTCTCTTTTGGTTTTAAAAACAGAAGGGCCTCCCTACAGGGCAAAAAGACTCGAGAGCATGCTTGTCAGGACATCCTAGAAGAGCATGGGCTTTAGGGCTCTGCCAAGCTGGATTTGAATCTGGCTCCCCCACTCGCTTGCCTTTCTGAGGCACAGTTTTCTCCTCTGTAAAATATAATAGAGCTTCCCGTAATCCCAGCACTTTGAGAGGCCAAGGCAGACGGATCACAAGGTCAGGAGTCGAGACCAGCCTGGCCAATATGGTGAAACCCTGTCTCTACTAAAAACACAAAAAATTAGCCGGGCGTGGTGGCAGGTGCCTGTAATCCCAGGTACTCAGGAGGCTGAGGCAGGAGAATTGCTTGAACCCGGGAGGGGGAGGTTGCAGTGAGGTGAGATCATGCCACTGCACTCCAGCCTGGGCGACAGAGTGAGACTCTGTCTCAAAAAAAAAAAAAAAATTTATGTATATATACATATATATATATATATGTATATATGTGTGTATATATATGTATATATATGTATATATGTATATATGTGTATATATGTATATATGCATATATGTGTATATATGTATATATGTATATATATGTATATCTATACATACACATACACACACACATACACATATCACACACATATATAATAGAGCTAATA
Organism: Nomascus leucogenys; assembly: GCF_006542625.1. Taxonomy (NCBI): domain Eukaryota; kingdom Metazoa; phylum Chordata; class Mammalia; order Primates; family Hylobatidae; genus Nomascus; species Nomascus leucogenys. The sequence goes on along the minus strand of NC_044395.1, from coordinate 81,107,619 downwards.
ATAACCTATCTCAAAGGCTTTTTTTCAAAGGTTAAAATAGATAATGTATGTAACATATTTAACATAGTTCCCAGTAGATTTTATGACTATATAATTATCATATTATTATATTTTTCTTACATTATTCCTCTGACTTATCAGATTCTCAGGAGCCCCCAGAGCCAGTCCTTACCTTCTGAAGTTATCATTTACCTATCGGTCATTCAGATCTCTCTAAACTGGCTTCTTGAAGGAGACATTAATTCCTCCTTAATACTTACAATTCAACTCTTCAAAATATCCCAGGCAGACACATAGTGGGCTGTTCAGAGGAAATCCTGCCCCAATTCTAACTCACCCTGAAGAATCCATTCCTCTGAAACATCTCTCCTCCAAGTTTCATACAGCAGGACTGCTTTTCAGTAACCACTTATTCTTCGGCTACTATTTATTGAGCATCTACTCTGTGCCCAGTCCTGTTCAGGTGTGGTGATATAAAAATGAGTCAGGAACAGATCCCCAGGGCAAAGAACTTACTGTCTAGGTGGGATAATGGGACTATATACAAAAAAATGGGACTATATACAAGTTTTTTTTTAAATACATATGCCCCAAAAGGGGTGCAGACAAAATACTGTGGGGGTCCAGAAGAAGAGAGATTAGTTCAATTTTGAAGTGTAGGAAGGAGAGCGGATAGGGTCAGGAAGGTCCTCTTGAGTTGCATCTTACAGGATAAAGTGGATTTGTCCTTGCTGAGCTTGGCCAGTGGGAGGAAGGGAGCTCTCAGGTGGAGAAACCATCAAAGCAGGGAAATGTGGGATCAAGGGGTATGTTCAGGAACCAGGAGCTGGGCACGTACCCATCAAGTTCTCAAATAAGAATGAACTCAGAAAAAGAGGCCTTCCTTACCCATAGCCTTAGCAGTCAGCAGGCCTATTTGGTGTGGCCTTCTTGTTCTTGGTTAAATACCACAAATGCTTACCTCTTTCCAAAGGGCATAAAGTTACACTAGGAGTTCTGGGAAGTCAAACCAACATGAGACTTGGTCCTTACTCTCCCAGAAATAAAAGCCCTGCTTCCCAGCCCTCTCCTTCCAATAGCGTCATTTAATTTGCTGCTACATTGAAATTATCTCTATATATTATCATATGTGATATAACCTACCTATATACGTGATTTCAAAAAAGCAGTGTGATGCCCTATCAGTAATTTAAAGGAGAAACATAAAGAAAATAATTCATAATAAAACAATATATTTCAATATGTAAGTGCTTGAGGAAACTTACACTAACAGTTATGAGAGGTCAGCAATTTTCATCTATACATATAATTATTGTAAATGCAATAGCTATAAAAGCAAACTGACATAGCTTTTGCTCTGACATATTTTGTTGGAGACTCAAATGCCACAAGCAGTGTTGCCATTGGTGGGTGTAATTTTCTGCAATAGTGAAAAACTCCTGGCCCTTTAAAGACCAAACTAAACAAAGTATAATTGTTTTTTAAAATTTTGTTAGCAATGTTAGTTCCTTTCCTGGAAAGTTCTCTGGGTCAGTTTAAGCTATGCAAAGATTATTCAGTGCCTATATGTAAAATAGCATTCTGTTTGAGCCTTGGATAATTATAAACAGGTTTTTAATTTTGGATATCTGGTGGGACATCAGAAGTTCTAATGAGTTGTGGGATGATTCTTTGTTGCCTGGGGCTGTCCAGTGCACTACTCCTGCAGGGTAAATGACAATGGTTCTCCCCAGTCAATGTGATGACCAATCTCTCTACACATATAAATTTCTACAATGCCTCCTAGGGGCAGTACCACCCCCATTGAGAACCACTAGCCTAGAGTTTATTTGGGGAGGGAAGGTCTACATCCCAAAGGAAGGTCTATATCCCAAAAGACAATTTGTATTATAAGTAATCATTGATTAAATGACAAATCAGCCATTCAGAAGAGACATCAAGTACTCTTCAAAAGAGGGCAAGCCACCATGGGTACAAGTCATCAGGGAAGTCTTTATGACTAAGCATGGTATCAGAAAAAGTATAGACTCTGAAGTCGGACAGGCCCTGAGTTCAGAATCCCAACTTTGGCACTTATTCCCTATGGGAATTTGGGTAAATAATTTAACCTCTCCAAGCCTCCTGTTTCCCACCTGTAGAATGGGAGCAATGGTACCCACTTTGAAAGGTAAGTAGAGGGGATTCAGTTAGATTTTATATATATAAAGTACCTAGGAGAATATCTGGTACATGGCGGATGCTTAATAACACTAGCTAGTATTGGTATAAAAAGAGCAACTTCAGCCAGCCTTTGAAAGATGGCAGGGGTCGGCAAGGGCAAGGCAGGTATAGCATGAGCAAAGGCTTAGGGGGAGGAATATCTAAGTGGGTTTTTGGGCAAAGTAAATAGGTAAGTCAGGCTAACAAAGAGGGTAAGAGCGGGAGGCCCGATTGGAAAGGTGGGCACATTTAAGAGTGTAAAACCTTAAATGATTGGCTAAGGAGTCTGGCACTTATTCTTGTTGACTAGAGAGAGTCAATGAACATGGAGCATTCCTAGACACAACCTAGGTTAAAGCCAACTACAAACAAACCCAGTGAGAGCTACAGCATCTGCTTCTCTAAACAGCCAAGTTATATACCACAGGCTTTTTGTCACACTGCCCTGTACCTCAGCTGATGTGAAATGGGGTGGCCTTGGACTTGAGAGCAGCCTGTCCAGTAATCTGTAATTTATTCTTAAAATGCTTCCTTGTGGCTGAATGTGGTAGCTCATGCCTGTAATCCCAGAGCTTTGGGGGGCCAATACAGGAGGATCATTTGAGCCCAGGAGTTGGAGACCAGCCAGGGCAATATAGCAAGACCTTGTCTCTACAAACAAAATGTCAACAATTAGCCAGTCATGGTGGTGCACACCTGTCATCCTAGCTACTCGAGGGGGTGAGGAAGGAAGATCACTTGAACCTAAGAGTTTGAGGTTACAATGAGTTATGATGACGCCACTGCATTCCAGCCTGGGCAACAGAGAAAGACCCTATCTCGAAAACAAACAAACACACACCCCTACCTTGCTTACAAAGTTGAGCTGGACCAATCAGACAATAAGATTCTTCTCTCAGGAATTTGAAAAGAAAAGAGACAAGTTGCTAGAGCCAAGCAGACCTGGTGCTGGAGACTTTAGTTGGGGCCATGGAGAAGTTAGGAGGAGGTCAGTTGATAGAGGGCTTGAGGACTGGATCAAACACAGACAGAAGCAAAAACATCATTATGAGAAACCACATGGCTTCTGGAGAGGCTGAGAGAGTAGCTGCCCCCTACCATTTGTACTGGTGGTTTTCTGGATCCAGATCCAGTTCATGTACATTCTTATAAAAACTCCCCTTTCCTTAAGGTTAGTTTATGATCCTAGATACCCGAACTTCTCTGGTGTTTATCTCTTCTGGAAATTCATGGTGTTTAAGCACACTGGTGTTTATCTATTCTGGAAATTCATGGATAAAGTTATTCCAACCCTTTAAAAACCTTATGCATATTCATATTTCAACTTTGTATGTAGCCTAGTTGTGAAGGTGATATGCTAAGTTACAATCTATGACACCATAAGAAAGACAAAGAATGGATTCTGGTGAAGAATGTGATCATAGACCTAATGCTTGATGTTCCCTGCCTCAGCAAAATTTCCACTAAAATTATCAAAGAAAATAAATGTGGAGTTAAAAATTCACCTTATCCCTGGATGCTAGGGAATTATGGCACTCATGTGCCAGCAATTTTGGGGAATTTCTGCAGATTATAGCACAGGCAACACTGAATTGGTGGAGGGACTACCAACACACTGTGTGGGGAAATAACACTGCCTGAGTTGTAAATGGAAGAAATCCCAGTGAGTCCCACGTAACAATCCGTAGTTTGCAGCATTTTGTGGGGGGAAATCAGTGAAAGGGCACATTTCAAGCTTCCTAAAGACTCTAAAGAGGCGGCGTGCTACAATCCTAAAGGAATTAGGGATCCTGTTGCCACAGGCTGTACCCAACACGGATGGATAGTCTGTCAAAGCATGCAGACAATGGCCACAGGTGGTCCCTAGCAAGAGCAGCCCTGCAAGTTAGAAAAGAGAATGGGGGCACAGTTAATTCAGATAATCAATCTCAAGGAAGAAACAACTCATACACAAAAGTAAATACTACGGCTTTGACACTTCTGGTAGCCACTTGCTTCTACTCCATGATCCATGAGAGTGACAGACTGCTGATTTCCCCTCAGAGCCATTCTATGCCCCTTTCTAAGTAGTGAAATGTTTAGTGGAGCACACAACTGCTTAAAATAAAAAGCGTATTTCCCAGCCTTCCCTGCAGGTAGGATTCAGCCATGTAACTAAATTCTGGCCAATAGGATGCAAGTGAAAGTACAATGTGGCAGCTTCCATAAGACTCCCTTAGTCCCTTTTTCCCCCTTTCCTTCATCCTGCCCATTGGAATGTGGATATGATGACTGGAACTCTATCATGGACCAGGGGAATAAGGAACACACCCTTATGATGGCAAAGCAGAAAGCTAGAGGGAGCCTGCACCCTGAGGACTTGAAGAGGGCTGCCTTACCAGCTCCAGGTTGATTCGCTCTGGATTTTTAATCTCTAGAAATTTGTTTATGTTCCATTTAAAATAGTATTAGTTCATATCTTTGATACAGCCAAACCTAATTCTAACTGATTCGAAAAACAAAACTATACCAAATCTGAGGTGTTCACTTTCCCCTTTATCTGAGTTTAAAGAGCTGTATAAAGGTCAGATATAATCACAGAACCTCGATACTCAACAAAGAAAATAAGCACACCACATTGTAATGATAAACAAAAAGAGAGAATCCCCTGGATACATAAAAATATTCAGCAATTCAAAAGAGGGTTAGAATGAGGAATGAGATGTACATCTCTAAGAAACAAAGAAAAATTGTAGGAACGTCTACAATTTGTATTGTCAATAACCTCTAAAAGCTATTGATCTATAAAACAGGATCAAATTGGCAACAAGAAAAAAATCTGCTTAGAGGAAAGTTTTCTTAAAGAAACCAAACATGGTCAGGTGTGGTGGCTCACACCTGTAATCCCAGCACTTTGGGAGGCTGAGGTGGGTGGATCACCTGAGGTGACCAGCCTGGCCAATATGGTGAAACCTCATCTCTACTAAAAATACAAAAATCAGTCGAGTGTGGTGGCACACACCTGTAATGCTAGGTACTCAGGAGGCCGAGGCAGGAGAATCGCTCAAACCCAGGAGGAGGAGGTTGCAGTGAGCCACGATCGTGCCACTGCACTACAGCCTGGGCAACAGAGCAAGGAAAGAAAGAAAGAAAGAGAGAGAGAGAGGAAGGAAAGGAAGGACACAAAAAAGGGAGGAGAGAAGGAAGGAAGGAAGGAAACAGAAGTAATGAATTTTAGAATGCAATGAAGACAACAGCAGATAGAGTATTGCAGAAATCTGTGTGCCCCTGATTATTTACCTTGCTCATTTCAACTTATAACAAGTGCTAAATCAAACTAAATTTGGACTTTAGAAGCTTCAGTATGAGTCCTAAGTAGTGAACTGCAACCTAACTTAGTATGTAAACAAACTGAAAACCTAATTTAGGAATTTGCCTTTATAACAAATAGCTGAGGTTCAGCCAATCACAGTAGCTGAGCTTCAGTCAACGATAGGCAGCCAACTGTTCAAACCAGGTTAAATTAAGGCAAACACCAGCTTTAACCAACTAAGCTGTCTCTACACCCCACTTCCATTTTCTGTGTATCACTTTCTTTTCTCTATCAATAAATATAACCTGCACATGTGGTAGGGCAGAGCATTCTGAACTACTTTTGATCTGGACTGTAATTGAGTCTAAAATCACAAATAAAAGCCAACTAAGATCTGCAAAGTTAGATTTGTTGTAATTTTGTCTTTTTTAACACTATTTTTTTCTGAAGCTTACAACACAAATCTATTCTATTCTTTCCAACATTTGGCTTAACCTGTTTCATTACGAATATTAGGTCTATTAGGTATGAAATCCATCAAGTTTTTCTTTATACTTTATACCTCATCTCCACCTGCCTGTGTCTTCACCAAAAAAACTTCTAAATCTAAGAGAAATATTTATATTCTTCCCTGTTTTAAGGCCAATCCTTTAATCTGCATCCTTGATCACCCCCTTTTCTGATTTCTCTAAGATCAGGAACTTGTACCTTTCTTTCTCCCCTATATTATAACCCTTTAATCCTTTCCTGAGTCCTTTCATGCAAATTATAAATATGTTTAAATTACCTATCTTTTAAAAAGCCCTGCCATTTTTCATCCACCACGGGTACCACATCACCTATCATCTCCTGTCTCAGTCATGGTCCCCAAAAGAACAGGTGATACTATCTCTATTTTCTCATTTCCTTAGCACTGTTTTTAAATGAGTTGCTTTCATTGTTATAAAATAATTTTAAATGACAAGTTAATGGGTGCAGCACACCAACCTGGCACACGGATACATATGTAACAAACCTGCACATTGTGCACATGTACCCTAAAACTTAAAGTACAATAATAAAAAAATGAAATAAAATAAAATTATTTATATTTAAAAATTTTTGAAAAATGTAAAAAGATACATAAAATAAAAATCATCCATAGTTATGTGACTCACTGAATATTACTGTGAATATTTTAGATTTTTAAATTCATCCAGTCTTTATATATTAGAATATAAAATTGAATCCTACTGCAATTACAATTTTATAAGCTTTTCTCATGTTATACAGTATTTTGCAATTTTTCCATATCAATTTTTGTCAAAAATGATATTCGTTCAGACAAAAATTTATCCATGAACATTCATAGCAGCACTACTCACAACAGCCAAAATGTGTAAACAACCTAATTATCTTTTGTTTTGTTTTGTTTTGAGAGCAAGTCTCACTCTGTTGCCCAGGCTGGAGTGCAGTGGCAGCATCTCTGCTCACTGCAACCTCTGCCTCCTGGGTTCAAGCCATTCTCCTGCCTCAGCCTCCTGAGTAGCTGGGACTACAGGTGCATGCTACCATGCCCGGCTAATTTTTGTATTTTTAGTAGAGATGGGGTTTCACCATGTTGGCCAGGCTGGTCTCTAACTCCTGACCTCAAATGATCCGCCTGCCTTGGTCTCCCAAAGTGCCAGGATTATAGGCGTGAGCCACAGTGCCCGGCCAACGACCTAATTATCTATCAGCTGATGAATGGACAGACAAAATGCCGTATAGACATATAATGGAACACCATAGTGTTCAGCCATAAACGGGAAGGGAGTACTGACATACGCTACTCCATGGATAAAACTTAAAAACATTATGTTAAGTGAAAGAAGCCAGACACCAAAGGTCACACATTGTGTGATTCCCTACATAAGAAATGTCCAGAATAGGCAAATCCATAGACAAAAAGTAGATTAATTGTTACCAGTAGATAAGGGGTGGGGGGGAAAGGAGTAACTGCTTAATGGGTATGAGGTTTCCTTTTGGAGTGATTAAAATATTCTGGATCTAGATAAAGGTGGCGATGGCACATTAGGTTATGTATATCTTACCACAATAAAAAAATGATATTCAATGACTACAAAAGATAACATTGTATGGTCATGCCATAATTTACTTATTTTCTCTATTGTCTAAATTTTAATTTATTTAAAATTTGCTTTTAGCCTAATATTACAATAAATAAAAATAAAATAAATTATTTTTCATTAAATCTGACTCACAATATAATTATGACTGTTAATTTGATGCATACGCTTTATTAGTTTGAGGAAACATTAATCTATTCCTAATATTCCAGGAATTTTTATCAGAAATAAGTGCTGAATTTTATTAAGCACCTTTTCATTACCCATTGGTTGAAATAATTATTTTATTATGTGACCTTTTGCCATGATATATTTTATTTGTATATTTCCTTATAGCAAACTGCTCTTGCATTTCTGTTATATATCTTACTCGGTCATAATGTATTGTTGAATTCTATATATTAACATTTTACTTTGGACTCTTCTATCTATATATTAAGAAATAAGATGATCTACAGTAGTATTTCCGTGTCTGGGTATCTCAGGATATCTGCCAAAGCCAAACAGATTTAAAAAAATTTGGGTAAATGCACTTAAGGTGTTTCTTTATTGCAGAGTTCCTCGGATCCTTTAATATGCAAATGGATATTATGAATCTCCAAAGGGAAGATACAATGTGAGAACTTCCCACATTTATTTGACCACAGACACATTTTTCAAGTCCTACCTGTTAATGGAACAGAGTTCCCTAATGTGGAAGTATGTTCCACAAAATATCATTGGGAAACTGGCTATAATTTTTGTGGACTAAATTTGAATATATTATGTTTAATTTATAAAATAAGTTGGCCATCTCTTCATCTTTTCCTCTACTTCAAAACATATAAATTCCCTGCCCCCTTCAAAATATGATTTTCCAGAGCTCTGTCTCTTGGTTTTGTTAAAGAACTACTTGGGCCTGTAATCCCAGCACTTTGGGAGGCCGAGGAGGGTGGATCACCAGGTCAGGAAGTCAAGACCATCCTGGCTAACACGGTGAAGCCCTGTCTCTATTAAAAATACAAAAAATTAGCTGGGCATGGTGGCGGGCACCTGTAGTCCCGGCTGCTCAGAAGGCTGAGGCAGGAGAATGGCGTGAACCCGGAAAGCGGAGCTTGCAGTGAGCCGAGACCGCGCCACTGCACTCCAGCCTAGGCGACAGAGCCAGACTCCGTCTCAAAAACAAACAAACAAACAAACAAACAAACAAACAAAAAACTACCGGGATCTGTCTGTAAATTCAGTCTCTAATTTGGTGATTTCTGTTTCCATCTTTATTATTTCCATCTGTATCCATCAGTATCCTATCAGGAAAACAGAAACCATAGCAGTTATGTGGCCTGAGAAGATGTGACATAAGGAATTTGTGAAATAACGATCAGAGGGCTGAAAATCGAAAGGGGACTCAGGTAACACAGAGCTAGTAAATACTGGAAACAGCTCCCACCCCTGGGGAAACAAAGGACAGAGCTTGGGCTTTTAGAACCTGAATCTTGGAGAAGGGAGCCCTGTAAAGTCAGGGCCCAGTCTCTGAGGAGGAGGGTCTGCTGTCTGGCTGCTGCTAGCATCTTTTGAGGGGACATTGTGGAAAGCATCAGGACGCTGGAAACAATGTTGCTGCCATGGTCAAGAACTGTTGCCAGGGTGGTATAAAGAGGAACAGCAAGCAAACCACAGAGGCATATCCCTCTTCCTCCTCCACTTCCCAGTCCCCCTCTAATCCCTCCTGATTGGCACCTAGCTAGCAAAGGAGGAATGTGGCTTGCATGTTCCCAGCCTCAGCACCACACGGCAGGTATAGAAGGATGGGCTTGGAGCTGAAGACCAGAGCTTAATGGCCTGCACATCTTCCTTTTCACTCTTGTTTGTTCTTTCCTCTGCTCTTTTTTTTTTTTTTTTGGCATAGTTTTATTGAAATACAATTCACATGCCAAAAAATTCACCCTTTTAAAGTGTACAATTCAGTGGTTTTTAGTACATTCACAAGGTTGCATAACCATCACTGCCATCTAATTCCATATTTCCATCACTCCATAAAGAAACTCCACACCTATTAGCAGTCATTCTCTTTCCCCACTGCCCCTAGCCTCTAGCCATTCCTAATCTACCGTCTGTCTCCATGGATTTGCCTATTCTGGACATATAAATGAAATCATCCAACATGTGGCCTTTTGCATCTGGCTTCTTTCACTTTAGCGTAATGTTTCCAAGGTTCCTCCTTGTTGTAGCATGTATTAGTACTTCATTCTTTTTGTGGGTGAATGATATCCATTTATGTCAATATACAGCATTTTTTTAATCCATTCATCATGATTCATCTTTTGTGTTTTTTGTCTGCTTGATATAAGAATGTGATATCAATATATTTCACGGTAATTTTGTCTCTCAGTTTTCCTCTATAGTTTCTGGTTAGTTGACCCATAAAAATGGTTAGTTACCCATTCATTGTGAGTGGATAAATGAAATGTTGTATATTCATATAAATGGATATTATTGTTTTGTTTCTACTTTTTGGCTATTATGAATAATACTGCTGTGAACATTTGTGTACACATTTTTGTGTGAACTTAGGTTTTTCAATTCTCTTGTGTATATACTCTTTTGTTTATTTTTTATTTTTATTTTTTTTAAGACAGGGTCTCACTCTGTTGCCCAGGCTAGAGTGCAGTGGTGGGATCATGGCTCACTGCAGCCTCCACCTCCCAGGCCCAAGTGATCCTCCTGCTTCAGCCTCTGAGTCGCTGGGACCACGAATATGCGCCACCACGCCCAGATAATTTTTTAATTTTTGTGGAGACAGTGTTTCCCTATGTTGCTTGGGCTGATCTCCAACTCCTGGGCTCAAGCGATCCTCCCACCTCTGCCCACAAAGTGCTGGGATTACAGGTGTGAGCCACCATGCCTGGCCTCTTTCATTTATTCTTAAACATAATGTTTCATGTAATTATTGGTTGTGTTTAAAAGCTGACCCCTTTAAAATCATTAGTCTTTCTCTGGTACAACTTTTCCACATCTGATAGAGTTTGACATGCAGTGCCCTCACGTATGCCTCTTCCTAAATAGTCATTAGTTGGAGGGTTTTTTTTTTTAACCCAATGATTATTTAGGAGAGTATTTTAAACTGCGTATAAAACTTCTTTCAAAATCGTGTAGAGCACTTAAAGCTATTTGGAATGTGTTGCGCTTTTCTTGGCAGCCTAGTGTATTTTCAATATTTTATAACACCCATGGTTGCTTAAAAAGTTTTGTTATGTACATTTTTCTAATTTTATTCTGCAAATTGTTTTTTGTCTGGTTGATATAAGAAAATAATATCAATATCTTTCACAATAATTTTGTCTCTCAATTTTTCTTCATAATTTACCTAACTTCAGCTTTATGCATATTCACCCTTGATTAGTCGATGCATAGAAATCTTTGACTATTAATTATTCCTTGTGAATTAATTTTTTATTAATATAAATTCTTTGATTTAACACTTTTTCAATTTTGAATACACGCTAAACAAGGGAATAAGCATGCTTTTGCTCATTATCTTTTCAGCATGAAAACAATTATTTTGATGGAAATCATTCAGTGTTAATTCTAAGTTTACTTTTGTCCCAGAATATTTCCTCTCATGTTCCAGTCAGGGTATCCAAAATGCTTCCATTATTTAGTCACTGGGGAAAAGGAGAGTGAAGTGATTATGTTTTGGGTAACTGCCTAAAAAAACAAAACCTAAAAATACTGAATGCTTATTGAACATTTCTACTTGCTAACATCTGTTTTTAAAGCCCTACTTATATTAAATTATTTAATACTCACAGAAAAATGCTGATCTGACACACTTAACCACTTCATTCCCCGACTCTGCACATCCGACCACCATGTCCCTGTCTTTGGCAGTGTCTCCTCCTCTATCCCCTGCCGGGAAGTCATGTTCATATAGCTCGACATAGCCGCACTCACCACAGTGATGAGAATAGGGCTAATGGGAATAGGGCTGGGCCTCTGACCCAAGGTAACAATCTGTAGATTAGGCTGAATCATTTATATATTTTGACCAAGAGACACTGAGACATTAGAGGGGAAGGGGCACTTGTATAGAAAGGCTCTGTGGAATCTGTGCTGGGCAGCCATTTCCAACCACAGGAATGTTGACAATGCAGCCTGTGAGAGGCTGAACCAAATGCAAAGAGAGATGCAGTGTCAGAGGCCACGTGGATCCTGAGAGAGAGGATGATAGAGTTCCTACAAGGCTGAACTATACTTCCTATATATTGTGAGATATCCTTGCCTTCTTTTGATAATCCCTTTTAACTTTTACTGGTTTTGGTGTCCTTCTCTTTCTTAGATGAGCCCTGATTAAAATAGAGCCAAGATTAAAATGCTATTTAACTAGAGAAGATATTGTGGCAAAGTATATTTTCCAAAGGTAGACACCATAATATCCCCCATACCACATGCTTTTCTAGAACATTGCTATTTCTCAAATAAGAGGTGGAATCTATGTCCTCTCCCATTGAGACTGGGTAGCTCTTAATAATTGTATTGCCCAATGCAGTACGGTGGAAATGGCACCATGTGACTTCCAAGGCTAGATCATACAAATGGATACTGTGGTGTCTATCTTTGGAAAATACACTTTGCCACACTATCTTACATAGTTAAAGTAGGGACACTTGCTCTTGGAACCCAACACCTTGTTGTAAGGAAGCCCAGGTAGTTAGTGGAGAGGTCCATGTAGAGAGAAATGAGGGCTCCAGGCCCAAACCCAGCTGAAAACCAGCATCAACTTGCCAGCCAAGTAAATGAGCCATTTTGAAAGTGTATCTTCTAGTCCTGAGTTAAGCTGTCCCAGTTAATGCCACTAAAATCATAGATGGAATTGCTCCTAACAAGTTCTGCTCTAATTGCAGATTCATGAGCAAAATAAATGATCACTGTTCTTTTAAGCCACTAAATTTGGTGGTGGAGGGGAGAGCTTTTTCCTGCTTTAGGAATATATAAGTGATATAAACACCACATTAAACTATAGTCATCAATTAATATATAGTTATTTCTTAGTGGGGATCTATAAAAATTGGACTTGGGGAAAGTTGTCTTAAGATGGAGAGGCAGAGAACAAACAATGAGGAAAAGAGCCACCTTGCAGTCACCCATAGTCAGTGCATTTTGACACCTAGAGGGCAGGTTACTAAAGAAATGGATGAAAAAAGGAAGAGAGGATGGAGGGGAGGATGACTTTGGTTTCTTTCCCTATGCTCTGCAGAAATCTCATGAGCGGCTTGGAGGCGGTGGTGGAGGTGGTGATGGGAATGCAGGAGATGCTGGCATGAAGTGTAGACTCCTCAGGAGTATATTCTGCTCTTTATTCCTTATGGTTTCCCCAGAGGCTGGCACAATGCCAGCCACATCGTAGATGCTTAATACATATTTAACATTAAAGAAAGGAATGGAAATTCCGTGGTGTCCTGGTCAGAATCTTTGTTTATAAGAATAAAAACTCTGTCAAATTAACTTGGGTAAAAGTGAGTTTAGTGTGCAGATAAAGGTGAATTGCCTATAGCCCAACAATACAGTGTAGAGCAGGGTCTTGTGAGAACAGAAAAGATGTTTGTATTTTTCCCTCTGCCTGGAGCCACGGGCATCTCTTACCTTGGCTCCCTTCTCCATGTCTAATCAACTTTTCCTCTTTACATGTTAGCTTCCTCTGCCAAGCTTTTAGTTTATTTTTTCCCAAAATTCTACTTGCTTTATAGAACCTTGTTGACCACCCAACATGCCTACTACTCTGTGACCAAAACTAACTGGCTCTCTCAGCCTAAATTTCAAACTCCTGTGAGAGAGACTTTAATTGGCTAAGTTGGGGCTTGGTGTCCCCATGAGTCTAAGCAGCTGTGACCAGGCTGGAGTCATGCAGTTCTTTGGGCTTCCTCTTCTAGATTGTGAGTGAGACAGCTTTCTAAGATGGGGCATTGTTGAGGAGGAAATAGTGAGGCTATGACAGGGGTAAGCACAAGAGTTAAGGGGCTTGCATTCCACCCTCCAAAGCTTTGCTACAATCTATGGGCCTATGAAAATGCCTTTAGGATATAAAATACCACCATTGCCATAGAAATACCATCAGCAAGATGCTTCCACTGCCCATCTGTTTTTCAAGCCACAATGTAAGCCTCAATGAAGGAGATCAGGCTACAGGGTGAACCGCGCAGTCATGACTCATGTTGTCCAAGATTCCCTATGCTTCTAAAAATTAGCATCTCTGGACCCATGGGCACTCTCAGGCTAAACAATTTGATCCACAGGCAGCCAGTGATTAAGATTCAGTGTTCCTCCCTGATTGAGAAGTGCAAATACCAATCCCCTTTCTCAAAGTTTCAGCATTCCAGTCTTCTAGTTACCTATATGGAAGCATGCAGGAACCAGGATGTCAATTTGAATCAATCAGCTGTGTTGAAGCAGGAAAGCAAACAGTGAGTTTCTGTAGAGCCCACCTTAGGCTGATGGTCTGGATGGATCTTCAGACTTTCAAAGGTCCCCTAGTGATCTGACAGGGACAAAGCTAAATCTCCAGCCCCACCTTCTTCTTGCAGAGTAGCTCCCAGTGGTTAATTACTTTTTATCATTTGGCCGCATACAAGAGTTGAACACACATCGAGTTACAAACACATTTTCTAGGCCACACATCAAGTTGGCCCAGAAAAAAAAAAAAAAAAACTTTAAATATGATACATTTTTATACTTGCTTGGTCATGTCTTTCGGATAACAGCTGATCAAAATCCTAGTTGGACAGTTTAAAAAAATAGCATTTTCTTCATTCTGATGTTCTGCACAGTGTTCTAATTAGTGTGATAATAGGACCCTCTAAAGACATAATGTGGCTGAAATTTTTATATTTATTAGTGACAGCCCCTAATGTCAAGTTTATATCATGTTAGTTTCCAAAATGTTTAAAATCCATTGCTCTGTTTCTAAAAACTTAGTCTGAGATGGGGTGAAGTGCTGAAATAAACCAGATAAACTTAAGTTCTTGCCCCAAGATACTTTTTTAAAAATTTCTTTTTAAATCTTTAAAGGTCCAGGCTGTTGGTTAACTGAGAGAAAGCCAGGGTTGATTGACAGTATCTGTCAGAGGCAATGAACTGCACTTCAACGATGCCTTTATGCCGGCGTGTCAAGTTGTTCAACTGTGACCCTTCCATCTGTTCCAGCTAATCTGAAAGTCATTTAGACCTGCTTCCCCATTCATTTGAAACACAGCACATTCTCCTGTTAACACACATATGCAAAGTTGTCCGCTGTCAGCAACCTAAGGAGTTTGTTAAAAAGTCTCACTTACAACATCTGTATAAACATTTACACAACAGAAAATCCATTTATGGACTATTACTGCCTCCCTAACTTAATTTTTTCAGACATTTCCAAGTATGGGGTCAGTTTGAACGCACATTTAGAAGTTTACCTCCTCAAATTAGTTTTTAAGCAGGTATGGTCACTTGACTTTGATATTTGAAAAAAAGAATCATTCTGTATTCCGTATATTAAGACTTCTTAAAAATACACAATCTTATTTTCAAGGATTCAGTTAAAATTGAAAATGCTTGCGTACCTTGGGGTTTTCTTCAAGCAAGTTTGGGAGCAGATAGTCAAGTTCATTGTATCTACTGAATCAGAATCTCTGGGGTGGGGTTCGAGAATCTGTATTTCAAAAAGTACCCCAAGAGATTTTATGAATCAACCAGGCTCAGAAACAGCTGATCAGGTTTATTTACACCTTAATAAAGTGCCTCCTACCTCATGATTCTATTTTCTTATTCATATGACTCATATGATCCCATTGAATAAATTTCTTTGCAAAAGGTAAAAAATAAAACACAACAAAAACAGGAAAGCTTATTTGAGTGACATACATGAATGTTTCCTTGTGTTACTTGTAAACTGAGATTGTATTTGGATGTAATACAAAAGCATTTATATTAAATAAACACCTCCTTTGGTCCAGAACTAAAAATAATTGCTTTGCTCTATTTTAACCTGTTTCCTTCCTATACTTTGTTTGGATTTACATTGTATTGCTCAAGTATCCTCAACCCTGACACTGAATCTCTGTGTGACCTTGAATGAGTTAATCTCATCTCTTAGTTTGCATAAAGGAGTTGGAGAAGATGATCTCTAAAGTTCCTTATAACTCTGACATTCTCTGGGTATCTAAAACAAGTTTTCTCAATGATAAAATCACCTCCAGCTTTGAACATGACCTCCAACCACAAAAAATCAGAGCCCACAAAGGTACAAGTTTATCAAGGTATCTTAGAAAAGTAATTCAGAGGTATAGGAGCTTAAGGGACCACCTTTGTGAAATCTTCCTAGAACTTAAATGTACGCCTCAAGCTCCAATAAAATTTTTATTGACCTATTCACAAGATCTTCCGCTCTGTTCTTTGAGGTTATATTTACAATATTCAATGGTTATTTTCATTACATTTGTCCCTCCATTTCCCCACCTCCTCTTCATTTTTGTCTTTAGCCCTCTTGGTGTGGTCAAAAACACATAAAAGACCTCTGATGAGGTGTGTGAACTTGAACAAACAAGTCATTTAACCTTCCCAAGCTTTAGTTATTTTCATGTGTAAGATAGAAATAATATCTGCTTGAGTACTAAAGGAGGTAAGTGAATGTCAAAGCACTTTCTAAGCTTTAACTTGTAGAGATGTCATTATTTATAATACTTCTAGTGCTGCTGCTGCTCATAAATTGATCCTCTGTTTTACTATTGTGAATAAAATGCCTTCTAATAAATTACTGTTTTGGACATCTATGGAGAAAAATGAAAGGGAATTGCAGACGTACATATGAAAAGACATGTATATTAAAATGTTTAAAAACATTCATAACTTTTGGCACAGGAATCTTATTTCTAAAAACATATCAAAATATGTATCCTATATTTTACATAAGGACATCCATAAAAACACTGTTTATTATAGCCCCCATTAAAACCAATCCTATATCCATGAGTAAATCATTATCTAGCCATCAATGAGATACTATGTGGCCATTCACAATGGTGTTTTGGAAAAATATTTAGTGACTTAGGAGATGCTCTTATTATGTTGTAAAGAATAAAAATAAAGCCAGATACAAATTTACTTTTTTTTTTTTTTTTTTAGACAGGGTCTCACTATGCTGCCCAGGCTGGAAGGCAGTGATGCGATCTCGGCTTACTGCAACCTCTGCCTCCTGGGTTCAAGTGATTCTCCTGATTCAGCCTCCCGAGTAGCTGGGATTACAGATGCCTGCCACCAGGCCCAATTAATTTTTGTATTTTTAGTAGAGACAGGGTTTTACCATGTTGGCCAGGCTGGTCTCCAGCTCCTGACCTCAAGTGATCTGCCTGTCTCGGCCTCCCTAAGTGCTTGGATTACAGGAGTGAGCCACCGCGCCTGACCCAAACTTACATTTAAGTTTGTATCTTATTAAGTATTGTAATATTACAGTGCAATATATTCCCTAAATATATCTTAAACAAAGAAAAACAACTGAGATATATTGAAGTATTT
Organism: Nomascus leucogenys; assembly: GCF_006542625.1. Lineage (NCBI taxonomy): Eukaryota > Metazoa > Chordata > Mammalia > Primates > Hylobatidae > Nomascus > Nomascus leucogenys. The sequence continues at coordinate 81,090,495 of NC_044395.1, read as the reverse complement.
ACAGTGGTTGTCAGCAATAGGCAGTATAGATAACTTATGTTTTCTTTGCACCTCTGAGTTTTCTAAATTTTCTTTTAAAAATATATATTTTTTAAACCTGCAGCACCTGCTCCTCTATCAAATTTCAAGTCATATATACATTCACCCAAGGAAAACATTTTTAGTATCTCCTGTGTATCTTTGTGCATCTTTGTACTCTGTTGGACACAGTGGAGACACAGAAATATATATATAATATATTAGGCTTTAAGGCGCTTACAATCTAGAGGGAGAAATTGTTCGTTATACCAAGAAAGGCATGTGAAAAGGGCCCTTAGAACAGTACAAATGAAATGCCACAGAAGGTAACAGAGGAGGTTTCTCTGAGGATGTGAAAGTTAAGCTATTTATCAAATCCCTTAAGAACTGCTATTGAGGTAATAAACAATTGATAGGACTATTTTAATCTGGTAAGAGTCTGCATAAACTATGCCTTCTCACTGGAAAATGGGTAGTATTTTAGCTTTTATTTACTGAATGTCTCCAATCAAATTAAGGCCCGACCTGGTGAGCCCCTTATTTTTCTGAAGAACAGATAAAAGTTAATTTATCAACAATTCATTGTTAGGAAGTAAGATATCTAAGAAAGAATTTGAGAAGTCTTCAAATAACAGGTCATTCAAATCATATGGGGGCACCTGGGTTCATCTTATGATGCTCACTCAGTCCCCTAAACTCAGAGGTATGACTTCGCATGGAAATGAGCAGGAGCTAATGTGAGGATGGAAAAAACACTTTCTATCCAGTTCCAAACTGCCTAGCTAGGGGAGAAAATAAATAAATTATAGTTTCAGTCTATAATGGTTGACCTCACAGTAGAAATACCAATAAAATTGCCCACATAGCTGTCCCATCTTCCACCTTCAACAGCACAATTTTCTATTGGTGAATAAATTGGGGATAGATTATTCCACTTGGATGAGCACTTCTATGTCTAAAGCATGGGCCATGAACTTTAGTTGCTTACAGCAGCCAGGGCAGGCAATATAGATGTGGGAACTAGATGGGTATTAGACCCTGATACCGCAGTAAATTGGAGAGTATGCCTCACCTAGAGGTGCACTAAAGTATACAAAGCACCACGCCAAACATTTGCTTCCCTATATTGTAGCCAGTTTGTTCCTGTACAGAGTGGCCCACAGAAGACATGTTCATCAACACACTATTCACAGTTCCAGGTAAGAGCTATCAATTTATCCACCAATGCTAGCATTCACATCCTGGAAGTGATTCCTTTTCAATGAGGGAGCTAGAACAATGAGAAGCTGAAAAACAGCTCAGTGTGACCAGAGAGCCAAGCGGAGTTTAAGTCTTAAGTCAAGAAATGTAAATGGTGAGGGAAGTTACACCCTACCTAAGGAAATGAATGAGGAGCTGCTGGTCTTCTTCTGATGCCCCCAGATGATATGATGAATTGCTTCATATCAATGGTTCTTACTGGGGCAATTTTGCCCCAAGGGTCATTTGGGAATGTCTGGAGACATTTTTGGTCATCACAACTGGGGGATAGGGGACAATGTGACTGGTACCTAGTAGATAGAGGCTAGGGATGCTGCTAAACATCCTGCAATGCACAGGACAGTTCCCACAAGAAATATTGTCAGCATCCCAGAGGTCAAGAAATCCTGTCCCATGCTCATGGCCAATGGGTGTTAAAAGTAACACATTGCTACGCTGAATCACAGAATTACATATTTGCATGTTTCTTCATTTCTAGGAGTAATCCTAGAGGGCATTTCGGAGGCTGTGGCAGACTGATGGTAGAAATGTTGAGGCAGGAAGCCCTTTGTTACCAAATCAATCCTAGCTCCACAACTGTGATTCGGCAGGTTGTCACAAAGTTTCCACAACACAGTCTCCTGCTCCCAAACCTTCCAGGTCTCCCTACTGCCATCAAGATGAAGATTAGGCTTCTCAGTGTACCTTCCAAGGCATCTCATAATCCGATTATATCCTGTGCTGCAAGCTCCATCTCTAGTCAACACCTGCCACCTGTTCCAGATCTAGACGGTCTTGCCTTCTCCCAAACGTGGCTTGTTCTTCACACCTCCATGCCTTTGCCCATGGAATTCCCTCTGCCTCTACTGTCCTCTCAGCTCCACTCCCCTTCCCTGATTTTGCCAAAGGTAAAACCTCATTCATCCTTTCAGACCCAGTGAAGATGTTATACCCTCTCTATCCCCATGAACCAAGTAGAATGAACCACTTCTTCCCATGTCTTCTATGGCATTTTGTGCTCACCTTTGTTAACCTACTTAGCACTTACTGTCACATGTTTTAGTTGCAGGTGTTTACTTAGCACTTTACTGTCATGTGTTTAGTTTCAGACTGTGCCTGGCACTATGCCTGGCACAGGCTAACCCTCAAATCTTCCCTAAACTTAGTTCAATTGAATCATACTGCACTGTAGTTCTTTAGTGCTTACTATTCATTCATTCGTTCATTCATTCATTCATTCACTTTTGGACACTCACTATGTATTAGGCATTAAACAGGCCATATGGTCTCTCATGGGGCAGAAGTTCTATTGGGGGAGATAGATAATAAAGTCGATTCTGAGGTGAGAAATGGACTCCATAGGCTTCCTGACCATCAACTGCCTCTGCTTGAACTCTCTCTGCGATGAGAAACTCACTTTCTGAAGAAATCTAATCCAATGCTGGTAGACTCAGACTCTCCTTTGATTGAGCTGGAAACTCTCCCCCTGTACCTTCTACAAATGGATCCCAGGTCAGCTCCCTACAGCCATGCAGAAAAAGCCAGCTTGCTCTTTCTCATGATGATGCTTTGTGGATTTGAAGATGGATCTCCAGGCCCTCACTTCCTTCAGTAATTCTCACATGCCATAGCTCAGACTGCTAACTGCTATCATATTGCTCCTACTCCTTTGCGGGTATCCCAGAATGTCTAACCCTATAATTATGATCATTGCCATAATAGCCAAGATACATTAAATATTTACTATCAGCCAGGCATTGTGCTAAGATTTTTTTTTTTTTTGGAAACAGAGTTTTGCTCTTGTCGCCCAGGCTCACTGCAACCTCCACCTCCCGAGTTTAAGTGATTCTCCTGCCTCAGCCTCCCAAGTAGCTGGGACTATAGGCATGTGACACCACGCCTGGCTAATTTTGTATTTTTAGTACAGATGGGGTTTCACCATGTTGGTCAGACGGGTCTGGAACTCCTGACCACATGTGATCTGCCTGCTTCGGGCTCCCAAAATGCTGGGATTTCAGGTGTGAGCGACTGCACCTGTCCTGTGCTAAGCTTTTTAAAGGCCTTATCTCACTTAATTTTCATAACAATTCTATGAGGTGGGTACTATTATTATCTCCATTTTACAGATGAGAAATCTAAGGCTAAGAAGAATAAATAACTTGCCTAGGTTTACACAGTTGTTACATGATAGGGTTGGGATTCACACCCTGAACTGAATTCATAACTATTATATAATACTGCTTTTATGGCCTGTGCAAGGGGCCTTTTATACACCTGGAACTTGGGTAATAACTCTACATCATATTGCATTTTTACAGATGACCGCACAATCCTAGTGATTCATTCACTTCCGTCTTTTTCAATCCTGGTACTGCTAAGGTCCCCGGTTCAGTGCCTGGCAAAACTCGGTATCAATAAATAGTTTTTAAAAAAATAAATCAGGTACATCTTCTAGCCATACCTGCACTTTTTTTTTTTTTTTTATCTTGCCCAAGTACAGGACTTCACATTTATGCCTGAAATATTTAACTTTGTCAGATCCAACTCCTGGCTTTACAATGCTGTAGTAGGCTGAATAATGGCAACCCAAAGATATCAGGACCTAATTCCTGGGACCTGTAATGTTACCTAATTTGGAAAAGGGTCTTTACAGATGTGATTAATTTAAGGATCATGTGATGAAGAGATGACCCTAGATTATCTGGGTGGGAACTAAATGCCATCACAAATGTCTTATAAGGGGGAGGCAGCAGGAGATTTGGCACACAGAAAGAAGAGGTGTGGGCAATGTGACCAGGGAGGCACATGTTGGAATCATGCTGTCATAAATCAAAGAATACCAACAGGTACCAGAAGCTGGAAGAGACAAGGAAGAGATTTTCCCCTGGAGCCTCTAGAGGGAGTGCAGCCTTGCTGACACCTTGATTTTGGCTCAGTGCAATTGATTTCAGTTTCCAGCTTCTAGTACTGTGAGAGAATACATTTCTGTAGTTTTAAGCCACCACGTTTGTATAATTTGTTGCAGCAGCTACAACGAACTAATACAAATGCTGAGTAGTTTTGGATCCTAATTTCCTAATCCAATGAATTAATTGTATCTCCCCAACCTTAAGCCATCAGCAATGTGAAAGATCTTGATCATGTCTTCTATTAAATATATATACTGTACAATCATGTAACTGCCAAAATGTAGACCAGATGCAAGACCACAGGCATTGTCAGCCCAGGCATTTTCAGAATATGTTCATAGGAAGCTAGCTTCACAGTAGGAATTACCACACAAAAGAAGCTTCATGGTTTAGCAAGGAAGTTTGGAAAACACTGGGTTGAAAACATTTGAAAAAGTTTCTCTACTATAGGACTTCTCAGAGCCTTTAGCATGCTAATGCACACTGTGAATGTCCAAGTAGGCATGTGATCTGGTGTGTTTCCCAAGCTTATTTACTCACATTCATTTCACCCTTGGAAAAAGCACTTCTACAAACACGTGTTGCAAGGATCACAGTTAAGAGAAAAATATGTCTGGAAGTCCAAAGCAATTGCTTTGCCGAAATCCACTGGTGGTACTACATTCAGGACTATAACACAGGTCTCCTAATATTGTGTCCGGCATTCCTTCTACTAAACATGTAGAACATTCAAAAAGGAAGCACTGAATGTTACCTTTAAAATAAAGGACACAGATTCTCCAAAGACAACTTTATTGAAAGGAAACTTTTTTTTTTTTTTGCAGTGAGTTAACAGCTTATAGAATACAGCAGTGAGATATGAGAAAGGGTGAATTTTTCCTATCTTTTGTTATTGGCATTGACCCTGAATGTCCTTAGTCCTTTGCAGAAGCTTAAGGGGCTTAGATCAAGGGCAGATTTTGAAATTGAATTTATTCAGATTAAGCAAAACCTTCAGTGAGAGGATTTACTCCCCACAAGCTGTTGCCAAGTTGGGGCTGCCCAGGCCAGGCCCATTTTCCTGAGTCACAATCGACCTGTTTCCAAATTGCTGGCAGTGTATGGGCAGCCAGTTTCCCCAGGACATTAAACATTCAGAGCTTCCTCAGCCTTCTGGATCATTTTCTATCTCTCCAATATTTTGAGATAGGTTTTTTTGCAGGCTGCAGATTTTATAACAATTGTACAGGAAAATGATCCTAGGGACAGTAGCCAGAGATTCAAAGTTTAGAAAAATGCTCCTTCCTTATCAGTTTGCAGTTGACAAATGACAGTGAGATTACTTCTGGCAAGGAGGATATTTTCCCATAACAATCTAGAAGACAGAGTGCAGTTGGAAGGCCAGCGTTACGAGTAGTTGTTTGGGGATTTTTCTTTTAACGCCATATTCTCCTGGTTTACCAGACGCTACTTTTATTCTTCAAGCCTGAAAAATTGCCACTGATTCTGAGAGATCTGCTTGTGGCAGAAATAATAGTTGTAGAGATATCTCTCAGAATAGATGTCCTGCTTCTGGGATACAACATTATCCACCTTCTATTAATAGTTCAAACCTACTTTGCTTTAAGACCTAGCATTTGGAAGGCCTTAAGTCTCAAGTTTTGTTCTTTCATGTTTATATTTTAAATGTAGTTTTTGTGGATGTGTTTCAAAAGTAATGCATATTTCTTTTAGAAATGTTGAAAATACAAGAAAAGCATAAAGACAGAAGTTAAAATCTCCTCTCTTCTGGCCACTAAGAGATAAAGATCATTAACACTGTAGGCTCCTTTTAGAGTCATTTAAGAATATCTCAGCAGGATGCTGATGAGGGCAAACTTTGAGATTAGTCCCTCTAATCCCCACAAAATGGAAGGTAGTCTGTGTGATTCAGCTCTGTATCAAGCACAAAGAGAATCATCTATAATTCACTGAGCTACTATTTTTTTTTAATTATAGTTTGTGAAACTGGATGGGGTCTGTGAACCCCAATGAATAGATGAGGAAACTGAGAATCAGAGAGTGGCTGACTGTCCCGATCACCCAGCATTTCAGTAGTAGAGCGGAGAGTGTGAATCTCTTCTGATTCTCATTTAGTGTAGTTTCCCTTGTTGTAACAGCTGTCTCACTACAGAAAGAATTCTAGCTATAAAATTCCATTTGAGTAAGAACATTTGGCTATGCCCTCAAAGCACGGGCAATTTTCATGCACCAATTTGGCATTATGGAGAAAGAAATGATCTCCACATAAATCCAAATTTCCAAACACCTAAAGGTGAGCTCCTTTAAGCCCAAAGACTTTTATCTTAACTTTAACACATTTCAGTGAAAATTATTCTAAATATACCTTTTGAAGGTCAGGCACACAATAACATTTAATAGTTTCTTAATGACTCAAAATCATAAGCATCAGTTTTTTTTCTGTGCTATAATACAGTGAGACCTTCTGGGATTGGTAAATCGTAAAACCCCGAACTGCTCTAGACTGCTAAGCTTTTATAGTTTTATGTTTGCTTTATATGGATTTTCTGTCTCTCCCTGCACAATCAAGCTGTCAGCTCTTATTTCTTGCTGCTCCCAGTATGTCCAAGATCTTCTCTTTATTTGTTTCCCATCTGCTATGCTGCTTCTAATCTGCATGTGCAGGGGAAGCAGATACTCATGTTTGTTAGAAACATTTGTAATGTAAGAGTAAGTAGGTTCTGAGTGAGTACTGAGGGTCATAAAATTAGTGAGCAGACTTAGGGACATATATTTTGGTTACTCAGAATCCTCGTTAAGTTTATATTCTTTTTAGATTGGCAAATAAATGATGTCTAGATAAATGATACAGGACAGTACTTTAAAAAATAGGCATAAAAAACGCAGACATCCTTTGCTTATTTATACACATCAGTCTTTCCTTGGGAAGTGAACCAAATCTCCAAGCAACAGAGTGGGTCCCGGGTTTTTTAAGTTATTTCTTTCATTTCTTTTAAATTTCTAAAATCAATTTCCAACTTAAAAGTGGTCTTTTCTTTTTTCTTTTTTTTTGAGACGGAGTCTCACTCTGTCGCCCAGGCTGGAGTGCAGTGGCGCAATCTCGGCTCACTGCAAGCTCCGCCTCCCGGGTTCACGCCATTCTCCTGCCTCAGTCTCTCCGAGTAGCTGGAACTACAGGCGCCCGCCACCACGCCTGGCTAATTTTTTGTATTTTTTAGTAGAGACGGGGTTTCACCGTGGTCTCGATTTCCTGACCTCGTGATCCGCCCGCCTCGGCCTCCCAAAGTGTTAGGATTACAAGCGTGAGCCACCGCAGTGGTCTTTTCTAAATTCAAATGGAGAGTAAATGGAAACTCAGCCAAGGTATCACTCATGAGAGACTGGCAAGTACAGAGGACATATCTCTAAACATTGAGGCTGTTTCTCTCCCTAGCAGCTGCTATCTTCCCTCTGCCAGTGTTTTCATTTCTTCACTTGTTGCTTGTGTGTTTTTGAAAAAATTTAAAATATTTCCCTTCATTCAAACTTTAAAATGCAATCTTTCTTTTAAATAATTGATAAGACTGATTTTTCCTCCTGTCACAATATTTTCTCCCAGATTCCAAATTTCTAAAAATACAGTCACCAAAAAACAAACAAGTAAACATGATGGACTTGAAAACTTCAAGCTCGCTTGATGCTGAAATCATTTTTAAAGCTACCATTAGCAATGGTGCTGTGGGAGCGATATGGGCTTTAAAAGCCAAGCGATTTGCAAAATTATGTTAAGACAAGGAATTACTCAATGCAAACACCTGCTTCAGAGTGATCATCAAATTATTCACAGCCTAGCTATGACCCTGCAAGCTGACTTCCCTGAAAGCTGACTTTCCTTTACTCCTACTCTGTGGTCGTTTGCATTTATCAGTAAACACCCACAGACCCACTACCCTTTGCTAAACCAAGAGGCCAAATTAAACAACTCACACTGGAGTTAATGATGGGTTGTAATAACAACAGCCCAGAAACATTTGAATGGTGCATTAACAATTTGCAAAGGACTTCACACGCAGGATCTCACTTACACTTTGTAATCACTCTACGCTTAGGCTGTTCCCTGGGAAAGTTGCCACCAATGAGTTTTCCCAAAGAATGTGCAAAACTTCAAAATAAAACTGAGGTTAATATACTACCCTAAGTCTCCTTTCTACTGTCTCCTCCCCCTTTTTCTTTCCAGCTGTCAGTTTTTAAAGTGTATGTTTTAATTTTCCACGGTTGACCACATCCAAAGCTGTTTTAAGAGGCACGGGATTCTATTCTTCTCTAAAATCTATATGCAGCCGTGGATTACCACAGCTGGTTGTGGTAACATTTGCAAATTCTAAACTATCTAAGACTATTTCTAAGGCTATTGTGAGTGACATTAGGCCCATTTCTGGCAAGAAATCCTCTAGTTGTAATGTATACTATCTTAAATGGTCTTTTTGTGACCATGGTCTCTACCCTTAAACAAATGAAAGGCATATTTCCCCTGATGGGTGTCCCAAGGAGAGCTTGGGAAGAAATCATCATTATCAAGGCAGTTCACCCAGACACACAGACTTGCTTGTTACCGTATTTAAAGAAGTGGCCACAAAGAAATAGTCATTGGATTTACAAAAGGGGGAACCTAGTATGCATTTCCAAGGAATCACATTTTGGGGAGAATTACAGAATAATTACACATATGCTTAGATCACGAGCATTCAATGAAGCGGACAGTATTTTGAGGATTTAAGATGTTGGTGTTGTGGTCGTCTCTAAGAAACCGGGATAATTCAGACATTCAAATGCAAAACCGCACCATTTGGAGAGTGTAATACGGTCTGTTCTGGTCACTGTTACAAATTCGGAAAGGATTCCCTGGCTGCAGACATTAGAGGCACTTAATACTTAAATCTGTTTCCAAATGTAAAGAATAGAACAAAAGTGCTGGGCATTAATGAAACGTATCCTGACACTGGTGTGCTGACACATTTCATTAAAGTGTCACTTTGGGAGAGTAAAAAATAATGACAAGAGCTTTGCTGTGTGCAACTTGATAAGGTCCTCAGATGAAATATCATTAACTAATAACACATTAAACATCCATTTTAATGCTATCAGGGTTTTCAGATCGGGACTGAATTAATTTCATGCCTAGGATGTTTCCTATAACCAATTACTATAAATAAATCTCTTTCATTGGTCTAAATACTTATTATTTATTCATGTTAGTTTTATTTTAACTTCCAGGAAATCAAGTATTGTTAGAAATTACCTTAATAAAATACTTTGACATATCAAATATCTTGTTTACTTATAAGGCCAGCCATAAATTATTTCCTGAAGGAATGTATTTTGTGAATATTTAAAAATACAAACTTTCTCCATTTTTGTTGGGTAACTGGCAAAATAATTTTCTATTGAACTCTAAAATGCATAAGTGCTCTTCTACACTCAAAATAGTTTCTTTAACTAAAAATTTGTGATAAAAATACTTAACAAATGTAGTCCTAAAACTCAGCATTTTATAGGTTCAAAAAGACTGCCAATTTAATGTTCCAGTTTAAAGCTAAGTTGTTTTCTAGAAAATTTTCAATACGTAAATATATGTAATTTGTATTTTTAGTAAATTTTAAAAACTTCCTCTTCTAAGATCTTGTATGCAAAATATCAAAATAACAAAAACTTTGCAACTTTGATAGCCACTTCGATACTCTGGCAGATTTAAATAGTGTTTTCCACATTTACATATTTGTTTGGTTTTGTGCAGAAGAGTCGTTTGGTGAAATGAAGCAAGACAAGAAATTCTCCCAACAGGGCCTATGCAGCCAAGAATCAAGTTGCAAAGTAACACACAACAGGAGAGATGAAATAGAGAAATTAGTCCACAACAAAACAAGAAAATTGCTCAAGGAACTTGGAGCTGTCAGTCTTGCAATGTGAAAGGTTAATCACAAGATTTAAAATCTAATCTTGCTTTCAAAGGCAGCTCATGTAATTGTATACATTGTGAAGGAACATGAGAACAGTGGGAACAGAAAAAAATTTAAACAAGTGGGCTTGATATAAGCTGTAAATTTAATATGGAGAAATGTAAAAACTTAGCAAGAGTAAGCGCAGACCTCAGTAAAGAGCCAGGGACCTGGGACAGCGGAAATGGCCACAAATCGCCACCTTGAAAGGAAAAGAAACTTTAAATTTTGGATAAACATGTATTCGGATGGGATACTCCCTAAAAGACCCATTAAATTAAATTCCATTCATTCATGTTGTCTAACCCATATTTATAGAGGACCTATCATTTGCTGATACCATGGGAATACGAAGATAAATGAGACACTAGAGGAAGAAAGTCATAGTTTCCTGGAGCATGAAGCAGAAAGTTTAGAAGTGGAAGAACTCACTCCGTAAAGGGGATAGCATTTAAACTATGCCTTGAAGAAGGGCAGGACTTGGTCATACGGAGGTGGGAATGGGAAAACACAGCTGGCAGAGGCAACTTCAGGAACAGGACACTAGACTATGCACAGAAGCTAGGGAGCACTTCAGGCTGAACAGCAGTGCTGGCTTCCTATGTGGGAACAGTGGGGGCTGGAAAGGTAAGAGGCCTGGAGGAGTTTGGCTTAATTCTATGGAAAGCAGGAAACCTTCCACTGGAGGTTTTGGAGTCCAAGAATAATATGATGCTAAAGGTGAATTTATTTATTTTTAAAATTTCTAATTTTTTTTTTTGAGACAGCATCTCTGTCTACTAGACTGGAGTGCAGTGGCACAATCTTGGCTCACTGCAACCTCCACCTCCTGGGTTCAAGAAATTCTCCTGCCTCAGCCTCCCAAGTAGCTGGGATGACAGGTGTCTGCCACCATGCCTGGCTAATTTTTGTATTTTTAGTAGAGACAGAGTTTCGCCATGTTGGCCAGGCTGGTCTTAAACTCTTGACCTCAGATGATCCGCCCCCCTCAGCCTCACAAAGTGCTGGGATTATAGGCGTGAGCCACTGCGCTCGGCCCAAAAGTTAATTTGACAACTATTGTGAGGCAATCTAGAAGAGGAAGAGGATAACATAATCTTAGCAGAATATATTTCAACATAGCAAAAATGTAGAGGTCTATATTCTTGGACTAGAAAGTACAGAAGCCCTATTTATGAGTTAAGTGTTTCTAAATTCCAGGACTACCACTTCTTGTTAACTGGAAAAGCAGTAAGAAAGAGGTGCCACTGAGGAACATGTGTTTTATTTATTTATTTTTTTATTTTTTGAGACGGAGTCCCGCTCTGTCGCCAGGCTAGAGTGCAATGGTGCAATCTTGGCTCACTGCAACCTCCACCTTCCGGGTTAAAGCAATTACCCTGTCCCAGCCTCCTGAGTAACTGGGATTACAGGCATGCACCACCACGCCAAGCTAATTTTTGTATTTTTAGTAGAGATGGGGTTTCACCATGTTGGTCAGGCTGGTCTGAAACTCCCGACCTCGTGATCTGCCCACCTCGGCCTCCCAAAGTGTTGGGATTACAGGCGTGAGCCACCACACCTGGCTGGAGCCTGTGGTTTATCAAGGGACAGTGAAGGCCCTGACCAGTTGGTGTTCTCAGAGCAAATTCCCTGGTTTCCCCAGAGAGAGGTGCAAGTTCTTGAGTGGTTGGGGGAGGGGGGGTGATAAATGCCAGGGACTGAAAATAACCAACCCCAAGGGCATATGTAATTCCCCCATCATAACATAAATTTGAATTTGGGTACATCCCAGATCTCAAGCCCCAATCATGATATACAATGGCTGGCCAATCCATGAGCACCACCACCCCTGCCTAGAATTGTGCTAATCAGGAGAAAAACTGCCTCTGCATTAATATCTAGGAAGGAAAGCAGCTCTCACCATGTTGGCAAACACATTTAGGGGCTGTTGGTAATAACTGTATGATGTTAGGGTGTTGGGGAGACAGTACAAAAATGGGTAATGGACAAATGAGTAAAAGAAAAAATGTCTTGGTTTTCATAGACGTATTTCTTTATCTGTCATATTTATGCAGTATTTTATACTTTTCAAGGTGCTTTTAAATATCCGATACTATTTCATTTCTCCTAATAACTCCATTATTTCCATTTTACAGGAAGAGTTATAGAAGCCCAAAGAGGCTGTGTGATGCATCTGACAGCCACTTGGCAGAGGAATGAGAACCCAGATCCCTGATTTTTTTATTCCTCTACCACTACATCACCTGGTCTCCTACTTATATAAACAGATTTTTTATTGAGAGCCTATTCTATAGAGGCCATGCTTTAAATCTGAGGAAAACCTATGTTCTGTGAAAACGCCCCTGCACAGAGCCCTCTGGTGGCAGGTAAATTAAGAATTATAAGGTAGGAAATTGAGAAATGTTTAGGATCTGATTTTATGGAAAGAGGAGGATATTGAAATATAGAAAGTTGTTCAGAAAGGCTTATCTAATCTAGTTCTCTCACTTGGCATATTAAGAAATTGATGCCCAGAGAGGTCAAGCAATGTGCTCCTGGTGGCACAGCATCCCAAATCAGCACTTGTCTCCAATCAGAAAGGCACCTCTCAGCATCTTCCTCATTCTCATTTCTCTTAAAGAAGATTAACATTTGCCCCCTTATCCCCTTTTGAGCTTGTTTTTTTATTTGTAAGCTAGGAATAGGGATAGTTCTCACCTCATTGGGTTGTTTTAGAGACTGAATGAAATAATGCAAGTCACACATTTAGCACAAGCCTGCCATGTAGTAAACACTCAATGTGTGGTCATTATTATAATGCTTAATGAACCATCTCTGTCTTGATGTACTCAGAACCATTAACCCTAAAGCTTTGTGTTCGCCCTCATCTGTAAATCAGAAATAAAAAATATTTTCAGGGAAAGTGAGTGCTTTAAAGATGGTTTCTTCTCCAAGCTGAAAATAATGATCACATAACCTCTGAGACAGCATCTCTCAGTGTGCCCAGGGATCCTGGTTATTCTTCCAGGGTTAATGAGATTGATTCTTCTTGGGGCAGGGCCAAAGGAATCTACCTCCTGCCCATTTTCTGAATGCAACCTCAATCCCATGGGTGGATCAGGGAAAAGGAATTGCAACATTTCCCCGTGCTTCTCCATCTGCTCCTCAGTGCCTCTTCTAAGTTGCTCAGTTAAGAGGCATTGTTAGCACCTCTCATCCTCAGTTGTAAAATGGAAGTCAGTAAAAATGCCTTGCCCTTCCTAACCTCAGTGAAGATATGAAGAGCACAAGCAGAATACAGTAGCCTCACTTAACAAAGGTGACAGAGGTCAGATCTCAGTGAGGCTGACAAAAAAAGTTTGTGGGGAACAGTACTGGAAAGCAGAAAGCTACTTGGTGGAAGAGTGCTATAAATCTGCATGGGGTTCTATGAGTCTCTGATGGAATATTAAGCTGAGACGCATAGAGTGAGACTTCACAAAATCAGGCAAAGGACAACTGCTGGAGTGCTATAAGCTGAAAAATTACAGGAGCTTGCACAGGGATGGGAGACATTTGAGCTCTCCAGAGTAGTGGACCTGACAGAATATCAAGAATATTTCACAGAGACCCCACAAAGGCCACAGCTTCAAAGTACAATCATGCGTCTCTTAATGATGGAGATACATTTTGAGAAATACATCATTAGGCAATTTTTTTCATTGTACAAACATCATGGACTGTACTTATATAAGCCTAGATGGTATAGCCTACTACACACCTAGGTGATATGGAATAATCTGTTGCTCCTAGGCTACCAACCTGTACTACATGTCACTGTATTGACTACTGTATGCATCTGTAATATAGTGGTATTTGTGTATCTAAAAATCGAAAAAGTATGGTAAAAATAAGATAATCTGGTATAATATGGTACTATAATCTAATGTATAATAAACTATAGGGTTAAGTTAGCCTAAGAGTAAAGAGTTTTCTAGTCCCACCCAAATAGAGATTTTTTTAAGTCTTTATAGGATAAATCTGATCTTACAGAAAATTAACTATCTATAATAATAAAACTAAAAACTCAACATGCTTTAAAGGAAGACAGCAAAATCCGGACGCTCAAATATTTAGCATCCACATTGTCCAGGCTATAATTTTAAAATTACTGGCCTGCAAAGAAGCAGGAAAATATGACCCATAACCTGTACAAAACTAAGTAACTAGAACAGACCCAGATAAAAGAGAAATAATGGAAGGAGTAAAAAAGAACTTTAAATACCTATTATAAATATGTTCAAGGATTTAAAGGAAAACATGAACACAATGAGGAGACAGATGCAAATTATAAAAATAAAACAAAAGGAAATTCTAAATCTTAAAAATACAACTTCTGAAATAAAAAATGTATTGGATGGGGTTAATAGAAGATTAGATATAGTGGAATAAAAGGTTAATGAACTTAACATTGCATCAGAGACTACCCACATTAAAGTGAAAGGCTTGAAAATTTAACAGAGCCTCCATAAACTATGGAAAAACATTAAGTGGTAATTGGACTCCCGGAAGGAAAGGAGATGGGAGATGGGAAAGGATACAATTTGATGAATTGATTACTGGATATTTTCCCAATTTAATGAAAACCATCAACCATAGATCCATAAAACACAACAAATTTCAAGAAGGATAAACACAAAAACACACACCAAGGCATATCTTAATAAAATTGCTGAAAACCAATAATAAAGAAACTATCTTAAAAGCAGCCAGAGAGGGAAGAGGACATAATACATAGAGAAATGAATGAAGATAGGAATTATTACTGATTTCTAATATAAACAATGCAAGTCAAAAGATAATAAAGTGAATTTTTTAATGCTAAAAGGAAAAAAATGACTTTATATCTGTAACTAAAGCTGTATTCAATTCAATATTTAGACCTATCTAAATCTGTATTCTATTCTGTTTTATAGGTATAACTATTCTATTTTATATATATCTGGCTAAAATATCCTTTAAAAATAAAGACAAAATGAAAACATTTTTAGACAAGGAAGAATTGAAATAATTGGTAGAACTGCACCACAAGAAATGTTAAAGAAAGTGGTTTAGGTTGAAGAAAAACAATACTACATGGAAATTTAGGTCCACATGAAGAAATGAAGAGCATTAGAAATGGTAATGATTTTTATAGTTTACATGAAACAATAGAATACTATTAACTATAACAACATTATTAACTTATATATAATTTAGTAACTGTGAGAAGTTAAAAATCCATATTGTAAATCATGACATAACCAATAACAAAACGTATAGCTAATAAACCAATGGCTGAGATAAAATGTAATACTAAAAAATACTCAGTCCAAAACAAAGTAAGAGAAGGAAAAAAGCAACATAAAAAAGAACGATTGAAACACAAAGAAAACATAATGCAAGATACAGGACCAAATTCAACACACATTCATAAAAAAGAACTCTAACAAACTAAGAATAAGAGTTAACTTCCTCTAGCTGATAAAAGGCATCTCTACAAACCTTTTGCTAACATCACAGTTAATTGTAAGACCATGAACAAAGCAGGAATGTCTATTCTCAGCACCTCTATTCAACATTATATTAGAGGTCCCAGTAGTGCAAAAAACAAAAAAGAAAGAAAGGCAAACAGGTTACAAAAGAAGTAAAACACTCACAAATGACATCATCTTACATGGATAAAGGTCTAAGAAATGTACAAAAAAGCCCTGTTAGAACTAATAGTGACTGTAGGAATGTTGCAGGAAGGATTCAAGGTCAATATACAAAAAAATAAGTTAAAATTTTGTGTATTAACAAAGAACAATTAAAAAATTATTTCTAAAAATTGCCACTTATAAAAGCATGAAACAATATTAAATACATATGGATAAGCTTAAGAAACTATTCTCAGAATCAGTACAATGAAAACAATACCAATAGAATTTAAAGAAGACCTAAATGTTCATAGATTGGAGGCCTCAATATTACCAAAATGTCCAATTTCAACCAGTTGACTATCTATTTAAAGTAATCCAATTGAAAATTGAAGCGGTTTGTAAAAAGAAGAAACTGAAAAGCTGATTATAAAATGTATATGAAAATGCAAAATAATTAGAATAGTCAAAACAATTTTGAAAAAGAAGAGCCAATTAGGGAGGCTTTTAATACCTGATTTCGAGATTCATTACTATAATAAGTATAGTAAGTATAGTATCATTTGGATAGACATACAGATAAATGGAAGAGAATAGAGAGTTTAAGTAAATATACATGCATATGTATCTATGTATATGTTCAACTGATTTTCAAAAAGCTTACCAATGTAATTTAATGGGAAAAGGAAAGTCTTTTTTTTTTTTTTGAGACAGAGTCTCTATCGCCCAGGCTGGAGTGCAGTGGTGCAATCTCGGCTCACTGCAAGCTTCGCCTCCCAGGTTCACACCATTCTCCTGCCTTAGCCTCCTGAGTAGCTGGGACTACAGGCACCTACCACCACGCCTGACTAATTTTTTGTATTTTTAGTAGAGATGGGGTTTCACCATGTTAGCCAGGATGGTCTCGATCTCCTGACCTCCTGATCTGCCCACCTCGGCCTCCCAAAGTGCTGAGATTACAGGAGTGAGTCACCACGCCCAGCCCCAGGGAAAGTCATTTTAACTAACAGTTAATGATACTGAAAAACTGGATATCTCTATGGGAGAAAATAATGAACCTTCACCACCAGTTTTCACCATATACAAAAATAAACTCCAAATAGATCATAGACCTAAATATAAAAAATAAAACTATAAAACTTATAGAAGAAAACATAGAAGAAAATATTCACTGCCTTGAGATAAGCAAAGTTTTGTTACATGTGATAGAAAAGCACTAACCACAGAGAAAAACATTAACAAATTGTATTTCCTCAAAATTAAAAACTCTGCTCTTCAAGACACACTATTAGGAAAGGAAAAAGCAAGCCCCTTACTTGGAAAAAATACTCACAATACAGATATTTGACAAAGAACTTGTGTTTAGAATAAATATTTTTTAAATGGGCAAAGGATTCGAACAGTCACTTCACAAAAAGATCTAGATAAACATCTCATTTATACTCACATACTATTGTCAGTCAAAAAGCACAAGAAAAGTTGGTCATCATTCATAATCAGGGAAATGCAAATTAAGGGGAACATCACACTTTGGGGACTATTGTGGGGTAGGGGGAGGGGGGAGGGACAGCATTAGGAGATATGCCTAATGCTAAATGACTAGTTAATGGGTACAGCACACCAATATGGCACATGGATACATATGTAACAAACTTGCACATTGTGCACATGTACCCTAAAACTTGAAGTATAATAATAAAAAAAAAGAAAAAAAAATCAGATACCAACTCCCGATAAGAATGTGGAGTAATTTAAACTTATACATTGTAGGTAATACAACCACTTTGGAAAACAATTTGGCAGTATCTTACAAACTTGAACATACACTTTACATATAACACAACAATTCTACTCTTAGATGTTTACTCAATAAAAATATGTGTCCAAGATTAAAAAAAAAATCCTTGAACATGAAGACTCATAGCCACTTCATTCCTAATAGCCTCAAACTGGAAACAATTAAAATGATGTTTCATCGGGAGAATGAATAAACAAATTGTAGTTTATTCATATCACAGACTACCACTCAACAGTAAAAACGAACATACATGAACCTCAAGAATATTATGCTGAGCAAAAGAAGTCAGAGTACATATTGTATGATTCCTTAATATGAAGTTCTAGAACAGGCAAATTGAATCTATAGTTATAGAAACCAGATCAGTGGTTGCCTAAAAGGGGACATAGGAGTGGGTGAATTGGTGGGAAGGGTATAAAAAAAATTAGGGAGGTAATAGAAATATTCTGTGCCTTGATTGGCAAGGCAGTTACTTGGGTCCATGTATTTGTCAAAACTCAATGAACTGCACATTTAAAATGGATGTATTTTACTGTTAAATTATACCTCAATAAAACTTTTTTTTAAGAAAAGGGAAAGCGGAGGAAGATGTGGGAAAGTTATAAAATAGTATCCAGCTATTAAAAGGAATAAGGTAGACAAATATTTCTGAATTGAAAGATATAGTGTTAAGTGGAAGGTAAGAGTTGTTAAATAGTACACTTGATCTCATTTACATTTTCAAAAAAAGTAGTAGAGTGTGAGGGCAGAGCAAGATGGTCAAATAGAAGCCTCCACCAAACTGCCTGCTCCCCCATCTGGCAGGAACACCAAATTTTAACAAGTAACTACACATAAAAAACACTGTCATAAGAATAAAAAATCTGGTGAGCAGTCACAGTACCTGGCTTTAACTTCCTATCACTGAAAGAGGCCCTGAAGAGGCTAAAAAAGAAAGTCTTGAATCACTGATACCACCCCTCCTCCATCTTTGGCAGTGGGCACATGGCACAGAGAATCTGTGCACTTGCTGGAGGGAGAGCACAGAGACTGGGGGACTTGGTATTGAATTCAGTGCTGCCCTGTCACAGACGAAAGCAAAACCAGTCTGAACTCCTTGACGCCTATGGGGGGAGCATTTAGAAGACCCCTAGCCAGAGGAGAATTGCCCATCCAGTGGTCAAAACTTGAGTTTTTCAGCAAACCTTGCCAATATGGGCTGAAGTGCTCTGGGATCCTAGGTAAACCTGAAAGACCGTATAGGACACAAAGGCTGCAGTTTCTAGGTAACTCCCAGTGCTGGGCTGGGCTTAGAGCCAGTGAACCAGGGTGGCATGTGACCTGGGGAGACTTTAGCCAGGGTGGCCAATGGAGTGCTTGTGCTACCCCTCCCCCAACCTCAGGCAATACAGCTTGCAGAAACAAAAGTAACTCTTTTTCTTCTTGAGGAAAGGACTCAAGAAGTAAAGAGGACTTCATCTTGCATCTTGGATACCAGCTTAGCCACTCCACTCTTAGTGGAGTAGAGCAGGGGTCCCCAACTGTACCATGGTACCAGTACCAATCTGTGGCCTTTTAGGTACTGGGCCACAGAGCAGGAGGTGAATGGGGCGGGGGGTGGGGGTGAGTGAGCATTACCACCTGAGCGTTGCCTCTTATCAGATCAACAGTGGCATTAGATTCTCATAGGAGTGTGTACCCTATTGTGAACTGCACATGCCAGGGACCTAGGCTGAATGCTCCTCGTGAGAATCTAACTAATGCCTGATGATCTGAGGTGAAACAGTTTCATCCCAAAACCCCCAGCCCCTGTCTGTCTATGGAAAAATTGTCTTCCACAAAACTGGTTCCTGATGCCAAAAAGTTGGAGACCGCTGAGGTAGAGCACCAAGCAGGCTCAGAGTCCCTGATTCCAGGTCTAGGTTCATGTACAACATTTCTGGAAGTGCCCTGGGCCAGAAGGGAGCCCACTGCTCTGAAAGGTGAGTTCCAGGCATGGAAGCGTTTATCACAAGCTGACTGAAGAGCCCTTTGGCTTTAAGGGAACATTGGTGGTGGCCTAGCAGAACTCCTCATGGGCTGGTGGTGGTGGTGGTGGCCACTGGGAGAGGTTGCTCTGCCTGTGGAAAGGGGAGAGAAGACAGAAGGGCTTTGTCTTGTGGTTTGAGGGCCAGCTTAGCTGCAGTAGAATAGAACACCAGGTAGATTTATAAGGTTTTTGACTCCAATCTCTGGCTCTCAGACAGTATCTCTAGACCCACCTGGGGCCAGGGGGAGCTCACTGTCCTGAAATGAAGGACACAAACCTGGCTGGCTTCCACACCTGCTAATTGTAGAGCCTCAGAGCCTTGAGTGAACACAGGCAGTAACCAGGTAGTGGTTATAGTGGCCCTTTGGAGAGACCCAGTGTTGTGTTGGCTTCAGGTCTGACCCAGTGCAGTCTCAGTGTTGGTGACCACAGGGGTGCTTGTGTAACCCCACCCTCAGCTCAGCACAGATAGAGAGAGAGAGAGAGACTCCATTTGTTTGGGAGAAAGCAAGGGAAGAGAACAGGAGTCTCTGCCTGGTAAGCCAGAGAATTCTTCTGGATCATATCAAGACCACCATGGCAGTACTTCTACAAGTCTGCAAGAACCACAGCATTTTGGGGCTTGGGCTCAACTCCGTTCGAATGCCTGGAAAGCCTTCCCAAGAAAGATGGACACAAACAAGCCCAGACTGCAAAGACTACAATAAATACCTAACTCTTCAATGCTCAGACATCAACGAACATCTATAAGTATGAAGGTCATCCAGGAAAATATGACATCTCCAAACAAACTAAATAAGGCACCAGGGACTAATCCTGGAAAGACAGAAATATGTGACCTTTCAGAGGATTCAAAATAGCTGTTTTGAGGAAATTCAAAGAAATTCAAGATAGCATAGAGAAGGAATTCAGAATTCTATGAGATAAATTTAACAAAGAGATCAAACTAATAAAGAAGAACCAAGTAGAAATAGAACTGAAAAATGCAACTGATTATTCCCTCAAATAAGTTTTTTTAATTTCACATTTTTATTTATTTTATATATATATATTTTTTATTATACTTTAAGTTCTAGGGTGCATGTGCACAACATGCAGTTTGTTACATATGTATCCATGTGCCATGTTGGTGTGCTGCACCCATTAACTCAGCATTTACATTAGGTATATCTCCTAATGCTATTCCCTCTCTCCTCCCCCCACCCCACAACAGGCCCTGGTGTGTGATGTTCCCCTTCCTGTTTCCAAGTGTTCTCATTGTTCAATTCCCACCTATGAGTGAGAACATGAGGTGTTTGGTTTTTTGTCCTTGCGATAGTTTGCTGAGAATGATGTTTTCCAGCTTCATCCATGTCCCTAGAAAGACATGAACTTATCATTTTTTATGGCTGCATAGTATTCCATGGTGTATATGTGCCACATTTTCTTAATCCAGTCTATCATTGTTGGACATTTGGGTTGGTTCCAAGTCTTTGCTATTGTGAATAGTGCCGCAATAAACACACGTGTGCATGTGTCTTTATAGCAGCATGATTTATAGTCCTTCCCTCAAGTTTTACAAACTTTTAGATTTCTCTTCTTCCTCAGGAACACCAATTATTCTCATGTTTGGTCATTTAACATCATCCAAAATTTCTTGGAGGCTTCATTCATTTTTTAAATTCTTTTTTCTTTGTCTTTGTTGGATTGCATTAATTCTAAAGCCTTGTCTTCGAGCTCTGAAGCTCTTTCTTCTACTTGTTTGATTCTATTGTTGAAACTTTCCAGTGCATTTTGCATTTCTGTAAGTGTATCTTTTCAGAAGTTATGATTGTCTTTTCTTTATATCTATTTCTCTGGAGAATTCTTCACCCATATCCTGTATTTTCTTTTTAATTTTTAAAATTTGGTCTTCACCTTTCTCTAGTACCTCCTTGAATAGCTTAATAACCTTCTGAATTCTTTATCTGGCAATTCAGATATTTATTCTTGGTTTGGATCCATTACTGGCAGCTAGTGTGATATTTTGAGGGTGTAATAGAACCTTGTTTTTTCATATTAACAGAATTACTTCTTTCATTTGGGTAGACTGTTTCAGTGAAAGAATCTGGAACTCAGGGGCTGCTGTTCAGATTCTTTTGTCCCATGGGGTGGGACATGTCATGCTCTCCCCCTTCCCCTAAGGATGGGGCTTCCTGAGAGCCAGACTGCTGTGATTATTATTGTTCTTCTGGGTCTAGCCATCCAGAGGGCTTGCTGGGCTCCAGGCTGGTGCTAGAGAATGTCTGCAAGGAGTCCTCTGAAGTGATCCATCTTCAGGTCTCCCATCCATGGATACCAGCACCTGCTCCAGTGGAGGTGGCAGGGGAGTGAAGTGGACTCTGTGGGAGTTCTTGGTTGTAGTTTTGTTTAATGTATAGGTTTTCTTGAGTGCTGGTTATGCTAGCAGTGAAGTTGTCACATGAACAGACTCAGGACCTCTGGTTAGTCAGCGTGTTGCAGGTGGTGGAATTAGCTGTTGTTTTCTCCTTCTTTGGAGTGGGGTTGTTCTGTTATGAGTTACTGTAATGGCTTGAGTTGGTTGGCCTCCAGCCAGGAAGTGGCACTTTCAAGAGAGCACCAGCTGTGATAGAAGAAGGGAGATATAAGCTTGCCCTATGTTGGCTGGGATAAGTATTTTATAAGAATTTTATTTTTGGTTTACACACATAGACTGAAAATAAAGAGATAGAAAAAGATATTCCATGTCAAAGGAAACCAGAAAAGGGCAGGAGTAGCTCTACTTATATCAGAAAAAAATAGATTTCAAGACAAAAATTGTAAGAAGAGACAAAGAAGGTCATTATATGATAATAAAAAGGTCAATTCAGCAGGAGGATATAATAATTATATATGCACCCAATGCTGAAGAACCCAGATATATTAAGCAAATATTATTAGAGCTGAGAAGAGAGACAGACCTGAATACAGTAACAGTTGGAGACTTAAACACCCCAATTTCAGCATTAGACAGATCTTTCAGACAAAAAATCAACAAAGAAACATCAGACTTAATCTGTACTACAGACCAAATGGACATAATTGATATTTAAAGAATGTTTTACCCAACGGCTACAGAATACATATTATTCTCCTCAACATATGGGTCATTCTCAAGGAAAGACCATATGTTAGGTCATAAAGTAAGTCTTAAAATATTCAAAAAATTGAAATAATATCAAGCATCTTCTCTGACCACAATGGTATAAAACTAGAAATCAATAACAAGAGGAATTTTGGAAACTACAAAAACACATGGAAATTAAACAATATGCTCTTGAATGACCAGTGGGCCAATGAAGAAATTAAGAAGATAATTGAAAAATTTCATGAAACAAATGATAATAGAAACACAACATCAAAACCTATGGGATACAGCAAAAGCAGTACTAAGAGGAAAATTTATAGCTATAAGTCCCTATATCAAAAAAGTAGAAAAACTTCAAATAAATAACCTAGTGATGCATCTTAAAGAACCAGAAAAGCAAAAGCACACCAAACCCAAAATTAGTAGAAGAAATAGTAAAGATTGAAGCAGAAATCAATGATTTCAAAATGAAGAAAATTATACAAAAGATCAGTGAAACAAAAGGTTGTTTTTTTAAAAAAGATAAACAAAGTTGACAAACCATTAGCCAGACAGAAAAAATGAGAAAAGACACAAATAAATAAAATCAGAGACAAAAAAGGTGACATCACAACTGATATCACAGAAATTCAAAGGATTATTAGTGGCTATTATGAGCTACTATATGCCAATAAATTGGAAAATCTCAAGAAAATGGATAAATTCTTCTTAGACACATACAACCTACCAAGATTGGACCATGAAAGAAATCCAAAACCTGAACAGACCAATAACAAGTAATAAGATTGAAACCATAATAAAAAGTCTCCCAGCAAAAAAAGCCTGGGGCCCTATGGCTTCACTGTTGAATTCTACCACACATTTAAAGAAGAACTAGGGTGGGTTTGGTGGCTCACACCTGTAATCTCAGCAATTTGGGAGGCCGAGGAAGGTGGTTTGCTTGAACTCAGTGGCTTGAGACCAGACTGGGCAACATGGCAAAACTGTCTCTACTAAAAATACAAAAACTAGCTTTGCATGGTAGCACATGCCTGTAGTCCCAGCTACTTGGGAGGCTGAGGTTGGAGGATCACTGGAAATCAGGAGGTCAAGGCTGCAGTGAGCCATGATCATGCCACTGCACTCCAGCCTGGGTTACAGAGTCAGACCCTGTGTCAAAAAATAAAAATGAAGAACTAATACCAATCTTATTCAAACTGTTCTGAAAAATAGAGGAGGAAGGAATACTTCCAAACTCATTCTACAAAGCCAGTATTAGGCTGATACCAAAACCAGGCAAGGACATATCAAAAAAGATATCAAAAAAACAAAACAAAATAAAACAAAAACAAAAACAAAAAACAAAAAAAACAAACCTACAGGCCAGGCCAGGCACAGTGGCTCACACCTATAATTCAAGCACTTTGGGAGGCCATGGCAGGTGGATCGCTTGAGGCCAGGAATTCGAGACCAGCCTGGCCAACACGGTGAAACCCTGTCTCTACTAAAAATACGAAAATTAGCCAGGCATTAGTCCCAGCTACTCGGGAGGCTGAAGCAGGAGACTTGCTGGAACCCGGGAAGCAGAGGCTGCAGTGAGTCCAGATGGTGCCACAGCACTCCAGCCTGGTTGATAGAATGAGACTCCCACTCAAAAAAAGAAGGCAAGGTGAGGCGAGGCGAGGCGAGGCAAGGGGAGGCGAGGTGAGGCGGGGCAAGGTGGGGCGGGGCGGAGCGGGGTGGGGTGGGGCGGGGCAAGGCAAGGCAAAAAATCAGTGGAAAAAATCAACATTCCTATGATAAAAATCCTCCAAAAAATTGGGTTTTGAAGGAACATACTTCAACATAATAAAAACTACATACAACAGAGCCGTAGCTGGTATCGTTCTGAAAGGGGAAAAACTAAAAGCCTTTCCTCTAAGATCTGGGACAAGACAAGGATGCCCATTTTCACCACCGTTATTTAACGTAGTACTGGAAGTCCTGGGTAGATCAATCAGACAAGAGAAAAATATAAAGGGCATCCAAATTGGAAAGAAAGAAGTCAAATTATCCTTTTTTACAGATGGTATAATATTATATTTGGAAAAACCTAAAGACTCCACAAATAACTATTAGGACTGATAAATTTAGTAAAGTTGCAGGGCACAAAATCAGCACACTAAAATCAGTAGCATCTCTATATGACAACTGTGAACAACTTTTGATACAGGCATGCGATGTTAATAATGATATCATGGTAAATGGGGTATCCATCCCCTCAAGAATTGGCTCACGCTTGTAATCCCAGCACTTTGGGAGGCCGAGGCGGGCGGATCACGAGGTCAGGAGATCGAGACCACGGTGAAACCCCGTCTCTACTAAAAATACAAAAAATTAGCCAGGCGTGGTGGTGGGCGCCTGTAGTCCCAGCTACTCGGAGAGGCTGAGGCAGGAGAATGGCGTGAACCCGGGAGGCGGAGCTTGCAGTGAGCCGAGATTGCGCCACTGCACTCCAGCCTGGGCGACAGAGCAAGACTCCGTCTCAAAAAAAAAAAAAAAAAAAAAAAAAAAGAATTTATTCTTTGTGTTACAAACAATCCAATTACACTTTTCTAGTTCTCTTAAAATGTACAATTAGATGATTGACTACAGACACTCTGTTGTGCTATCAAATACTAGGACTTATTAATTCTTTCTAATTATTATTATTTTTTGTACCCATTAACCATCCCCACTTCTCCTTCTACTGTACCCCCCCACTACCCTTCCCAACCTCTGGTAAGCATCTTTCTACACTCTATCTCCGTAAGTTCAATTGTTTTAATTTTTAGCTCCCACAAATAAGTGAGGATATGCAAAGTTTGTCCTTGCATGTACCCCATATATATGTATAATTACTATAGAACCAGAAAAATTAAAAATTAAAAAAATGTTTTAAGTACGGGGGAGAGAGAGAGAGAGAGTGTGTGTGTGTGTGTGTGTGTGTGCACGCTTATATAAACCCAGAGAGAGTGCCTGAAAGGATACAGAGGAAAGTGTATCAGTAGTTACTTTGGAGAGCATCAAAGAGCGGGGAGGGCTTTTATTTTCACTCTGGGCTCTTCCACACTTCTGAAAATTTTAATGAGCCTTAATAGTTTTAAAATAAAATAATTTTTAAAACTTTAATACCCTCAAAGACATGCTTTCTTCTCTCTAAATGATAGGGTTAATACAATACGATAGAAAAGCATTTATTTTTCCAAATATTTTTATTATTCATACTTTAAAAATGTTTAGAAGCCTATACATGTTTTACTGTAGTTATATATATATATATATATATATGAAACTGATCATTTTAACCATTTTTAAGTATACAGCTGAGTGATAGTAAGTACATTCCCGTTGTTGTGCAACCATCATTGCTATCCATCTCCAGAACTTATTCGCCATCCCAAACAGACACTCTGTACCCATTAGATCATAACTTCCCACTCCCTCCTCACCCCTGACAACGACTAATCTACTTTCTGTCTCTATGAATTTTACTATTCCACATACCTAAGTGATTAATACAATATTTGCCCTTTGTGTCTGACTTTATTCACTTAGTATAATGTCTTCAAGGTTAGTCTATGTTGTAGCATATATCAGAATGTCATTCATTTTTAAGGTTGAACAAAATTTCATTGTTCATATATACCACATTTTATTTATCCATTAATCCACCCATGGGCACTTGGGTTGCTTCCATCTTATGGCTATTGTGAATAATGCTGCTATGAAAATTGGCTCAAATTCCTGCTTTCAATTCCTTTGGGTATATATCTAGAAGTGGAATTGCTGGGTCATATGATTATTCTATATTTGATATTTTGAGGAGCCAACATACCATTTTCCACAGTGGCTGTACCACCTTACATTCCCACTTGTAATGCACAAGGGTCTCCATTTCTCCACATCCTAACCAACATTTGTTGGTTTCTGGGATTCATTTGTTTTTTATTTTTATAATAGCCATCCTAATAAACATGAAGTGATATCTCACTGTGGTTTTGATTTGCATTTCCCTAATAATTAGTGATGCTGAACATCATTTTATGTGCTTATTGGCCATTTGAATTTCTTCTTTGGAGAAATGTCTATTCCAGTGCTTTACCCAGTTATAAATTGTGTTGTTTGGTTTTTGTTGAGTTTTAGAAGTTTTTAAAAAATATATTCTGGATATATAATTGTTTATCAGATAAAGATTTGCAATTATTTTCACCCGTTCTGTGGGTAGCCTTTTAATTTTGTTGATGATGTTCTTTGATGCTCAAAAGTTTTTCCTTTTTATGCAGTCCAATTTGTCTATATTTTCTTTGTTGCCCATGCTTTTGGTATTACATCCAAGAAACCATTGCCAAATCCAATGGCATGAAGCTGTTTTCTTCTAAGAGTCTTATAGTTTTAGTTCTTATGTTTAAGTCTTTGATCCATTGTGAGTTAATTTTTTATATGGTGCAAGGTAAGAGCCCAACTTTATTCTTTCACATGTGGATATTCATTTTTCTTAAAACCTTTTGTTGAAAAGCCTGTCTTTTCCTCATCAAATGGTCTTGGTATCCTTGTTGAAAATCATTTGATCAAATATAGGAGGGTTTATTCCTGGGCTTTCTATCCCTTTCCTTTGGTTTGGTGCATCTGTCTTATGCTAGTACCACACGGTTTTGATTACTGTAGCTTTGTAGTAAGTTTTGCACTCAAGAAGTATGAGTTCTCCAACTTCATTTTTCTTTGTTCAAGATTGTTTTGGCTATATGGGGTCCCTGGAGATTTCATAATAATTTAAGGAAAAATTTTTCTATTTCTGCAAAAAATAATGTCAGAATTTTAATAGGGATTATATTTAATCTGTAGATCACTTTGGGTAGTATTGGTATCTTAGCAATAGTAAGTCTTTTAATCCATGAACACAGGATGCTTTCCCATTTATTTATGTCTTTAATTTTTTTCAGCAATGCTTTGTAGTTTTCAGTATATATCTTTCACTTCCTTGGCTAAACTAATTCCTAAGTATTTCATTCTTTTTGATGTTGTTGTAAATGGAATTTTATTTTAAATTTCCTTTTTGGATTATTAATGCACAGAAATGCAACTGATTTTTGTGTGTTGATTTTGTATCCTGCAACTGGTGAATTTGTTTATTAGATCTAATAATTAATCTAAATAATTTTATGGGAACTTAGACCTCTCCATACAAGATAATGTCAT
This sequence comes from Nomascus leucogenys, assembly GCF_006542625.1. Classification (NCBI taxonomy): domain Eukaryota; kingdom Metazoa; phylum Chordata; class Mammalia; order Primates; family Hylobatidae; genus Nomascus; species Nomascus leucogenys. The sequence continues at coordinate 81,062,607 of NC_044395.1, read as the reverse complement.
CTCTCTAGTGTTTTCTTATTCACCACCTGATGTTTTATACACTGGGTTTTAATCATGTATTTGTTTGTTTCCTATCTCCTTTGCTAGAATTTAAGCTCCATGGGAAAAGGGACATTGTTTCCATTGTTCACTGCTGCCTCCCCAGTGCTGTGGACAGTATTAACACAAAACAAAGGCTTGATAAGTATTCATTGCCTAAATAAATGAAACAGTGAAACTTTTCTAATTGGAAAAAGAGATTATGTTTCAGCAAGCTTGAGCTATTTCTTCATATGGAAAATATTTTCTTTCTATTTCCTTAACAGTTGCAATAGTAAGTGGGTAATACTTGTAGTCAGGGCAAAATAGAAGCTGTCTAAAGCAGGGTTTTCAAGGCATGGTCCATTAATCTATGATACTGGAACCACCTGGTGATACATACTAAAGATATAGACTGTTTCCTGAGGTCTATAAAATCAAGCATCTTTTGGAAATGGAGTCCAAGTATCTACACTGGTAACAAGTTCCCAGTTGCTTCTATTTATACTAAAGTTTGAGACTCACTGCTAAGATGATGATATGACTCCTCTTTGGTCCCCATTGTCTCCACCTGTAAATGGTGGATGAAAATGACAAGAGTAAGATGTGGCGATGAGCAATAGAAAGGATAGAGAGTTCTCACTCATAAGTGGGAGTTGAACAATGTGAACACAAGGACACAGGGAGGGGAACATCACACACCAGGGCCTGTCAGGGGTTGGGGAACAAGGGGAGGGATAGCATTAGGAGAAATACCTAATGTAGATGATGGATTAATGGGTGCAGCAAACCACCATGGCATGTGTACACCTATGTAACAAACCTGCACGTTCTGCATATGTATCCCAGAACTTAAAGTATAATAAAAAAAATATACAGATAAAAAAAAGAAAGGATAGAGAACTAGAAGTCCAAAGAACCAGGTTCAAGACCTGATTTTGACACCTCCTAGCTCTGTGAGTGCAAGCTAGTCATTGTGTCTTAGTTTCCTCATCTGTAGAATTGGTATGATAATCCCTGCTCTGTCCACACTTATGGGGCTATGAAAACAAAATATGAAACCCCCTTATCAGTTGCTAAACACTAAGTTCATGTAAAGAATTATGAGAAAGCTTTTATGAGGAAGAGTACAATCCTAAAAATAAAATATGTATAAATAATTGTAAATTTTAAAATACAAATTAAGAATAAGAACTAAAAGAAACATCTATTGTGTTTACATGTGCCAAACACTGATGTCAGCATTTTACAGGTATTAATAAACTGAAGCCTCATGACATCTTCTGAAGTATTACTATGATTTAATAATAAATAAGAAAACAGAGGCAAAAAGAAGTAACTTTGTAACTAACTCACCCAAAGTCATGCAGCTAGTAAACAGCATAGTTAGAAATAAATTCAAGTAGTAAAGAACTTTCCCACACGAAAGAATTCTTTCAATATTTAGTAGGTTTTGTTATGACTTACAGTTACCAATTTTGAGAATAAAATGCATTTTTCGTTTTTTGTTTGTTTGTTTGTTTTCGTTTTTTTTTTTGAGACGGAGTCTCGCTCTTTCACCCAGGCTAGAGTGCAGTGGCGCGACCTCGGCTCACTGCAAGCTCCGCCTCGCGGGTTCACGCCATTCTCCTGCCTCAGCCTCCCGAGTAGCTGGGACTACAGGCGCCTGCCACTGCGCCCGGCTAATTTTTTGTATTTTTAGGAGAGACGGGGTTTCACTGTGTTAGCCAGGATGGTAGCGATCTCCTGACCTCGTGATCCACCCGTCTCGGCCTCCCATAGTGCTGGGATTACAGGCGTGAGCCACCGCGCCCGGCCCTAAAATGCATTTTTCTAATTTCAAAGCCATATGAGCAGTATATGGAAGACAAAGGAAAATACATTTGTTGTTATAAATGCTATGTAAGTTTCTCCATAAATGGTTCCTACTTTGATTCTGGAAGGCAAAAAGAGAAGGGTCTAGACTTTATAGACACCAACATTATAAGTATCCTAAAAACTAGCTTTGGAAAAGATTTTGACCTCCTTGTTACCTGAGAGGATTGGGCAAGGGGGCAGGAGGGTGGGCATGGAAGATGGAAAGTAATGTCTACCCTTGGTGTTAACATCAAGGAAAGAGAGAGCAAAGGAAAGCCTATACCAAAGGCATGTACGAGCCAACATGAGACACACCATATTTCTAATGAGGTCTTCATGCCTTTCTTGCCTTCAAGTAAAAACTGGAGCCATGAAATTCCTTTTTTGTTAACATAAAGATATGGTAATGCCAAGCATTCATGACCATCAGCATGGAAAATTGATGAAATTACAGTCTGTTCAGGGAAATAATATGGTGATGAGAGAAAGAATCTTTGCCTGTGTCAGGATCTTAATGGCAGCTTTTAAAAACAGGTGAACATTTTCTTCTCCCTTGGCTGAAAAACATCCCTTTGTACAATATGCCAAGTAGATGTCTATGGAGAAAGGTCAAAGGAAAACAGAATGACACAAATAATTGAGATATTTTTAAGGGCATGTAAGTCAGTGAACATTTCATGAGTATCATTTCAGAAATTTTCTGCTCTCAAAGAAGTAGCCAAATTGAAATCATATACTTCTACTTAATGAGAAAAAGAATGTGATTATGTTGCCATAACATTAGGATTTGAGATGGTCATGTGACAAGCATCGGGAAAGTCAGAGTTTAAAAATCTAAGTAAAATCAGCCTGGTCCTTTCCCATAAATACTTTTCAGCAGAATGTGTTAGAGAAATCACTTATTTATGAGCTAGTAGCAGCCACAAGTTAATGTTCAGAGTGATGCATTTCTAGTATATGCTATATTAAAGTCTCAAGTGATTGAAAAAAGTGTCGGTGTATCCAATCATGGAGTACTCTTTTTCCATCTTAAGTACCATCTCCCAAGGTTCAAAGCTGCATAAATGTATCCGTTAGTTATTGCTGTTTAATAAGTCAAAATTTTGTGACTTAAACTCAGCCACTTATTAACTTTCATGAGTTACGCTGACCTGTATGAGCTTTGGCTGATCTCAACTGGGCTCACTCATATGGTCAGCTGCTTTGTTGACTGTGGGTTGGCTGGTTTAGAATGGCTTTGGCTAGCATGACTTGGCTCTGCTGCACATGGTATCTCATCCTCTAGCAGGCTAGTCCAAATGACAGCAGTCAGAATCTCTTGAGGGCTAGGCTCAGAATTGGCACATTATCTCTTTTTTACATTCTATTGGCCTAAGGCACCTTGATTCAAAGGGTGAGGAAACAGTTCATCTCTGGATGGGAAAACTGAAAAATAATATTGCCAAGGTGTAGGATAGAAGCCTTTTTTGCAACAAACCATTATAATTATCTAATTGAAAAAAGATTGCCCCAAATTTACAAATAGACTAGGGTCATCGTTTGACTCTTAGGACATGTATTCCTCGGGTAACAAATGTTAGATTATGTTCCCAGATTTATTCATGAGTCGATTATCGTAAAAGGCTGAAAAAACAATTATGCATTGGCAATATAATTTAAAAATAAATAATGTAGTTGCTAAAAAAATTACGAAGAGAAAATAAACAGCATTAAATCAGGCATTTATTTTTTAGATACAGGTGCCTGAGAAAAGCAAGTTTTGTTGCAAGATGACTATATGGCATTTTCAAGCCACTGGGATATAGTAAGTAATTTATAAAATTAGGAATGCCTTGTCTCTAAGCCCTTTTTTGCCATCTGCTACTTGAACCATTCTCTGCCCACCAAGAAAATGCAGTTTTAGTTCCAAATTCCCATCCCAATTTCTTTTTTTCATTTACTACTGGGAAATTCAGGCAACTGCAATAATGCTTAGGCTGGAAGCCTTGATTCCAATGAAGATTTTTTTGTGATGACTGTAAAAAGAACTTCTGTTCACTTTCAAGTGCTTAGAATTTAATGTCATTTATTCCTTTTCTTTAAATGCATTTTAATATGTTTCAACCATACAGAAAAATAGAGAATCACGTAAGAAACACCCCATATCCATTGTTCAGCTGTATCCCAATCCTAAATTATCATATTCGTTTTATATTTCTTTTAAAGAAATAAAACATTACTGAAACAATTGCCCCTGTGTATCTCTCACTCCCTCATCTTTCTGCCCCAAATCTCTACAAGTAAGAATGCCTCAGAGTTTGATCCTAGCCCCTTTTCCTCAACTGTACTTTCCTCCCAGGTTATCTCAGGCATTCTAATGGCTTAAAATCAGAAGCATACACTCTCTTAAAATTACTCCTTCACACAGGACAGTAGGAGTTGTCTATCCCTGGTGCAAATAGTAAAGAGTGCATTATCTGTAGACATTTTAGAAACAATATATGAGTGGGTCTAATTTTTATTATCACTATTTCTAAGCAGTATCAGTGATTAAATGGTCCTTCCAAGGTTGGGAGGGGGGATCTTTTTAAAAATTTAACTTATGGGCTGGACGCGGTGGCTCACGCCTGTAATCCCAGCACTTTGGGAGGCCAAGGTGGGTGGATCATGAGATCAGGGGTTCGAGACAAGCCTGGCCAACATAGTGAAACCCCATCTCTACTAAAAATACAAAAATTAGCCCAGCATGGTGGCACATGCCTGTAATCCCAACTCCTCAGGAGGCTGAGGCAGGAGAATAGCTTAAATCCAAGAGATGGAGGTTGCAGTGAGCCAAGATTGCACCACAGCACTCCAGCCTGGGCAACAGAGTGAGACTCTGTCTCAAGAAAAAAAAATTAACTTATAAACAATGGTTACAGTTATTATTAAAAAGATGTGAGTTTCAAATTTATACATTTTTATTACTGATTCTTTAATAAGCATTGTATCCTACAAGGAAGAAAATTTGGAGGATGCCCATTTATACAGTCAGCTCTTCTCCTCCCCGTAGGACACAGACAAACTCAGCTATACACATTCATTTCAAGAGTGGTTCATAATAGTTGAAATTATTTAATCTGTCAGGTATGGTTCACTCACTTTCCATATATAAGTAATTTCCAAGGGGTTCCCACTAGTATCAATCTAGTTTAAGCCATCTGAGTGCCATGACCTCCCAGTACCCCTGCATTTTCATCTCTCTTCAATCAGTGCCTCCCATATCCCCTGGAGCAGGTGACGCTGACTCCTCTCAAAATCTTTCAATGACTTGCGACTGCACTAAGCATCATTACCATGGCCTGAAACCCTCTGTGTTTCCTGTCCATCATCATCTCAGAATACTCTCATCCTCCCTTCCTCACTTCTATCTACAGAGGGCTTGTTTCTGATTCCCAAACACCCCAATATGTTCCCTAACTCAGAGCCACCACACTTGCCCTCTCCTTTTCCTGGAAGAGTCTAGAAGGCTTTTATTCCAGTTCTTACAAGGGCTCATTCATTGTCATCCTTTATCTTATAGTTTAAACTCACTTCTTCAGGGCAGTATTCCTTGACCCTGTCTACATTTGTTATCAAGTTCATAATTATAGTGTTTATTTGCATCCTAGTGAATGATTTATCCCCTTCACTATAATGTAAGCTCCAAGAAAGCAGGAACCTGGTCTGCTTGATGTTTAGTATCTAGCACAGTGTGGGTACACGTTGGGCATACAGTAAATCTTTTTTGAGAATGAATGAATGAACTCTCCCTTTTTGCTCTGCATTTGTATGATTGCTATAGAAGTTGCCATGTTTTCATGTGATATACTCCCACTGTACAGAAGAATACCCATGGCTTATGTTGAAACAGCAAGCCTCTGCCTCAGGGTTTTTGAACTTGGATTGAGAAAGAGTCATTCAATTCCTCTCAGGTAGATAAAGTTGTACAGTAAAAAACTCATTGGCTATCAATGACTTTGCTTTCCATCATGTAAGCCAGAAGAACAGAGACAACACATTGGCAGAGAGATAAACAAAGCGGATGTGCATAGAGTAGTAAATACAAGAAACAGCATTCCCGATGGTGTTATTGTACCTGGCTCCAGGTGTTCCTGAGGCCCCACTACAGCCCTGTCCTTGGTGTCTACTAGAAAATGGCAAAATCCACATACTAAAGATCCCTTTTGCTTAAATTTGTTCAGATTGAATTCCTCTCATTTGCAATATTAAAAATACCACAAATGCACTGTGTTTTACCCAAAAAGTCACGTGGATAAACAATAAATTGTTGTGCCCATCAAGTGAGCAGTTTAAGAAGGTAGTTAAGTGAGTGAACATAAGTCAATGTCACTCTTATAAAAGACACTGATAACCTGAACTCACATTTACCAGCCAAATAGGACAATAAGAAAATGAGATAAATGACCAAAGGACTCACTGAGAAGACTCCATTGTCATGAGGCAGGAGGATGATAGCACCAAATAAGAGGGTGTCCTCAGAGATAAGGGGGAGGAATGATGTCTTAGGGCACGTTCCCTTTGGTGGACTTGGTACTTGTAATGATAATCAGACTAGGTGATTTCACATCCTAGAAGACATTCATCCATCAGACATTCACCAAGTATCATCTATCCTCTGTGTGCAAGGTACTAAGTGTGGCCTGCACCTTTGGTTTGGTATGCAGTCTCTGTACTCAATAAGGAGGAGTGGAGATAGTGGTCTGAAATCCAAGCCAAGTTCTGCTTGCCAAACTGTAAGCAGGAGCTGTAACAAGCAGAAAGACAAGGGGGCTAAATGTTTTGACCAAGGGAACAGCATGCGCAGAAGCTTGAAAGGATGACACAGTGACACATAGTAGTTTGTATCAGGTACTATAAGCAAGTCAGAAAAGCTAGCAAATTGGGAACAGAGAAGAAAGAGGTGGGAAGGATGCTGGAAAGGGAAGGAGCCATCAAGGAGGGCCACGTGTTCTACACCAAGGAGCTTCGTGTTTATCCTCCAGGGCACAGAGCCACTGAAGGGATTTACTCCAGAAAAACCATATAAATGGGAATGATGGATGAATTTCAGAAGGCCAGGTCTGGAAACAGGGATACCAGTTAGGAGGCTGGTGCAATAGTTGGGGAGGGGGCTAGTGAGAAAGCAGTGGCAAAGGCAATTGAAGGGAGGAAACAGACTGAGTGACATTTAAGGGGTGAGATGGAGACAATCCGAAGACCATAGGCCCTGTTTGCCCCAGATGATTTCAGTTTACATCTGTTGTCTGGCTTAATTATTAACAGTGCCACTTGCACCCATAAAAATGTTCAGGTTTGGGTGATAAACTGTGTGTTCACCCCACCTGTAGGGCATAAAGAAAGCGGAATCTAAGATGTCCTTCAGGATCTGGTGTGGACATCCTTGAAGATCATCGTTTCAGTTAGTAGTGTAGAGCAAAAAGGAGCAGTTCTGAGCCAAAAATAACAAGACTGTTCCATACTGGCTTTAAGGTGTTTGTGGGACATTTGAGTGAAATTACTGAGTAGGTAGTTTCAAATGTACTACAGTATGGTATGCAATGTTACAAAATATCATAAGTGACTTTAGGGCCATCTGTCATTGTTACATAATTCTTTCCGCTAAAATGTTCTTCCAGTCCTTAAATGTGTGAAGTTCTACACCAGAAACTCAAAATCATTGATAGAAAGCTAAAGGCACATCCATGACACATGGAGAGAGTAAAACCAGTGGATTTTACTGATTGACACTGACAAAGGAATCTGGTTTCTTTTGCCAAATCCTTTTCCAGTGGAAACTCCCCTGCCTGGGATAGAAATATTTTACAGAAATGGCAGCACCCCAGGCTCTCGGAGGAGAGACTGAAATTATAATGTACAATAAGTCAATAAAGGAGCTTGATTTTTCATCTAGTCATTTGAGGCCAAAGCATTCCAAAACATAAAGTGGAAATTCACAGACTGCAATTAAAAACTACACTCCTCATTCTGGATTGAAAATTAAATAGGAAGAATAATGTAAGATAAGCTGAAAACTAGCTTCTTTCATGACTACCGCTTCACTCTATGGCTTCTTAAAATTTAGCATGCCTTCTTAACCAACCCCACCCCAGCCCCTCAACTATACATGCACATACACACACACACCACTGATACTTGGGTTGAACTTCAGCAAAGAGCAAATTTGTCACAGCAACAGCTGAAACAAGAAGTGTCAGCAAGATTGATTAGACTTATTATTACAGGCTCCAGCACCCATCAGAACCATGACAACCATGCCTTCTCCTTACAGCCTGTGCTGGGGGAGCAGTAACCAGCCGAAACCTGCCGGCCACGGAAGCCAATGACACCCATGCTCTCCTGAGCTATTGGAAACAGGCAGCCTACTCCACACCCCACCAACTGCGCCCCCATCTGACATGACCACCCTGCCCATCCTGCCCTATTACCAGCCTCATTAGGTCCTATTTATGCCTGCAACAATCCAAACATCACACAGCAGCACCATCATAATTGATTAAGGAGATCTACCAAAGAGCAGTTTTGCTCAAAGAAATGTTTTTGGAATTCCAGTAGTCCACCCTAAACATGGAGGGCACAGAGTCATAAACAGTATGCTCACTAGGAGATATACCTAGTGTAAATGATGAGTTAATGGGTGCAGCACACCACCATGGCACATGTATACATATATAACAAACCTGCACATTGTGTACATGTACCCTAGAACTTAAAATATTATATATTATATATATGTATACATATATATATATATGAGTGTACTCACTCCTCTCTTGCTTTTAAGTGGGTGAGGTTTAGAGAGAAAGAAGATGGGGAAGAGGATGGGAAATGCCTCATCTAGAAGAGTGAAAAGCAGCATGAGCTTCAGGATACTCTCTGCTACTAACAAGCTGAGTGACCACAGACAAGTCCCTTCCACTTGCTGATTCCTAGTTTCCAAGCCAGAAGTCTGGAAGCACCCCTTTTTCTCCTCATTCATCAGGCACCTCAATTGCCAACTATATTTTTATTAATAAAATCTGCCTTGGTTTTAAGCATCTGTTACTCTGCAACTTAAAATCCTTCACTGGCTTCTCAGTGATGGGTAGGAAAAAGACCCACCTCCCTCTTGAGACATACAACCTGTTAGGATTTACTCCTATAGCAGAAATAGGAAAATAATGACCAAATCAACTGGATTTTCCTGACACTGATCCTTCTCCTGGATTACCTCATCTTTTAACCCCATATCTTCTGGATGCTATGGTCCACCTGCATGGCTGGATCCCACCCATCACTTAGAACTGAAATGTTCACATATATTCTCCCCGTTTTGACCTTAGGACCCCTTAACTATCTTAAAAATTATTGAGAACTCCAAAGAGATTGTGTTTATATAGATTATATCTGTCAGTTATTACTCTTTTAGACATTAGAACTAAGGATTTTGAAAATATTTGTTAATTCAATATCCAGAAAGCCATAACTTGTTAACATAAGTAACATATTTGGGTAAAAATAACTATATTTCCAAAAGAAAAAAATAGGGCGTAAAGTAACATTGTTGTGCATTTTTGCAAATTTCTTTTAATGTCTGGCTTAGTAAAAGACAGCTGGATTTTCATATCTGCTTCTGCATTAAATCTGTTACAATATTACATGTCATGTAGCCTCTGGAACACTATACACTTGTAAGACAATGAGAATGAACAAATCAAATAGCACCTTAGTATTACTATGAAAATAATTTTGAGCCCCTGAAAGACTCTTGGAACCCCCCAGAAGTCCAAGGTCACATTTTGAGAACTTCCGATCTAGTGCAAATGGGAATGAGTTAAACTTCTTAAGATCAAAGTCCATGGGAAGCAGTAGGGCAAACCGGGTAACACGCAGATTTAGAATCAGGCAGAATTGGATTTGAATCTCAACTTTGCCACTTACATGCTATGTAAGTTACACAGGTCTCAGTTTACTCACTTCTAAAATGTGAATAATGCCATCTAAAAATAGGGCATATAAGTGCTTGCCACAGCCTAGGACATGGTAATTATGAGAGAGAGAGAGAGAGAGAGAGGAACAGAGAGAGAGTGTGTGTAATTAAATGACCTCAAAAAGTTATGTGCTGTCCTGACATGTCCTGGCACACTTCGGCTCTTGCTATCTAGTTTAAGGGGGGAAAATGTATAAATGTATATAGCATATTATGGCAATGGTATACCATTGCCATTCCATGCTATGCCATACCATGCCATGCTATAATATACTATGCTATGGCATGACATAGGATGGTATGATACAGTATGGTACAGCATGGTATGGTATGGAATGGTGTGGTGTGGTATGGTATGGCATGGTATGGTATATGACATGGCATGGCATGATATAGTATGGTATGGTGTGGTGTGGTATAGCATGGTATGGTACATGGTACATCATAGAATACCATGGTGAAGTTCCTGCATCCAGGGCTGGTCATTCATCAGCTAGTTGAAAGAGCAGTTAAAGCAGACCACACAAGGTAATGCACATTTACCTGAAACGTGTTATCTTAATCTAAAATGTGTGTAAAGATTCATCAATTTTCCAAAATGGGGCCAATGCTTTTGAGGACAAGTCTTCTCATTGGGGTTCTGTGTTATTACTCTTATATAAACCACACCCAAAAAATATCAGCTATACTTTCAAACTTCAGTTTTTAAGTGTAAGGAGAAATTAAAGACACTTGAGAAGAAATGTGAATACGAAATCCTTTTTAGATTTTTACTATTTTTCCCCAAATATCCCCAGTTTTCTTTAGTTGGATAGCAGTGGCTTTTAGTGGTCAACTTTGTCCTTAGTCCCAAGATATTAGACTTTATTTTTATAGAAACAACAGCTGTCTTTCATTGTGCACTTAAACTTCATTGACTTATCTAATATTTAGTTAAGTTATATATCTACAATAGCAAGAACAACTGGCATAAACGGGTTTGGGAACAAACAATTGACTCTTGGTGAACATACAACTCACCTGATGAGGGCAGACATGCTTGGGTGTGCTACGGAGTGGCCAACAAGCCAAGAGCGTTCACGGTGCCTCAAGCATAGGTCTGTATATTTAATAGAGAAAATGGAAAGTGATGGTTTATCAGAATTGGTTACATGCAGATTGCTTAAGAGAGTTTCTATAGATCTGTCTATACCATAATGGAAAAATATTCAGAAATCTCAAATGGAAAATAGTAGTTGCAGAATACCTAGCTTCACTTCATTGAAAACAAACCAAAAAATCTGTATATGTCCAAATGATATAATGCATAGAAAAAGGTCTGGGAAGATGCACACCACATCCTTGGCTGTAGTGGTCACCTGTGGGGCAAGCAGAGATTTAGGATTATAGTAGAAAGTGAGTTTCACTTTTTTCTCTAGATACTTCTATATTGATGGAATTCTTCTACAGTGGTGATTACTTCTATAATAAAAAAAATTAGTAAAAGAGTAATGCAAAGCCCTCCCCAAATAGTAAAATTAGAGGATAGCAAAACAGTTGTCCTCAGCTGGCTAAGGCAAACTCCAAAGTCCCCAGTGTTTGTCTTTGATGCACCCTCATTCCACTTCTGTGGCCTTCCCCATGTGGGTCCCAGTGAGCTAATTCTGCACTGCCACCCCTCACTGAAGTTAAAGGCTGGCCAAGGAAAATGACTTTTATCAATTAATCGTACAAATATGTCCCCTGATAAGAAAGGAAAAGTGCTATGAGAACAAATAGAGAAACCAGGCCTATTTGGGAAAGGCAGATAAGGGTGAACTGACATCCAAACTAGAAGTTAGCCCAGAAAGGAGATAAGGGCATTCCAAGTAGAAGGAACAGCATATGTAGAAACCTGGTGATGAGAAATGCTGAGCATGCTGGATATTTGAAAGATGAGCAATGCGACAGAATCATAGAAGGAAAAGAAACGAAAGTGTGGTAAGAGAAGCATCTGGAAGAGTGGGAGCCTTGGGGGTGGAAGCAGCTCATTCTCAGTGTCATAGGCCAGGCTAAGAAATTTGGTCTTTATCTTATGAACAGTGGGAAGCCAAGAAAAGATTTTAAACAGGGGAGTGACATGATCAGATTTGCTTTTTGAAAAGATAGTGCTGGTGGAAACATGAAACAGTTCATATCAAATGATACAATTTTTCTAGCTGGTGTTTACCCTTGATAGGAAGGTTAGTGATTGCAGTAAGGCACTAACTAGGGAGCTTCTGGGGACTGGTAATGTTCTGATTCTTGATCTGGGCACTGGTTCCATTGGTGGGTTCAGTTTGTAAAAATTCAGGTTGTACATCTATGACAGGTATACTTTTTATAAATATTATACTTCAATAATAATGTTTTATTTTAAGAAAAGATGATGCTGGCTCTAATATGGACAACCAAGTCAGAAGCAACAAGACTAGAGGCAGAAAGGCCAGTTAGAAAGCAACTGCTGAGGTAGGGGCAAGATGGAGACTTGGGCTAATGCAGTGACAGTGGAGATGTAGACAGTGGAGATGTAGGGGTGGATTCGAGAGTGGCTTAGGAGATGATGGGGAGTAGGGATGTCAAGGATGTCTCCTAGATTTCCTCCTATATAGTTTGATGGATGCTTATACCATTCAAAGAAAACAAAACACTAGAGGAAGACCAAACTGGTTCTTGTTGGTGCTGCTGTTGTCTTAAGGGCAGGGGAGGCAGGAATGCATGAGATGAAATTTAGGCATGTTGAGTTTGAGACAGCATGAAAACATCTAAGTGGAGATGCTAACAGGCTGCTAGATATGCAAGAGCTCATAGGGGATATTTGGGTTAGAGATTTATACTGGAGGATCACCTGAGAAGTTGAAGTCATGGCATAGATAGCCTCAAATAGGGAGAGAGTCTAGTGTTTGAAGGGAAGGGGGCTCAAGAACTTTGAAAAATGTCAGCATTTAAAGGACTTCATGGAGGAGGATGAGCCAATAAATGAGAGGGAGAAAGAAAAGTCAGACAGAGAGGAGGAAATCCAGACATGTTCTATTTGGGGAGCCAAATAGAGAAAGAGAAAGAATGCTTTCAGGACAGCATGGTGAGAAGTGTTTACTGCTGTTGAGAAGTCAAAATAAAATATGAAAATGCTCACTGGAAAAAAAATGCCCTTTGGATTTAGTGGCCCAGAGGTCACTGATGGCTTTATCAAGCACTCTTTTGATAGAATGATGAGGCTACATGCTGGACTGGAGTGGTTGAGAGGTGAGTGGCAGGTGGGAAAATGGAACAATGAGGATGGAGAGAGCTTCTGAGAAGTTTGGCTGTGAAGAGGGAGGAAGGAGAGACAGCAACTGCAGTAGGTAGGGTTTTCTGTTGTTGTTGTTGTTTCAGATGGCACAGAATTGAGCACATTTAAACAATAAAGAGAAAGATCCAGGAGATAGAGGTTGGAAACCCAAGAGATGGAAAAGGAGAAACAATAGGGACATTTCCTGAACAGACAGAATCCAGTGGTATTGGAGCACAGGTAGAGGTTTTGGTTTTAGACAGAAGGTGAAATATTTCCCTATTATAGAGAAGATGCAGAGGATGAGTACAGAAGCTGGTGGGAGTGGAGGCAGCAGAGCAGGAAGTTGGGAGATTTCTCATCTGATAGCTCCTATTTCTTTCCAAAATGGGGCCATTTGCTGAGTGTGATGGGGAGGGAATTGTTACACATACCCTGATAGTACCACAGAAATTCCAATGTTAAACACCCTCAGTCCAGCGTTTTACCTCCCACTCAGTGTTGCAAGCATTCATTGACAGCTCACACATAGGGATGTAACAACACAGGCATTCAGGTGTTACACACATGCTCACATCTTACAGAGTAGCTCAGGTGCTGTAGCACATGCACACACATATTCATCCACCTATTCAGGTGTTCCCACATAACGGCTGCCAAAGAGGTGGCCAATCCAGTTGTGAACAATGCAGGGAGGCTCTAAAGTTCTGGCATGATCTCCTTGATCAGTCACCAGTTTTCCTCCCTCTTTCCTCAGAGGAGTTCCACCTTTTCTCTTATATGGTTTTATTTCGACATCTTCCATTGTGTTTCTACTTTCAGAGTAGGTGACATTCACTAGATGCCAACAGGTTGTAATCTAGCTAAGGCCTAATCTCCAGAGCCTCTTTTGTAGGCAACTGGTGAACACTCCTGATGATATGCCTGATGGTGCCCATGCCCAGGCCAGCATATTGTCCCCGAGTGCTATGTTTAGGAAAACATGGCAATTATTGTTACAAGGCATTTCAAGGCTCTAGTGACCTTGTGTGATCATGGGTCATAGTCTTTTGGCTATTGTCCTTATAAATGGTTTTAAATAGCCTCTTCTTGTTAGGCTTCCATCTCCTTATTTGTAAGTTGAGGGGCTTGAATAGGTCATTTTTCAAGTCCTTTTCATCGATATCATTCTATGGTTCCATGCCTCTTTGGCTTTGACCAAAGAGATCAAAACCAGTTTTTCAATGGGGCAATGTCCATGGACAGGCCAGATCATTTAAGAAAAAGAAACCAAGGCCAGATATGTTTTTTTCCCAATGCCCAAGAGATTACCAAGCCCAAAGCAAAAGTTGGACCCAGAAGTTGCTAGCTACTTAGTGTCTGTGATAGCTAGCTTTATGTGTCAACTTAGCTAGGCTATAGCAACCAGTTATTTAATCAAACTCTAAGCTAGATATTGCTGTGAATATGTTGTGTAGATGTGATTATGATATATAATCAGTTCATTTTAAATAAAAGAGGTTGCCCTCAATAATATGGATGACCCTCATCTAATCAGTTGAAAGCCTTAAAAGCAAAAACTGCAGTTTCCCAAAGAACAAATTCAGTCTCAAGACTGCAACAGCAACTCCTACCTTAGTTTCCAGCCTGACAGCCTGCTCTATAGATTTCAAACTTGCAGCTTCCACAATCTCATGAGCCAATTTTTAAAAATAAATATCTTAACACACATATATGTGTATGTATATATATAAATACATATGTATATGTATACATGTGTATCTATCTACATCTATATTTATAGCAATTGTCTAATCTGATCTATTTATCTAATTGGTCTGTTTCTCTGGAGTATCCTGACTGATGGTATCTGAGAGGTCTGCAGGGAGTAGGGACAGTTGGTGATGTCCATTCTGATGATGATAAATGCAGAGGATGAAAGTGCAGCTGAGTTTTTAGTTTTCATCTCAGAAAGAAGCAACAACACTAGTCCATAGGCTTTGATTCTAAAATCCTGTAAGACTTAAAATCACTGCACTATGTTCAAGTTGATCACTTTTGTTACTTTCCACCGTTTCTGCACATTATCAGTGATAAAACTGTTCAATGCCAAAGTACTATGTCTAGTTTCAGATGTGGCATAAAATGTGCAACAGAGTGAGATGCACCCTACTGCAATTGTACTTAGGAGAGGGAGAATCCCAAAGGGAAGAGCTAGGGGCAGGACCCTAAGTCCCAAGAGCAGGCCGAGACCCCAAATCCATGGCCATCAGGAACAAAATATACTGGAAGGCAAATTCCAGGCAAGGCCCTGAGGGTTAACAGCAGAAAAGCCTCTGATGTCTCCCCTTCCCCAAGAGTCCACAGTTTTTAGCACTGATTAGAGGGCGTGTAGAGATCATCCTCATGCCCAATACTGCTTTTCTCTTCTGTGCTGACTTATAGGATGGTAAGCATCTAGCAGCAAAAAACTACAAACGAGGCTGGCAGGTGCACTCATGACACATGTATGCTTTCCCAGGCAGTCATTCTAAGAAAGCCTTGATCTGTCATGGCCAGCTCCAGCAGGTGACGCTTTCATTTTCCACTAATTCAATTTGTGTAGAAATAAGCATAGCTCATTGGCTAAATCTGTCTTTCTCTTGGAGAGGAACTTGATATGGCTTGAAGTTGCCAGCTTAATTCTCATCTCCTATTACAATCAGGAAGCTATATTTTTATTTGGTTAAAATTAAGAAATCTGATATCTGGAAAAGACCTTAGAACACATCAAGTTTAGCCTCTTCTTTTAATGGTAAGGACCTGGAAGTCCACAGAGAAACACACCCAAATAAGGCAACTGAGAAAATAAGTGGTGGGGATCAGAAATGACACAGTAAGAGATCAATCCAGGGTGCTCAAGTGTGGGGTCAGGTGGAGGTGAGAATGAATGTTGAGGGTGATGACGTGGATGGTCATCTGCCAGTAGGAATGGCATCCTGGTCATCTGGTCCAAACTCTCCCCCAAAACCCCTACACTATTTCCAATCTCTGCTTAAATACTTTTCAGGATGAAAGTCTCACAATTTTTTTTTTTTTTTTTTTTGAGACAGTCTTGCCCTTTTACCCAGGCTAGAGTGCAGTGGCACGATCTCGGCTCATTGCAACCTCTGCCTCTTGGGTTCAAGCGATTTTTCTACCTTAGCCTCCCCAGTAGCTGGGACTACAGGTGCACGCCACCATGCCCGGCTAATTTTTGTATTTTTAGTAGAGACAGGGTTTCACCATATTGGCCAGGCTGGTCGCAAACTCCTGACCACAGATGATCCGCCCTCCTCCAACTCCCAAAGTGCTGGGATTACAGGCGTAAGTCACTGCGCCGGGACCAGAAATAGTAAAAAGGCTAACGAAGGTCAAACAAGAAGAGACAGAATCACAGGCAAAAGGGGCACATTCAGGGTCTTCTGGACGTCAGGCAGGGACTGCGGGGGTAGCTTTAGAAGGGGCCGGAGCCCACCCCTGCATGCAGCTCACGCAGAAAGCACCTGGACGCTCCCTTAGGACCTTTTGAACGCTGGACGCTCGACAAAAACACCCTTTTGAAAAGGTGGTATTCACTGGCCTGTCAGAATTGAGGAACACCAAATTAAGGCCAACAAAACCGTGTTGGGCTCAGAACTGAGCCTTGGTTTTAATCCTGATGCTTTGGATTAATACCAGGTACTAATTAGTTGACCCAAGACAAAGATTTGGATTATTTTCAGATAGAATTAAATCTGTCTCCTTAAAACTTCTATCTATTGCCCCAGTGATTCTTACCTTGACTGCACATTAGGCTCACCTGTGGAACTTTTTAAGTGTCCTGATAGGCAGGTTACACAGCTGGCCAATCAAATCAGAATTTCTGAGGGTAGAACCCAGGTATTTGCCTAAAGCTCCTCAGTGATCCTAATAGGGAGCCAAGATTGAAAACCACTGCATTTGGCTCCATTCTTGTATCAGTCTGCTGGGGGTGCCATAATAAAATACCTTAGACTAAGTGGGTTAATCAACAGAAATTTATTTTCTCATAGTTCTAGGGGCTGTAAGTCCGAGAGATGAGTGTTGGCAAGTTTGGTTTCTCCCGAGGCCTCTCTCCCTGGCTTGCAGAGGGCAGCCTTCTTGCTGTGTCCTCACTTGGCCTTTGCTCTGTGGGCTTGCATCCCTGGTGTCTCTCCCTTTTCTTAGAAGAACACCAGTCACATTGAATTAGGGCCCCACCCCTATGACTTCATTTAACCTTAGTTACCTCCTTAAAGACCCTTTCTCCAAATGTAGTCACATTGGAAGTTATGGCTTCAACATATGAATTTTGGGAGGGCACAAGTCAGTTCATAATAGTTCTACTCATTGACTAGAACTGGTTGGGTTAGAGCACCTTACCCAACGTGCTGTGGCACCCACAGGTAGCATCATGTTAGGCTGTGAGGGTGGCCACTAGAGGCCCTGGGATAGCTACCTCTGGCTTTATGGGATCTACTCAAGCACCCTTAGAAAGCGGCCCTACTGAGCAAGGCTTGATGTCATGCCCAGCAGTTTCATGATTCCCAAAGGCAACAAACTGATGAGCAGTGTCTGGCCCTCACTGACCTTCCCAGAGAGTTGAGCATGGCCTGGATTTCTCCTTTCACAGTCAGCTGCAGGGCACCCATGGAGATACTAGAGGAATTTCAGGTGCCCAAGGAGCCCAGAGCACAGACCAAGGAGGCAGGAGCTAGAGACCACACAAGTGCATCTCCAGGTGGTGGTTTCTACCCTTTCCTTTCCCATATGTCAGACGACATATTGTAACAAATGAGCTGGTGTGTTAGGCAAGCAGACTCTGCAAATTAGAGTTGCATTATTTTGAAGTACTTCGTATTTATATGGCTAGAACAGTACCTGAACATAGTAATCTTCAAAAAATATTTGTTGAATGAACACTTAAATACAGTAAATGAAAACATTTGATTGGATTTGAAATTCATTTAAAATATCAAAGATTTTAGCACTAAAAATTCTAAAATTTAACTGCAATTATTAAAATTTTTGAATGATTATAAAAATAGCTTAACTTATGTTTCCTGTGTGAATACAAGTTTTCACTGATTGTGTTTTTCAGGAATTTTAAGAGCTTATTGTTAAGTAGTCTTTATTAGAATTGTATAAGCTATTTCAAGCTTAAAACCATTTTTTTTAAGTCATGATCATTGAAGCAATGTTCCCCCTTGTTCCCAAGCAATATTCCCAAGACTGAGCCATGGTGCTCGCCAACATTTTGAGGTCAGGGGGATGAAAAGGTATCTGTTAATTAGCTCAAGTGACTCTTTCTATAATGTGTACATATATCAAAACATCACACTGTACTCCATACACACATACAATTATTTATCAACTAAAAATAAATTTTAAATTTTAAAAAGGAATCTGTAAGGCTGAGAAGCAGCAACCAGTGGCATAGGAAAAAAATCAGGAGATTTGGGGGCCTTTATAGCCCTCTGAGAAGCTTGTTAAAATTATACATTTTTCCCCATAATCTATCCACCGGAGTTTTGTTTCAGTATGAAGATGGACACCCAAAATTTGTTTGTTTTTTCTTTAAACAAGCTTAGTGTTGTTATCATAAGAGAAACCTGGGAAACACTGCCTTAGAGCTTGGCCCAATCAGAAGAATCACCTGTGTGGGGCCCTGTTCAACCATGTACCTTCCAGGGACCATATCCCCCAAAACACTGAATCTGGATCCCCAAGGGACTTAGAGCTTGGCA
This sequence comes from Nomascus leucogenys, assembly GCF_006542625.1. NCBI lineage: Eukaryota > Metazoa > Chordata > Mammalia > Primates > Hylobatidae > Nomascus > Nomascus leucogenys. Next base: position 81,043,733 of record NC_044395.1, on the reverse strand, counting down.
GCTCATCATCCAAACTTCAAATTTATTATTCGTTCTTAGGACTTGTTCCAAAACAAGCCACATGGTTTTGCTTTGGAGCCAATGAATTAGTAGTTCTCGCTCCATTTACAAAGGCTGATATGCCATTTCTACAACTGGAGGTGCTTTCTCTAAAACCATGTGGAATTTATTTCAGTTCATGTATGGTATGTTAGGGTCTTGGCCAAGAGTCTTAAGTAGGAACTAGAATTACAATAAACAAACAAACGGGAATCTCTCATGTAGACCTAATGGTAAAACTAAGAATTGAGCTCTTCACCCAAGCTTCTCAGCTGATCTTGGCTTCCTAAAGCACAGGGAGTCATTTTCTCTGAGTCTCAGGAACCACATTTACTTTCCCAGGTGTTCTGAATCTGAAGATGCCAAAATGGTACTTAACAGCCTCTCTTACTGATGTCCCCACACTTCACCCAACCCAACCTGCAGACAGCTGGCTTTTCGGATTCTGCACTGAGGCTTTCTACATTTCCTTACTCTGGATGTTAACTATTCCCCCTTCCATTTGCTCAAAATGGGAAACTTTTTGCCCTTTCTGACAGAAATCATTCCTGGTTGGCCACCTGATGGGTACTTGGGGTTAATTAGAAAATCCCCATCAAGAGTTCAGAGGCCAATATCAGCTGTCAAAATCCCACATTCCCCTCTTTCAAGTGCAAAACAACCTGTGTCTGAAGATGTGCCGGAGATAAAAGGGCACACACCAGCGCAGGGGGCTTCAGCCCAGCCCTATTCAGGGCCCCACCACCATGAATACAACAAAATCTCAATGAAAGTTTTAATCTCCCCACTGCATTCAGCCTAAAGAGAAAAGGGCTTCCTTTTAACAATTTCCCCCCTTAAACCTTTTGTGTTGCAACGCTCCTGAAAAAAGGCGGAGATTTCACTCTGACCCGGCAAGGGCTTTACGCCAAAGAAAGCAATGCACCTCAAACCTTTTGTGCTGAAATAAGAAGGGCGGCCGGCCCGAAGCAACCGGCGCAAAAGCAGCAACCCAGTAGTGGGGCTCGCGGGGACAGAGAGTGCCCGCGTCTCTGCGGACCCCGGCTCTGGCCTCTAGGCCAAAGGGCCTAAAAGGAAGAGTACGATCAGGCCAAAGGCCCCATTGCGCCTCAAAACTGAGGCGTCTGGAGTGGGAATGCGACACGGGTGCATGATTTCCCAGCCGAGAGTCTGAAACGCACCGACAACCCGCAGGCCAGGAGGCCCAATTGTGCCCTTTGTTTTCACTTTGGACTGGAAAGAACAATTGCAACATAAACTCCACTCAAAGGCCAGCCCTCTCCAAGCACCCTTTGGGGAGAACTTCTGACGGCTAAAGGGTTGTTCACAAGACCCTGGCTGGTTGCTGGGAACCAGATTCCAACCGCTCCACCATGCCTACCTTTGGGCACAGGCTCCAGGCCACTCCGGGAGCTGGAAGCGGGGAGCTCCCTCCCGCCCTCTGCAAAATACCTTTTGGTGAAAAGCGCCTCTCCCTCTCAGGCTCGCCTTTCCCAAGAGGACTTGGGAAAAACTTGCAGGGCGCTGTTTCTGTCTTTGGCTGCCTTCGCAATGACTCCCTTCGCACTTTCTTGTTAGGGGTGCTCTTGGCAAAAAACGCAACCCCCCAGCTCTTCCAGCATAAACAAACACAAATGTTTGCTTAATAAATCTGTATGACGTTCTTGTCTTCTTTATTTCTTCCAAAGAGCTGCCCTGAGTGTTTGAAATTAGCGCCTGGTATTAATCCAAAGCATCGGGATTAAAACCAAGGCTCAGTTCTGAGCCCAACACGGTTTTATTAGCCTTAATTTGGTGTCCCTTAATTCTGACAGCCCAGTGAATACCATCTTTTCAAAAGGGTGTTTTTGTCGAGCGGTCAGAGTGCAAAAGGTCCTAGGAGAGCGTCCAGGCGCTTTCGGCGCGAGCTGCGTGCAGGGGCGGGCTCCGGCCACTTCTAAAGCACCCCACCGCGGTCCCTTCCTCACGTCCAGAAAACCCTGAATGCGCCACCTTCGCATTCTTGCGAAGATTCTGTCTCTTCTTGTTTGACCTTCATTAGCCTTTTTACCATTTCTGAACATGATTTTTATGGAGAGTCAGAAACAGCACAAGCAGATACTTTGCCACTGCCCATGGCAAAATTCTTTGCTTTGTTATGTTTCTTTTAAAAATTTGTTGGTAAAAAGCCTCCTTTCTGACCGGGCCCGGTGGCTTACGCCTGTAATCCTAGCAGGAGTGATTGGGAGGCTGAGGCGGGTGGATCATCTGAGGTCAGGAGTTCAAGACCAGCCTGGCCAACATGGTGAAACCTTGTCTCTACTAAAATACAAAAATTAGCCTGGTGCCGTGGCAAATGCCTGTAATCCCAGCTACTCGGGAAGCTGAGACATGAAAATCGCTTGCACCAAGAGGCGGAGGCTGCAGTGAGCTGAGATCGCGCTACTGCACTCCAGCCTGGGTGACAGAGAGACTCTCCCTCAAAAAAAAACAACAAACCTCCTTTCTCCTTCTCCAACCAGTTCTTTTTGGTGTGCATGGCTTGAGGTGTGTTTATCTTCAGGACAGTGAGAGACACTGGGATAGATTTAAAAGATATCTCGAATTAGAGGTTTAAAGATAAAGCTATGAGAAGGGAGTAGAGTGAGGGTGACTGTATTACAGGAAAGGGGTTCTGATCCAGACCCCAACAGGGGGTTCTTGTATCTCATGTAAGAAAGAATTCAGCGCAAGTCTGCAGTGAGAAGTGAAAGCAAGTTTATTAAGAAAGTAAAGGAATAAAAGAACGGCTACTCCACAGACACAGCAGTCCTGAGGGGTGCTGGTTGCCCATTTTTATGGTTATTTCTGGATGATGATATGTTAAACGAGGGGTGGATTATTTATGCCTCCCCTTTTTAGACCACATAGGGAAACTTCATGACTTGCCATGGCATTTGTAAACTGCATTGGCGCTGTTGGGAGTGTAGCAGTGAGGACGACCAGAGGTCACTCTCGTAGCACTTTGGGTTTTGGTGGGTTTTAGCTGGTGCTTTTACTGCAGCCTGTTTTATCAGCAAGGTCTTCATGACCTGTATTTTGTGTTGACCTCCTATCTCATCCTGTGACTTAGAATGCCTTAACTGTCTGGGAATGCAGCCCAGTAGGTTTCAGCCTCATTTTACCCAGCTCCTATTTAAAATGGAATTGCTCTGGTTCACACTCCTCTGACATTTCCTCTCTCCCTTTTATAAGAAAATCATTAATCTTAACGGTTGTAGAGGGAGGAAGATCCATCTTCTGTAACTTCTTTAGGCTGAATAGGGGTGATGATATTCCTGTCTCACTATGAGGGTTTCTTGCATTCAGGGTAGAGAGGAGTTCAATCAGAAAGTATCACTATGGTGGCTGGGCGCGGTGGCTCATGCCTGTAATCCCAGCACTTTGGGAGGCTGAGGTAGGTGGATCACCTGAAGTCAGGAGTTTGAGACCAGCCTGGCCAACATGGTGAAACACTGTCTCTACTAAAAATACAAAAATTAGCTGGGTGTGGTGGCAGGAGCCTGTAATCCCAGCTACTCTGGAGGCTGAAGCAGGGAGAATTGCTCGAACCCAGGAGGTGGAGGTTGCAGTGAGCCAAGATTGTGCCATTGCACTCCAGCCTGGGTGACAGAGCGAGACTCCCACTCAAAAAACAAAAGAAAAAAGAAAAAAGAAAAAAAGAAAGTATCAGTATGGTAAGGTCTATTCACAACTCTTGAGTTTTGACAAAAGGTGATATCTGGAATATTAATAAATGTTTAATTTAAGAAAACATTCAGTAAGTTTGTCCTGTATTTCTACACGAAGAGTAGAACAGTAATATATTCCACAAGAGTAATGTAAAATAAGTATTCTAAGTAAATTAAATTAGAAGGCTTTTCATGAACTGGGCAGCTGTTAGAACTAAGTTGGTATGGGGTTGTTACTTGATTCTGATATATTCAGAATTAGAATACTGATCCAGATTTTTACATTACCTGTCCCTCTTGTTTCTTCTGTGTAATAATAAGAGAGCCCTGGTTGGTTTACAGGAATAAGTAGGGTTAGCCTAAATTGTAGAAACAAACTTAAAAACAACCGATGAGACTAGAAAGTATAACATAGTTTTTGAAACATATTTCTCTCTCTCCAGTTTCTCATTTTTATTAAAGGCAAATCATAGTAAGATTGATTTGTTTTATTATACTTGGCCTGATTATTTGTATAAAGTGTAATAAGAATAATTATTTTTCACATAGGCTTTTTTAAAATTATTATTATTATACTTTAAGTTTTAGGGTACATGTGCACAATGTGCAGGTTTGTTACCTATGTATCCATGTGCCATGATGGTGTGCTGCACCCATTAACTTGTCATTTAGCATTAGGTATATCTCCTAATGCTGTCCCTCCCCCCTCCCCCCACCCCACAACAGTCCCCGGAGTGTGATGTTCCCCTTCTCACATAGGCTTTTTCATTGGGTTTGATGGAACTCTGTTTCATAAGGAATCTCAGATAAGACTTTTTTAAAGTCGAGTCCTGCCATGGGTTTGTACCCTCAAATACCTATGAGTTGGGTAAATTCTTCTCCTTTTGAGGTCCCAAGATAACTTGGGGCTCCTGGACCTGTGAGAAAGTGACATTCTTTACTTAACACAGGTCAGAAACCCTATACAGGGACTGTGTAGGGAAGGTATGAGGCTAGTTGCCCACAGGCCTTTACAAGTTAAGTTTGATTCCTTAAAGGAAAGTACACCATTCTAGTCAAAGTCTTAGTAAAATTAACCAATTTCTCCAATTGTGTCCTGCTACAAAAGAAAACAGAATCTTATTGTACTTATGTAAATAACTATATTGCCATAAGAATACTCACAGCTAGTTTCTAAACTCTGGAGAAATCAAGTAGAAAGAAACAAATATGTTCTAAATTTTGTTCACAGTAGTATACTTTACTCAATTGTTACAAGCTGTAAATAGCTTAAAAGCTTCCTTGACTCTGAAAAACAAAACAAAGGATTAGTAGTGTTTTAAGCAAAGTTAAAAGATTGCTTCAGTTTTTTATTGGTTCAGTTAATTCCATTAACTCCTCTTCTATTTGATATTCATGAACATTCCAGTTCTTCATGAGAGTTCTGAAAGTTGTTTCCTCTATTCTAATGTTACAATTTTCCAAAGTTATTAGAAACCTTTATTTAGGAACATCTGTTAGAGTTCTATAGCTGATTATAAACCACCTTCTAAAGAGGATTAAAACAAGACAACAATTGTCTGTGGAAGATAGAAAGTTTTAGGACAGCCACTGTTAAAGCCACAATTGATAAGGAAATTTGGTTACTTCTGTGGCACACAAAATTTTACATAACAATTATAAGTATTAATAACATACACTAAGTTACATTAGAATTATAGGAGTTTCCCGTAATTTTGGAACATATATATACTAATAACACATTTATGCAAATATAGTCCAAAGAAAGCAAAATACTATTTCATATTTGATAATTCTTCCTGTATAGTTTTTATACCAAATAAGTGAAATTTCACCTTTACATTAATGTACTATTAATGTTAAATCCAATTTTTAATAAAACCTTATAGACATATTTACCTAATTTTAATGTTTAACCATGAGATTCTTATAAACCTTCTATAACCCTTTACATTTTTTTGGGAAAGATACGATCAGTGCTCTAAGAAAAGCCTGTTGTGCTTTTATCCCAATGTTTATGGAAAAACTGAATAATACTGCTTTAACTTTAGCCAATATGTTCACATACAGAATCTCTTACAATTAATCTTTATAATCCTTCCACAACTTGTTTAAATTTTTAGATTTTTTTTTTTCACTTAAAACAATCCTTTAGTACTCTAGGCCGAAAAAATCCACATTCCCATGACTTCTTATAATATTTCACCAAAAACACATTTTACTTTCTTCACACACCTTGCATATAAAGTTGTTTCTTTAGTAGTTTTAATTACATGTTATAATATTAACTCTTAGCAACTTTTGGTGAAAACCCTGGTTAGTAAGCAATTTTAATTGTGTACCAGGTGTGGAGTCTAGTCTTGGACACCAGGCAGAAATGTAGATAAGAGCTGACTCTCTAGTATAGTTAGGGGTGTGGCTAACTCCACATGTCCCCAGGCCTTATCTAGAATCTAATGGCTTTAAGGGAGGTAAATTGAACAATTTTCAAAAGTCAAAGAAACAGTTTGACCTTAAAGTAGTTAGTAAATCTGATATCTGGTCTTAATTTAGATCACATGCCTACATTTTGAAGACATTTTACTTTACCAATAATCTTTAAAATTGTCTTTATTTCCAAAAGATTACTAAAGTCACGTGAACAAAAAGGCATTAAAGTTTCTATTTTTCTGACAAAATATTTTATTTAATTTTTCATATTTCTAAGCCAATTAATTAGAGCTCTTTTATATATAAACATATGACATGTATGACACACAGACAGAAGATTCAGTACTTGTAAGATTTTTCATTGGTCAGTTTCTTAATTGGATTACTGGCTTCAGGGTGGAGCCCTCGGAAGAACAGGGCCAGGAAAGCATCCATTTCTAGGGCCAAATAAGCAGCTGAAGGCAAAGAGAGATCCCCAAAATTAAGGGTATCATTTCATACTGGTTCATGGATCCCCAAAAGGAGGGAGATACTATGGAAGATAGTGTAGTGCTTCTACTCTGTATTTCATTGTAAAACAACCCAAAGCTAACCAGCCCATTTGGTAATCAGCCCATCCCTCAGCGGAGCCTTATCTCCTGAGGGGGTAGGGATGTTTCCTTATCTTCCAGGTGGCCAAGAGCATGTTTCTCTGATCAAGTATCCCTCTGCAACTACTATTAACTACCTAGTTATTACACATCAAAGCTCTCTTATAATGTGAAGTAATTTCTGATATCCCCAAAACTCAAAACCGTCATATAACACAATGTAAAACAGAACAGAGTCTTTGATTTTGAGAGGGATCTATCTGTTTTTAATTCTTGGGGTTTCATGAGGAAAACAGATTTTTCCCGAAAACGGGGTCTGTGGCACCTCCTCTGTTTTTCCCAAGAAGTCCCAGAAAAACAAGTTCCAAGAAGAGAAAAACATAAAGGCCTTTAAACTATATCTATAGCTTGTTTATCCACTTTTAGTTAAGTTGACTTTTAACCATAGTGCTCTTTAAAAAAGAAATCCTTTCAGATCTCTTATTACCTGACTTTAGCCACGCCAAGCAGCCAATATTTCCAGCTTCTGAACTTTACCAAAGGTAACCTGCTAGGTGCATAGAGAAAGGAAAATTTAAGACAGTCCACAGAGAAGAGAATAGACAAGGTCATGCAGATATTAAGCCAGAAATGATTTACTTCCTAAGTGAGGAATTGAACCCGGGCCACCACTGTGAAAGTGTAAAGCCTTAGTTACTGAGTTACAGTAGGAGGCAGTCTCCATTTTCTTTCCCAGAAGAAGTCTAGAGTAGTTAATTTTGAGGTTGTAAAGGGTTTTAACTGTTTAATATGATTTTTAGAGTTGACTATGACATGAACCCTAAAATTCCTGTTCCCTGCAAGGCGGAGACCAAGAGAAGGTTACCACCATGTGGTTAAAAAGTCAAGCTCCCAAGGACATGAAACAAGGTGGAGACTTCATCCAGTTTTTTTGTTTGTTTCAGGGACCTGCAGCCAAGTTTGTTACTGACCAGCTTGTTGGGTCGTCTTGAAACGTGGGGTTACAGGTATTCTAAGCCCATATTTTATTCTACAGAAAAACGAATTCATAGCACAAAGTACAACCGTTTAAGACTAGCCTTAGAATTCTTTTTCACATTAATCAAAACTTTACAAAGGAGATACACACTGGTTTTTGTTTTGTTTTTTTTTTTTCCATTCATTTAACCATTTGCACAGAGAGAGAGAGAGAAGCCAGAAATCTGACTGGTAAGAAATGCTTACCCTTTGGCCGGCATGCCAGGCTTCTGGGTTCCCTTTCTCTGAACGGCCCTAGTGATCCGGTTTGTGGCATCCTCGCCCTGGGGGCCAAGCCGCATCATAAAGGAAAATTACTTGTTTTCATTCTGGCCAGAGTAAAACACGTGTGATAAAACATAAACGTTAGCTACTCTGCTTAGCACCCAATAGGAAATTGGCAAGGCTTAAATTTGCCCCCAGATGGGCCCTGTCATCTTTAATCCAACCTCCGACTTGGAGTTTCAACATGTGATCTCTGGGCAAGATGGTTGCCCTGAGTAATAGAAAAGATAAGAAAGGAAAAGGAGAGAGAGAAAAGCATTGCCTGTGGCAGCGTGGGAAAGGCGAAACGCTCAGGGAGGCGAGAAAGACCCACCCATTGCAGCAACATTGAAAAGTTCAGGCGGCTGTTTCTTGGTAGCAAAGGGATATTTTCCAGCCAGCCTGTTAGCTCTCGAGTTTCCCCTTTTAGGGAGGAAAAAGGTCCCTATGTCCCAAGATCCTGTACATGCCTAACCCTGTCACCCACAGCCATCAGCAAAGAGTGCAAGGCAGATTAATCCAAAGAGAACAGCAGTTAACATCCCATAGTGCCAAAGCTGTTCTTAACAGAGAGAGACTTTACTGGGAGAGGCCTCTAACCCCCTAAATCTTAGAAGGGACTCTAACCCTCCTAAGTCGGGCCTCTTACTTCAAGTCAAGCATCCTTGCCTTTTATTAAGATGGTCCTCTAACCCACTCTGTCTTAGGAGAGACCCTAACTCCCCTGAGTTGGGCCCCTAACCCAATCCCATTCTTTACCTGGGTACCCTACCACTTACCCAAAGTCATCCAGTCAGTGCTACAGTCTATTTCCTTTGGGTTGGGCAGGGGGTCTCCTTAGTACTGTCCCTTTTGTGGTTCCCTAGAAAGATGTTACCAGACCCCACCACTTACCGAAAGTTAGCCTTTGGGTCGGGGGTTTCTACAGTATAGTCGCTTCCTTGGTGGCCAGAAAGATGTTACAGGACCCCAACACTTACCCAAAGGTAGCCACTGGGTCAGGGCTTCTGCACTGTAGTCCCTTCATGGTCACCAGAAATATGTTACAGGACTGGGGTCCTGATCCAGACCCCAAGAGAGGGTTCTTGAATCTCGCATAAGAAAGAATTCAGGGTGAGTCTGCAGTGCAAAGTGAAAGCAAGTTTATTTATAAAGTAAAAGAATAAAAGAATGGCTACTCCGTAGACAGAGCAGCCCCAAGGGCTGCTGATTGCCCATTTCTATGGTTATTTCTGGATGATATGTTAAACAAGGGGTGGATAATTCACACCTCCCCTTTTTAGACCATATAGGGTAACTTCCTGACGTTGCCATGGCATTTGTAAACTGTCATGGTGCTGTTGGGAGTGTGGCAGTGAGGACGACCAGAGGTCACTCTCGTCGCCATTTGGGTTTTGGTGGGTATTAGCTGGCTCCTTTACTGCAACCTGTTTTATCAGCAAGGTCTTCATGATCTGTATTTTGTGCTGACCTCTTGTCTCATCCTGTGACTTAGAATGCCTTCACCATCTGGGAATGGCGCCCAGTAGGTCTCAGCCTCATTTTACCCACCTCCTATTTAAGATGGAGTGCTCTGGTTCCTACGCCTCTGACAACTGCGTGATTTTGTTTTGTTTTGTTAAGACAAATAATAACAAAGGTCAAATAGCATTTAAAACTAATACATAGATGTGGGTCATATGTCATATATTTTTCAAATAAAAGTCACCTATAAAGACTTTAAGGTTCCTTTCTTTTTATTTGCTACTTGCTGAATAAAGGGGTAATAGAAAATACTCCTTTAAGGAGAAGGTATAGCTCAGGGGTAGCGCATTTGACTGCAGATCAGGAAAATACTCCTTTGATCATTTTTAGGCTGGGAAATTTTAGCCAACTTCTTACACCAAATACACACATGCACACACACACGCTTACAAAATGAGAGCTAGAACAAATTAATAAGTGATGATAATGCTGATCAACTTTCCTGCATCTACATTCTAACTGCAAGCTCAACATTAAAAAAACAAATCTACAGATAGCTTGATTAAAGTGTTTCTCAGTTCCCTTCCAGTTCTAATGTTCTATAAATAACATTATTTCTTAGGTTTGGGGTAGTTCAGGTGAAAGCATATCTTTCTTAAAAACCATAATTATCTGGATAATTAGACAAATGCAGTAAAATTTAAGACAGTAATAAATACACGCTTTTAACAGAAAATCATATTTCAGATGCACACAGATAAAATGAACTCTGGTGCAGATTATCCTGTAAGGTGAATAATTTTCTAATAAGAGTAAGTACTTCCTTATTAGTCTGTTTTATATGTCCGATTTTTCTTGAACTAGGTTTCTGTAAAACCAGGCATAGCTTTCTTTTACACAAAATGGCTATATTCATAATATACTCTAACAATTCTCCAGAGTCATGTTAAATCAAGTTTAGCGTAAAGTTGCCTCTGTATATATTTTAAGTTCAACCTAAATGTTTTTCTGTACATCGTGAACTATAACAAGTGGAGGTGTAAACAGACCGTAGCCTACACTGGTGCCAATCATTGACTTTTGGCCAAATGTAGCCAATTGTTTGAACATGTTGAAATAAGGCAAATGCCAACCTGTAACCAATCCAGCTGCTTCTGTGCCTCACTTTCCTTTTTCTGTCCATAAATCTTCTCCCATGTGGCTGTGCTGGAGTCTCTGAGCCTACTCCAGCTGGGAAAGCTGCTTGATTCACGAATCGTTCATTGCTCAATTAAACTTCTTTAAATTTAATTCAGCTGAAGTTTTTCTTTTATCAGTCAAATAAATACAAAACTGAGGAGGTTGCGTGGCATTTCTTCTCTGTAAGCAAGAAAAGAGTAGGGGCAATGTCATTTATATAAATATGTCCTAGAATTTAAAATCACTTTTTTTTTTTTTTTGAGATGGAGTCTCACTCTGTCATCCAGGCTGGAGTGCAGTGGCACGATCTCGGCTCACTGCAATCTTCACCTCCCAGGTTCAAGCGATTCTCCTCCCTCAGCTTCCTGAGTGGCTGGGACTATGGGCACGTGCCACTAAGCCCAGCTAATTTTTGTATTTTTAGTAGAGATGGGATTTCGCCATGTTGGCCAAGCTGGTCTCAAACTCCTGACCTCAGGTGATCCGCCTGCCTCAGCCTCCCAAAGTGCTGGGATTACAGGCGTGAGCCACTGTGCCTGGCCTGAAAATCCTTGTTTAAATTCAGATCAAATCTTAATCTTTTTTTTTTTTTTTTTTTTGGCCTTTCCTGTTTATTTGCTTCAAAGATTTTCAGGAGCAGTGACGTGAATTATTCTGCATGTGCTGGATAGATTTTAGGCTTTAAAAGAGGCAAGATGCCTCTGACTTTGTCAGCATGAAAAGACTGCCCTGAGCCGTCTTCAACATACATTGTTAAAGATACTTGACTTTTTGTCTTGTTAAAAAAAAAAAAAAAAAAAAGACATTCAAAACATAGGGCTATCTCTTGAGCAGTGGGGAAAAAAAGTCACAAACTATAAAAGTATTTTAACCCCTCCATTAAATAAATCTGTGCCAAATTTACATCTTCGTCAAGAGAAAATAAGATACCAAATTTAAATATTTTATATTTTAACTGAATTATGAGTAATGTGTTCTTTACATAAGTCAATTTAATGTGGCTCTTCATGGAAACGTTTTCATTTGATATTGATGCTCTTTCTAGAAGTTTTAGAGAAGGGAAAATTGTGGGGGAAAAAAAGGTTAATACAATGGCTTACAGATTTCAGTTAAGCCAAGATAGAAAAGGAAACAAAGTTGTAGGTTATGGTGATACTTGAACCTTAACTTCTAACACTAAAAACACTAACACTCCTTCAAAACTCAGCAACTTGAAAATTAATTTGTGAACTTTGCTGGAGTAAGATTTCTCACCTGAGCATTTTCTCTGCTTTTTGTAAAGCAAAGACAAGACTTGATACAAACCACCTGTTGTGCCACCCACCTCGCCCAATTAGACAAGTCTTTTGTCTTTGTGGAAATAATAACCCATATGAGTCACTACTTTCAGACTAACCAAATCTGAAAACCCTGCTCAGGGTAGTCTTTTCTTGTTCACAGAGTCAGAGGCATCTTGCCTCTTTTAAAGCCTAAAATATATCCAGCACATGCAGAATAATTCACATCACTGCTCCTGAAAACCTTTGAAGCAAATTAAACAGAAAAGGCCAGAACAACAATAACAAAAAAGATTAAGATTTGATCTGAATTTAAACAAGTTAACAGTAACCCTATATTATTCCATATTTTACCCAGCTGTTTTGGATATTTAATGAATTTGAACAAGGGAGCAGACCTGTGTTAAGGATTAGAGGCTATAAAGGTTCAAAAGGATTCGAAACCTTTGCTATCTATCTCTTACCCTGCTACCTATCTCTTACCCTGGCTTCTTGCTTGGGAGACTTTTAGGATTCAATGCCATTGACTTCTTTCTTATTTTATTTTACCGCAAAAATCTGGTTTTCTTGTCATTGCTTCCCAAACCAGATCCCTCAAATATTCAAAAACTGTAAACAGTATATGTCATGAAGAGTGGGCTCTAAGTCATTTAGCCTCGTAGGACCCTGGGGTTTATTTCTGAAGTCATTCATAACCACCTGTGTCAACTGCAATGAAAGAGGCTTTATTTCGGTTTTACTCTTTTTCTAGGAAGGCATGAGAAAGAAAAAGATCAAATATTACCACATTTAGAGTAAAGCTGCAACCACTTATCAAATTATCACTTCTCCAAAAAGAGTGAATCTCCTTAGTTTTCCCAGAATTGTAGAGAGAAAGATGAACAGTTTCATAGATTAAAAAGTTTGATGTTTAATAGAAGCTGATTCTGTGGATTAAGTTCAAATGGAGAGCAAGAGGGACATACAGTCACTCCTCAAGGTAGTTGGGGAATTGGTTCCAGGACCCACCCTGAGGTTTTACAGAACATGGACAATGAGACTCGAGTTCATGCTCTTAATTAAGTGCCATTTTTGACTGCCTCTGTAGTCACCAGAAAGATTAGAGCGATCTGGAAATTGTGCAATGGCTTGCAAAATAGGTAATACAGATGAAAGGAGAAAAAAAATTGCATAAAATTGATCCGAAAACATAGCAAGACCCTGACTCTACAAAAATAAAAATAAAAAATTAGCTGGGCTTGGTGGTGTGGGCCTGTATTCTCAGCTGCTCAGGAGACTGAGGCAGGAGAATCGTTCAAGCCCACGAGTTGCAGCTTACAATAAGCTATGATGGCACTACTGTGCCCCAGCCTGGGCAACACAGTGAGAACCTGTCTCAAAAAAAAAAAAAAAAAAAATCCAACAAGAGGATGTATGCTTCCTAACTCAATTTGGCATTTGGGAAAGATTTCTAGAGTACCGAGAATAAATCATTGATCAAATGGGATGATAGCAACAAAGGTGAAGATATTCTAGAAGTTGGGATTGATTTTCTACAAAGGAAAGCAATAGCATCACTACTTCTCTGTTAGTAAGAATAAGTAGACAACTACAATATGTACAAAGTAACAAATAATATTTGTTGTTCATATAGAAAGTTTAGGAAATGTACAAAAATTATAAAATAAAAAAAATCATCCATAGTCTCACCACTCAGAGATAGTTGCTATTTTTTTTTTGGTAATGCACATGTAATCTACATATATAATACACATGCATAGGTACATTTTAAGTAGAATTAAATCTTATATATAATGTGTTATCTGCCTTTTTAGTCACTTATTATATCAGATAAATTTTCCTATTCCATTAAAAAGTCTTTGAAAATATTCTTCCTAATGTTACACGTATATATCATAATTTATTAAACCAATTCCCTAGAACTGGGCATCTAGTAATTCTGTTTTTTGCTATTATAAGTAGCTCCATGTTATCCAAGTATATTATATTTTTGTGGACATCTCTGATGATTTAATCAATATTAAATAACATTTTTTAAGTTCTTGATACATACTGCCATATTGTCTTCCAAAATGGTTGTATTCATTTACTTTCCCATGAACAAGATACAGAATGATCTGATTTTCACTGCTGGGTAATGATAGTTAAAAAAAATTTTTCTACCAACTGAATGGGGTTGGGGGAAGGAAGCATATTATTATTTGAGGTTTCATTATTAGGTTGAATATTTTAATATGTTTCTTTACATTTTTGCCTTTTATGAATTATCTTTGAAGTCCTTTGGCTTTTTTTTTTTTTTGCTATCGGCATGCTTGTCTTGTTTATTTTTAAGAGCTCTTTACACATTGAAAATATTAAATAATTTCATGAAATTACATTTGGACATATTTTTCAAGGCCCAGACTAAATTATGCATTTCATTATATTTTTCCTGACTTAATCTGCCTAAGTCAAATCTCCTGCTTCTAAGTCCTAATACAATATTCAATACTGAATTATACACTGTTTGCAATTCTTTAGAGTTTTTTCTTTTATTCTCCATAATAACTTTTCAAAGGAGAGTTCATGTATTTGAACAACTACAAAGATGATCAACTTGACATCGCTGAATTCTCAGTGTCATTTGCTGTGACACAGTTACTGGAATTGGGTGGGGTTCAGCCCAGGTTCCTTAGCTACTATATGGTTATTCTTGGGACATGACCAGGTTTTTTTTTTTTTTTTTTTTTGAGACAGAGTCTTGCTCTGTCACATGGGCTGGAGTGCAGTAGTGCGATCTCAGCTCACCATAGCCTCCGCCTCCCAGGTTCAAGTGATTCTCCTGCCTCAGCCTCCCGAGTAGCTGGGACTACAGGCATGCGCCACCATGCCTGGCTAATTTTTGTATTTTTAGTAGAGATGGGGTTTCACCATGTTGGCAGGCTGGTCTTGAGCTCTTGACCTCAAGTGATCCTCCCAGCTCAGCCTCCCAAAGTGCAGGGATTACAGACATGAGCCACCTCACCTGGCCTCATAGTTTATTTTAAATATATGAGACATAATTCAAAGACAGCTTATAGTAAGAAATAGAACCAAAAAAAGAAATTTTGGATTTTTTTGTAAAGAGAGTTGAAATATTTTTTTCGGATAATAATTTCTTTAATGATTCTTTGTAAAGAATATTAAATTTTCCCGAACTTAATTTTATGGTTTGCTTACATAATAAAGCAGGGGTGTCCAATCTTTTGGCTTCCCTAGGCCACGTTGGAAGAAAAATTGTCTTGGCCACACATAAAATATACTAACACTAATGATAGCTGATGAGCGAAAAAAAAATTGCCAAAAAAATCTCATAATGCTTTATGAAAGTTTATGAATTTGTGTTGGGCTGCATTCAAAGCAGTCCTAGGCCGCATGCAGCCTGTGGGTCTCAGGTTGGACAAGCTTGATATAAAGCATTTACATGAGTCACCTTAAAATTACAGCACAGATAAGCAATGATAATCGAAATAAAATTAAGCATCTTAGGGCTTTCAGCATTTGTTTCCTCTTAAATGACTTGCTGTAGATTCCAAGTCTTTATGAGTTATTTGGATGTCCTGAATGAATGGCTTTATCTTTCTTTTTATTAGTAATAGGAACTTATTTTGAACGAGTGTTCACCCACAAAAAGCTTTTATTTAAAAATCACTCTGAAATGGAGAGGCTCCAGGGATGGTCTAGAATCCAATGGAGAGCAATCTGAAATCACTTCCTATAAGGAGGGAATTTACCTATCTATCTATGTATCTATGTATCTATCTATCTATCTATCTATCTATCTCTATCTACCTAGAAAGATAGAGTGGGGTGCATACTTGATTTGTCTACTTGTATTACTTTTTGTGCAATCTAATATCATTTATCTGGGGAGAGAACTAATGAGGAGGAGGAAATGTTGTATGAAAAGGTGAAATTCATGCCTCCTCTCTGGAACAGAGCATGTGTGTGTTTTAGAAAGGGCTTCAAGTTTCTTCTGGAGAAAAGGCCTGATTTGAATGTTATTAACATAGCTGGACTTCCAGGCCTTCTGAAATGGTCTTTCATTTCCATATGAATATTGGAAAATGCTCCGCTTAGGGAGGGGAGATGTTGGGGAACAGATCTCTTTGCCTACATCTCAGCTAATTTATATGCTCTCCAATGGAGGTCATATCGATATGAGGCCCAACCCCTGTCAGCTTTGTGGTTCCCTTAACCTGAGAACCTTGAAGCCCATTGAGAGCTATTCATACTTGGCAGATTGATTTCTTCCGTCATTTTGTCATAGTAACTGACAATTCACTGCCATCCAAGTGTATCTGGGAGCACAATGCCCACATAAATATTGTTGGCAATTCTGAGCCTATCCCTTTGTGGAAATAGTAGGTTAATTTCCTTCTGCCGCTTGACTTTCTATAGCTATGTGGCAGAAGATCATTTCCACTGGAGCCATATAGCCGACAGGCCCAGCAGGGCTTGTTTTGAAGAAGCACAGAGTTTAGAATCCCCCATCAGTGCAGAATAAAATTAAAACTTAAATTAAAGCTTCAAACACAGGCTAATCTGAAAATGGAGACGGGGTTAATAGGGACATAAAAACTTTGATGAGAACCAGGTGCAGCCCAAGTCCTAAAACTAGTCTAGAAGTTTTCAGGCATGAAATTAACAGACGCAGGAAACCGTCTTTACTTTCAAACAACAATAATCACACAAGGGACAAAAGTCATTGAACCTCCTTAATCACACCAGCCTATTTGAAAGGTGCACTCTGAGCTGTGCTGACTCACAGAGCAGGTGGGGGACTTCTTGAAAGAAGTGCACAGAGTTCTGGGGTGGCCTTGGTCTACGGAGGACTTTCTTGTTGCATCCCCCGATGTTAATCCAATCATCACTGAATGGAGAGGCAGTCACAGTAGGGCATGGCAGAAAGAGTAAGGGCTTTGGCAGTAAACATTCCTGGATTTGATGTCAGGCTCCCCTACTTAGCCATGGTAGTCTAAGTCCCTTAACCTTTCTGAGCTAAGTTTCACTACCTGTAAAACGGGATTATAAAAGTACCCACTCTATAGGGCGGCCATAAGGATTAAATGAGAGAATTTATTCATTCAATAAATCTTTTAAGTGTCTTCTTTGAATTAGGCACAGCATTTCAGACTGCGGAGTGAAACTGTTGGGGTCGGGGGAGGTCTCTGTCTTTTATTTTAGTGCATCCAGTTAGAATAGAAAATAAAATTCCTTCAGTGCAGGACTTGACTCTCTGAGTTAGCTTGGGAGAGTCAAGGAAGGCTTCTCAGAAAACACAGCTCTTAAGATTTGAAAGAAAAGATGTTTGTCAAGCAGAGCAGCAGAATACAGGCATCCCAGGCATGTGTGAAGGCCATGAGCGAAGGCTAGAGGGGTGGATGAGGGCACATTCATTGTTGCTAGAGTTTAATGTGCAAGGAGCATGTGGTAGAAGACACTGCTGAGTAGAAGGAAGGGGACCTAATCACACAGAGCTTTGTGTATGCCCATTGCAGAGGAGTTTGGATTTTATATTGTAATCACAAGGAGACTGAGATATGCCTGCCCTGTTGAGGGTTTACTGTGGACCATGTGCTGTGCTCAATTTCTGTACTATCTCAACAACTCATAAAGTATCAGGCTTACAAAATGGCAATACGATTTCTCTAGTCAGGGGTAATCAGAGCTGTTGTCCCGTGGGAATTGATTTTCTAATTAGTTCCTTGTGATGAAAAATGGTGAAACAAGTTTGAGCGTTGGTGTGTAAGGAGAGGGATGGTAGAGAAACCTTTTGAAAAATTCTACTCGTGTCTGTGGTTAAGAGGCATGGAACCACCTCTAATTGATTTCTTTATCTCTCTGAACCTTTCTCGGCCTCTCGGGTATGTGTGTAAATGACACCTGCCAAGCCTTAATGTAGCGCTTTTATGGCATGAGGGATGGCTAGCATCTTAAAAAATGCAAGTGTTATCTAAGGCTATAATCTGCTACAATTTTCTTCTTCCTGTTTCTGAAGTGTGAGGCCAGGATGCTGGAACATCTGAAAGAGCCCAGGCTTAAAGAGAGGGGAGCCCCAAGCTTCCCAAATCCAATTAAACAAGAGACAGGATTCCCTAGGAGGTTAGTAACATCCTTTGCTGCTGAGGCTCATGTATGAGATTCAGGACTTTGTAGGGGATATAGGGAAGACAAATCCTAGAAATCCAGATGCTTGGACTTTACCACCCACCAGCTATGTGACCTTGGGGAGGTCACTTAACTCCTGTGAGTTTCAGCTCCCTCATCTGAAAAATGAGAATAAATGGTAATGCCCACCTTGATTACTGCATGGGCCAGCAGGGGCTGGGATTACCCTGTGTTCTGGTTATCTATTGCAGCATAACAATACAAAACATAGTGGCTTAAAACTATAACAGCATCTATTTTGTTTACAAATCTACAATCTGAACAGGGATCAGTGGGGACAACTTGTTTCCGCTCAACCTGATACCAGCTGGGGCTACTCAAATGCTAGGCCTGGGCAGGGCACAGTGCCTCACCCCTGTAATCCCAGCACTTTAGGAGGCCGAGACAGGCAGATCACCTGTGGTCAGGAATTCAAGACAAGCCTGGCCAACATGGCGAAACCCCGTCTCTACTAAAAATACAAAAATTAGCTGGGCATGGTGGCACATGCCTGTAGTCACAGCTACTTGGGAGGCTGAGGTGGGAGAATTGCTCGAACCTGGGAGGCGGAGGTCGCAGTGAGCCAAGATCGTGCCACTGCACTCCAGCCAGGGTGACACAGCAAGACTCCATCTCAAAAAAAAAAAAAAAGACTCGCTCCTTCCCGTGTCTGGGAGTTGATGGTAAGTCTGTCAGCACCTCCTCACGACATGGTGGCATGGTGGTGGCAGATTAAAGGGTGAGCACCTGAGATAGGCAGAGTGCCAAGTCAAAGCTCTACCATTCTTATGACCTAGCCTCAGAAGTCAGGTAGCATCACTTCTGCCATTTCCCTTGGTTAGAACAGTCACAAGGCCCCACAGGATTCAAGGGGAGGGAACACAGGCCCCCCCACCCCTTTGCAGGAGGAACAGCAGTGATGTTATAAGAAGAGAGTGTGGGATGGGATGTATGTATTGATGGAGCTATCTTTGGAAAACACAATCTTCTACTCCACATGTAGCGAACAGCTTTATCAAGTTTAAAGCATCATACAAATGATGCTGCTAACACTTGGGCCTTTCACTTAAGTGCTGGCTCACAGATTTAAAGAGTACTATTAAGCTCTGTATTTATTCAGATAAACAATACTTACACCTATTAAATGCAGTTACTGTCCAAGACATGTTTTGTTGTTGTTGTTGTTGTTGTTGTTTTGAGACAGAGTCTTGCTCTGTCGCCCAGGCTGGAGTGCAGTGCTGCAGTCTCGGCTCACTGCAACCTCTGCCTCCAGGGTTCAAGCTATTCTCCTGCCTCAGCCTCCTGAGAAGCTGGGACTACAGGTGCCTGCCACCACGCCCGGCTAATTTGTGTGTGTGTGTGTGTTTTTGTAGAGACAGGGTTTCACCATGTTGGCCAGGATCGTCTTGATCTCCTGACCTCGTGATCTGCCCGCCTCAGCCTCCCAAAGTGCTGGGAATGCAGGCGTGAGCCACCGCACCCAGCCATCCAAGACACTTTTAAGCACAGGACCTCATTTCTCCCATAAAACAACCATAAGAGGTAGGCTTTACGATCCCTGTTTTATAGGACCCTGAAGCTCAGGGCATGTATGTGACAGCTTTATTCATTCACTCAATAAATATGTATTGAACATCTACTTTCTGCCAGGCAAATATGTTCCAAGGGGAACAATAATAAGCAAAACAGACATAATCTCTACTTGATCTAGTGGAGAGAAAAATAAAAAACAGATACTGTAATCATAAAATACATTGATGACCTTTGTGATCAACATCATGATGGGAAGACCCCCATATAGATGGAGTCAGAGAATGATTCTCTATGGAAATGATATCT
This sequence comes from Nomascus leucogenys, assembly GCF_006542625.1. Taxonomy (NCBI): domain Eukaryota; kingdom Metazoa; phylum Chordata; class Mammalia; order Primates; family Hylobatidae; genus Nomascus; species Nomascus leucogenys. The sequence goes on along the minus strand of NC_044395.1, from coordinate 81,023,777 downwards.
TAAACGACACCTGAAGAAAGAGTAGGAGTGAGGCCAGGCAGGAGAGCATGCCATGCAAAGGGACAAGTCCATGCAAAGGTCCTGTGGTGGAGGGAGAAGGGTATAGCTGGAGTGTAGAGAGTGAGGAGGGGCTTGCTTTGAGATGCAGCCAGAGATGTAGACAGGCACAAAAGCAGATCTTTGCCCAATCATAAGACAGAAGCTGCAGACTCAGGGCTTGAACGTAGGTCTTCTGCACACCCATTGAGGGCCTTCAACCCAAGACAATTGCTTGGATTGTGTTAGGCAGAGAGCTACCTTCCTGTCATCTCCAAAAGACCATTATACAGGTTTGGTTGAACCATGTGTTTCTCCATTCAAGTAACAGGCTCTTGAAGGGCTGCGTGTTCTCTCTCTTTGATTAATCTCTGTGTAATATTAAGTGTAGAGCCTCGGCTAATTACTCCCAGACTGACAGTGAATAACGCAAACTCTTCTGTTAATTACTTTTTTGAGACAGAGTCTCACTCTGTTGCCCAGACTGGAGTGCAGTGGCATGATCTCGGCTCACTGCAACCACCGCCTCCTGGGTTCAAGCAATTCTCATTCCTCAGCTTCCTCATTAGCTAGGATTACAGGCATATGCCACCATGCCCAGCTAATCTTTATGTTTTTAGTAAAGACAGGGTTTCACCAATTTGGCCAGGCTGGTCTTGAACTCCTGACTTCAAGTGATCTGCCCACCTCGGCCTCCCAAAGTGTTGGGATGACAGGCGTGAGCCACCGCGCCTGGCCAATTCCCTCTTAGCCCCCCAAAAGGCAAATGCCCAAGCACTGCCCTAAGACCAAAGGGCCTCCCTTGGAATCAGGATGGCACATTAGTGAAAGAAATAAGAAGGCAGGACCTTTTTCAAAGCCTCAATCTGCCCTTCTGTGAAATAGGAGAAATTCTGCCCAATTACTTCTTGCTGAAGTTATTAAAAATTAATAGCACCAAATCTAAGATAATCAGTTCAGTTATATAACCAGTACAGGGATGGCATCCTTTGCTGTTTTTGCAGGGGGACCAGTAAGCTGGAGCAGATGGAACAGGAAGGCCCCAGGGAGAGAGAATCTCAGCACTCAGATGCATCATCAGAAAAGAATGTTTGCAGAGAGTGAAATGTGTGCTACAGCACACACTTCCTAGCAGCCGTTTGACTCGCTTACCCAGTGGCTGAACTGTTTCCAAAATAGTTCTGTATAGGCTTTTGAAAGAAAACAGCCTGGTTTCTCTGCTGGCAATTGTTTAGGCTATTGGCAGCTTGAACATTAAAAAAAAAAAAAATTCTCTCTCTTTAGCCAAAGACAGATTACTGGGTCCTCTGACATGAGGGAAAAATGATTCCTTGGGGATAGGCACTATGTAAAAGGTATTCAGATTGGCACTGTCATTCACAGTTTTCAGATCTGTTTTATTATGGTGTCCAGTAATAGAATAGTTAAACCATGATCCTCTACATAAATCTTTTTCTTATGTGTTTATTCATAACAACAACAACAAAATGCCAGCTTAAATGACAGGAATTAGAATTGCTCACCAAAGCCAGGTAAAACATTTCAAAGTTAAAAAGAAAGGACACCCACTTTTCCAATTCACCTCAGCAAACTGCTCTGAATTTCTTTCATAGTAGCTCAGTCATTTTTCTGGCAACAAGACCATGACAGTTTTCATCTTAAACAGCTATTACTGATGAGCTACACTTGAAATTTCCATTCACTTAGAAGGATTACAATCTCAGTTATAGACTTCTCATCTAGGATAAAACTCAGTAAGATGATTCTTATATGAGAAACCCTCAAAATAGCCACTGAGATGAGACTAGGTTGGAAATAAAAAGGCAGTTAGGAAAAGAGTTAATCTTTGGGGGAAAATATCCTTCCTGTGGTTTTCATTTCAGTAACTCTTTCATTGTGAAAAGAATCACTTTAAGATCACACATTGATGTGCTTCTGTCTAGGAAACAATACATTCCATGTGGTCATCTACCCTTTCTGGGCAGAAGTCTTTATTTCTAACCATGTTTAAGTGCCAAAGTAGGTTATACTTTGTTGCCATAGGGTGCCAGTAAACTATTGTGAAAAGTTGTCTTTTTTTTTTTTTTAAAGTAAGCTCATAGGCAGATCTGAGGCAATGATTAAATTGTTGCTTATAATTAAAAATACCCTGAGAACATTAAAATTATGCTCCCATTGTTACCAGCATAAAAACATTTCCTGATGTTTTCAGACTAACCCGTGTAGCAGCTTGTCTAACAATCAATCAACACATCGTTGACCAGATCTTCTAACTGTGAGCTATAAATCCCATCTGCAGCATCCCAGGCTGAGGTTAAGAGCATTGTGGAAAATGGGGGAAAGCCAAGTATAGCAAGACCTTAGAAAGCAAGGGCAAATATGAGGGAAGGTGACACTGGAGAGCTCTGTGGTGCCTGGTCTTATACGCAGGCTCTAAAACTCTGTACTCTGTGGCCCTTGCTGTCTTGATGACCCAACCTGTGACTATGAGCCATTCTTGTGATTGCATTCAAACAAACCTCCACTCAGTTACAAGTGAATGAGTAAATATTTACAATGGAAAAAAATTTAGACATCATAAAAAATAATTATTTTCTCTGAGGATGGAAATGAGAACTTAGGTACTGTACTCACAGGTCTAACATCCATAGTTGTGATGAAAACATCCATCCATCTTGTTCTATGGTGATGTTTCAGACATGGTGTTGGATTCCTGAAATAAAGTGATTATCAATATAGACCTTTGATGTTTTCCCTGCCATCGTGGAGCTACAACCCAGGGAGGAATGCACTCAATGAACTTGTGAGTTTGAATATGGTGGGTGTTAGAAGGGAGAAATGTCAAGTACCATAGGACCCGAGTTTTCTGTTGGTTGCGGTTAGGGAAGGTTTCCTAGAGGAAATGGCACTAAAGCATCTAATGCTAAGATCTTATGTTGTAGGGAGAGGGAGAGGCGGTAGAGCATCCCAGGCAGAGAGAATAACGTATATAACAGCCCCATGGTGGAGAGACAATGCCTGACAAATATGCTGAGAGGAATTAAAGGTTTTAAATTATAGCCCAAGCAGCAAGGGTGTGGGGAAAAGAGATGAAAAGCAGGGTCTGTAGAGATTGCCAGGGGCCACAGCGTGAATGTTTGCCGGCCAAGTTAAGGCATTTGGATTTTATCCAAATTCAACGAGCCATTGAGGGTTTTTAAACAGAAGAGTGACAAGAGATCTTTATTTCTTAAAGACCCCTCTGTCAATCGAAGAATAAAAAATGGCTTTATCTGTATCAGAGAGGTTGGGGAGAAACCAGGTAAAGGCTGTTGCAGTCGCACAGGTTAAGAGATAGTGCTGGCCTAGAGGTAGATGGTTGTATTTGTTCTATTTATTTATCCAGATTAATAGAAATCACATTTTTCCATTTTTATCTCATTATATAGCATAATCAAACTATGATAGGTAAGTTAGACCAAAGAGTTTAATACAATTCAATCCAACTTTATTATTTTTATTTATTTATTCAGAGACAGAGTTTCACTCTTGTCAACAGGCCGGAGTGCAGTGGCACAATCTTGGCTCACTGCAACCTCGGCCTCCCGGGTTCAACTGATTCTCCTGCCTTAGCCTCCCGAGTAGCTGGGACTACAGGCATGCCACCACATTTAGCTAATTTTTGTATTTTTAGTAGAGATGGGGTTTCACCATGTTGGTCAGGCTAGTCTCAAACTCCTGACCTCAGGTGATCCACACACCTTGGCCTCCCGAAGTGCTGGGATTGCAAGTGTGAGCCACCACACCTGGCCCCAACTTTATTAAATGAACCTAATCTAAGTACTAACGTTTCTAAATTTGTAGAGAATTCTATGAAAATGAGAAAATGTTTAGAGGACTCAAGTTATATTAGGATGGCTCAGTTATATATTCATAAATCTAAAACTTGATATACTATAAATAATACTGAATGCTTACTATTTGTATGCTCTTCTTTGCTTCCAAAAACACACACACACACACACACACACAAAAAAAAAAAACAAAAATACAATCCTATAACTTTCTTAGTAATAGTTTTCCTTTACTTGACATCCTAACTTGGGTGGAGCCAAAAGTCTTTAACTTCAAAGAATGCCAATTTGGGATTCTCTGGGTCTGATTCAAGCACTGGAAACAACAGCAAAGAAAACAGGAGACTTCCTCAATACCCCCACCCATTCTCCTAAATAATTATGTCACTATTTTAGGTGAAATCACCATCATATGTTTACTATAACTGTGCAAATATTGTTTATTAATGTGATGGTATTATACTACGGTTACATTTCCTTTATTGTGTAACTATTTTTTTTTTGAGATGGAGTCTTGCTCTGTGGCCCAGGCTGGAGTGCAGTGGCACGATCTTGGCTCACTACAACCTCTGCCTCCTGGGTTCAAGCGATTCTTCTGTCTCAGCCTCCTGAGTCGCTGGGATTACAGGCGTGCACCACCATGCCTGGCCAATTTTTTGTATTTTTAGTAGAGATGGGGTTTCACCATGTTGGCCAGGCTGGTCTCGAACTCCTGGCCTCAGGTAATCCACCCGCCTCAGCCTCCCAAAGAGCTGGGATTACAGGTGTGAGCCAATGCACTCGGCCTATTATGTAACTTTTTATTTTTCCTGAAGTGAATACTTTCTTCTTTTTTGTTTACATCGCTCTCTATGTAACTATCATTAGTTGTTCTAAAACTCTACATCAAAATTTTATTATTTTTTTTATTTTAGTTTAGTATTTTGAGATGGAGTCTTGCTCTGTCTCCCAGGCTGTAGTACAGTGGCGTGATCTCGGCTTACTGCAGCCTTCGCCTTCTGGGTTCAAACAATTCTCCTGCCTCAGACTCCCAAGTGGCTGGGATTACAGGCATGCACCACCACGCCCAGCTAATTTTTTGTATTTTTAGTAGAGATGGGGTTTCACAGGCTGGTCTTGAACGCCTGACCTCAAGTGATTCACCGTTTCAGCTTCCCCAAGTGCTGGGATTATAGGTGTGAGCGACTGCGCCCAGCCAAAATTGTAAAACACCTCGGAGTGCTGTTCTCTTTTCCATATGGTCAAATGCAACAGGTGACAAAGATTCTGTCTTTGGCCAAACTCTACTTAAACTCCCCTGAACTTCAAAGTAGGCTTTACATATTTCTGTCTGCATTGTTCAATTTCAGCAGGAATCCTGATGAATTAGTTTAACCAGAATCCTCCACCCTTGATACCTGATCACCCTGGCCTACCTTTTGGAAGAAGTTTATTAGGTTTGTTTAGCCAGAATTCTGTCCTTTCCCCTGTGTTAGGCCATTCTTGCATTGCTATAAAGAAATACGTGAGACTGGGTAATTCACAAAGAAAACAGGTTAAATTGGCTCCTGGTTCTGCAGACTGTGCAGGAAGCATGCTTTGGCATCTGCTCAGCTTCTGGGGAGGCCTAAGGGAGCTTTTACTCATGGCAAAAGGCTAAGTGGGAGGAGGCATGTCATATTGCAAAAGCAGAAGCAAGAGAGAGTAAGTGTGAGACACCACATACTTTTTTTTTTTTTTTTTTTTTTTTTTTTTTTTGAGACGGAGTCTCGCTCTGTCGCCCAGGCTGGAGTGCAGTGGCGCAATCTCGGCTCACTGCAAGCTCCGTCTCCCGGGTTCACGCCATTCTCCTGCCTCAGCCTCTCCGAGTAGCTGGGACTACAGGCGCCCACCACCACACCCGGCTAATTTTTTATATTTTTAGTAGAGACGGGGTTTCACCGTGGTCTCGATCTCCTGACCTCGTGATTCGCCCACCTCGGCCTCCCAAAGTGCTGGGATTACAAGCGTGAGCCACCGCGCCCGGCCCGACACCACATACTTTTAAACAACTAGATCTTGCAAGAACTCACTCACCACCAAGGGCATGGTGCTAAGCCATTCATGAGGGATCTGCCTGCCAATCCAAATACCTCCCACCAGACCCCACCTCCAAATTTTGGGGATTACAATTTCACATAAGGTTTGGCGCGGTCATTTATTCAAACTCTATCAACCCCTGATGTTTCCTGTCAGTAACTTTTCATCCAGTGACCACCACCCTGCTTTTTAGCTGGAAGTTCCCACTTGCCCATGCTGTGTTCGGAGTTGACTGCAATCTTTCTTTCCCACTGCAAATTCTATCTTGGTGGTTTCTACACCTATTGTGAATAAAGTGAATAAGTCACTTGAATAAAATTGTTCCTACACCTATTTCCCTTGAATAAGTCTGTCTTACTGTGCTTACCGAGTGTCATAGAATCATTTTTTAACACAGGTGACTGCCAGCTCTGTTTTCCTCAGCAACTTTCCATTTTCCTGCTCCTCTTTGCACCCTCTAGTCCTGCTGTTCCTAGACTTCCCTTTGTTTCTCTCCTGGGTTGTATCCCTTATTTCCAGAACCCTATGTCTTCTTTCTTGGTTTATACCATCTTTTGGTAAAACACATCTTCCTGAAGCTTCTTGAGAAAGGATGGAAGACAGGTTCCTCATTGCTAAGAGTCCCAGTCCTCATTTCTAAGAATCCTGCTCCGCTGCAACCTTCTTTAAGGCAAAGGCCATATGCTATGTTTTTTTTTTGTCTTTCAGGCTCAACATTCCCATTCTTCCACCAGTCATTCTTCATCATAAAGCCCTGAAATGATCTCAGTAACTTATCTGTTTACCTGTCTATTATTTTTCTGCCTTGCATGCTTTATTCAAATACATTCAATGGAAAATGTATTTTCCATTCATAGGACCCCCATCTCACCCTGCCCCACCAAAACTGTTGAATGCATGATTAACAAAAATGGTAGTGTAGAAAGAGCATGAGTTTGGGAGTTGGACAGCCTTATGCCAAATATTGGCCTTGTGCTTTTAGTTCTGAGACTCTGAGGAATCTACTTAACATTGCTGAGATCCCATTTTCTCATATGTCAAATAAGAGTGACTATCTCTCATTTTCATATCAGGTGATGATGCTGATATAGTTAAGGGTTGAGTTGTCATGATATCTGTAACTTACTTTCAAATGGTTAGGTCTCCACCTTCCCAAATATACACATACACATGCAGAGAACAGATGTGAAAAAATGGTAACAATTAGTGAACCCAAGTTAAGGATATGCAGGTGTTTACTGTACTTTTTTTTTCAAGCTTTTCTGTAGTTTGACAATTTTCAAAATACAAATTTGAGGCAGGGGGAAAAGCAGAGCTATCTTACAGGGTCTTTGTTAGGATTAAAGGAAGCTAATGATGAAGCACTTAGTATGCCTGGTTATATCAGATGCTCAATAAATGTTAATGTCCTTCATTCCCTGGGGCTAATCCCAACTGTAGACTGGAGAAATATAAAGGAACCAAGATCTGTGGACTCCCAGCCTGGCCATCAGCCAGCCCTGCAGAGGGCTCCCTTTTAACCTCACAACTCAGTTGTAGAAACTTGTCTCTTGACTTTGCTCCCTATGCTAGGCCCACAAATGACCTCCCAAAAGATACCCACATCAAATCTGTTAAACCTATGTTACTTTATTTAGTTAAAGGCATTTACAGATGTAATTAAGTTAAGGATCTTGAGATGAGATCATCCTAGATTGTCTAGGTGGGCCCTAAATCCAATGGCAAGTGTCCTTAAAAGAAAGATACAAAGGAAAACAGACAGAAGAGGAGAAGGCTGGCCAGGCATGGTGGCTCACGCCTGTAATCCCAGCACTTTGGGAGGCTGAGGTGGGCAGATCACTTGAGGTCAGGAGTTCAAGACCAGACTGGCAAACATGGTGAATCCTCATCTCTACTAAAAATACAAAAATTAGCTGGGCATGATGGCACATGCCTGTAATCTCAGCTACTTGGGAGGCTGAGGAACGAGAATTGCTTGAACCCGGGAGGCGGAGGTCCAGTGAGCCAAGATTGCACACTGCACTCCTGCCTGGGTGACACAGCAAGACTCTGTCTCAAAAAAAAAAAAAAAAATGAGGAGAAGGCAGTGTGAAGAAGACAGAGGCAGAGATGGGAGTGATGTGGCCACAAGCCAAGGAGGCCAGGGAATGCTGGCAGCCACCAAAGTTGGAAGAGGCAAAGAACATATTTTCCTCTTAGAGCCTCCAAAGGGAGTACAGCCCTCTAACACCTTGAGTTTAGACTTCTGGCCTCCAGAACTGTGAGTTTCAAGCCACCATGTTTTTGGTCATTTCTTATGGAAGGCCTAGGAGACTAATATACTCCGCCTGCCAAGTCCTCAACTTGTGCTCGTATTCATGGAGCCTGGCTCTGCCCAAGTCTTCCCATAGCTCTTTCTAAGCTCCCGAGCCTTCATTTCCACAGCCAGGGATCCACTCCTTGTCACGGGCACTCCTTTGTCTCTCACCTGCCCTCCTGGCAGCATCTCGGTCAGCTGCTTGCTGAAGCATCTCTCTGATACCAGCTAGCTGCTTCTCTGCTCTTTGCATGTGACTTTTCCTTCATATCTCAAGCCCCATTCTTGCAGTTCAGCTCTCTGGTTCCTAGGGTCTAGTTATCTCTAACCTAAGTAACCCTACCAACTACCATGCCCAGTTATGAGATTTTTAATATTTAAAAACAATGAGCATAATAATCTATGGTGACAAGAAATCAGACAGGGGTGGTGTGGGAACAGACTGGAAAGGGGCATAAGAGAACTTACTAGAGTGAAACAGATGGTCTATGCAGTGATAGAAATCTGGGATACACAAAAGTTTGCACTTGCTAAAAGTAATCAAAATGTAACAAGATCTGTGCATTTCATTATATATATGTAAGTCATTCCTCAACCAAAAAAATTAAAAAATTAAAAAGAACAAGGCAAACCTGCTTTTAACAAACAAACTTAAAAGAAAACAAAAGTCACAAATAAAAAAGAAATTTTTAAAAAAGGCACTTAGTTAATTCAGGGTTTCTCACCTTTGGCACTACTGGTATCTTGAGCTAAATAATTATTTGAGGGGCTGTCTTGCACATTGACTAGCAGCAGCCCTGGCTTCTACCACTAAATACCAGTACCATCCTCTGAATTTCTCCCAACTTGCCCAATTTGTGACAACCAAAAACATCTCCAGACATTGCCAAATGTCTCGTAGAGGGAAAAGTCGACCCCCTATTGAGAATGGATGGGTTAGTTAACGTGTAGTGTTCAGCTATAGCCATCCCATACGAGGTGATTTATGTACAATATGACAAGTTTGGGAGACAAACTGAAAGTGACCCGCCAAAAAACCTTTCTCAAATGGAAAAAAAATATTGGTCATTAGGGATATGGGCATGACCTGATATTTATTTCTCCACTCTTCAGTTCTAGTTGTGAAAAAAATATTAATAACTACGAGGACGCCTAACAAGTAAGAATACCAAAAACAGTAGCAGGAGGAAGAGCTGAGAAGAAGAGGAAGAGGAAGGAAGAGGAAGGAGGACAAAGCATATCGGTTAATTTAGCAGTTGCTGTCGTGGTAGTGATACAATACTAATGATAACTGATATTTATATATGTAATATATGTTTAAATCCTTAAAAATCCACTAATTTCTCCCCAACAATATCCCTTTGGGAAAGGTAGATATATTAATTTTCTCTACTTTATAGATAATAAAATCAGGGACAAAGGTTAAGTAACTGCCCAAGGTCACAGTCAATTAAGGGAACAGCTGGAACCACCACCTTCGCCTTGGCCTTGTGATTTTTAATCTGTCACTTTCTTCCCACTGCAAACCCTATTTCTAGGCATCAGCATCACCTGGAGGCTGGATGCAAATCAGAGAAAATTGTGTGCCTGGGAGGAAATAATCAATCAGTCCATGAAGGGCTTGCCCTACAGACCCAAGTTCACCTATGTGAATAATAAATAGTAAAAAAAAAAAAAAATTACTTTAGAAACAACAGTCATTGAAGGTTTTCTTCATCAGTAAGATGTCTGAGGAGCACACTTTGTGGGGATGTATGTGCAGGTAAGGAGACCAGGTGACAGTGGTGCCCACCACAAAGGAAAGCTCAGAGAATCCCAGAGACTTCCTGAGATAATAAACTCAGTCATCAAGCGAGGACTCCTCATTTCTCAGAATCTCAGTACTGTAATCTCTGGAAAGGCAGAGGCCTTGTTGTCTCGTTTTTTACATGCCCCTGAGTATCTTTTAGGTAAGAGATCCATCCACAACTGGCATGTAGTGAATTAAATAAATTTCAGTGGTGTGGAAATCTCTGAATATGCTTTCGCAAGGACCCTGGACTTAGCTCTGGCCTTTATCAGGAGACATCCTGTTTGCCTGGTTTATTCCCCACCAGCTGATTAACTTGCCTGAAACAGTTGCTTCATCAGGACTCTCCTGTTTGACGGTTTCCAATGGTTCTTTGTTTCCTGTAGGCTAATGTCCAAAGGATTTGATTTAACTTTTAACATGTCCAACAATTTGATAGCAGCCAATTTATCCAAAATGACCATCTACTTCCCACACTCTTAGCCCAGTGTTGCAGCCATACCAGAACCATCACAAGCCCCTGAATGGGTCGAGCTCTTTCCAAGCCTCTGTCTTAAGGATTATTGGAGTTGGGAGGATTCTATTTTAAATAGGGTGTTCAGAGAGGGCTTCATTAATATGGTAAGATTGGAGCACAGACTTGAGGAATGTGAGGGGTGAACCATGTAAATATCTGGAAAGTGAGCATTCCAGACAGAAGGAACAGCCAGGCAAAGGCCCTAAGATGAGAGTACACCTGCCAAATTCAAAGAGCCACAAGGAGATCAGTGTGTCTGGAGCAGAGAGAGAGAGGGAGAAGACCAATAGAAGATGAAGTCTGAGATATAATAGGGTGGTGAGGGAGGCAGGGCAAGGTCATGGAGGACCTATGGGCTTTTGTGAGGACTTTGGCTTTTATTCTGAGATGAGATGCATTGGAGAGTTTTGAGCAGAGATATGGCAAGATCTGACTTGCATTTTCAATGGGTCCCTCTGGCTTCTGTGTTGAGCACAAGGTTAGAAGCAGAGAGACCGTTGCATTAATGCGGGCAAGGACCAGCAGATAGCAGTGAAGCTGGTGAAGAGTGATCAGATTTGCAGATGTATTTGGAGAAGAAAGCCTGCAAAAATCTGTATCTTAAAGCTGTGTGTCAGGGATGGGTAGGAACCAGCCAGGACTGAGAAAAACCTTTGCATAAACTCTGAAGCACAAAATAGCTCTGCTGGTTCAAGGATCCAAAGGCCAAGGCAGTTTGAGCTTAGTGAACAGGGAGCGGATGGGGTGAGAAGCTGACCAGGTGGGAAGGGGTCAGATGAGGCTGGGCACTGCAGGCCACAGGGAGGAAGCCTCTGATGGGTTTCAAGCAGGGCCATGTTTTGATGTAATTTATGTTTTCAAAGGTCACTCTTCTATGTGGAGACTAAATAAACTGGCAAATGAGCCATTAAAATAGTCATATTTGTATTCAGCCAAATCAGTGTTCTCTAGCAGTCCCAGTTCTACTTGCTTAGGGCCGTGTGAAATGAGTCTTATTTCCTTCCCTGAGACTCCTTGCTGTCATGAGAACTCATCCACTTTGCTCAGCACCTCTCACAGTTACCCATGACTGAGTGCAGCATCACAGCTGCCCTGAGGCCCACACACAGCCAAACCAAACAGGGTGCTCCAGCTTCTATGCTTCCAGCTTGAGCAGCAGCAAGGATGGGCCACTCGCCATTCTTTGCATTCTGGTGCTTGCTAGGTGATGCACTCATTTGGCCCCAATGACTTCTTATCTGATCTATTTCACAATCTGATTACCACAATCATTTTGGCCCCCAGGGATAATGGCTTCCCACTAATGCTCAGCAACTGGGAATATATGGGTATGAGTGTGGGAAAGTATCTGTCTTGTTTCCCTGATAGGTAATAAGATGTTGGAGGGAATGAGAGTGAATTAGCTTCTCTCTCTCAGTAGGTAGTATAATCTTTTGCATAAAAGTTGGTGACTCTCTTTCAGAGTAAATATAAAAGAAGTATTGAGTATACCATGACCAACTAATTAGAGAACAGGACTTGCATTAAATGAGGGCTAATTTCAACACAAAATTAGCATTACTGCTGAAAGGGTTAAAAAAAATGCTATTGGAGGCTCACCCTTATTTAATAGGGGGTGGGGAAATGCAGAGCTCAAAAAAGGGTCCTCAGCTAGGTGGGCACTCCTAAAGCAGTGGAAGTGCATAAAATAGACCTTTTCTTCTCTGCTGGTATTAGGCTCTTATTCCTTGATTTTCCTAAGCAACAAGGACATCTAATTGTCGTTCTGGGTATAGTCAAGAAGAGAAAATCAAATGAACATTTGTCAAGCACCTACCATAGGCATTTCTACTATAGCAGGAAGTTTTCAAAAAAGAATTTGGAATTAACCATGTGATCAGTTAGAAAATAGGATTTGCTTTATTGTTGTTTGTAATGTTTCTCCATCTGGAACTGGTGAAAATAGAAGCATTTTGAGCCAACATGGCAGTTGCATCTAAATGGCTTTGGTGCTTTCTTTATCACAACAGTGAATGATAAGGGAATAAAAGTAATAAGACTGAGTAAGAAATACTGAAGACAGTGCCTATAGTACTATGAAAAGAAAGGTCTTTCTTCTTGAGCAAAGGCTGGAAGTAATCAAGGCTGGATTTGCCAAGTAATGTTTATAGCTATATTTTAAAATTCTGTTAAAATTTTTACAGAAAAAAATAACTTTGGTATCAAAAATCTGAAACTCATGAACTCTTAGTCCTCTTCCATCCATCCTGTTTTTATAATATGGTTTTTAAAAATAACACACAGATTTCATTGTCATACCCACCACCACACACCAGCAGCACCAGGCTGTGCTCAGCAGGTTCTCACTGATTGAATGCACTGAGTCAAAATAGGTCATGAATGTCCTGAGTTTTATAAGCCCAATTACTTATTTCTCAGTGAAATAGCAAACAGACTTGAAATTCTTTTCAGAAACACCCAGCGAAACTGAATACACCAGAACTGAACCTATATATTTTTGAAACTATGATGTCCTTTGACCGGAACCTAAACCTAGGGGGATATTTCACTCTGGGCCGATGTCCTTAGCCTCTGCTGAACCAGACCCCACCATCTGAGCCAAGAGCTAAGACTCCTAACGCTTCAGAAAAAGGTGATTTTTTCCTAGGAAGAGTTAAACTTCTTGAGGCAACGGGGCTTCCCTCAACTCCAACTCTTCTTGGTCCAGAAAACAGCTCTGGGAGCCCCAGAGGGGGCTTTTACTTCTCTGACTTCTCACACCCTCTTCTTTCAAATGAATTTAAACCTTTTTTTTGTCCAAATCCCTGCAGAAGAAAAAAAAAGTAACCACTCTGCAGTTTTTCTACTATTATGCAAATAGATTAATCAGGCAATGCTCCTGTGAGAATTAATTTATATTTGAATCCAATGAGGCCTGGATGCTTGCTAACTGAACCCCCGGCCAATGCCTCAGCTAGGTAGCACCTCATATTATTCCTTTGACGAAATGTGAACTGACATAAATACTATGGCTCCCTTTCAATCCGATTACCCCATTACCTCACATCAATGCTACCCCAGCCATCAGATTCTGGCGTCTTTCCTTTCACCAGCTCCAGGAACAACGGACAACTCCTCCTTGATAAACAAGCATCCACGCTGCCATCTCGTACCCCCACTCCTAACCCATCATCCGCACTCAATGGGCTCTATTCGACAAGGTATTTTATTTTGTTTGTAGGAATCAAGGATTAAAACCAGTTCAAAATCAAGCCAGGCTGGAGCTGCTCATTCAGAGCTACCCTTTCACACAATCAGTCACTAAGAGCCTCTGGAAATAACACCCCTGAAGTATCCACCCTTTAATAGACGTCATCCCCCTGGGACGCCCCCTCCGCTTCATTTCCCTCCCTTAACGTCTTATGAACTCTTTTTCAAACACACAAAAAACAAATAGCAGCACAGGTTTCCCTGGACTTGCGTGACCTGAAGCTCAGTCAAAATGAACCTACGTTTTAAACCATACCTTTGTACTAAACTCATGTTGACAACCACTAAATTCTTTCCGTTGCTCTGCATAGAAACTTAAAAAAAAAAAAAAAAAAAAGATTTATTTCTTTACCCGTGCCTCCTCCTGTCCCCCCTTTTTAAAACTCTGCACATTTAAAAAGCTTGGCTAAACAATCCACCAGGTGGGAGGAAAGCTTTTCTATGTGGGCAGCTCTATTTCTGGAGCCCCCACCTCAGTAATTAGATTAACAGGCAACGTATGAATAGCAGCCCCGCTCTCTTCATGCTTTATGCGATTGATTGCACATAACTGATAGCAAAATATCTTCAATGGTGGCAGGAAAAAAACATGGATTTGTGAACTGTTCTACGATGAAAATGCAAATAAGAGGAAGAAAACAATGCAAGCTTTATTTTTAAAAAGCAACGCCTAGTAATCATAGTACTCGGTTTTTTGAGAAAGGGTCAGAAATTACACATGAGTAGAAACTGGGGCTGTGGGTATGTTTGTTAGCTTTGTAGTAAAATAGTTTGAATATTTCGGTGCCCCCTTTTAACACAACCTAAAATAGAGGGGCATGACCCTGTAGGCAAAGCTTGTCTTTCTGAATTGGTGAAGGCAGAAATATCTTTTCTAACCACAGTCCCTCTAGAGGCTCTGAATTTGAGAAAGCCTTTGAAACATATTTTAACTACATATGCATATTAGGAAATTATTCACTTTTTAAAAATAAGATAAAGCAAAATAACTATTAAGAATTAAAATTCATAAACACTCATTCAGCTAACTACAAGAAAAATTATGTATTTTTGCCAAATACCATTTATATTCTTTTGCAATTTGCTTTTGCTTTCTGTTATTCCAGAGGATATCTCTATTTTCATAAAAAGTAGACTTCCATTGAAAAGTCAAAGAGGCATTGAGCAAACACATTGAATTGTAGCAATTGATTTTTATTAAAAATGCCACACTCCCTTTCCTCTCACCCTAACCCTGATACTTTTCAGCAAATGTCTAAAATTTGCTGCTTAGTATCTGCCAATTACAGGTTTAGTGGCTATTCAGGAATATTGTCTGATACCACATTTTTACTCAAAAATAAATGCAACTCAGGCTGGATGTGGTGGCTCACACCTGTAACCCCAGCACTTTGGGAGGTTGAGGCAGGCGGATCACTTGAGCTCAGCAGTTTGACACCAGCCTGGGCAACATGGCAAAACCCCATCTCTACAAACAATACAAAAATAATTAGCTGGGCATGGTGGCACACATCTGTATTTCCAGCTACTCAGGAGGCTGACATTGGAGATTACTCGAGCCTGGGAGGTCAAGGCTGCATTGCTTCGAGATTGCATTACTGTACTCTAGCCTGGGCAACAGAGCAAAACTGTCTCAGAAAAAATAAATAAATAAATAAGTGCAACTCCGTTTTTCCCTTCCTTTGTTCTGATTTTTCATCATTTATTTAACAAACTCTCATTTAGTGTATGTACTGACGGCTAGATGCATCTGCAGTGACAGACGCTCAGGAGTGTTCAGGATGACCAGTCTGGTTAAAATCCCTCTCCCGTCACATCCTTCCTTTACCTACAATTGAGGGCCACAGGAATCTTCTCCAGCAAGCTCAGCCCTATTCGGTCCTGCCCCTCAACAGGAAACATCTAGGACACTTAGTACATCAGCCTAGAGGACTCAGCCTCTAGTTGCCTTCTTCTGGTGACAAACACTTCCAGGCTACCCTCTTACTAGAGGTTATCTCTTGCTAGAAATAATGAGTTCCCAGTCACTACAAGTGCTTAAGTAAGGCTGACATGAAAGGGATTTCACAGAGAGGATCCAAAAATTGGATGCATGTTTGGATAACCACCTTGGTAGCATGAGACCTGCACTCCAGATTGGCAACCCCTGTGCTCAAAACACAAGTCACAAGGAATATGATTTTGATGAGTACATAAGTCAATGTAGGATGAATTCTCTGATAACTCCAAAATCTTATTTAAAAAAGCTTGTTTCTTGCCCATGACACAATCTGATGCAAAGTGGGTGGCTCTCCTAAGTAACTCAGAGATCCAGGTTCATTCCTTCTTGTACCACTGCCACCCCAACATGTAGTATCCCACTGGAAGGAGAAAAAAGAAAGAAGTGTATATTGGGAGTTTTATATGCCAGGCCTGAAAGTGGTGTACGTCACTTCTGCCTACATTCTATTAGCCAGAACATAGTCACATGGCTCTATCTAACTGCAAGAGAAGACAGGAAATGTCTAACTGTGTGCCCGTAAAGAAGAATGGGTATTAATGAGCATAAGCAGTACCTGTGGTAGAGTAATTAAACCACGAACAAAAGCCAGAAGTGAGACACAATGATAAAGGGCAGCTACTAAGACTCAGCCCTGGTTCTAGCTTTGGGTAGGGCATATTTCACAAATCATGCTTTAATACGCAGTAACAGGCATTGTCTGTTGCCTACCCAAAGCTACACCCCCCTTTTCCTTAATAACATGCACGTGTTTCCAGGAAGTTGGGCCCTTCACTAGCCCCAGGGAGGTGAACCTTGATCCGTTTAATCAAATAATGGTGATTCCATTTTCCTTGCCAGTGACTGGTCAATTGGCACTATTCTGACTGATGGCATAAAAGCAATCCTTAGGTTGGACTTCTGGAAAAGATTTTCCCTGCTGATAAAAGGAAGGAGAATAGAATAAGTTGGCTCATTCCTCTTCTGCTGAACATTGTCACCAGCCAAAGAGGACAATCCAAATACTAAAGATGGCTGAGCAGAGAAGGAAGGAACTTGAGTCTTTGGTGCTATCAACAAGCTGATGAATTAATGAACTCTTATCCACCATCCCTTCTCTGTCTGTCTGGGATTCTTCCTTCTGGGATTACCTTCCTTCTGGGTTTCTTGTTTTGTGAAATAATAATTTTCCTTTAGAGTTTATTCTATTTTTGGACGGGCCTTGTACCACTTGCAGTCAAAAGCATCCTCACTGATAGATATGTACTAGACACTTGAGATATATGTACTTCAAACTGGAGCCAAAGTAGAACTGGAATTCATATTTAATCTCCCTTTGTCAAAGCAGGAATCTGAGATCTCCCCCACATGCTTGGTCCCCTGCCCTCACAAAGTTCACTTTTTAAAAATCTAATAACTACTTCTGTGAATAAGTAAGTGCTGGAAATGCTGCATCCATTTATTGAGATTGCTGTAAAGATTAAATGAGTTGATATCTAAGCACTTAGAACAGTACCTGGAATTCTGTAAGTGCTAAATATGTGGTCACATCATTGGTAGTAGTAGTACTGGTAGTCGTAGTAGTGGTAGTAGTAGTGGAACTCCTGATTTTTATAAGCCAGTGAAACTTTATTTGTTGCTGAATGCCTGCTGGGTGTCAGTTTGGCTTGGCTTATGAGTATAATGATGTTTTAATCCCTGTTAGTACTTCAAGGAAGAAGAAGGCCCCAGATTAATTGAAACCACAGATAACTCTCATCAACCTCCAAAATCCCAAAACTTTCTTAGAGAGTGGTTCTGAGTTGGCATAGAATAATGGTTATGAACATTGGTTCTGGGGCAGACTACTGAGTTCCAAGCCTCAGCTCTGGCATTTACTCTCTGTGTGTCCTTGGGCACTGTACCAGTCAGGATTCAACTAGAGGTTCAGAACCAATAAAATATATGCATACATATATATCTTACATAGATACTATACCTCATATATACCTCATATATATCATCCATAATATATGTAGCATATATATCATCTATGTATTATATCATACATATGTAGCATACATATTATATATCCATATCCATATATATGTATATAGATTTGTTACAAGAGTTTAACCTGATACAATTGTGAGAGCCAGCTAAGCATCCTCCATAAGGCTGTCACCTTCACATCTAATGCTGGCGTGCGAGGTCCACGGGGCAGGCAGTCAAGA
Organism: Nomascus leucogenys; assembly: GCF_006542625.1. Taxonomy (NCBI): domain Eukaryota; kingdom Metazoa; phylum Chordata; class Mammalia; order Primates; family Hylobatidae; genus Nomascus; species Nomascus leucogenys. The sequence goes on along the minus strand of NC_044395.1, from coordinate 81,005,808 downwards.
AGGAATGGTGTATGAAAAGTAAGGGGAGATCAAGAGCAGGATAGAACCCACCAGCATGAGCTGGAAGCCCATGAGAACAGACTAAAACCCACACTGGTCAGTCCCTGCTGCCTCCGTCCTTGTGAGTGAGTGTGAAAGTCCTGCCAAAGCCCAGGCCTTTCTTCATATGGCTAAACATGCACACCTGGCCCTGGAGTGGGGAAAGCTGGGGACCATGGAGCACTTGCAGGCCCAGCTGCTGCCTCGTGCCAGTGAAGTGGCTACAACAGGGCTATCGCTTTTCTTTCACTCTCCAAATTTCTCAGGCTTTCTTTTGTGGCCTACCCTAACTGGAATCGCATAGGGAGGGAATTCTGAAAAGTGTAGTTCAGCCTAGTCAAGTTAACACGATATAAAGCTACCACAGTTAATATTATTAACTTTCCCTCAGTTTCTGTGTCCTCTCCTTTAAATAAGCAGGAATAATAATAGTATCTACCTCATAAGGTTCTTTTGAGAATTATTTTAAATAATGCATGGAAAATATTTAACATAGTATCAGACACATTGTAAGTAGTCAATAAAGGCATATATCACTATATCACTATCATTGTTGCTGTTATTATTATTGGTTTAAGTATTCTTCACCAGGCCGAACGTGGTGGCTTATGGCTGTAATCCTGGCACTTTGGGAGACAAAGGCAGGTGGATCACCACTTAAGGTCAGCAGTTCCAGACCAGCCAGGCCAACATAGTGAAATCTCGTCTCTAATAAAAATAGAAAAAATTAGCTGGGTATGGTGTCACGCACCTGTAGTCACAGCTACTTGGTAACTGAGGCAGGAGAATTGCTTGAACCCAGGAGGCAGAGGTTGCATTGAGCCAAGATTGCACCACTGTACTCCAGCCTGGGTGACTGTGAGACTCCGTCTCAAAAAACAAACAAAACAAAAATCTTCACTAATATCTAAAAGGAAATCTGGTACAGAATTAGGAGTTAGAATATTTTGTTTCTTGAGGGGTAAAGGCATTAAACTTCTCATGTATCTAAATATAGGCTGGTCACTGTTGTAGGGAATATGTACATTTTACAATCTTTTATGGTAGGTATTATTATACTTATTTTAGATAAAGCAGTTGAAGAAACTAAGGAACAGAAAGGCTGAGTAACTAGACCCAAGGTCACACAGTTAGTAAGTGGCAATTCTTTATATATATCATCCCAAGAAGAAAAAATATAAGGTGATTAAAACTGAATGATGAGAAAGTAGTATTTAAGCTGTAATTTGAAGGATGAACAAGAGTTAAACAAATTAAGAAGGCAGAGGAAAAAGCACATGTGAAACTAGAGTAGTAAGAAGAAACCTGGAACCTTAGAGGAGAGAGGAGATGGGGATGGCAGGAGTACGGGTAAGGAAGGGAGGATGAAGGGGCCAGCAGGACCTGCTTCCACTTTATTCTCTGTGGAATAGGAAGGCCCAGGATGGCAGGAACTGTGTATGTCTTGTTACTCCAGCATTCCCAGCTCTTGGAATAGTACCTGCTGGCATATGCTAGGGTGTCACTAAATATTTGTTGACTGAAGGAAAGGGTGGAGTGATAAGATCTAACATATGTTTTAAAATCGCCCTTCTTGCTGTAAAGTATGCTATTCCTTGGCTCGTTCTAGTAACAGGGAACTCATTACTTACTTTCTTTCTCTAGGCAGCCCTTTTAATATCTGAATACAGCAGTCATATCTTTCTAGGTTTCCATTTCTGCAGGCCAACAGCCTCAGCTTTTTGGCTTCATTTTCCCATATTCAGGAACCCTAGTCAATGCTATCCAAAAGAACTTCTGCAGGCATCATATGACCTGATTTCAAAACATACTACAAAGCTATAGTAACCAAAACAGCATGGTACTGGCATAAACACAGACACACAGACCAGTGGAACAGAATTGAGAGCCCAGAAACAAACCTACATGTTTAGCACCAACTGATTTTTGGCAAAGATGCCAAGAACACGTAATGGAAAAAGAATATTCTCTTCAATAAAGAGTTCTGGGAAAACTGGATATCCACATGCAGAAGAATAAAATTAGACTGTTACCTCACACCATGTACAAAAATCAACTCAAAACAGATTAAAGACTTAAATATAAGACCTGAAACTATGAAACTACTAGAAGAAAACACAGGGGAAAATCTTCATGACATTGGTCTGGGCAATAGTTATTTTGAATATGACCCTAAAAGCACAGGCAACAAAAGTAAAATTAGACAAATGGGGTTGCATCAAACTAAAAAAGTTTCTGCATTGCAAAGGAAACAATCAACAGAGTGAAGAGAAAACCTACAGAATAAGAGAAAATATCTGTAAACTACACATCTCCTAAGAAGTTAATATCCAAAATATATAAGGAATGCAAATAATTCTATAGCAAAAAACTCAATTTTTTAAATGGACAAAGGATCTGAATAGACATTTCTCAAAAGAAGACATACAAATGACCAACAGGAATATAAAAAACTGTTCAACATCACTAACCATAAGGGAAATGCAAATTAAAGCCACAATGAGATATCACCTCACACTTGTTAGAATGGCTACTATCAAAAAGATAAAAGATGACACGTGTTGGTGAGAATGTGGAGAAAATGAATGTCTCACACACTTTCGGTGGGAATGTAAATTAGTACAGACATTATGAAAAACAGTATATAGATTCTTCAAAAAATTAAAAGTAGAACTACCATATGATCCAGCAATCCCACTACTGGGTATACATCCAAAGGAAATGAAATCAGTTTGTTGAAGATGTATCTGCTGTTTATTGCAGCATTATTCATAAAAGCCTAGAAATGGAATCAATCTGAGTGTCCATAAGCATATGGATGGATAAAATATGGTACACATACACAATGGAATACTATTCAACCACAGAAAGGAATAAAATTTTGTCATTTGTGACAACATGAATGAACTGGGAGGACATTATGTTAAATGAAATAAGCCAAGGCAGACATCACTTTCAAAAACTTTGGTTATGAAAGAAGTACCATGCTTAGACCAAACAGGGACCTTGCTTGGGGCATGTACTTTAGATAGGTCCCTAGTCTAGGTTCTCTACAGCCCTGTGCATCTCCATGGGGCAGGAGTCCGTGGGGCCACAGAGACACATGTTCACCTAGAACCTATATATTCCCTTTTAGGCCCAGGAATTCTTTGCCCAAATAGAACCAAGCTCGTTTTCAAAGACTGCACAAGCCCCTCCCAGGTCTCTCTGCCCAAGGATGGATCATATCACTGGTATGCCTATCACCAAACCTAAGGCATAGCCCAGGGATGGCTGTTTGTGGGGCTTGGGGATGGATTTCAGATAGTCAGACCAGGTGTCAACACTTTGGGTTGTGTGGCCCTTCATAATGTAGGGTGAGTAGTAAAGCAGGGTGAGCCTCCATCTGTAGGCCTCACAGGAGTTAGAGGACATTTCTAAGAAGAGGTAGTTACAGGCAGACATAAGGCCAATGGAGAGTCCTTTTGAAAATGAACACAATTCGAAAGAACCAGTGGTGAAGGGAATATTCAAGTTATATAGAGAGAATATGAAGCTATATACAGAGAGAATAATGGAGAACAAAGTCCTTGCATCATTTAGGATTCCAGCAGCAGATTTTCCAGTGCATATGGAAGAGACTGTTTGTAGAGGTGTGAGTGGGTAAAGGAAATAAACAAAGGATATTAATGTACTTAAAGACCAGCAACAGTGGGAAGCTATTATATCCCATTATGCCCCTAGGTCTGAAAGGGCAGAAGGTTGAAAGGACAATGTTGCCAGAGTCCAGTGATCTTGGAAGCCATAGCTACAGTCCCTCCCAGAAATGCAACTAGGCAAGAAGGGAGTGGGAGGAATAAATACCTCTTCTGCCCTTGAGTTGGTGCTGGTGCTTTCCATTGATAGAAATCAACTAGAAGAATCTAGCCAGCAAGGTATCCTGGTGTCATTGCATGGCGTAAAGGCCAGCCTCTCAGGGCAAAGCATGAGGGAGAAAGAGTAGACAGTGGGGTTTAGAAGGGTAAACAGAAAACAACTAACCAGCATGGTTCCCAAGGAGGCAGGAGGGGGCTTATCTGCAGGGATGTGAATAGAATGGAGAGTAAGCTGGCAGAAAGCAACCTCTCTGTCTGATGACCATCTCTTTTCTCTCTGCAGTGGGAGGGGAGGTTGATGGTAGATGAAGGTAAGCAGGCAGGGGATTGTCTTATTATTCCTTCTACAGGTGGAAGCTGGCATTTGGACTTGAGGCCTTTGTGTAGTATAGTAATACCACAAATAAAGCTATTTTCCTCATCTCTTACCAGTGTAAGAGAATGTCACATTCTCTTATGCCTCCCTCTCCTTTCCCTACACTGACTAAGTGGAACTGCAGGGCAGGCAAAAGTCCCTAGAGATTTCTTCTCTCTTTACTGCATTAAAATCTAAGCCTACCTTAGCCCCAGGCAAAAAACTCTCCAGCAATTTAAAGGCTCACACAATTCAGAATTTCCCTCTCAAGCATTGGCTCATGGTTCAAAACAGCCCCTCTGATAGGTCCCTCCTTTGGCCAAATCAAGACTCCCTACCTGTTAGAAGAAAAATAATTTTTAAAACTAACTTTCACTACATTATAAAGAACTAGTAGCTTTGGCCGGGTGCGGTGGCTCACGCTTGTAATCCCAGCACTTTGGGGGGCTGAGGCGGGCGGATCACGAGGTCAGGAGATCGAGGCCATCCTGGCTAACATGGTGAAACCCCGTCTCTACTAAAAAATACAAAAAATTAGCCGGGCGTGGTGACGGGCGCCTGTAGTCCCAGCTACTCGGTCGGCTGAGGCAGGAGAATGGCGTGAACCCGGGAGGCGGAGCTTGCAGTGAGCCGAGATTGCGCCACGGCACTCCAGCCTGGGTGACAGAGCGAGACTCCGTCTCAAAAGAAAAAAAAAAAAAAAGAACTAGTAGCTTTGCAGCTTTGCCTCCAACCCTCCCATGGGTGTCTACCTCTTTGTCCCAACAGGGCAAATCTCTAAATCTCAAACAGAGACAAAACGAGCTTTGATGTTTAGAGGATGTTTCTCCCACACTCCTTGTCCAGTTTACGGGTCCTGATTCTAAAAATGATGCATTTTCCTTCTGTTGGGGCTCAGAAAACAATAGCCCAAAATATGGCGCTTTGGCATGCTGAGTGCTTTGAACAAAGGAGACTGAAAGTCCTCAGAAATAAGCCTCAGACACAAGGTCTCTCACTGACCTTCTCCTGCCTTTCCCACTTCTTCTGAAGTACAGGGAGTGAGTGGCTTGCTCTGAAATTCCCTTATCTGACTGAAAGAAATTCTTCCAAAAGAAACACAACTGGCTGGGCGCAGTGGCTCACGCCTGTAATCCCAGCAGTTTGGGAGGCCGAGGCGGGCGGATCACAAGGTCAGGAGATCGTAGCCATCCTGGCTAACACGGTGAAACCCCGTCTCTACTAAAAATACAAAAAATTGGCCAGGCTCCGTGGCGGGTGCCTGTAGTCCCAGCTACTCGGGAGGCTGAGGCAGGAGAATGGCGTAAACCCGGGGTGCGGAGCCTGCAGTGAGCCGAGATCACACCACTGCACTCCAGCCTGGGCGACAAAAAAAAAAAGAAAAAAGAAACACAACTGTCTTCAGCCCCCTCCCTAAGAATCCCATCAAACCATCAGGGAAGATTAATCACTTGAGAAAAGATTGCAAGTCATCAGTACACCCAACAAGCTATTCTTATTCTTCTGGAGGCTGCTCCAAAACAGCTTTTAAAAAGAAATTTAAAAAAAATTTTTTTGTCGTAGAGACAGTCTCAATATGTTGCCCAGGCTGGTCTCCAACTCCTGGACTCAAGCGATCTGCCAATCTCGGCTCCCCAGAGTGCTGGGATTACAGGTGTGTGCCACCACACCAGGCCAACTTTTTTTTTTTAAGCAGAGATACTTATCTACATCATAAGACATCTTCATTCACAGCACAGTTCTGCTCCTCTTGCCTTGGACAAAAACAGCTCTTTCAGAGAAAGATTCTATACCCTTTCCCACCCAGCGCCAATTTCACCTTCATCCAAGCCTCTTTAACCAGAAAAATTCCAGGACAGAACACCAATAGTTCCAGCTTGGGGTGGGGGGAAGGTAGAAAAGGCAAGAGAGGGAAAAGATAATGGAGCATAGAGGGGAAGGGGCTCATTGTGGCATTCCACCAGTAACTAAAGCAGCTAAAAAGTGAGGCCCAGGACAAGGGGAGTGGGCCAGGGAGGATCCCCTCCTACTTTTCACCTAGTGTCTGGCCATGCCTCGTGGTGCGACAAGAACTGGCGAGGACAGTAGGCAGGGCAGCCTGTTTGAAGGGAGGGATGTGGACTGGAATGTGAGGGTGGCATGACCTCAAGGCTTCTGCTCTTGGTACCCAGTGTATCCTGAGACCCCAGGAGTGACAGCCCAGTGTGCACAGTCCTCCCTGGCTGGCAGATTTGCCTTAGGCCTCTAGAGCACTCCACTTTCCTCCCCTCCACCAAGGCATCACCCTAGAACCTGGAGGTGCTGTCCTTCCTGTCATCACCCTGCCTCAGAGGCTGGGAGTTGCTGGGCCCCTTCGTAAGGCAACAAAGAGCTGTGGGGTCAGGAGATCAGATCTGAAAGGGCCCTTAGAGAGCTTTCTAAGGCAACCCCTCGTTTTACCCATAGGGACACTGAGGCCCAGGAGACAAGAACTTTTCCTAAAGACATACAGTAAAGTGAAATGGATTCAAATGTGAGTTAAAAGAATATTTAGATGCTGGAGGATCACTTGAGGCCAGGAGTTGGAGACTAGCCTGGACAACAAAATGAGACTCTGTCTTTATTATTATTTTCTTTTTTTAAAAAAAGAATATTTAATCCTGCAGTCTGTGAAGAGCTGATTAAGCAAGGAGAAACAATGGCTATTTTCAAGCAGAGTGGGATGGAATCTTCAGCTTTAAAAAGTAGCAGTATGAAATTAATTTCCCAGACAAGTGGGCAGAGATAATGATCGAGAGAGAAAGCACTCAAGGCTGGGCTTACCAAAATTTAATTTTGATTATTTTGAACGGTCTCATATCTCCTTGGCCCAACATGGTTTTAATATTGCTAGGGCAGAGGGTTGTCCAAGAAGGGAGTTAAACTTTCTCCAAGTCCGCACTGCAAGCCCTGTGCCGCTCTACGGAGATCCTCTTTCTTCGGGTTAAAAAAAAAAAAAAAAAAAAGAAAAAGAAAACATCCAAAAAAACCCACACACACAAAAAAACAACACACAGTTAACCACCTGTCAGGGCTGAGGATACAATGAGACTCCTCGAAAAAGAGCTTTTCATGCATGCGTAATATATTTGTTCAGCTATTCACTTAATGAAGCTGATAAATGTGATGCAAGACAATAGTCAAGTTAATCTATTTAGTAAAATGTTTTGAGACTTTCAGGCTACGTTAAGGAAGGGAGCGTCCTGCGACATTTTCATTTAAATGCGCTCATCTCCTCTCTTAGGCAACACAAGGGGGTTCGGGCAATCTATGTGAATATAATTTCTTATAAATGTGTCTTTAATGGGTTTAATTCACCCTTGCCAGCTGTTTTGGGGGCTATTTTGTAAGAGCAAAACAAACGTTTCGGGCTTGGAAAGCTAGTTAAAATTAGTTTCGGTCAGCGAGGCCAAGCTATATTTCCTGCAAACCATCTGCTTGATTGGCACAATAGAAGGATTTTCAAGGAAAAAGAGGGGAGTGTGTGTGAAAGGGATGGGGGTTGAGGGGGGAGACACTAGAAAGGGCTGGGGCAGCGGTAGCTCCTAGTTGCCTATTCTGAAGGTGAACCCCTTAGAGCTGTTTTAATAGAGAGGCTTGCGAAGAGGGGCTGGGGCGGTAGGAAAGCTCTTTCAGTCCGAGCCTCGCAGCCCTCCTCCTTCGCCTCGCCCGTTAGCTCCCTGCCCCCCACACACCCCCCACCCCAAAGCCAGGCGTCGGGCGCTTTTCCCTGTCGCCACCCGGCATCCGGCCAATCTTTCCAAAATGCGCTCTCACTCTGTTGACTGCTCCGGCAGGGAGCGTGGAGGACTGGGGGTCCGAAGCCTGCAAAGGGTGGCCTTAGCGTTGCAGCCTTCCCGAAACGGACACTTGCCATCTTTTCAGAGGGCGGGGAAGCTCACGCCACTCTCTACTTTGTAGTGTCCGTTTCGCCTCGCTTGCTGGCCTTCGCTTACCCGAGACATTCCAGGCACTGCCCGCACTGAAGAGGGCCGCGCTGCTGCTGCGACCGCACGGCGCCCGGGACAGGAACATGCTCGCTCTCCCCTGCGCGGTGGGGGGGGGAAAGAAACCCCCAGAGTGCGTTCCGACACGCTCTTTCTACTATCCAAGGGAGGTTTCGGCAGCTTTGGCCACCTAGGCCCGGGGAGCCCCAGCCGGATCTGCTGCGGCCTCCCCCGCAGCGTAGGCAAGGACCTTAAACCCCAAACCAGGGCCTCCGATTCTCTCTTTTCCCCTCCCATCTTCTTTTCTCTTGAAAGAGAAATAGAAAGCTCAGCCTTGAGACAAAGAACGCGAGTGATTTCTCTGAAATAAACTTGAAGATAACGACATAACAATGAATGGCAGGACGCACAAAACCCCATGGGCTCAGGTCAAATGGCATTAGTCACAGGTCTTAGCCGCAGCCGCCGCGCCGCGCAGCTCCTTAGGCTATCGCGGAGTTTGAAAAGACGCGTTCAAGGAGATCACTTAAAGTAAGATCCTTTCGTCCGATTTCTTGCTTCCTTAGGATTTATTTTTCCTTTCACGGGCGGCCAGCCCTCGCCCCCTCGCGCCCTCGCCCCCGCCCTCACTTTTCCTCTTTGGCGCTTTAGGAATTCTTTAGGAGGCTGTGGAGACCGACCCCAGGAAGCAGGGTCCACGTGGATCGCAGCAAGGCGTTGATCTACCCTCCAAAAAATGGCAGGGTAGACTTTTAAAAGCCGAGAAGTTAGTAGCAGTTAGTCTATAGTGAGGCAGAATGGCTGGGGCTTGGGGTGGGGGCTGGGGGTGGCATGAAGCCTGTCAACGGGCAGGAAACGGTGAAAACTACACCCCGGCAAATGCCCCAACAGGAAAGGAGGAGCTGGGAAAGGCTCACGCTGGCTTCAAGTTCTTACCGTTCCCCCCTCCAAAAAAACAAAATCCAAGTTGATTTTGGCAAATATAGACTTTATTCTGATCATCCGGAAGACTTGGACAAGCGCCTCACCTGCAGGGAATCAAACATCCTGAAGCCCCCGGCGCGTCCTTCTGGGAACTGGCAATTGCCCAAGTCCTTAAGACTCGGGGAGAAAAAGGGGTGGGGGGCAGAGGGAAAGGGAGTGGGAGAAGGAAGGATGTGGGCCTGAGGAAAAAAGGAATGAGAGGAAGGGAGAGAGCCAGTCTTATTGCAATGGGAAACTGTCTCGTGGCAAGGTTAAAGTGCAGGTGTTCAGATAGTTTATACTTTTCTCACCTATTTTATTGCAAACTTCAAAAAGAGGAACTTTTGACGTTCTTCGACAGATCTCCTTCTTCCGTTTCCAGGGGACTCCAATTAACTCGAGCAAGGCGCTTCCCATATTTAAATAGCCCCTTTTTTAAAAGTTATTTCTTTCCTGATTGGTTTTCTCCTGCTGCCCGTGAGCATGAGCGGTCTTGAGCTCAGAGACTCCGCACTTACGTCATCTTCTAGCATTAATTCGCCTCTGGAGCTGGTCCCTAAATAACTTTTTAATTTGAATCAAGGGAGAGTTTTAGCGGGCTCCGTTTCTGGTTTAATGTGATATAAATCGCAGATGCACTTTTATTGAATGGTTAAAGCAGCGACATGGAGATCATCGACACAAAACACCCCGAACAAAACCATCGAGAGAAATAAAGCTGGTTAATAAGATTTTTGAGAAAGCTTTGTGTTAAAAAGCAAAAAGGAAAACCAGCTGAAGGTGACAGTTAGTTCATGGTTAATAGGATCAGGGCGGCCTGGCGGGGCTGCACACTTCTCTTTGGGGAGGTTCAGCCACACTAAAGAGATGAATGGGACATTTAACACATCTGTTATCTCGCCGAACAGAGAAATGGGGGGAATCGAGTCTTAGTGCCACCTCAGCCCCAACCAGAGGAAAGGGAAGGGACTGTCTCCAGGAAGATTCTCCTTTGAAGCCCCACATTCAGAGAAGGCTTTCCCAGAGTGGATCAACATTCTTGGGAACCGCATCCCTTCCCTCTGGTTTTCACGCGTTTGTGCGTTGTAGTTAATTAAGAAGCTGCCAAACCTTGGGCCAAGTTAAGCGTCCGGCAAGTGTTAGGGTTCTCTCCAGACGACGTCTGGACCTTCGCTGCTATGGCTTAAAATGTCAGCGCTGATTTCAACTTAAACTGCTCCCTGTGGTTGGAGAACGGCCAGCATAGCACTCACAGCCTTTGGATACCCTTGCCCGAGGCAGTTTCCGGTCAGCCTAAGCTCTTTGCAAGCGGAATCCTGCCGCTCGGCAGCCCAGCGCCGCTCTTCTCCGCTCCTCCCGCAAGGTGAGGTGCGGAGAGCCCCTTGCAGAAACTCCTACAGAAAATCGTTTTCCAAGTTGCTGGGAATTTGAAGGAGACTAGTTTTACTGTTCAGGTATCTACCAACGCTCAAACTCAACCAGTCTCCCGAAACGAAATAACTCCAGACCTCTCCCCACTCTTACGGACACACATCCAGTGGCCCCAAAGCATGCATTTCCAAGTCTCCCTGAGTCATCAGAATGGGACTTCTAACACTGATTTCACTCACCCCTACATCTGCTTTATGCTTCAGCTGGAGTAACGGATAGGGCTAGAGACCGGAAAGGGAGTATATTTTCATGTTCACTGACTTGAAACTTTTCATTGCCCCACCCCACAAGAGGGAGGGCAACTTTGCTGATAGCCTGAAGATGTATTTCTATGAATATTTATTGATTTATTTTCCAGGCTTAGCAGGGGAGCTGCAAATAAATTTAGTGCGTTCTTTAAATAATTCCTTTTCTATGAGGCAAGATGCCATCTGAAACTTCTAAGTAGGCATTTAATTAGCCCGGGTGTTGCTTCGGAACAAAAACCTTCGGCGAGAGCTTTGGGGGCGCACTGTATTGCAAAGAGGCGGTCGATATGCAGAATTGATGCGCGCGGGCCTTTGTTGCCGGCCCATTGTGCGGGCCATGCTTATGAAGACTAATCCAATCATAAATTGCACCCCTGCGCCAATCAGAGCGTCCAGAGCCTCCGGCGAATGAAGCTCGAGTGGAGAACTTTGTTGAACTTCATTGTCAGAGCTGTCACTTTTCAAAGTGCTTTAGCGGGCGGGCCACTATAAAACCATCACCTCGACGAGAGGACCACGGAGGACTCGCAGACGCCCAAGTGGGATTGTTACTTGGAGACGTTTGCTAAGCCCAAGAGAGAGGACACTGTGGGGGCGGGAGGGGCGGGAAGCGAGGCATTTACCCTCCGGCCACTGAAAGAAGGGTTATTTCGCCCGCCCCGCGCCTACCATGATGTTCCCCGGCCTCCTCGCGCCCCCCGCCGGGTACCCTAGCCTCCTGCGGCCCACGCCCACCTTGACGCTGCCCCAGTCCTTGCAGTCGGCATTTTCCGGCCACTCCAGCTTCCTGGTGGAGGATCTGATCCGCATCAGCCGACCCCCCGCCTACCTGCCCCGCAACGTGCCCACCGCCAGCATGTCGCCGCCCAGGCAGGGGGCCCCCACGGCCCTCACCGATACGGGGGCCTCGGACCTGGGCTCCCCGGGTCCCGGCAGCCGGCGGGGCGGCTCTCCGCCGACTGCCGTCTCCCCTGCCAGCGAGACGACGTTTCTGAAGTTTGGAGTGAACGCTATCCTCTCCTCGGGGCCCAGAACAGGTAAGCGAGGGCAGAACCCTGAAGGCCCGTTCAGGTACCAGGCATGCGCGGAGTCCTCCTGGCCTCAGTTTCTTCTAGCGAGCGGGCCCCCACACACACATAGGTGCACACACATACGCACGAACTCTGAGACCCTATGTCAGGCAATGTGAGAATAGTCCAGTCAATTCCGGGGAAGAAAAGCCTCCAGGCTCGCCCCATCCTCGGAGTGAACTTGAGCACACGAAGTCGGAGACAGTGCGCAGTCATCTGGTGCAGTAACGCTGAGCGCACGCCCCTGGACGTCTGCGTTTCTGCCTTCGAGCTTCTAGGAGACAGTTTTTTTTTTAACTCAATATGATATATTTATTGGATTAGCAAATATTATAAATCTGCAATTTCTTTCTTCCCCACTCAGTCCTACCTATCTCGTTAGTGCCTAGGATGGAGACTGGGGTAGAGTGGGATGGCGCAGAGAATTATGTTGGGGGCAAAGAAAAGAGTTTTACAGATAAGACAATGTTGGGAAGATTTATTTTACCCTGTCAACATATAAGAAAGATGTCTTTGAAACCAGATGAAGGGCTAATTATATCGTGTGTTCAGTGTGCTATACAATAGGCAAGTACGTAATCAGATTCTTTCTGTCTCCCTCTCTCCTTTCTGTCCCCCCTCCACCGCCCGCCAGAAACATCCCCAGCCTTGCTCCAGAGCGTCCCTCCCAAGACCTTCGCCTTTCCCTACTTCGAAGGGTCCTTTCCGCCTTTCATCAGATCTTCTTATTTCCCAGGTAGGTCTCGTCCCCTTTCTTTGCGCGAGGCAGGGCGGCGCCCCAGCCCCGGCCCATCGCTCCCTGCTCCGAAGCCATATTTCTCCGTCCACCCCTCGGGGTTATGCTCTGGTTCAGAGGTTGCGAGGCGTACAACATTCATGAATCCGTCGCGCCAATTTGATGCCCTATTTAGCACAAGCAGTGACTGCTTGACACTTTGCACCAATTCCCTGCTCTACAAATTAGCAGGAATTGTCATGGTCCCAATTTGAGGCGGTTCCCTTCCCGGCGAGGAGCTGTTGGCATCCCTTCACGCCGCCGTTTTCCCACAGAGTCAGTGCACTTGGCCACGATTCCCCACAAAGGTTTCAGCACCATGACCAATTGGTCAGCTCCTCCGGGCAGCCACACACAGACCGGCCCTAGTCCCTCCACGCCGCCGAGAGACACCTACCAGCCGGGGCTAATTTCTCTTTAAGACTCATTCAGGGCTTCGGGCTTTTCACAAGACCACATGGGGTGCCCTCTTGTGTGGGATGCCTAGGGTCGCCCAGGGGGAGGCGGATTAGATCCTCCTCCAATCCCAACCTATTTCCAGCCTGATTTCCAAACCCCTTCTCATACTCCTTTCCCACCCTGTCTTATAAAATACCGTTGATCTTGAAAAATAAGAAGCAGTTAGAAGAAAGCCAAAATTGTGCCCCAGCCTAAAGGAGCAACACCTTAGGCAGCTTTCACCAGGTTTTCTTCCTGTAATCTCACTGATGATTCAAACTACGGCTCAAAAACTCTGCCACTGGTCAAAACCAAAAAGGAGGCAGGAGAGTCCCTATAAAGAGAAGAAAAACTGGGCATGGCCTGCGGGGATGGGTAAAATCACTACAGCACTCCCAGATAACAGCAAAAGAAACAAGCAGTTGATTTTTTAAAGGGGGAGAGAGAATTCACCATTCCCCGCCCCAGCGCCAGCGCCACCACCACCACCACCACCATTCACACTGCTGCTAATAATGGAATTTGCTCCCTTTCTCCCTCATCTCAATGCTCTAACAAAAACAACCCGAGCTTTATAAATAGCTTTTCATGTCCATTTAATGAAAACGATTCGGGGAAGAGAAGCCTCTGCCATCAGTATTCTCCCAATGGTCTTGGCCTGCAGTTGTGTTTAGTTTGAAAGTGTAAATCTCTTTTGTCCCAGTAATATATGGCTTTCGCTGCTTGTCCTCAGTCTTTTTCTGTTAGTTCATTACTACACAATTACCATTCACGCTTCATTAGAGTCTCTGTTTCTTTTTGTTTTGTTTTTTTTTCTTTCGCTTAAAGCGAAACTCTCCCCGCTTTTATCATACCAATACCTATTGGGAAGCAGTCAATGTGCTAATTAGCTGCCACTTTTCATGTATTCGGGCCGAATTCTTTACGTTTCGTGGGGGAGGGGAGGAAGGATTAATATAAAAAAGATGAATACTTACTGGATTTTTCAAAAAAATCTAAATCGGATTTTTCCCTCTTTATCAAAATAGTAAAGCACCTCATTTTCATCTAAAGACTGCAAAAGCCACTGAAATGATAAAAGCTTAGGGGAGAAACCCAGTGGCCTCGGCTGGATATTTTATTTTCATTTTTGTAATTTATTTTTTCTATTGCTGTTTTAGCTGATGTACGCAAGTTTGTTTCCCTAAGTCCACTGAATGGAAAAACGAAACAGGCTATTGTGGGGGCTGTTTTCTGTGTTTCCGTGGTTTTACCTAATCCGAGTTTGCACGGTTGAAAGGGAAAGTTATTTGGGCGGAAAGCGCCTTTCACTCTCGCAGGTTTGTAGGTTCGTGGCCTATTCTCCAGGGGGAGAAAAAGGAGCGCTTTAAAGAGATGAAGGGATCAGAGCAAAAAGCCAGGGAGAGCCGTGTTGGGACTGGGGGGCGTACGCCCACTCACTCGCCACCTCCCCCCACCCTGCAGCGTCCTCCAGCGTGGTGCCCATCCCCGGGACCTTCTCCTGGCCGCTGGCCGCGCGCGGGAAGCCTCGGCGGGGCATGCTGCGTCGAGCAGTCTTCTCCGACGTGCAGCGCAAGGCGCTGGAGAAGATGTTCCAGAAGCAGAAGTACATCAGCAAGCCCGACCGCAAGAAGCTGGCGGCCAAGCTGGGCCTGAAAGACTCGCAGGTGAGCGCAGTTCCTCCGCAGCAACCCCCGCCCCCGCCCTTCACCGCTCGCCGGCGCGCCCGTCAATTGCAAGGGTTCGGAAACGGCTTAGATCCCATTGTACAGATGGGAAAACCGAGGCCTAGAGAGGGAGTGAGTACAGCGGCCACTACCCTCGAAGCTTCGCAGGATAGCCCTCTTCTCTCCCCACCCCCACTCCCCGCCTTCTCTCCCGGGCTCAGCGGCCCCCAACCCCGCCCTTCGGGGCAGGGTGGCAGCGGATGAGGCAAAGGGAACCGCGAGCTGAGGCGGGGGCAGAGTCAATGAGGGAATCCACCCGAACTCATTTCTGGGGGTGGGGAGAGGACACAGCCCGAAGGACAGAGCCTGCACCCCACTCCACTCCCCGCCCCCGTGCGTCCCCCGGTGCCCCTGATCTGACCTCTACTTCTGCCTTCTTCTCGCTGGCCGGAACATTCCAGGTGAAAATCTGGTTCCAGAACCGACGCATGAAATGGCGGAACTCCAAGGAGCGCGAACTCCTGTCTAGCGGGGGCTGTCGCGAGCAGACCCTGCCCACCAAGCTCAATCCGCACCCGGACCTCAGCGACGTGGGCCAGAAGGGCCCTGGGGACGAAGAGGAGGAGGAGGAGGGCCCGGGCAGCCCCAGCCACCGCCTGGCCTACCACGCGTCCCCCGACCCCCAGCACCTGCGGGACCCGCGGCTGCCAGGGCCGCTGCCCCCCTCGCCCGCGCACTCGAGCAGCCCCGGGAAACCTTCGGACTTCTCAGACTCCGAGGAGGAAGAGGAGGGCGAGGAAGAGGTGGAAATCACCGTGTCCTAGAAGCCGCTCGCACGCCAGAGTACTGTTTTTAAGTGCTTTGAAATCGAAGAGGTGGGGTCCAGTCTGCGCGTTCACTTTGTCCGGGTGCTCAGATGCTGCCTCTCCCGACGGTAGAACCATCACCTCATTGAGGGCGCCACCGGCCCTGCGGTAGCCCCAAAGAGACATTTCCTTTCCAAAAAAACCAACTCCAAATAGTCCTCCCCACATTAGTTCACTTTAAGTCTTGGTCCCAGCCTTAACTTTTCAGCAAGGGCTCCATTCTATTTTGTTTATTGCAAACTATTTTAAACACAGTGGGGTGTTCTATGGTCCCACGGCCTGGACCTTACTGTGAGACAGACCCTGCTGGTCGTTAGCAGCAATCACCCTGTATGGTAGGAAACCTGTTTATGGAGGAGGAAACCGAGTTAGGAGTGAAAACACCAAACCATATAACTAACTCCAGCACCGTTGACTCTCTAGATCCCTTCACCTCCCCTGATAGATAGCAAGGGGCTCCTATTTCACTTCAGTCTCTCATCTCCACCCCCCACCCCTCTCCTGTCTTCCCACAGATGTTCTCTTAGAAAGCTCAAGATTTTCAAAAAGGAAATATATATATATATTATATATATATAAAATATATATATATTAGTGCCTTCTGGTTCAAGGCACAACATACATATTGAGTCTTCTCTGTCACCTTCCAAAAGCTCTCTGGTGAAAGAAGTGAGTTCTCTAAAGGGGAAAAAAGAAGCAGTCTCTATTCTTGTATGTGTGTTTTAAAGCTTTTTCTTTTTAATTTCTGTATCCATGGTGTACGCACCACACACTCTACCTTGTACCCTTTTATTATTCCTAGGGAGGTGTTGCTGAGCTGCAAACCTCCTGGGAACTGGGCATGATGTGGACAGAGAGACCTACACAGCCTCTTTGATTTTTTTTTTAACTGAACTTTGCTGTCTTTGCACAGCTCTTATGAACTGTACACTATTTTGTACACACATGTTGTATGGATATTTTATACCAAGGTTATTATGAATGACTATAAAGGACAGACTAGATTTCTCACTTTTTTTTTTTGCAATGGCTTTTAAACTTTAAAAAGGTAGCTGTTTAATTGCATAACTTATAAAGAAATACTTATTTTGTATTTTTACCATGTACAGATTTTTATATATGTATATATGTATCAAATGAACAAATGCCAAATAAAAAGTAGAATGGATGCAATCAATGGTCAACTGATGTCATTAATTCACAGAATGGTAGAGCTGAAAGGAATGGAGCTGTTCTAGCCCTGGGACTGGGTTTTATAGGAGGTAAGCTGAGGGTCAAGAGGTGCAGGCACTTGTCCAAGGCCACCCAGCTAGTAAGTAGCCATGCTGGAACTAGAAACCATCTGACTCTCAGGCCAGTGCCTTTTCTGCTTTCCTGTACCTTAAAGTAACCATATTTGCTATATTACAAGTAAAGGAGCTCCAGAGTGATACTAAAAGTTGAATCTGCAATAAGCCGCCTCCCCTTCTCTAAGGACTGAAATGATGGGATAAGAGAAATCCATGCAAGTCAGTCTAAGTGGCTCAAGTTTGTAATGGTTTTTCTTTTCCTCCTTGAAGGCATTATTCTCTGGTCCTCAGGGAAGCTTCAGAACTGGTCTTGACTCATTCCTTCTGTGTATAACCTAATTTTATCAGGAATGCCATCTACAGGCCTGACAGGCGAGCCCAGATATTGACTCTGGGGTCTGCATATGAAACAAAAGTTCTTTAAAGACTAGCTTTCAGCAGGAGTGATTTCTTTAACCAGCAAGCTAGGGAGTAAAGAACATCTGGTTAGATCCTGGCAGGGGCTTTTGTGCCCTTTGAGAGTTTAGTCTCTGCCCCATCAGCTACCCACACCCATGTTTCTTTGCAATCCTAATCCAAACTCATGGCAGTTTGTATTATATTTGAAATTGAATATATTCTATTTTATATTAACCCTGTTTTCAAAAACACAAACCACCTCCATGCTAAGGTCCCCTGCTGGGCTTGCTCCTGATGTTGGTGATCACTTTTCATTATTGTTATATATGATGTTGTGAAGTTGAAGAAAATAATTGTCCTCATTTTCATAATCATAAAATTCAAAAAACCTCCCACATTTCCCCAACAGACACAAAATGTTAAGCATGGTCAGCATTCAACCCAAGTTAGTGCTTTTCTTTCAGACAGGACTCTGAAGGATTCAGGTTATTTTCTATCTCTCTGCTGTTGCCTGGATGTCCAACATGGGAGCCTGACTGGAAGCCTAACCTGGCCTACCTTTCCCATTCTACCAGCTCAAAAATTCTTTCTTATAGTCAAGAATCACGTTCAGGCACGGGTGCGCATTAGTGTCTACATCTGGAGTCAAAGCACTCTGAAGGCATAACCGTGTTCATTGCAGTATTATTCACAATAGCCAGGAGGTGGAAACAACCCAAAGGTCCACGAATGGATGGATGAATGGATAAATAAAATGTGATATATACATACAATGGAATATTATTCGGCCTTAAAAAAGAAAGACACCCTGTCACATGCTACAACGTGGGTGAACCTTGAAGACATTACATGAAGTGAAATAAACCAGTTACAAAAAGACAAATTGTACATGATTCCACTTGTATGAGATATCTGAAGTAGTCAAACTCAGAGAAACAGTAGAATTGTGGTTCCAGGGGCTGGAGGAGGAGGAAATAGAAAGTTGTTTGTTGTTCAATGAATATAGAGTTTCAATCTTACAAGATGAAAAAGTTCTAGAGATTTGTTGCACAACAATATGAATATAGTTAGCACTACTCAACTGTACAGTTAAAAACGATTAAGGTAGTATATTTTATGTTATGTGCATTTTTTTTTACCACAATGCTAAATTAAAAATTTGTTTTATTGGAAAAATAACTCACATGCTAGAAGCATTAAAAATCTAGCAACCATCAAAGTTATGGCAGGCAAGTGAAAAATGTGAGATAAGCAATATTATAAGACAATGTAGAAGTCAAAGCACTTAAGATATACATAAAGTGCTTTTTAAAATCAATAAAATGTAGAAAAGGAAAAAAATACTTGAGTTTTTTTGTTTTTTGTTTGTTTGTTTGTATTTTGCCTGTTTATTTGTTTTTGTTTTTGAGACGGCGTCTCACTCTGTTGCCCAGGCTGGAATGCAGTGGTATGATCTCGGCTCACTGCAACCTCTGCCTCCCAGGTTCAAGCGATTCTCCTGCCTCGGCCTCCCAAGTAGCTAGGACTACAGGCCCATGCCACCATGCCCGGCTAATTTTTGTGTTTTTAGTAGAGACGGGGTTTCACCATATTGGCCAGGTTGGTCTCGAACTCCTGACCTCAGGTGATCTGCCTGCCTCAGCCTCCCAAAGTGCTGGGATTCAGGCATGAGCCACTGCGCCCAGCCAATACTCGAGATTTTTTTTAAAAAGCATATATTACTTACGTATTCACAAAGTGTTCCTGAGAACTACAAATGCTGTATTTCGGTTCATTCCTTTAGTGTTTCCTTCATCACAAGGGTGAGGAGCATGTTCATTTCACACTGTTCCCCTAATGTCATTCACAATCCCATACACATATTGGTTATTTGACATGTTTTGAGTGAATAAATGAATTATTATAAAAGGAGGGACAGATCTTCTAGTTATACAGGCAGTGGATCTCCACACACAACAACCACATGGGGCTCATTGTCAGGGTGGCTGCTTTAAATTTTTTATTTCATTTTTATTTTTATTTTTTATTTTTTTTGAGACGGAGTCTTGCTCTGTTACCCAGGCTGGAATGCAGTGGCGCGATCTCGGCTCACTGCAACCTCTGCCTCCCAGGTTCACGCCAGTCTCCTGCCTCAGCCTCCCGAGTAGCTGGGACTACAGGCACCTGCCACTAGGCTAATTTTTTTTTTTGTATTTTTAGTAGAGACGAAGTTTCACCATGTTAACCAGGATGGTCTCGATCTCCTGACCTCGTAATCCCCCGCCTCCGCCTCCCAAAGTGCTGGGATTACAGGCGTGAGCCACCGCGCCCGGCCTAAAATCTTTTTTTTTTAATAACAAAGGAGAAAAGAGACACTCCACAATCTAGACTGCAGGTCTGGAAGTTTTAAACTTTACAAATGAATGTAAAGATTACTTTGGCTGACAAGAAAAAGGGATTAAATTAACAGGTCAGATGTATTTTTAAAAATCAAACCAATAACTTTAGTCCAAAAAGACTGAAATAGTTACATGTATAAGCTAAAGAATAAGAAATAAATAGTAAAAGAAAAAAAAAGGAGATATTTATTGAGCACCTACAATGTAACAGGCAGTCAGTCTCCTGGGTGCCTTACACCAGCACTACTCTGCATAAGGACCGCTTGAGGGTCTCATTGAAATGCAGATCATGATTCAGAGCACTGGGTATCTGCTTTGCTAATGTGGTTGGTCCACAAAACACACTGTAGCAAAATTTACATGAGTTTTAACCTCACAGTAACCCTTCTAAGGTAGATGCATGTTACAGATGCAAAAATTGAGGCTAAGAGTTTTGGTGATATTCCTGTGGTCACCCAGTCAAAATTCAAATTCAGATTAATCACAATCCTACTCCCTTGACTAAACTGATTAAAAACACATTTAACTGAAACTCAACCAGTGGGACCTCACTAATAGAGCTTTATGTCTTTTAATGTTGTGCAGTTACGTGAAAAAAATAAATTATCAATGGTTATTAAAACCTTTCTTATGCTTCTAAATGTCCTACCCCACCACCAGATGTCCTTCTTGTGGTCTAAACCTGTGATTCTCAAACTTTAGTGTTAAAACTTCTTTATATTCTTAAAAATTATTGAAGTCTCAAGATTTTTTTGTTTTTATAGGTTTTATCTATTGATATTTATTGTACAAGAAATTAAGATTGAGATAAATTTTAAATATTTTACTAATTAAAACAAATCCACTAAATATCAATAAAATATCACATTTTATGGCAAATATATTATAAAACAAAAAAAGTTAGAAGAGTAGAGCCGGGTGCGGTGACTCACACCTGTAATCCCAGCACTTTGGGAGGCCAAGGCGGATGGATCACAAGGTCAGGGGTTTGAGAGTAGCCTGGCCAACATGGTGAAACCCCATCTCTACTAAAAATACAAAAATTAGCCGGGTGTGGTGGCACACGCCTGTAGTCCCAGCTACTCGCAAGGCTGAGGCAGGAGAAACGCTTGAACCCGGGAGGCGGAGGTTGCAGTGAGCCTAGACTGTGTCATTGCACTCCAGTCTGGAGACAGAGCAAGACTCCATCTCAAAAAAAAGAAGAGTGGCACTGTCGTACCTTTCTGCAAATCTTCTTCTTTTTTTTTTTTTTTTAAGACAGTGTCACATTCTGTTTCCGAGCCTGGAGTACAGTGGCACGATCTCAGCTCACTGTAGCCTCAACATTCCCAGGCTCAGGCAATCCTCCCACCTCACCTTCCCAAGCTGGGTCTATAGGCACGTGCCACTATACTGGGCTAATTTTTGTATTTTTTGTAGAAATGGAGTTTTGACATGTTGCCCAGGCTGGTCTGGAGCTCCTGGACTCAAGTAATCCACTTGCCTCGGCCTCCCGAAGTGCTGGGAGTACAGGCATGAGCCACAGCATCTGGCCACAAATCTCTTTAATGATTGACTTTATAGAAAACAGCTGGATTCTCTTATATGTTTCTGTCGTTTGTTGCGATATGAAGAAAATTCAGCTTTATACAGATATGCAGTTGAAAAAGGAGGAGTATTTGTATACTCTTTTTAGATAATCGGGGTTGTTCTTAGAACAACAAGACTTGACAAGTGGTAGTTATTTAATGGTTAGCTGCAATATGTAATCTAAAATCTTATTAATGAACTTTTCAACTCCTTTACATGAAGATCCATTGGTCTGTCTTCCACTTAGAATGGGTATTTTACCCATGTATGATTTTGTAACATGATGCATTGGTCATATGGAAAATATTGGGTTCATTGACTCATGGAAATATTCCAAATATTAACCCTTTTCACACATCATCAAATATCACATTTGTTAATATCACCACACATCTCATCATCAAAGTAAGTATTGAGAAGCTGTCAAGCTTATAGTAGCAGATACAAGCTTCCAAGACTCAAATTTTTATTTAAAAGCTCTAATTTTATTATTGAGAAAAATGCTATCAGTTGTTTTTTCAATGGATAAGCTTACTTTATTTATTTTTGAGAAAATATCTATGAGCTATCCAACTCTGAGCATAGTTTATCTGTCAGTCATATTTTCAAGTAAAAATGGAGTTACATGAGAAACATGGCTAGTTCTAACAATTGTACGAGTGCTTTTCTTTGAAACAATCATCACACTTAAGTATGCAGCAGAAATATGTCTGTCTTTCTTTCTTTCTTTCTTTCTTTCTTTCTTTCTTTCTTTCTTTCTTTCTTCTTTCTTCTTTCTTTCTCTTTCTTTCTTTCTTTCTTTCCTTTCTTTTTCTTCTTTCTTTCTTTCTTTCGATGGAGTCTCACTCTCTCGCCCAGGCTGGAGTGCAGTGGCGCGATCTTAGCTCACTGCAACCTCCGCCTCCTGGGTTCAAGCGATTCTCCTCCCTTAGCATCCTGAGTAGCTGGGATCACAGGAGCATGCCACCATGCCCAGCTAATTTTTTGTATTTTTAGTAGAGATGGGGTTTCACCATGTTGGCCAGCCTAGTCTCGAACTCCTGACCTCAGGTGATCTTCTCGCTTCGGTCTCCCAAAGTGCTGAGATTACAGGTATGAGCCACCGCACCCGGCCTAGCAGAAATATTTTATGCATACTTCTCATTTCATTATATAGAATATTGAAAGGGTTGAATATTACATAGTCTAGGGTTGAGATTTAATAACTAATAAATTTTCTTGCTTTCTTTTCATTCTTTTCATTCATTTCTTTTCATTCTTAAGTGAAACTGGCTGAGTGTTGGGATGACTGGGGGATCATAGAGAATGTAATGACCACTAGCGTGGGTTGGTGCTACTCCCTTGATTTCTTTTAAGGTAGGCTAGCAGCTTTATTGACCACTGGTTTTACACTATCCACAAAAATCTCAACACAGTTGTTCCACAAAAAACCATGAGATTTAAAAAGGCATTCAACACTTTAAATATTTCAGCAACACTTGTATTGTTGTTAGGGATTCGTATAAAAGAAGCTCTTTGTTAATTAGTTGGTGCAAGTACTAAATGAATACAAGCAGAATAAAAGGTCCAGGTACTTCTGTATATCTGGCCATTTTCAAAACAAAAGTACAATTTTTCAGGTGATTTATTAACTCAGTCTTTTTTGACCTGTTATACCACTTCAGCCTCCCGAGTAGCTGGGACTACAAGTGCACGCCACCACGCCCAGCTAATTTTTGTATTTTTAGTAGAGACAGGGTTTCACCGTGTTGGCCAGGATGGTCTCAAGCTCTTGACCACTTGATTTGCCCACCTCGGCCTCCCAAAGTGCTGAGGTTACAGACGTGAGCCACTGAGCCCAGCCTACTAATCTCCTTTCTAAAAGCCAGCAATTCATCCTTAAATATGAGAAAGATACAGTCATCCCTTGGTATCCATGGGGCATTGGGTCTGGTACCTCCTTCAGATATCAAAATCCACAGATGCTATAGTCCATGGTATAAAATGGTGTAGCATTTGCATATAACCTATGCACATCCTCTTGTCTATTTTACATCATGTCTGAATTACTTATAATACCCAATACAATGTAAATGCTATGCAAATAGTTGTTATGCTGTATTGGTTTTTTTTTTTTTTTTTTTTGAGATAGTCGTGCTCTGTTGCACAGGTTGGAGTGCAGTGGCGTGATCTCAGCTCACTGCAGCCTCCACCTCCCAGTCTCAAGTGATCCTCCCACATTAGCCTCCCTAGTAGCTGGGATTACAGGCACATGCCACCATGCCAGTCTAATTTTTTTTGTTTATTTTTTGTAGAGATGGGGTCTCACTATATTGCCCAGGCTGGTCTCAAGCTCCTGGGCTCAAGAAATCCTCCCACCTTGGCCTCCCAAAGTGCTGGGATTACAGGCATGAGCCACCACCATGCCCAGCCTTGTCATCCATGTATTGTTTAGGGAATAATGATAAGATAAAAAGTCTGTACATATTCAGTACAAACAAATTTTTTTCAAGTATTTTTGATCCACAGTTAGTTGAATTCATGGATGCAAAACCCATAGATATGGAGGGCCAACTGTATATGACAAATGAATTTTCTTTCACTTTAAAATAAAATATAAAATTCTAAAATTATAGCAGTGTTTGGTAAAATCTTGAAATGTAGAACATTTTCAAAGAATTTTAAAAATACTGTATTATTGCTAAACAAGACAACAAAGTCCACTTCTTGTGTTTCTGTATAGACTCAAAGGAAACTTGGGAATTTCAAAATAACAACTAGTTGAATAACAGGGTTACAGGTGTTGTAGCAGGTATAACAAGAGAGCAGATAAGAGCACAGTAGAAGTGCTGAAGAAAAAAATGGAGTTAATCCCGAGAAATGCACATAAATCTACATCTACTTCCTTAGAAAATTCTAGGAAGCACCAGAAAATACAAGCAAACATTCCATTTGCAGCCATCAGAGGGGGAGATGGGGACATCATCACACATGTAGCCTCTGGAAAACTCCACCATGCAATTGCAGAAGGGTCTTGGGGACTTACAGGGATCCTCACATCCCACTTTGAGAACCACTTCTCTATACATATAAACTACTTTACTGTGGTGAGAGATGGGAGAAATCTATGAGGCCAAGTTCCTACCACCCCACCTAAAAATTCAACTGCAACCACACCTGTGCCTTTCACAGGTCTTCATGTTACTCTCCCTTCTTGCAACTCTTCCTTTCTACAACCCCTTCTCTACCCACGTTCAGCCTGTCTTTCTCACTGGCAACTTCTCATCAGCGTTAAACATCCCTCACCTGAAATATACCTCAAGGTGTCTAAGCCTTATCCTTGGACTCCTCAATCTCTGTCTTTCTCTTAAATGTTAATGTACCTCAAGGTTCTATCCTTAGCCCTTGCTCCTTCTTTCTCTACAAGCTACCTGGGTGTTCTGCTCCTCTCTTCTTCAGTTTCAATTAGCACCTGTATGATGCAGAACCCCAATCTGCCACTCAAAGTTTTCTCTTCTTGTCATGGTATGTAGCTAGTCAGACATGAGCAGGGCAGGAGAGGGGCTCCCCACACCCCACCAGGAATGTGAGGTGACCATCAGGTGATGGTCAGGTGATTGTTAAACTTTCTAAAATAATTGGTCATAGCCAGCACCAGGGAAAGGCAGTCTCCCAACAGACAGAAAAAACCCAAAACTGGTCATCTGCATCTTTCTTATAAGATCCCAGGAGTTGGGTGAGTGGGCTCAAGCATGCGCATTAAGAGGCAAAATGGCAGAGTTTAACTGGTATATGACCTTCCTCTAGGAATGCTAGATGGTAGCGGAAGAATGCCTCAAGTGAGCATGTGTACAACTCCAGTAAACACTCTGTGCACGCGGCCCCTCCCAAGTGCTGGTGGGCCACTGCACATGGGGATAGCCCACGCCAAGGGAAGAATCAAGGGAGGAGGGATGCAAGACATGGGAATTATGCCAACATATAAAACCCCAAGCCAAAGGTCAAACAGATCTTTGAAGTCACCTGCTTGGCCCTCTTGTAAGTGTACTTTCCTTCCTTTCATTCCTGCTCCAAAGCTTTCTAATAAACTTTCACTCCTCCTCTAAAACTTGCCTCAGTCTCTCACACTGCCTTATGCTCTCAGTTGAATTCTTTTTTCTGAGGAGGCAAGAATTGAGGTTGCTGCAGACCCCTACAAATTCACCACCACTAACATACTTTGGTGCTGGGTGACTCAAATACATTCCGCTGCTAACATTCTCAGCTCCAGACCCAGACGGTCAACAGTCTCTGGACATCAGCCCTGCAGTGTCCCCACGACTTGTTAAATTCCATATGATCAGTATCAAGTGCCATGTCCTCTAGGTGCAACAACACATTCATACAAAGCAAAAATGACTCTTGCCCCTAACTCTATGAATGCCTTTATTTCTCTTGCTCAAAAATTTAGAAACCCAGTGCCATTCCTGACTCCCCCCTTTCTCCTCCACACAAAACAATGAATCAACTGCTAAGATCTGCCTCTGCATGTATGCCCTGAACAGGTTTTCTGCTTCTTTCCATTTCTCATTGCTACTATCTAAAACATTGGCTATTATTATTATTGGAGGAACATACTATATGCTAGATGCAGTAATTCGCATTTTACATATATTATTTTCTTTATTCCACATGATGACTATTTTAAATTCCATTTTATAGATGAGAAAACAGATTCAGAGATCTTTTTGGTTATCCCTGACTCCAAAACCCTTCCCCTCTCACCAGCACTGAAGGCATCAAGGAAGGCTTTGTGGTGAAATTTGCCTATAGCCATGAAGAATGGTATAATTTTATAGGGTAAGATGGGGAAACCATACACCATATTGTTTCAAGAAAGACATAAGAAAGAGCAGAGAGAAGAATATTGCTGGCATGTGTTTTGTGGACAGTGATGTTGAATGGAAAGTGGTCCCTAACCCCCGGGCCACAAACTGGTACTGGTCTGTGGCCTATTAGGAACCAGGCTGCACCGCAGGAGGTGAGCATGGGCAAATGAGTGAAGCTTCATCTGTATTTACAACCACTCCCCACTGTTCGCATTACCTCCTGAGCTCCACCTCCTGTAAGATAAGTGTCGACATTAGATTTTCATAGGAGCATGAACTCTATTGTGAACTGCACATGCGAGGGACCTAGGTTGCGTGCTCCCTACGAGAATCTAATGCCTGATGATCTGTCACTACCCCCCATCACCCCCAGATGGGGCCATCTAGCTGCCAGAAAACAAGCTCAGGGCTCCCACTGATTCTACATTATGGGGAGTTGCATAATTATTGTATTATATATTACACTGTAACAATAGAAATAAAATGCACAATACATATAATGTACTTGAATCATCCTGAAACCATCCTTCACCCCCCCATCCATGGAAAAATTGTCTTCCACAAAACCAGTCCCTGGTGCCAAAAAGGTTGGAGACCACTGTTGTAGGAGACGTTTTCACTCAGAGGCAATAAACTGAAACAAGTAAAACATTTCTGAAATGCTTCTTTCCCTTACTTGAGTATAAACGAATAAAAATAATGGCTACTTAACGCACCATAGTGTGCTGGGTATAATGCTAATGCTTTTATTTCCTTTTTATCTAATCTTTACCTCAGCCCTGCGTGAAAGGATCAATATCTGCATGTGACAGAATGGGAAACTGAGGCTAAGTAACTTTCCCTCAATTAACCAGACAGCAGAGGTGAGTTTCGACTACATTCTTTCCACTAAGGGCAGACACACTGTAGAATTCAAATCTCTACCACTTCTCCCCACGAACTTCAGCCTCTACAAGGGGTCCTTTTGGTAGATATTTACTCTCTCTCCTTTAAGAAGTATCTTTAGCTGGAGTTGCACAATCCAAATTTGAAAAGACAACCAGTATTAATTGACTATATACCTGGCAGAAATGTAAATAAGTTTGTAACTTTATACCCTCCAAAAAGAAAAACATTTCCTTAATTTTAACATGATAGTTTTACTTTAAAAGAAAAAAATATGACTTTTTGATGCCAATGCAAAAACAAGCTCAATCTAATGCAAAGTAGTATCCTATCCAGATCCTAGAACAGAAAGAAAGACATTAGAGCATTAGGCAAAAACTAGGACAATATCAATAAAGAAATGACTTTTGTGAATAATGATGCATCAATATTGGTTCATCAGTGATGACAGAGGTACCATACTAATGTAAGATGTTAATATTAGAGAAGTTGGGTGATGGGTATACGGGAACACTCTGAACTGTCTTTGCAGCTTTTATGTAAATCTACAATTATCCCCAAATAAAAGGTTTATGTAAAAACAGTCCAAATGTGTTTGCATAGAGGTTGCTAAGAACAAAATGAGACCACATTCTTTATCGTGTAAATGACAAAAATACTATTAGAATAAGGTGTTTAATAAAAGAAAAAGTGAAGTTTCAATTCATTCTTTGATAATCCAAAGCAACAAAAGCGTACCCCACCTCCAACTGGCTCAAGCTCAGGGGGGCTGATGATTCTATTATTTAACTCACTCACCCCTGCTCCCCCACACCCCTCAACCATCAGGGTAATGCCTCTTGGAATTCCTTCTGGCACAAACATCTTGTTTTAGAACCATGTTTAGACTGTGATTAAAAGAGGATTATTTACACCACACAGCCATCCCAATGTGAAAGGACAGGCCACCCCCTACATTTTACTAAACTTTTCTGTAAATATTACATCCAAGCAATCACTAGCAAACTAAGCAAAGCAGATAAAGGGGCAAAAGAGCTGAATTTGATTTTTCTGAGCAAAAAGTTTCATTTCAACTAGCAGCTGCCACTAAACTCTTCATTCTCAAGTCAAAAGGACCCATTTCCTGGGTTTGATGACATAAGCAGTGCCAAGGTTTATATTCCAAGAAAATGCTTCCTTTAAAGCTATAGCTACAGGGGATATGACCAGGGATAAATAGTTATGATTGATAAGGCCTTGGACAGACTATTTTATAGAAACCCATTCCACTTACACATATTTAAGAAAGCAGGTTCCTCTAAAACTGGGTAAGCTGAGTTCTCATGTAAGTTTCCCTTGCTTCAATAGTAAATTTCCCTGCTTCACATTTGTTCAGAGTATTAAAATTTTACCTTGCATCATCACACTTGATTTTCATAATCTCATGAGGATAATCAGGGTAGGTCTTATTATCTGCATGTTCCACATAGGCTCCAATAGGTTGACTGATTTTCCTAACACAGCACGGCCTGTTAGTGGTGAAGATGGTACTTTTTTTTTTTTTTTTTTGGAGACAGCGTCTCACTCTGTTGTCCAGGCTGGAGTGCAGTGGCACGATCTTGGCCACTGCAAACTCTGCCTCCCAGGTTCAAGCGATTCTTCCACTTCAGCCTCCCAAATAGCTGGGATTACAGGTGCCCACCACCACGCCCAGTTTATTTTTTTGTACTTTTGGTAGAGACAGGGTTTTACCATGTTGGCCAGGCTGGCCTTGAACTCCTGACATTGGGTGAACTGCCCACTTCGGCCTTCCAAAGTGTTGGGATTACAGGCATCAGCCACTGCATCGGCAGTGAAGATGGTATTTGAATCAAGGTTTCTTAACTCTACTTCAGGGCAGTTTCCTTTAGCAAGTATTTATCGCATGCTTTCTGTGTGTCTAGATATATGATTGTTTCTGTGGATAGAGTGATTCCTGAAATAAACAGACACCTTTCTCTTGGGGAGCTTATAGCCCAGTAGGAGAAGAAAATAATCAAGTAAATTAACAAGTGCGTACATAATTATAAATTGTGAGAAGGGCTATGAGGGAAATAAGTAGGATGTAAAGCTAGCCAGAGGAGCCTGTTTAAGAAGGTGACATTTTAGCAAATAGCTGAAGAAGCCAATGAGGCACATATTGTAGAAAGGGTGTTTGTATCAGTCTGTTCTCATGCTGCTAATAAAGACATACCCAAGACTGGGTAATTTATAAAGGAAAGAGGTTTAATTGACTCACCATTCCACACGGCTGGGGAGGCCTCACAATCATGGCAGAAGGCAAAGGAGGAACAAAGTCAAGTCTTACATGGCAGCAAGAGAGCTTATGCAGGGGAACTCCCATTTATAAAACCGTCAGATCTTGTGAGACTTACTCACTACCACGAGACTAGTAAGGGGGAAACTGCCCCCATGATTCAATTATCTCCACCTGGCCCCACCCTTGACACGTGGGGATTATTGCAATTCAAGGTGAGATTTGGGTGGGGAAACAGTCAAACCATATCCGTGCTCCAGCCTGCTTATCACCGAGTCTGTGAAGGGCAGGAAGAGGTGGAAAAGGCTTGAAAGGAAATCGATACAATGTGGTCAAAGAGAGTGATAGTCTGGACCAAAATGGATCCAAAGAGATGAACATAGAGTAAATCCTGTGGATGTTTGTGGGCCCATAAAAGACTTACATTTCATTCTATACGGGACAGGAAAGTACAGAAGGGTTTTAAGCATGGACTGATATAAATTGATTGTTTTAAAAAAGTTATCCTGAACACTATGTAGAGAATGAATTGAAGAATGAGCTAGTTCTATCTATGGGCAAAAGTTGAGGCAGAATGACCAGTTGGCATCAGTTATAAATTATGGTAGCTTGGATGGGGGGAGTGGCAATGAGGGTGCAGAGAGGCTGAGAAGTTAAAGGTAAAATCAACAGATTGTAGGAATTAATTAAGTGTGAGAAGTGAGGGAAATGGAGGAATATACTGTTTGGTAATAAAAAATAAAAAATTCAGCCACAGAATCACATATGGACATTTTACGAAAAAGAAAAGATATATTAGCATGTAGTTAGATAAATTTTGGGTGTGAGAGAAAATCTCAAATGATAATAGTTCACAAAAGCATGCACATTTATCACTTGTGTACAAGTATGGGCTGGAATGGTGGCTCCAAGATCATCGGTGTCTATGCCTTTCTAATCTTCCCTTCTCTCCCTCAACACACAGCTCCTACTTTATGGTTCCAGGTGGTTGCTCTGGCTCTAGGCATCCAACAGTGGAAAGGAGAAAAGAGAGGGAGAAGAGCGTGTTCTTTCCTTTGAGAGAATGTCCTTGAAGTTACACACACCAATTTCCCTTCTCAACCTTGAGCCACAACTCAGTCACAGGACTACACAGAGCTGCAAGGGAGGGAAATGTCAACTCACTTCTGGGCAGTTTGATTACAGAAGATGAAGGGGCGAATGGATATTGGGGGCAGCTCCCATTCTGTGCCCCATGTCTCCAACTGTCTACAGTACCTCTGTGGGGAAACAGGGGGGAGGCAGAGATGAAAAGATGCTTCATATTTCCTCTTATAGCTGTGCCCTGCTTCATTTATCTACTTTAGGAATGTGTTCATGCATTATTTACATACTTTTTTTGAAGATAAAGAAGGGTGGAAAAAGAGGGAGGAGGAGGAGGCGGGGGAACTGGTGCCAGGGCTGGATAGAGTAGAAGGCACTAGTGAAGGTGATGGAAAGGATACTGCCCTAAAGGTGGGCAGAAGGCCAGGAGAGTAAGTCCTCATAGAAGCAAAGAGGAGAGAACATTTCAAAAAGCAGGATGCCAACTCCCCTGAAATTTCTAAAATGTCAATGAAGATGAATAGAAACTACTTTACTAGGTAGAAGTCACCAGGGACCCTGACAAGACCAGTTTTCCTTGTGAGATGGAGGTATAAGCCAAATGGAAGTGAATTGAGGAATAAAATGCACCAGAAACAGAACCAAATATATATGAAAGCTTGCTGTTGATAGAGAAGCCATTTCAGATCAATGGAGAGGAAACACACACTTCAATAAAGGATGCTGAGACAATCGGCTCTTCAAAATCATGTGTACTTCTGATCCTGAGCTCCTATCATATGCAAACATTTACGCCAAATAAATTAACGAAAATGTAAAATATAAAATTTTCAAATTGGAAAACTATATCTAGTAGATATACATAGATTTACTAAAAGTGAAGAATGCACACAGGATACACATCCAATTCTTGCCTGGAAAGAGGGAGAAAGGGAAATAGAGTGAGGTGGAGGTCATAAAGAGGACTTGAATTTTGCCAGGTTTTCACCTGAAGGAAATATGGCAGTTAACATTTGTAAATTCTAAGTAGTAAGAAGAAATTTTATTATACTACCCTTTGATCTTTGACATATTTAAACATTTCTTAATGCCAAAAAATCTAATAAGAAAAAAGGAGGCGGACAAAAATGTAGGTTAGTTTTTTTAAAAAAATTAAATAGCATAACATAGTATAGAATTGAACAGAAAAATCTTAGCATGCATTCCATGAGTAATGTTTCATAAAACATTTGTTCCCATTTTATATGTGTGTTTGTGTGTGACTACGTGTGTGCAGGTGCCTGTGTTTGGGTGTGTATGCTTGTGCGAGAGTGTATGTGTGCATTGGGCTGCTTTATAGAAATATATTTCCTACTGTGGGTCATAGTCAAAAAAATCTGAAAGCTGAATATAGACAAGTTTTTCAAGCCGGTTAGCTATAAAAGGAAGCAGACCAATGAAACTGTAGCTGAGAAGATTCGTGTTGTTAAGGAAAGTTCTTGATTTGTTTTGCCTTTATCTTATTTTAAGTCTATAGATACTGGGCTGATGCAAGATAAATCAGTAGGGAAGCGGAGTTTGGTGATTCATTCTGGGTGGGGGGCATGAAAATGAGAAGAGGAGTGAGTGGATGGTGCAGTCAGACATCCAGCAGGCTCTGCTGAGCACTGATTAAATACACAGGTATGATAGTGTGTGTGTGCATGCATATGGGAGAGGGTGCAGAAAAATGCACAAGATGCATTCCCATCCCTTGCACTCCAGGCCATGGCTGGAAGTCTGTGTGATGTGATGCACAGTCTTTGACACAAAGTCTGTGTTATGGCAGCCACACAGAGCAGGCCAACCAACAGGCAGGCAAGACTGGGCGGTAACAGTGTGCAAGTTGGAGCTTAGGCAAAAGACAAGGGGTAGAAGTGACCTAGGGGGAGAAGCCTTCTTAGGGGACATGGACCTTGGGGTAGACTTGGGGATAGGCACTGAATGGGGGCAAAAAGCAAGATGGCATTTGGGAAAAATGATATTTCCTTGCAGAGGGGATATGGGAGGAAGAAGAATTGGGTCTTGGTAAAGGAGAGCAGAGGGGAGATAGACCCTGGGCTTTGGATTCCAGTCTGGAGAAGGGGACTGGGATGCGAAGATGGAACTCTCTTACTCAAGGCCAAGTTACAAGTAGACAGAATAATAACATTTACATAACATTTACTGCATACTAGGTACTAGTCTACACAAACTACACGTATTTACTTTCCAAGTTAGTCCTCATAACAACCTTACAGGGTAGGTTCCATTTAATATATTTATTTACACTGACAGTGAAACAGAGGCACAAAGTGTGAAGGAGTTTGCTTGCTGGAGGTCACACAACTGGCAACTGGCAAGCAGAGCTTCAGACCTAAGCAGTCTTGCTCCAGAGGCTCTGCACTTGCTAATGTGTGCCACCTCTAACAGTGAACTGCTTTACGGTAGATGGCACTTAGTAGGTATTCAGGAAATGGTTGAATTACAAAAGGAAGGGCATGATTTGGAGAAAAAAAAAAAAAACATCCCTACTCTGTCCTTCTATTGTGCCTCAATTTTTTGCAATTTAGCCTGAGTTACGCCCACAAGTCATTCATTGAGAATCCACTATGTTCAAGTCATGTTACTGAAGTCAGTTAAAACACTGCCTATTAATACTTCTGTGACAAAGATACTTGTGACCTGACTGAGAAGGGTAGCAGGAGGCAGTTAGATCCAAACTTCTTTGATTTTGGACTAACTTGTAAGTTGAAAGACACTGTCAAAGAGGCAGTTGTTATGTGAGAAAAGAAGACAGAAATGTCTTAGTTCACATCTTAGCTCTGTCATTCACTGCTGTGTATGCCTTGGCCGAGTTATTTAATTTTTTAGACCTCAGTGTCTCCATAAATAAAATAGCAGCATATTGGTAGTGGTCTAAGACAGGGAGAAAAATAGATCAGATTGTTTAATTGGCACTCCATGACCATATTTTGATCCATCAATTAGCATTGAAGAAGCTCCCACATTTATCTTTTTTATTTTTTATCTTTGAGACAGAGTCTTGCTCTGTCACCCAAGCTGGAGTGCAGTGGTGCAATCTCGGCTCACTGCAAGCTCTGCCTCCCTGGTTCAAGTGATTCTCCTGCCTCAGCCTCCCAAGTAGCTGGAATTACAGGTTTCTGCCACCGAGCCCAGCTAACTTTTGTATTTCTAGTAGAGATGAGGTTTCACCATATTGGCCAGGCTGGTCTTGAACACCTGACCTCAGGTGATCCACCCCCCTCGGCCTCCCAAAGTGCTGGGATTACAGGCATGAGCCACCACACCTGGCCTTACCTTGAAATAGGAGGAGAAACACAGACCAACCTGTCGCCAAGTAGCTCACATAGGATGCAAAGGCCTATAGTTAGTGGCATCGTGTCTTCATCAGGGGATCATGCCTGCAACTCAGGTTCTATGGCATAGCTTATCATGTTCTGCAGGTAGACCATTCCATGCTCATTACTGTAGAGATTTATTTTGTGCTTTCCTACAACCCCTCATAATCAGTCCCTACCACCTTTCAAGGTCAGTTCCCACTGGGAAAAGAAAGGTTTTCTTTTTACATTCTTTCCAAGTTTTCTGCCTGCCAATATTCCTTGCAGCCATAATAGTTCTCCTACCACTTCCAGCTGCCCTGAGAGCCACCACTAACTTCTTTGCTCATGACCACACTGGGATCTGGGACCCCATTTCTCAGTAGGATACTGCTACCTCTCTATAGGCATCAGTGGAGGAGTGAAAATGGACCAGGTCACGTTTCCCATACTGCCTTGTTCCTGTATTCTCCTACTCAACCTTCCTTGGCATTTTGGCTTTGGAGCTGGTTGCTTTATGGTGGCAAGGTGGCTGCTGCAGCTCCAACCATCACTTCTTCATATGACAGCATCCAAAATGGGAAGCAAAAGGGACAATGGCAAAGGGAACTTCTTGCATGAATCTCTTTTATTTTGGAGGAAAGTCCTTCCCAGAATCCTCCTTATGTCTCTCATTGGACACAACTGGATTCTTGCTATGTATAGACCAATCACAAGCAATGGAGCTACCATAATCAGACCAATCATGGTTTATTCTCTGTCGCTGGGCACACTGATGCTTGAACAAACCTGGGGTACTCTTAGTCAGAAGGGTAGGGTGGCTGTTGTGTAAACAACCACCAGATGCCTCTTCCGAGACATCTAAGATAAATTCCTTACGCAATTAGCCAATGTTGCTCCTCAAACCCATCCCATCATCATATTTGGCCCCCTTTCAAAAGAGCCTTCTTAAGGCATTAACCGGCTTGAAGCCTTCCATTAACTTTTTGGAAAACTTGACCCCTTTCCCCTAGGGAATGTTCTAATTTCAGTTGTATCTCCTTCCCCTCCTGTTTCAATTATTACCCCCACCAAAGCTCACATGGAATGGAAGGTAAAGAAGAGGTGTCCACATGACAAGTGAGGTGGTTGGGTGCTCTGAGTACAGGGAGACTTTTGATGCCCCAAATTCTTTGTTTTTTTCAGATAGAGTCTCGCTCTATCACCCAGGCTGGAGTGCAGTGGTGTGATCTCGGCTCACTGCAACTTCTGCCTCCTGGGTTCAAGCTATTCTGCCTCAGCCTCCTGTGTAGCTGGGATTACAGGTGTGTGCCACCACACTTGGCTAATTTTTGTATTTTTAGTAGAGATAGGTTTTCATCATGTTGGCCAAGCTGGTCTTAAACTCCTGATCTCAAGTGATCCACCTGCCTTGGCCTCTCAAAGTGCTGGGATTATAGGCATGAACCACTGCACCTGGCCTAATGTCCTAAATTCTTCAGTGAAGTTCAGGAAGAGTGCTTCCAAATCTAGTCTTCACAAGTGGGAGTTCGTCTCTTCGTTCTCCCAACTATCTTGTTAGTAGATGTTGAATCAAATTTCATCAAGCACACACACACACACACACACACACCCCTCTATCCTAATGACAGACACTAATTCTCAGAGGCAGTGAAGTTTAAACTAGTGGTCATTCCAGTTTTATAGCTCATAAGTCAGAAACATAAACAAACTAGTGGTCATAAAGGATAATGGCTCCAGGAGCCAGACAGGTGCCAACAATTAGCGAAGGGAGCCTGTACTACTGGGAGCTCTGATGAGCCCAAGGATGCAGGCCCTACTGAATAGGACAATTTCTGCTCACGTTAGCTGATTGTTTTCAGGTTGGAATGAAGACTAGATTGCCTGGTTTTTAAGAGAATCCAGAAACCTGGAATTTAAGTGCAATTTCCCAATTAAAGAAATTTGTGAGTAAAAATATCTGTGAGTCACAGCAGGACATTAAGCCACCAGTTTTTAAGCCCTTGTCTAACCCATAATAAGGAAGAGAAATATGTTCTCATTTGGCAACACCTCCTCTCTCATAATGAAATCTCTGTAATATTATGCAGGCCTGTACCGTGCCTTTCCTTCATCTCGCCAACTCTTTTCAAATGGTCCTCTTTATGCCTGCCTGGCAAAAGAAAGTGGCCTGTGGCTGAGCAGTATGGTTTGGCATAGTAGCACCTTTAGCCTTTACTTGTCACAATGACTCACGGGTTTTTGTTTTATTCAATTATCTTATGATACGTAGCCACCATTGTTCTTGTTGATGCTCGGGTCTCTCAGATCTGGCCAGGGATGCCCCTTTAAGCTGGATCCTGTGTTCTCCACTGTTTTTGTTTGTTTGTTCTTAGCACCTCCATGTTTTCTGATACAAGATGTTCAGGCTTGCCTTGTAATTTTTCTGTCAAATATCTGGAATCAGCCACTTCTCCAAGAAGTTCAGGTTTTTAAAATTAGAGAATGGCATTTAGAAATCACGGTGTGGTGGCTGTGATCATTTGTACCATAATATCATTGCTTCTATGCTCTTTCAGGGAACAGACTTATAGCTATCATCTCTCTGTCTATCTGGAGCAAGAGGGAGGTCTTACTGGTAATCTTTACTTTAATACAGCAATGTGGTGTTCTTCCTTTGTTCTCATTCCATATGTTTTCTCCCTTCTCTCTTAGTGAATGAGAATTATTATTCCCCCAAACAATATATTTGCTTTAACTTTCCTTAGTCACAAATAGTGCTGGAATTACTACATCAATACTATGACCATCAACACATCTACAAAGCAAAGCACAAGATTATATTCCATTAAAATTATATTCCACTAAATTATTAAAGTTCAATTTGATATACAGTTAGGTATTTTATCTGTTGGTGTTGACGTTTAAGATACCTTTCCATCCTTGCTGATTAACTTTATTTTCCATGCACATTCTGTAGAGTTCCCTCTCTGAACTTCCTTGCACTCAACTTCCCTTCATCTTACTCCCTCCTCATCCCCTCTTTCTTTTTCTGCCAGACTGAGTCCTTTAAACTTCTGAGCTTCCTTCTACCTCTCTTTCTTTGTTCGCTGTCCTTATTGCATTTCCTCATAGGAGCCTAGTTCTGTCCTAGGGACTAGATCTGTATCATGGAGTCAGCCATGCCTCCAGCTCTCATTTCATGTGGAAGAGATGCAGGGCCACAGCCATCACAGCAGAGTGGGGGGGGGGCACTCTGTAACAGGGAAGCACAGGACTGCTGGGAGAACAGAGGGGGCACTTCTCACCCCATGGTTGGGGGGCGGCTTGCACTCCTTAGCATGCTCTCATGCTATAGGAAGAAGAGATATTTCCTTGAGTTTTTCCTTTCATGAAGCACCATTAATAATACTCTAGCCATAGAGTCGCTGAGAGGATTAAATGAGATAGTACATATTAATTGTTTAGCACAGTGCCTGGCACAGGAAAGGAGTGCTACACAGGTTGGGTATTACTATGTTATTAGTTCTTCGAATAAGCTTTCTACCCCTTGCTCTTGCTCAGCTCCCACTGTTTTGGTTTTGTTTTTTTTTTGAGACAGGGTCTCACTCTGTCACGCATGTTGGAGTGCAGTGGCACCATCACGGCTCACTGCAACCTTCATCTCTCAGGCTCAAGCAGTCTTCCAGCCTCAGCCTCCTGAGTAGCTGGGACTACAGGTGCACATCACTGTGCCCAGCTAGTATTTTTTTAATTTTTAGTAGAGACGAGGTCTCGCTATGTTGTCCAGGCTGGTCTCGAACTCCTGGCCTCAAGCAGTCCTCCCACCTCTGTCTCCCAAAGTGCTGGGATTACAGGCATGAGTCACATGCTCGGCCTCAGCTCCCTCTTGAACACCAACAATTCTTAGATTTGGTCTTTTGAGTTACTTTTGTAGATCTTAGATTTGTTTTTTTTGAGTTACTTTTGTAGATCTTGTTGGCGATCTTCATTCCCTTCAGTTATTTTTTTTTCCTTTTTTTTCCTCTGGCTGTATTTTCAAATAGCCAGTCTTCAAGCTGACTGATTCTTTCCTCTGTTTGTTTCCCTCTGCTGTTGAGAGTCTATAGCGTTCATCAGCAAATGAATTTCAGCGATTCAGCAAATGAACGTCTCAGTTTCAAGATTTGTTTGGGTTTTAAAATTACTTTAATATTCTGTTAACTTTGATAAGTTTCTGAATTGCGCTTGTGTGCTATCTCGGAGATCACTGAGTTTCCTTAAAACTGCTATTTTGAATTCTTGGTCAGGGAGCTCACCAATCGCCGTGTCGTTAGGGCCAGTCACTGGATTTTTGCTTTGTCCCTTTGCGTAGGTCATGGTCTCCTGCTTGCTGGTGGTTTTTGCGGGTATACGTCTGTGTCTTTACAATGAAGGATTATTTATTCCAGTTTTCTGTCTGGCTTGTTTGGGTTTCTATGGGACATCCTTGCCCAGCGAAGCTTCGCGGCCAGGTCGCTTCCTCTTTTTCGGCTCTAGGTGGCGCCCTAAGCCCAGGTTCGCTTCGTCTCCAGTAAAAGATGGGAGCGCGGCCTGTTCCAAATAGGGAAGGTCTCAAAAGGGTTATCCTGGCAGTGTGCGAAGGCTGGCTGGGGGTTTGCGCCCAGGGCATCAGAGGAACGTACCTTCTACAGCATGGTGCTGCGCAACAGCCGCTCCGATGCGGCGTCTCCTTTGGCCGAGTTACGGGGCAGAGTTTCCGGGCTGGGGGTGGCCCTCGCCTCCCTTTGTCTCCGACTGTGCTCAGGGATGTCGCTCCCTTCAGTCACAGCCACACCCACTGCGGTAAGGCAAAGACCAGGTCTCCTGCCAGGGGACCCGCGAAGGTGGGGGAGTTGGCGCACCCCCTTAGTTTCAATCGTTCCAGTGTAGAAACCGTGCGTTGGGGAGAGATTCCGCAGGATCGGTGCCAGGCCGAATGTGGATGGGCGGAGGTGTCCTGAACACGGAAGTCCCCTTCCCCCACCATCTGCCCGGAGGTTTTCCTCTCTTCTGTGGCCCTGGAACCGTCTCATCCTCAGACTCGACCTCTGGGTTTCTGCTGGTGTGGATCTGGGCGCTGAGTATTTGTTTCTGGTTGTCCGAGGGAGGGAGATTGGAGGCAGCTTGCCTGACGCTGCCACTGCGGGACTGGAACTCTCCACGCTGCGAGTATTGCTGCACGGTGCGCCACGCCCTCCACGGAGCCACACTTGCCGCGGTGCTGTTCCAGGCCAGGAAGAGCTCCGACGGCACGATTTTGGGTTTTCCCTCAACTACTCAGAACGTTCCCACATCGGTGTCGATACACACATGTATTCAATTTTGCCGACGCCACAACCATTCTTGCTTCTGGTAACGCTCTTCAGTTTTTCTTTAGCAACCCTGCCCCCCGCTTCTGGGTCTGTGTGGTCTGGGTGTAGCTGATGATCTCCGTACTCCAGCTCAACGAATGGGCATACAACCCAGGCACACGAATCCACACCAGGACCCACTAGGTGATAATCTGCAGGGCCCGGTGCAGATGAAAATGCAGGGCTCCTTGTTCGAAAAGTATTAAGAATGACAAAGCTTTGCCCAGAGGTTCATGCCTGTAATCCCAGCACCTTGGGAGGCTGAGGTGGGAGGATGGCTTGAGCCCAGGACTTTGAGGCTGCAGTGAGCCGAGATTGGGCCATTGCACTGAAGCCTGGGTGACAGAGAGTGAGACTCTTTCTCTT
Organism: Nomascus leucogenys; assembly: GCF_006542625.1. Classification (NCBI taxonomy): domain Eukaryota; kingdom Metazoa; phylum Chordata; class Mammalia; order Primates; family Hylobatidae; genus Nomascus; species Nomascus leucogenys. The sequence goes on along the minus strand of NC_044395.1, from coordinate 80,966,357 downwards.
TTTCTTTTCTTTCTGAGACAAAGTCTCACTTTGTCACCCAGGCTGGAGTGCAGTGGCACGATCTCAGCTCACTGCAACCTCCACCTCCCAGGTTCAAATGATTCTCCTGCCTCAGCTTCCCGAGTAGCTGGAATTACAGGTGGCTGCCAACATGTCCGGCTAATTTTTTGTGTGTGTGTATTTTCAGTAGAGACAGGATTTCATTGCACTGGCCAGGCTGGTCTCGAACTCCTGACCTCAGGTGATCCACCCGCTTTGGCCTCCCAAAGTGCTGGGATTACAGGTGTCAGCCACCATGCCTAGCCCCTTTCTCTTAAAAAATAAAAGGAAGAAGAAGTGTTCCACTGAAAAAGTGACCAGAGCCAAGAGGCTCAGAAGCTGTAAATGAACCCAAAAAACCCTCCAAGCTTCTCCATCACCGTGGTGCCTGAGGCAGGTCCAGCTGCTCACTTGGGATACAGAGCAAAGAAAAGTCAAGGAAGCGAGGGGACGGGTCAGCAGTGAGGGAGGGCTCACTGACATGTTGCCTTTGCTTCACACCTGACCGTCCTGAGCCCACAGACAGGGAGTGATTCCCCACAGGGAATGCAGCAAGTTCATGGAAATGTCTAAACTGAAACCCAGGTCCCCTAGCAGCAATCCCATCACAGGAAACTACATTGGTCTTTACTAGACAGGAGGCCAGAAACAAATTCCAGCCTGGCAAGATCTGGGCAACTGCTATGGTTTGAATATGTCCCTCAAAGTCTGTGTGTTGGAAATACAATCTCCAATGCAACAGTGTTGGGAGGTGGGACATTTGAGAGGTGATTAGGTCATGATGGCTCTGCCCTCATGAGTGGCTTAAGGCTGTTATCGAGAGAGTGGGTTGTGGGTTATTTTTTGCAAAAGTGAGTCCCTTGTAAAAGGATGAGTTCAGTCGCCTCACCCTCTTGCTTTCTGTCTTACTTTTCTGCCTTCTGCCATGGGATGATGCAGCAAGAAGGTCCTTGCCCAGCATTCAGGCGCCTTGACCATAGACTTCTCACCCCCCACAAGAAATAAACATCTGTTCATTATAAATTACCCAGTCTCAGGTATTCTGTTATTGCAGCATAAAACAAAGACAGTGACCTTTTAAAAACAGCTGTGATAACGATTGCAGTTCAGATAGGAAGAGTGGACGGTGGCTGCTAATGTCAGGGTTCAGAAAACGATATCCCGAAGTATGGTGTCTTGGCATGCTGAGTGCTTTGAACTGAATGACACTGAAAGGGTTTCATAAACAAAGTCTCTTTCTGTCCTTTTTCCTTTTTCTTCTGCTAACCTTTCTCCTCCAAGTCAGGCCATAAATACTAGAATTCCTTTTCCCCAAAGCCAGCCATAAAACCTAGAAATACGACTTTAACTTTCCCCTGCCTTTCTGTGTAAGAGCTGGCCATAAAGAAATTCTCTGATCTACCTTGTCTGACAGCAGATAATAAGACCCTTATTCCAGAAGGGACCTTGCCCCATACCAGGGAGGAAGGAACACCACACAGAGAGGCCAAGAAGAATCTGTACAGTCGGGTCTTGCTAGGTTTCCCCACTCAGCCTATTAGCATGAGATCATACCCTTTCTGTCCAATCATCCAATCACATTTCTACATGGCTGTGCATTCTTCATGGGGTCTAAGGCTAAAAACAGACAGTTTTCTCTTGAGTTTTTAGGTCTTTATTCTGAAAGCTCCTGTGTCACATAAAACTTTAAGTAAATTTGTTATGCTTTTCTCTTGTTAACTTGTCTTTTGTTATAGGAGTGTCATTCGTGAGTCTTATGATGGGTGAAGAAAGGTATCATACCTTTCCACCCCTACACTGAGAAGGACACTTATAGCGTCAACTACAGGTCAATATTATCATGTCTATTTTAGAGATTTGCAAGCTGAGCTCAGAGAGAGCTGCACCATTTGCCCAGGGTCACAGCTTGCAAACAGTGGAGCCCTGATTTGACTCTAGAGCCTGTGGGCCTAACTGCTCCCCTAGTTGCCTGGGAAGGGAAGTTAGAGCACCTGGATTCTTATTCTGGCAGCATCATTAGCTCAGGGTCCATTCTGAGACAGTTTCCCTTCCTAAGTGTCATTATACCTTCCGGGCCTCACCTGCAAGGCCGAGGCAGAATTCCAGTGAGGTCATGGATGTGAATGCATAGTCAGCAGTGGCTGGTAGGGGTGCAGGCTGGTATAGGAGCAAGACTCCACGCTTGCTGGCAGGGCCTGGGTTCAAATCCTTACTCTGTCTCTGATTAGCAAGACCTTGCCCAAGTCCCTTGACCAATCATGAGAGAGATGATGACACCAAACTCACGCGATTGTTATGCAGATCACATGGTCCACGAAGGCAGGCTGCTTGGCTTAAGAAGATGCCTGACACACATCAATTCCTTTTCCTATCTCCTTTATAGAGAATGTAGCTTCATTCTCCAAGCATGAGGTAGAGGGAAAAATAGTATGCTCGACCTTCTGAGGGTCCTTTTGATTTTATTTTGAGACAGAGTCTCGCTCTGTTGCCTAGGCTGGAGTGTAGTGGCTCAATCTTGGCTCACTGCAACCTCTGCCTCCTGGGCTCAAGCGATTCTCCTGCCTCAGTCTCCTGAGTAGCTGGGATTATAAGCATGCACCACCACACCTGGCTAATTTTTGTATTTTTAGTAGAGATGGGGTTTCGCTGTGATGGCCGGGCCGGTCTCAAACTCCTGACCTCAGGTGATCCACTGGCCTCGGCCTCCTAAAGTGTTGGGATTACAGGTGTGAGCCACCACACCAGGGACCACTCCTTTTAAAAATACTCTACCTAAATCTGAGAGAGAGCTGAATTTACTGCTTTGCAGGTCCACCCGGAAAGTCAGGGCCTGCCTGAGAATGGCATTGCTTGGACTTTGCTGCCCTCTTGTGGCCACTGTGAGGTCGAAAGCGCTGCCCCTAATTGCGGACCTGGAATATAGGAGTTGGGGGAGGCCTGTATTCCCGATTCTCCACCCCAGGACATTCTGATCCAGCAGCAGTAGGAGAGGTTCTGTGTCACTGGCGATAAGCCACATTAAGGGACCATTGAACTAGTCCCATCCCTCATTAGAGAGGAAGACTATGTCCCTGAGAGTGGATAGGACTTCTCTAAGAGTAGCAGCTAGGGTAGGCTAAGTAACTCAGGTCTCCAGACCTCAACACCCTTTCCACTATCTCCCCTGCCCAAGGCAATCCTGCCAGGTGAACAAACCTCCTGAGACATCTGGACCCACCTGTCACCCAGGGCGAGGATTCGTCCGCTGCTTCAGTCAGGTCGTTCTCCAGCCTTTGTGTGAACTCCAGTGGTGACCGGGCGCTCAGTATCCAATTAAAGCAGCCTATTCCTGTGGCCCTTAGGACGTTTTCCTTTGTATGGGGTCCTGATGTGCCTGTCTGCATCCTCCCCTATTGGGCCTAATTCTGGCCTCAGAGGCTCTGCAGCTCCGTCCTCTGACTCCTGCAAAGACTGCAGAGGCAAGCAGTCAGAGCTGGGAGGATGAAGAAGACGGAGTCAGTGTTGCATGGCGTCTGGCACATATGATGCATCACCTTCCTCAATCCTGCAAGACAGAGTGGGTACTTCAGAGGAAACTGAGGCTTAGGGGAGTGGCATTAACTTGTCCAAGCTCACACATCAGTTAGTGTCAAGGTGGACAAAGTGTCCTCAATTTATGGATTCAGGAACTGACCTACTGCTGAGAATTCAAGCAGTGAGTTAGTGATGGGGTGGAGGCCAAAGCCAGAGCTCAAGGGCAGCATTCTCAGCTGCACTGCAGCTTTCACTGGGAATGGTGGCCAGGTGGGCAGCCTGGGGTCGTGTTTACTTTCTAAAAACCTTCTGGTGCACAAAACAAAGACATATAGCTCAAAGATCTACAACAAAGCAAACACTTGTGTCACCACCACCTGTCTTGGTCTGTTAAGGATGCTATAACAGAAATACCATAAACTGGGTGGCTTTTAAACAACAGAAATTTTTTTCTTCCAGATCTGGAGGCTGGGAAGCCCACAATCAAGGCACCAGCAGACCTGGCGTCTGGTGAAGGATTGCTCTCTGGTTCATCGGTGGCTTCTCTGCTCTGTGCCCTCACACGGTGGAAGGGACCAGCTAGCTCTGTGCCTTCTTTTTTAACGGCACTAATCTCATTTATGACAGTGGATTCCTCATGACCTAATCACCCCGTAAGGGCCCATTTCCTCATATTAACACGTTGGGATTTAGGTTTCATTGTATAAATTTTGAAGGGATACAAACACTCAGACCGTAGCACCACCCAAGTCAAGAAGGAGGACACGTGCCAGCATGCCAAAGCACCTTTCCACCCCTCCCAACTGCTGCCCCTCCCTTCTTGCTTTCCTTTATATTTCTATGACCTAAGCCTGCACTCACTCCTGAAGGCTATTGTGAACTTTATAGGTGTGGAATCATACGTTTGGCATCAGTTTGTGTCTGGTGGTTTTTACTCAACATTTACTCAACATTCATCCACACACATTTTCACTGTGGGGTGATAGTGACAGATCACAATTTGTCTACTGTCAGCAGACATGTGGGTTGTTTCCAGTTTTTGTAATTATGAATAGTTCTGCTATGAACATTTGTGTCTATGTTTCTTGGCCCATATATGTATGCTTTTCTGTTGGATAAATGATTGTGCTGGTTTCCTGGGGCTACCATAACTAAGTACCACCCCCAAGGTGACTTCACACAATGGAAGCTTATTCTCTTGAGGTTCTGGATGACGGAGGTCTGAAGTCAGGGTATCAGCAGGGCTGTGTTCCCTCTGAGACTCTGGGTAGCATCCTTGCTTCTACCTGACTCCTTTCTGTGCCTCCATTTTCCCATGGCATTCATCTTTTTTTTTTTTTTTTGAGACAGAGTCTCGCTGTCGCCCAGGCTGGAGTGCAGTGGCGCGATCTCAGCTCACTGCAGGCTCCGCCCCCCGGGGTTCACGCCATTCTCCTGCCTCAGCCTCCCGAGTAGCTGGGACTACAGGCGCCCGCCACCTCGCCCGGCTAATTTTTTGTATTTTTAGTAGAGACGGGGTTTCACTGTGTTAGCCAGGATGGTCTCGATCTCCTGACCTCGTGATCCGCCCGCCTTGGCCTCCCAAAGTGCTGGGATTACAGGCGTGAGCCACCGCGGCCGGCATTCATCTCTTGGATCTTCACATTGTCTTCTTATGAGGAAACTAGTCAGATTAGATAAAAGGCCTACCCTACTCTAGTGAGGCCCCATCTTAATTAATTACACCTGCAACCACTCCGTTCCCTAAAGCCACATTCCGTGCTGGGGTTTAGGACTTCAACCTGTCTTTTTGGGGGACACAGCTTAACCTATAACAATAACTAAGAGGAATTGCCGAGTTGTCTTAGCGGATCCTGAGAAACGAGTTGAGTGCAGATCATTTGTGCTGTGGTGCCAGGAAGCATGGCTGAGGGTAGGGCCGGGACTAGGCTCTCCTGAGGCAAGTGAGGCGAGTGGGTGCAAAATTTAAAGAGGACTCCCAGGGCTGCACCCTCAGTGCCTGACTCAACTCATCATCGTTCCAGCTCTGAGGGAGGGAGTAGGAAAACATGACAAGGAAGGGAGAAATTCCAACTGAGTTTCCTTCATTTTGACTGTGGGTGACGTGGGGTTCAGTCCCACTGGAGATCCTCTAATGCACCTTGTGGAGGGTGCCTCCCCATGCCTCCCACTTGTCCCACAGAAGGATGGGAAAGCTGGGCACGGGCTGCCCCTGGGCCACTAAGTCCCTAGTACTCGTGGGCCGCTCTGCCCCGGGGCTGGACAAGCTTCTGAGGCGCTGGAGAAAGGTCCCAGGTAGAGAAGCAGAGAGACACAGGTGCTTGAGATGGACCACTGTGCGTGTGCCAGGAGTTGACCACTGGAAGTTCGGGTGAAGTCAGGCTGAAAGGGTACAAATTAAGGATTTTTTTTTTTTTTTTTTTGAGACAGAGTCTCACTCCGTCACCCAGGCTGGACTACAATGACGCAGTCTCAACTCACTGCAACCTCCGCCTCCCAGGTTCAAGCGATTCTCCTGCCTCAGCCTTCCAAGTAGCTGGGATTACAGGAGCCTGCCACCACGCCTAATTTTTGTATTTTTAGTAGAGATAGGGTTTCACCATGTTGACCAGGCTGGTCTCAAACTGCTGACCTCGTGATCTGCCCACCTCGGCCTCCCAAAGTGCTGGGATTACAGGCATGAGCCACTGGGCCTGGCCCAAATTAAGGAATTATTGATGTCTGCTACAACCCATCTGTTATACGCCAGACACATGTATTCCAGCTATTGGGCATTCAACAATAAATTATGACAGGCACAGTGGCTAACACCTGTAACCTCAGCACTTTGGGAGGCTGAGGCTGGAGGATCACTTGAGGCCAGGAGTTTGACATCAGCCAGGGCAACATAGTGAGACCCCATCTCTACACAAATATTTTTTAAAAATTAGCTGGGGCCAGGCGTGGTGGCTCACACCTGTATTCCCAGCAATTTGGGAGGCCGAGGCAGGCAGATCACTTGAGGATGGTAGTTCCAGACCAACCTGGCCAACATGGCAAAACCCCATCTCTACTAAAAATGCAAAAAATTAGCTGGGCGTGGTGGCATGCACCTGTAATCCCAGCTACTTGGGAGGCTGAGCCAAAACAATCACTTGAACCTGGGAGGCAGAGGTTGCAGTGAGCCAAGATCACACCACCGCACTCCAGCCTGGGCGACAGAGTGAGACTCCATCTAAAAAAAAAAAAAATTAGCTGAGTTTAGTGGTGTGTGTCTGTGGTCCCAGCTACTCAGGAGGCTGGGGCAGGAGGATCGATTGAGCCCAGGAGGTGAAGGCTGCAATGAGCTATAATCACACCACTGCACTCAAGCCTGGGTGACAGAGTAAGACCCAGTCTCCAAAACAAAAACCAACAAACAGCAAATAATGGCTGACAGTTGAAATTTTATACTGTTTCCTAGATGACAGTGCTCTAACACAAAATGTCTTTCCTGAGCTGGTGCCTTAGTTATACTAACCTTTAAGAGGGCAGTCCAACCTTCGGCTTTAGAGTAAAAACCAGCGGATCCCATTGTCATGTGTTCTTTGTCACATTTTCTTTGCTTCTGAGACATTATTCATGATTCCATATAGCAAAGCAAGTGTGTGTTGGTTTTATTTCAGGGATGTCTATCCTGTTCTTTTTAACTATTTGTCAATTCTTATGCCAATAGCACAAGGTCTTAATGACCTTTATAATAAGTCTTGATTTTTGGTAGAAAAATTTCTCTCTTCTTGTTCTTCTTCATTGGCTATGCTTCACCTGTTGCATTTCCATGTAAGTTTTAGAATCATTTTGTCAATTCTGTAAAAACCCCGTTGGGCTTTTAAATGAGATTGCATCAAATCTATAGTCCATCTTGCAGGGATTGATGTGTTCACAACATGTATTCTAACTCAAAAGCATAATATTTTCCTACTTTTATTTGGGGTTTAATTTCTCTCAACAATGTTCAATAGGTTTCTTTATACAAGTCTTGCACACCTTATATTGCTTTTGTTCTGCAGTATTTGATATTTTTGCTCTTAAATTGTTTTTTTTTTTTTTTTTTTTTTTTGAGACGGAGTCTCGCTCAGTCCCCAGGCTGGAGTGCAGAGGTGCAATCTTGGCTCACTGCAAGCTCCGCCTCCCGGATTCACGCCATTCTCCTGCCTCAGCCTCCTGAGTAGCTGGAACTACAGGCACCCGCCACCACATCTGGCTAATTTTTTCTATTTTTTTTAGCAGAGATGGGGTTTCACCGTGTTAGCCAGGATGGTCTCCATCTCCTGACCCCGTGATCCGCCCGCCTCGGCCTCCCAAAGTGCTGGGATTACAGGCGTGAGCCACCGTGCCTGGCCTAAATTGGTATTCTTAAAAATTTAAAACTTCTGGCTGCATATAGATGTTCAACTGATTTTTATGTACTGACTTTGAAAACTTAGTTACCTTATTATTTCTAATAACTTACCAGTGAATTCTGTTGCATAATCTAAGTACAAAGTGTTACCTGTGAATAAAGACTGTTGAATTTCTTCCTTTTCCAATCCTCATAATTTATTTTTCTTGTTTCTCTATATTGACCCAGGATCTCTACCACAATATTCAGTGGTGGTAAGAGACATCTTTATCCGCTTCTTAATCTGCAAGGAAAAACATTTAACATCTTACCATTAAATATGATGCTTTATATAGTTCTTGCTTTTAAATATTTTTTTCCTTGCAAATTTTATTTCAGACACGGTGAATACAGCTTTGTGGGAAACCCTGAGGCACAGTACTCAACAAGACATACCTGAACCCCTGATCCACAGAAACTGTTAGAAAATGTTCTGCTGTAAGCTGCCAAATTTGGGGTTGTTACACAGCAATAAACAGCTAATGCAGAAGGGATGTGTAATCCTCCATCAAAGTCCAACCTGATTGTAGCTTAGCATAGCAGAAAAGGCATGGGTTTTGAATCAGATATACCAAGAATTCCATTTCTACTATGTATTAATTTAACATTACTCAGCCTCAGTTTTCTTAACTGTAAAATGGAGATAATTACACCTACCTCTTAGAGGTGCTGTAATTATACATGATAGAGTGAAATTTTCTGTACGTCTGGTACCCAGTGAGTACACAAATGCAGTTCCTATCCTTCCCTTTTTTTTTTTTTTTTTTTTGACAGAGTCTTGCTCTGTTGCCCAGGCTGGAGTGCAGTGACGCGATTCTTGGCTCACTGCAACCTCCGCCTCCTTGGTTCAAGCAATTCTCGTGCCTCGGCCTCCTGAGTAGCTGGGACTACAGGCACATGCCACCATGCCTGGCTAATTTTTTGTATTTTTAGTAGAGACGGGGTTTCACCATGTTGCCCAGGCTGGTCTCGAACTCCTGGGCTCAGATAATCCACCTGCCTGGGCCTCCCAAAGTGTTGGGATTACAAGCATGAGCCACCGCACCTGGCTCTTCCCTGCTCTTTAAAAAGCCATCTGTCCACCATGCCCTTTATGTATGCTGATCATACTTCCTAGGTAACCTCAGAATATATCACGGAGCAATGGGATAGAATGTTTGACATGGAATCTTGGAATTCAGGACATCTAGTTGTCAAACTTGTACTACCCCTCCTTTATTATTTTTTTGACAGGGATTAAAACTGCCTATGCTGAATATCTGGATTCTTTACCTCCTCCCCTGGTTTGGCAACTGTTGTATGTTAAGAGTTAGACACTTCGTGTCGTGAGCAGTTGAGCCAGCCATGTGGGATCAATTTCACCGTGAACCCACAGGGCTCCAAACCATGCCTTTTTTGTTGTTGCTATTCAAAGTGAATGCTCAGATGTAAGGTCATCTCCCACTGCCTGTGTCTGCTATGGATGTGAGCTGCAATGTGGCAGGAGGCCCCCAAGATTAGAAGGCAGCCTGGCAAGGCAGGACAGTCAGAAGATGGGGCTGAAACTTCAACTCACTTCTTGGCTATAGGTTCCTTGGCATGTCATTTTTGCTTTTTCACTTGTAAAATGGGAGTAAGAATACCTCTCTGGCATCATTTTGCATTATATTGAGTATTTGGGAAAGCATTTGGAAATCAGTAGGTACTCAATACATTAAAAAAAATCCTTGTCATGCCAAGGGGTCGACTTAGGGGGCTGGCTGGACACTGATGTTGCTTGCCACTCAATGTGTGGTCCAGGCACTAGAGCACTGGTATTGCCTAGGAGTTTGTTAGAAATTGAGGATCCAATAGATCCCTGGTGATTCATAAAGTCTGACAGGATCTGAAATTCTGCAGTTCTAACAAGCTCCACAGGAGTGGCAAAAAGACCTGAGACACTGAGAAGATGTGGGATATTGATGGCATACTAGCCAAGATGGGTTTGCAAAGGTTTTGGGTTTTCCCTGCATTTGCTGCATCCAGATAAGACTGACTTGCTCTTAGCATGAAATGAAACTCCTATGAGGACTTGCTCTAGCACAGACAAGCCAAACCACTAATCTGAATAAATAAGCATCAATTTTATTGAATCATGAATAATTTAAGACTGGTACAATCATCAGCTTTATTCTCTATGACATGGGGCATGATGTCCAGCAGATCATTGGCAAATCCAAAAACCTCATGACAAATGAAAATTAAATAGGTAGGAAGAGAGAGAGAGGAGGGGAGGAGGAAGGGAAGGGAGGATGGAAACATACCGTACACAAAATACTCAATTCCTAGTTTTCTCTTTAAAAATGGCTAGAAAAAATTCATCAAAATGCAGCACTTTAATCAATTATTTACAATTTCTATGTTACAATGAAAAAATGTACATCTTATAGAACATATTTCATAAACTGCTCCACTGGAAACAACTAGATCAAAACAGCAAACCTTCCATTTAATATCCACAAAGCTGGATTATTTTTCCTTTTTGAAGTAGATTCGCCATAATCAAATTTGAATACAGAGAATTTTGAAGTTTAAGCATCAAACAACGAAGTAAAAGTCCCCAAGATACAATAAAGATCTAGGCAAGTCTTGTTCCTGTCCCACTCCCACCCCACCCCTAATGAAACTTAAAAGGTATTCCCATTTCAATTATGGCCTGTATCATTCTTGGCAGTTTGGGAAGAGAACTTTTGGCTTCCATTGGTAACTCAACATAAATGTTGCATAGAATTTATATACTTCAAAATTGGCCTAACTGTAGAAAAGGCAAAATGGAAGCATTTCCGATAGAGCCCTAAATGAGTACAAAGTCACTTTGTAAAAGGTGAGTGACACTAAAGTAAAAACATGACCAAAATAAGAAATGTGCATATTAGACAACCCTGCTTCCCGAAACTTTAGGAAGGACATGGAGTTGTGAGTCACACAAGGGCTATGCTACTTGAAGTCAATGTTCACCAATCAGGCAGCACCAGGTACAGAAGTCTTAGTTCTGAACCTGGACCCAGTGGGAGGGAAGTCTGTGGGAAAGGGGAGAAGAGAATGACAAGAGAGGATGTCATATTAAAAAAAGGTTTCAAACAATATTGGCAGGTGTCTACTCACAAGGTGATTGGAAAACTGCCCACGAGGAGAAGTCAACTTTACCTCCTCCCAAATTCACAGTACGCGAGTGTAGGGTCATTGCTGGGAGATAAATTGTCTGAGGAGGGCCACCCTTCAGGTTTACCAGAAATCTTAGGGTGTGGCCCCCCTGGTCACAGGCTAAATATATGGTTTGAAAGTTTTATTAAAAACAAAAACAGAACAAGACACACTCACACCCAGATGACTAATGAAGGCTAAGCAGAATAGTCTTGAGTTTGCTGAAATTAAAGCAGGGATAGTGTTGAAAAGTTTTCCTTTCACTAGTGGGACACATTCCCCTTTTCTTTTCAAAGAGGAAGAACATGGTGTCATCCAATGTGAAGTGAGCAGTTTCAGGTCAAACTCTTACAGTAAGAACCTAAAAAAAGATGCCAAGAGACAAACCTTCAGAAATAGAAATGCAAAAGATGGAATAAAAACCCTGATCATTAAAACAGAGACACCTTCACTGGTGTCTAATAAGGATTCTCTTTATAAAACAGAAACAAACAACTCAAAAATTTACCATACTTTGTAATGAAAATACCAGTATGTTGAAGACACAGCAGATTGGGTTTCTATTAGAGCAAGTATCAGCAAGGTCACGTAGACTTGTAGAAACTTTTGCCTTCTCCTGCACCAGACAGATCATTGTCCAGTTGGGTTGTCAGCTGGAGACTGATAAGAACCTAAAAAATGGATCTTTTTTTTTTTTCTTTTTCCCATGGTCACGCATCCACACAAATGAGTCTTTTGGATGAGAAAAGTCACAGCAACTTGAGTTCTCCTAATGAATAGATGACTTTTTAGCCCTGTTTGTTTCAATGGGGAAAACAATGACAAAAAAACAAACCCCAGGCAGGCACGACACTTATGTAAAATGAACACAGTTAGTACAAAACCAGTAAGGCATCACTTTGGGAAGGTCAGCACCGAAGAGGTCAGGCAAGGCTCGTCCAGACGGGGCTTCTGGGAGGGAGTGACCCTCACCCTTGTTGAGCTGCGTCATGTTGGTTCTGAGGAAAGTGCAAGTCTTTTGCGGGGTGACCGCGTCACCCCACCGGAAGCTGGGGCGGGGACGCTGGAGGTGTTGGTGTGTGTTCTAAACCCTCAAGGACGAGAAGGGAAGGCAAGGTCCATGGCTCACCCACATGTTGAGGACCAGGTCCTCATCCATTTTAAAGGACACAGATACCCCCGGCCCTAGCAGGAGGAGGCGAGTGTGTAGGACTGTGAGGATGGACAACTAAAAACCAAAACTGAGCAGGACCAAACCAAAACTCAACTCCTGCGGTTCTTACTTTCACCAAAGGATTGATTCTGACCAAGAGGGGAAGGGGGGGAAAAAATCTTCAAAAATCAATGCATCAGAAAGGAAGAAACTCAACCTCATTTTCAAAAGGTAATCTGTTCTCCAAAGTAGAACAAGTCTCACTATACACAGTGTTTGCAGAAAAAAAAACCTGATTCATTCATATATCAGAAGGAAACAGACACATGCTGTTCTGCACTGACAGCCACATCCACTCACTCACACTCTCACTCCGTCACTCACTCTCACGAATATTAATCAGAGGCTGATGGACCTGAATGGGGTGGTTTGATTGGAACAGGCAAAATACCTCTCGGGTAAGGAAAGCACCATTTAAAAAACATGAAAGCACGGTTTATTTTCTCCTAAGGTTTCCCTGTGTCGTAGCTCTGTAGTGCGTTGAACGTGACCAAAGCAAGCACCCTGGTTAGCACCAGTTCTCCCTGTGGCCGGCTGTGCGGGAGGGCGGGTGGCGTGGCTCTGAGACCCAGTCTGGAGGGTCTGTGCTGAGGGGAAGCCGTGCTTCTCTGTGTTTCCGACTTTACTCCTGTCTCTTCTGTCTCTGGGAAGCTCATGGCAAGACGCTGTTTGGTTTCAGAGCTTCACGTGGGTTCTATTTTTGTTTTTTCCTCTCCCTCTGTCTCTCTCTTTTCATTTCAACGGCGATGATCCTTTCCCGAGAAGTATCTTCAGTGTCTTAGGGAGGTCACAGCAACAAGGCAAAACAATAATTAAAGTACAACAGAAGGTAGTGCAGTTCTCCCTGTGGAAGGAAGCGGTCCGCAGGCAGCTGGCCCGGGATGCCTGCACCCAGGTCGAGGCTGAAGGACGAGGGGTCTCGGTGTTCCCGCAGCTCTAAGGCTGTGGCTGGGGGCTGGCTCAGGAAGTCATCTTCAGGGTGATGTGGGGGATGCAGGTGGAATGCGGTGAGGAGAAGAGGAGGGCGCTGGGCTCCGAGCCCCTGTCACAGAGTGGACTCCAAAGAGGAGTCCAAGATGTCATCGTGATGGCTGTTGCTGTTGGAGTCGCTGTCGTAGCTCTGGGGGCTGGAGTAGTTGGCTGCCTCCTGCAGCCTCATCAGCATGTTCATCTAGGGGAAGAGTGGAGAAGCATGAGCTGCTTTCTGTCTAGTTGGCCGCCCACCCTGGACTCCTAGAAGGTCACGCCACCTCTTCTAGACTCACCTGGGGTAACAGCCCACAGTGGAGGCGGTGGACAAGAACATGGACTTTGGGGCAGGCTTCTAGGGTTCAAATCCCAGCTTCACCAATTACTAGCTGCATGACTTTGAGCACGTTACTTAACCTCTTTATACTTGTTTCTTTACTGGTCAAATGTGAATAATAATAGTACCTGCCCTATAATGTTATGGGTGGATTGAGTTAATACACGTAGAGCACTGAAAACAAAATGATGCTCTGTATACATATTATATTTATTTTTTATTTAGGAGGGGCACACCTTTCAGGCATAGCCCTCGGCCTGGATGAAGGTGTGGCTGAGCATCCCTGCTCCTGGAACTTGGCATCAGCATCACCGACATCGGAAGCACACGGACCCCCTCCCACTTCGACAAGCATCAAACCCATCTCTTCTCCTTGCTCTGGCCAGGTCAGACTGGAGCCAACTGTGCTGCAGCTCCTATGGAAGCCTTGGCAGGGAGGTGAGGGGGAGCACCAGTTACAAGGAAAGCCTCCGGGTGCAAAGAGCCTTCGCTTATGATTCGGGAATCTCTGGGCAAGTTACCTAAGTATCTGAGCCAGCAGTTCGTCATCTGTGGAATGGGGAGGATGGCAACACTTCTCATAGGGTTGAAGTAGGGAATAAAATGATATAATGTGTATTAAACCCTTAGAAGAGGGGCTGGCCTGGCATATAGTAAGTGCTTAATAAATGTCATCTGTTGTCAGCATCATCTACCTTAAAAGAGTTTAGCGACAGTGTTCTTGAATCTGCCCTTGTTTACGTTCTACGGATCACTTGTTTGGGAGTGGGGAAAGGGAATAAAAACTACTTTTATTTATAACTGTAAATTGTGTGTATGTATTTTATATTTTATATAGCAAGTAAGTCAGGAATATGGGGCCTCTCTGAGCTAAGGTCAAGATGTGGTGCAGCTGGGCGTACAATCCAGCTGCCCCTCAGGATGCTTTGCAGAGTCTACCCAGATGTGCCAGGCTGCAGAAGCACCATCATCTGGTGTCTGTCTGCACAGCCATAACTAGGGAAGAGGCAGAGCTGAAGTATAATGGACAATCCTTGGCAACTGAGATTACTTATTCACTCATTAAACACTCCCAGTATGTCCACAGTATATGGTTCTGGAACAAAAGCAAGTAAATCCTGTTTTCATGAAAGTCTCAGTCTCATGAGTGAGAAGGATTAATACATAAGAGAGCAATGATAATAGAGACACATGGCCCTGGGCAGAAAGAGCAGAACTGAGGAGAAATACCAAATATCTAACTTGGTAATGGAAGTGGCTGGACTGGCACAGCTCACTTCTGGGGGCCTGGGGCTGGAAGGAGAATTCTGTTTCCGCATTTCCAAGAATCCTGGGTCTTACCTACACACCTTCTGTGTCCAACCAGTGATACAAATGTTACTGGCTCAGAAAAGATTGTTTAGGGATGGGCTGGCCATTCTTTCCTCTAAATATACTAAACTCTATTTTCTATGTAAGTTAAGACCTCATGAGTTTGCCCCCGCAAAAAATACCTCCGTGACCTTGGCTTTCAGCAATGGTTAACGTTGCAAATGGCTGTTTAAAGTATGCTTCTTTCCTTTGTAAGACTACTGTTATAAATATTGCAAACTGGGTTGTACATGGCAACACAAATAATAAATCCTTAAAAAATACAGTCCCACTACAATCTTCAACAGGACCACAGCTATATCCCACCAAACAGTAGGATGGCAGACAACCTGAATCGCCTATGAATATTATTATTGTTTTTAATCTAGGGACTTAATTAGCTGCTAGGAATAGAACAGTAAATCAGTTGTCTTTTAATCCTGTTACATCTCTTATAATATTTTCTTTCATTAGGTAATGTAAATAATATTCTATGTTATGTTTTCTTTTTGCTATGTCTGCCAAGAAAGCTTGGGGCTAAATTTAGGGCATGATAATAGTCCTTTAACCATGGGAGGTTTTGGTATATTTGCTTCCTCTTTATTTTATTGGGCTTTTGATTTGTTAGGTCTAATTTAGCAGTATGACTCTGTGTGGGTCTTATATTGGTAGAGTACTACAGTCGATTAGAAATACTACTGTTATTGGCCCGGGTGTTTCTTTTGTTTGTTTGTTTGAGACAAGGTTTGGTTCTATCAACCAGGCTGGAGTGCAGTGGCACAATCTTGGCTCACTGCAAACTCTGCCTCCCAGGCTCAAGCCCTCCTCCCATCTCAGCCTCCTGGGTGGGACTATAGGCGTGTGCCACCATGCCTGGTTAATTTTTGTATTTTTTGTAGAGAAGCAATTTTGTTACGTTGCCCAGGCTGTTTTCCAGCTCATGAGCTCAAGCAATCCACCCACCTCAGCCATCAAAAGCGCTGGGACTATGGGCATGAGCCACCACACCCAGCCCGGGTGCTTCTTTTTTTTTTTTTTTTTTTTGAGATGGAGTCTTGCTCTGTCGCCCAGGCTGGAGTGCAGTGGCGCGATCTCGGCTCACTGCAAGCTCCGCCTCCCGGGTTCACGCCATTCTCCTGCCTCAGCCTCCCGAGTAGCTGGGACTACAGGTGTCTGCCACCACGCCCAGCTAATTTTTTTGTATTTTTAGTAGAGACGGTGTTTCACCATGTTAGCCAGGATGGTCTCGAACTCCTGGTCTCGATCCACCCACCTTGACCTCCCCGAGTGCTGGGATTACAGGTGTGAGCCACCTCAGCCTGGGTGCTTCTTAAAGGGCCTTTATTGTTTTAGCAACAGCCGAATAAATAAGAAGCTTAAACAGTGTTAAAGACTTAGCTCATCTCAATGGCCATGGGACTCATATTCAGGCCCCCTCCCCTCTGTGAGTCCCTCCTGCCCTCAAACCTCTCCCTGTTTACCCTATCATTTGCCTTGGGCTTCTGGTCCTTAGCAATCTCTTCCTCTGCTCTGTTATTGGTAGGAGAGATCAAAGTAATAGGATAGTAGGTAACAGAGGTGGCATCCCAAATCAGAGGGCAAAGAGTTGTATAGAGACAGTAGATATAAGAACATTTAAGGGGAAAAATCAATTCTTAATCTTTTATCTAGTACCAGAAAAAAAGTTTCAGAGGAAAAGTTTTTAGCAAAAAACTAAAACCATGGAAGAAAATATTGGCAAAAATGGCCCAGTCATTTGGGTCCAGCCTTCCAAAGCAAGGCTGGATTTAGCCGCCTTTGTATTTCCAGAGGCCCTGCATCATACCCAACACACAGTAAGTGCTCAACGAATGCTGAGCTGCTCTGGTGGCTGAGGACTCACCAGCGGGTCACCTTCAGCATCACTGGGGGGCATCTGCTTGCTTGTCGATCCCTCCCGAGGCATGGAGTAGCCGTCGAAGCCGACATCCTCAGGCCGTAACTGCAGCAGGGGAGGCCACTCGTGCTGTTGTGGGCTGGCTGCCCATGGATATGTGTCCATTACCCACTTGGCAGGATCCTCCCAGGGGGCGCGCCTTCCATAGAGCTGAAAACAGGCAAAGAAGGAACAGTCTGGAAGTGGCCCAGATCTCTCTTGTAGCCCCAGTTTTGTAGCTTTCTGAAAAGCTCCCCAAATCCAGCATCATGCCTTCCCTGATGGAGTACTTCCACTTCTATTCCATGCTCAGGAAGTCATCCAAGATGCAGACAGTTCGAGGTGCTAAGGCTGAAGGCAGCATGACCCAGTGGTCTAGAATACAGGCTTTGGAGTCAGGCTGATCTAGGTTCATGTCTCAGCTCTGCCACTGACTCACCGTGTGACCCTAAACTCTGAGCCTTGATAATCCAATTTGAAAAACTGGCTGTGGGGGAAAAACAATGACCTGATTTGAAGCATTTGCCAACATCCATGGTACAATCCCACCATGACTGATTTCAAACCACTGACATGATGTCACTGGATGTGGAGTTGGAAAAAGGTGCTATCAGCTTTCAAGAGCCAGCTCTAGTATTCCATTCGGTGCATCTACCCAAGAATACTGCCTACATACCTTGGGTGCTGGGCACCAACACTGCAGGCAGAGGTCACAATGGCCCTGGCTCAATATTTACTTTGATTTTGTATTGAGACAAGGTTTTGCAATGTTGCTCAGGCTGGAGTACAGTGGCATGATCACGCTCCCTGTGGCCTCAATCTCCCAGGCTCAAGTGATGCTCCTGCCTCAGCTTCCCAAATAGCTGAGACTACTTGTTTGCCACCATATCTGGCTAATTTTTAAAATTTTTTTTTAAAGAGATGGGATCTCTCTATGTTGCCCAGGCTGGTCTCGAACTTCTGGGCTCAAACAATCCTCGTGCCTTGGTCTCCCAAAGGTCTGGGATTATAGGTGTGAGCCACTGTGCTGGGCTGGTCCTGGCTCAATAAAACCCCATTTCTTGAAATGGGTCTGACTCTCACAGCCCTTATAGAAGTGCTGCTCCTTATCAAAACAGCAAATTGCTAACAGAGGTTGCACATAGGCAGTGAAATTATGAGGGCTTCTCTCTCGTCGTGTATTTCTCAAAATTCCATAATAGTTAATTGGCTCTTAAAACAGTAAACTATATTATCACTTAATTTTATAGTAAGATCAACACCACGCCTCCAAGCTCCTTTTCTTAAGCCTCAATTATCTAATGGTAAAATGATTTTAGTGACCATTAGTAGCAATTTCAAGAAATACATACATTCTCTGAAGAACAGAAACCTAGACTGGACCCCTTCCCAACATGAGGCTCTGTATATTACACAGCTAGGTATAGGCTTTATATTTTTCTCCTTTAACACCACCACAGCTTCCAGCTGACTTTGTGCCAGGTACTGTGAGAAACGCTTTACGAATATCTTGCTTAACCACCGTGCAACTCCAAGAGGAAGTACTACTACCTGTGATTTACAGACGAGGAAATAGGCCGAGGGAGGAGAGAAGCCAGAATTGGAAACTAGGTTCAATTCCACGGCCCACTAGTTTGGCCCACTTGGTCCATGTGGCAGGACATGCTCACAGCCAGGGCAGTGTCACCTGTAGTTCTGCAGAGAGGACTCTGCAGGGGGTCTTGGGGCACAGAGACTAAAGAGTCCTGTGGGCCACCACGGCTGCAGTGTGTCTCTAGGGTGGCCACGGCTGTCTGTCTGTCTGTCTGCTCCCCCTGCCTTCCTGGGAATCCTGCCGTGGAGAGGGTACAGAGAGCAAGGTGCTGATGACAGTGCGAAGCTGAGCTCTGAACCAACAAAACCACGTCTTTCCAACGGGAAGGAGCTGGGGCCACCTAGCCCTACCCCCTCATTTACCAAATGGGCCAATCAAGGCCTAAAGAGCAGAGCCGGCTGAGAAAGACTGCCAGGTAGAGCCCGATTTGAACCTAGAACCTCAGCTTCCTTTGCCAGGCCTTTTTTGCTCTCCACCCCTCCTGACTGACACCACCTTGAACAACTGAGTCATGTGAGCCACATGACTCAGCTAGACCCGGAGCAGGGAGACGCGGAGCAGGCTGTTGGCCAGATATCAGTGTGTCAGCCTGCTGGGCTCACTGTCCCTGCCAGCGGTGCCCGTGCTCCCATGACTGCCTGTGCCATCTGGGACCTCTAGGTATGATTTCTGTCAGGGAAGCTGCCCACCCTGCCCCTTCTCAGATGGGCCCATCTCTCTGTATTCGTGGCTAAAATCCCCTCTGCTTAAGTCGTGCAGCCTCCTATGACTCATTGCCTTCCCAGACACCAGCACTCCTCCCGTCCTGCGCTCTGGCCCAGTCTGTCACTAAGTCTTCCTTAACCTCGGGCAGGAGTGAGTCTCAGGCCTAGGAGCTCAGTCTGGCATTTGAAAGCCAATTATTGCGTGAGCAGGAAGGAATTGCGTGAGGGGCCTAAGTCTGTGTGTATGTGGGCATGTGTCTCAGGGCAGAAGAGAATGCAAAAGTGGGATATTTGGAGCAGAAGAAGGCTGCTCCACATTAGAACCATTTGTGCAATTTTGAGAAGTTTCTCCCTCTGAGGTCTTTCCCTGTGGAAACTGGGCTGCATTTCCCAAGCCAGACCTCACATGAGGCTGAACCAAACCCTCACAGCTACTGCTTCTGTGACAGCTACTGCTTCTGTCTCCACCCTACAGCCTGGATGAGGACATGCTCAGGGCTGCAGAATCACAGAGGCTGGAACTCCTGGAGCTGAATGTGTCCTCAGAGATTCTCTGGCCTCGTGGCTTTCAAACATTTGCTCCTCATCTCTGGTCCTCAACTGAGTAGACTGGGGAACTTTTGGGCTTCATAGAAACCAGCCTGAAAAAACACTCTTCTAGTCCAAACTTGTCAATTTATAGATGGAGAACCCAAGGCCAAGAGACGGGAGACCTGTCTGGGGTCTCAGAGGAGGCTGGATAATCTGATAAACGGCCTCACACTCACTCTGCACTGTTCCTGTTCCCTGCAGGCACCAGGTCTGCCCTGGGCACAGAGAAAGGTCTTTTGAATTACCCTGTAGACTTCAGACACCTTGGCAAGTGTTTCCAATGACAGCTCCAAAGGGAAGCAGGGCTGAGGACTGAGTCATAAGACAAATGCACATTAGGTACATGCTAACATCATCTGCAAGAACAGAAAATATTTTTATAAGCCTCCTCACTTGTCACTGGACATGTTCAAGTCTGGGTGATGAATGGCTGGGTAAGTACTGTGGCAAGCAAAGGAAACGTCATAAAGCTCCTCAGCTCCACTGCAGGCCCCGAGGGCAGCAGCAGAGACAGCTGGACGGACAGACGCAGAGGGGAGGACATTCACTTTCCCTAAGGCAGGGGAAGGAACCTGGCATCCCCACTGGGTCAGGAAAAATAGGAGCAGGACAACAGGGAGCTGAGACATTGCAAACTAAAAACCTCATCCCCTGATGACAGCAGTTCTCCTTACGTTCCCACCAAATCCATACTACCATAGGCAGCCCTCCATCCCAGCTCCTGGTGCACAGCAGCCCTGTCAGAACCCATTCTAGGGACTCCAGCTGTTCTCAGCCTAGAACCTCACTCTAAACTGCAATGTGCTCACTTCATGGCCACTTCCCCGGGTTAGGTGAGGGGCAGGTGACCCTAGAGTAGGTGTGGACTCAAAGTAACACAAAGGAGAGTAGGGAATTTTAATTTTTTAAAAATAAAGGAATCCTTTTGTCAAATGAAATCATAGGGAGAACTCCACTCCATAAAATTCAGTATTTGGTTCCCCAAGCCACCTGAGGCTTCTCAGCGGAGTGATGGGTGTCCTCAGGATAGCCTGAAAATAACGGAAGTAGCCAAGGGGCCAGCTAGTCCTGGGCACCAATGCTCACTCCACCATACCCTGCTGAGTGGACTTGGTAAGGGGCAAGAACGTCCGTGAGCCTCAGTTTCCTCTGCCTCCCTTTGCAGCTCCACACTCTTGAAAGACTAACCTTCAAATGACCTCCAAGCACAAAGCAGTGATGACTTTTCCTGCCTCACACTGAACTAGTGAGTCTTGAGATTGGAGCATGTCTCTGCTCCCTGCCCCAGATGGCTGAAACCTCACTTTCCCATAGTGGGAAGGACACCCAATGATCCTCTATGATCAGCTCCATCAGCAACCTCTCCTAGGTGGGAAGGGGAGTTCCTTTCCAGCCATGCCCAGAAAGCCTTCCTTTAGATTCAGGTCCAAAGGAGCAGGGCCTCGGCACCGCCAACCACTGTTAACCAGTGAGGGGCTTGCTCAAGTGCAGCTCAAGGCTGGAGGACAGATAGGCTCCCTGCTTCCCAGTTAATGCCTTCCAGGGCAGGGGAGGCCTTTATTCAGCAGAGCCCGTGAGTTCTTCCTAGTGACTCAGGTTCGCTCCCCTTCGTATACCAGAAGACCACATTTAGAGCAAAGATGAAGCAAATGGGAGAAGGTCAGGTGGAATCAGGGGCAAACAGTCCACCTCATCTGCCTGCAATTCTCTTTGCTTTTCTTAAGCAGCTTGGGTTTCCCAGAGGTGCTGGGCATATCACACTCCCTGGAAGCCACCAATGAGAACAGAGGAGAGAGTCTTCTGAAATGAGACAGACTGCAAGAATTCAGCAGGTAGGAGATGCTTCTACTGGTCCCAAAATAGGCATGACTGGGTGGTTGTTTGGGTCTGTGGTATTAACAAAACCATTTGATTAAGGACTAAATTATGGTCAATTTATCCAGGTCAGTGACTTTACCTACCTAGGGAAGTTCCACTGCAAAGATCTAAAATAATTCATACCTTCTTGTATGAAAGCAACAGTTGATAGAGTTCTGCTAACCAATGATTTTAGGCTGGCCAAAAGTTGCCTAATTTCTTGCTTTTTTCCTGCTTTCACAATACACTTTATTAAATATGCTGACTTGAATTTGCAACGCGTATGCTCCAGTTTAGTGAAATGCATCACAAGAGGCAAAATATTTTCCTTTTCAAGCTCCCTTTGTCCTGAATGCCTCTGAAGACCAGCATTGCTGCTATAAATCATAGACAGAAAATAGTTGAATACTCCTCAGTTCAGCCCAATATACAGAAATGACAAACACTGACTACAGCCATTAACTTGCATTTGTCACACACGTGCCTGTGAGTGCACACCAGTCCCTGCACCCTCCACAGGCCTACGATAGCATCTTGTGTCTCCCACTGTCCAGTGCCAAGGAAACAAAGAAGCTCTTGGAAACCTGGCTACCAAACTGGTTTCTGGATTATTCAGCCACATGTGATGTCTGCTAATTATTCACTGTGAGTTTAAAAGCCCTACAGAACTTCTTAGGCTGCCTCCAGGCTCAACAATAAAACTATCCCAAGTTCCAAATTAATGGTAAGCTTCCAGTTAAACCCTGGGTTAAGTGAGAAGAAAAGAATTTTTGCTTTCCGGGCCGGGCATAGTGGCTCATGCCTGTAATCCCAGTACTTTGGGAGGTCAAGGTGGGTGAATCGCTTGAGGCTAGAAGTTCAAGACCAGCCTGGCCAACATGGTGAAACCCCATCTCTACTAAAATCCAAAAAAAAAAAAAAAAAAGCCAGGTGTGGTAGCACACGCCTGTAATCCCAGCTACTTGGGAGGCTGAGGCACGAGAAATGCTTGAACCCAGGAGGTGGAGGTTGCAGTGAGCTGAGATTGTGCCACTGTACTCCAGTCTGGATGATAGAACAAGACTGTCTAAAAAAAAAAAAAGAATTTGTGCTTTCCAACTGCTGCCAAGCAGGAGGAACTGGCAGCCTTATGGGCCCCAAAGTTCCTAAGAGGGTAGGGGTGCAGATGTCAGGGAAAGAGAGCCACCAGCCCCAGGGCTAAGAACCTGGAATTTGACCCGGAAGGCATGGATTCAAATCCCAGACCTTTCAAACTTCCCTTTTATAACCTTAAGCACATCATTTATTCTCTTTGAGCCTCATTTTTTCCTCTTAAAAATGGAGTAAAAAACCAAATTTCTGTCCAAGTTCCAGGACTAATCCAAGGCTTAATTCAAAAGGCAGATAGGAGAATATTTTGGAAACTGTGAAGTACTACACATGTGTATGGTTCTACTTCTCATGCACTCACCATGCTGAGCACTTTCATTTCATCCTTGCGACAAACTCTTTGTGGCAGAACATCAATGAGGGCTCTGAGGCACAGAAAGGCTAACCAGCTGGCCTGGGGTCACAGTGCTAATGGGTGGTAGAGCCAGGACTTGCAGCCAGGTGTGTCCCTACACTGCACTACACTGATGACCTCCCAGGTGAGGGGTTGTCACCCCATGTCAGTCAGATTTCTGGAGGAGGAGATAAAGACAACTCATCTGGTCACCAGAACAGTCCCCCTCAGCTTCAAGGAAGCCAACAGGGGTGTCTTCTCACCTGGAGTCCTTCTCTGACGGCTTCCAGGAGATAGGGGATAATGGAATAGTTCCACAAGTCGGTGAACCACACTCTCGAGCCGTCCACATCGATGGGGCATGACAGGAAGAGCCGGGGGCCTGGAGACCACAGTGAAAATACATTAGCACTCAAATGGGCACGGGTGATGGGGCATCAGGTGAAGCCATGGTCCGAATACCCTTCACAGGAGGGACCCTAGACGTTCTGAGGGATGGCAGGGCCGAGGCCTGAATGCAGATATATAGCCCTGGATGGTGGGCACAGAGAAGGACATTCTGATTCCTGATTCCACCTGGGGGTCTCCCTCCTCCAGGAAAGGCTTTATGGGGAAGATGCTCACTGTGGCATTATTAATCTTGATTTTTAAAAATGGAAGCCCATGCGCAGTGGCTCATGCCTGTAATCCCAGCACTTTGGGAGGCCGAGGCGGGCGGATCACGAGGTCAGGAGATCGAGACCATCCTGGCTAACACGGTGAAACACCATCTCTACTAAAAATACAAAACAAAAATCACCCAGGTGTGGTGGTGGGCACCTGTAGTCCCAGCTACTTGGGAGGCTGAGGCAGGAGAATGGCGTGAACTCAGGAGGCGGAGCTTGCAGTGAGCCGAGATCGCGCCACTGCACTCCAGCCTGGGCGACAGAGTGAGACTCCGTCCCCCCTCAAAAAAAAAAAAAAAAAAAAAAAAATTGAAGCCCATGACTACAAGTCCAAAAGAACAGAAACGGTTAAGCAAATGAGGGTACATCTGCATTTGATTATTTTGTAGCCTTTAAAAATACTTTTTAAAACTGAATAATTGGCTGGGCATGGTGGCTCACACCTGTAATCCCAGCACTTTGGGAGGCCGAGGCCAGTGGAACACCTGAGGTCAGGAGTTCGAGATCAGCCTAGCCAACATGAAGAAACCCCTTTTCTACTAAAAAATACAAAAAAATTAGCTGAGTGTGGTGGTGGGCACCTGTAATCCTAGCTACTTAGGAGGCTGAGGCAGGAGAATCGCTTGAACCTGGGAGGCAGAGGTTGCAGTGAGCCAAGATCACACCATTGCACTCCTGGGCAACAAGAGCAAAACTGTCTCAAAACACAAAAACAAACAAAAAACAACAACAACTGAGTAGCAACAGAGAATGCTCGTGAGATAGTGCTAAATGAAAAAGGATTTTTTTTTTTTGGAGTCTCACTCTGTTCCCCAGGCTGGCGTGCAATGGTGTGATCTCGGCTCACTGCAGCCTCCGCCTCCTGGGTTCAAGTGATTCTCCTGCCTCAGCCTCCTGAGTAGCTAGGATTACAGGTGCATGCCACCACACCCAGCTAATTTTTTGTATTTTTAGTAGAGACGGGGTTTCACCATGTTGGCCAGGCTGGTTTCAAACTCTTAACTTGAGGTGATCCATCTGCCTTGGCCTCCCAAAGTGCTGAGATTACAGGCATGAGCCACCATGCCCGGCCAAAAGGAACATGTTATATGTATGATATGATTGCCACTTCATAAAGCATATACATATATATATATATATGAACAAGGACAGAAAAAATAATCTCAAATTAAAATTATGTCAAGATGGTGGGATGGTTAGTGATCTTTTTTCTCTGTTCTAAATGTCCAGCTTTCAGAAATGCTGATAAAATTTTATTTTTCAAGCAAAGCCAATCCCAGAGGGTAGCTTCAGCTTGGGGAAACCTTGAGATGGGAGCTCTTTAGTGAGCCAGCAGTTTCTACATTGGGCCAGGCTGGACACATCTCTCTTCTGAAGACCACTAGCAATTTGGGGTCTACCTGGTCTGTGACTGTCCCTCTGCCCCCCCTTTCTATCTTTAAGGACAGTCCTGCTTCTGCTGACTGTGCCTGCAAAGTGCTGTCCTCGCCAGGGCCCAGAGGATGGGCACCTGAGGATGCCAGCCCGCCCCCCCAACCCCAGTCTCCCACACACCGATGGTGACGTCCGAGGAACTGTGAGCCTCCAGGAAGCGGTTGAGGTGATGCCAGACCTTGGGAATCCAGTCAATGATTTTTACCAGCTCCATATTGCGCACCCGCCCGCTGATCTCTGTTTCCATGAGCTTCCTCCTCAGGAATCGGCCAAGGAAACCCTTCACAGGCTCCGTGTGGTTGGCACAAAGCACCCATCTGGAGGAAGTCAGAAACACTTTTCAAGATGATGATAGTGATCCAAATGATGGCTGACCTCAGGAACCAAAGCACGTTAGAAACAGAAGGTGTATATGCTAATGCAACAAATTGGATTAGCTATGCACCGAACACTGTTCTAAACATTGTAACTATGTATTAACTCACGGTTCCTCATACCAACCCTCTAACATAGATATTATCTCCACCTCCGTTTTACAGACAGAAATGCTGAGGAACAGACATGTAACTTTTCCAGGATCAAACAGCTAGTTAATTGAAGAGCTACGACGAGAACCAAGAAGCCTGGCTCCAGGGGCTAGGCTCTAACCACTGAGATAAACTGCCTCTTGTGCTTGGTGTCAGGCCTTGTGCTAGGCTATGGAACTATCACTGTCACTAAGACACAGTCCTGGTCCCCAGGAGCTCACAGTCTGATGGAGGAGGCAGACAGGCAAAGAAAGAAATGAAATATGATAAAGCCTAAGGGAAGCAGGGAAGGCTCCCCAGAGGAGGGGATGTCTGGGCTGAGACTGGACAGATAATGGGCAGCAACATAAGGAAAGGCAGGAGCAGGTGTTGGGGTCAGGAGCAGGGTGATGCTGCAGCCTTTGCAAAGGCATGGGAAATTGCATGGGTGTTTGGGGAAACTACCAGAGGTTTAGTGTAACTGAAGTTCAGACTTGACCTGCCAACCCACGGAGTCTGGATTTCATCCTGCAGGCCACAGGGAGCTGGAGCTACTGAAGGACTTTAAGCACGAGAGTTCTATGGTCAGATGTGCACTCTAGAATGCTCACTCTGGTCTGGCTGCCACAGTGCAGAGGATTGGCTACAGGGTGCAGGGGGAAAGCTGCAAGCAGACATACTGGCTAGGTGATGGCAATGGTGTGCTGGGTGATGATGGGGCAGGGATGGGGGGAAAGAGGGGGATGATGGACTTGAGGGATAGTTAGGGGAAAGCATGAACAAGACCGGGACAGCCTAAATGCAGAGGTGAGCCATGCTCTCAGTGTGCTGGAGGAGTCAACATTTCTCTGGTAATTACATTCAGACCCACTTTCAATAGATCTCCCTCAGAGATGCCTGCAGAATGGCCAGTGGAAATAAGCCAGGGGTCCCAGCCCAGGAGACAGCTTCACATCCACCTCTAAGGGCCCAGGCAGGAGAAGTGGAGTCAACTGAGATTCAATATGGCGCAAGGGGTGTTTGGCGATGTCAGGCAGCAATGCAACCTAGCACGACTGAGGTGAACAGTCCCTCGCACACCCTGGCCATGAGAGAGCACCAGAATGGTGCTGTGGCAGCGGGGCAGGGAAGAAAAGCTGGCAGGGAGTCACAGCAGCTGGGACTCGAGAGCCCACAGACCCAGCTAGGTGGGAACATTTTAGGTAAAAGCTGTCATTGCTCATGTTCACTTGGGACAGAGAAATGCCACTGGAAACGAGCAGGGCAGCGGGGTCACCTGCAGTCCCTTCCAGAGCTGCCCCCTTGACCCTGTGACAGCAGGACTCACAGGCAGAGACCTGAGTGCAAGTTCCACTCTGCCACTGACCAGTGTGTGACCTCACCCAAGTCACTTATGTCTCTGGGCCTCAGTTTCCCCATTTGTAAACTGAGAGTGGTAAATGTAATTACTTGAGGCTGAAGTTAAAATTAAATGGATTAAGCTGAGAAAAATGCTTAACAATACCTAGCATACAACACATACTCAACACAGGCGCCCTCTACCCACCCCTTCTTGCTTTCCTTCTTTGTGATTCCATAGTTTAACTGGACAAGGGAAGGGAAAACTGACCTGAAGTTATGGTGAAGCTGCAGGTTGGGAGTCGAAGAGGTAGCCTGGTTCATTGTGCCAATTATGTAAGGGCTGCGGATAAAATAAAGGAAAAGAAAGCTGTGAGTCCAAGCTAAGCTAGAGAACAAGGTGGTCACAGAGGCCCGTGGCCCTGTGCTTCCAGGCCGGTGGACAGCTAGCTGCCTCCCACTCCCAACCCTATGCGTGTGCACAGCTTCACTCCCACACCGGCCCCGGGCCACCTGTGCGCACAGTGCCCCATCAGGTGGCAGCAATCTCTCCTGGGGGCTATGAGGTCCAGAACCAGCCTTTACCATTTGTGGTACTTGCAGTTGAGCAGCCCATTGAAGATCTCGCCCAGAGAGCTCACGTGGTGTAGGTTGTCCAGGATGATGACGAGGGGCATGTCCACAGCATTGTTCTCACTGTTGCACTGGTCAGCAAGGTTGGACAGGTACTGGCGCAATTCCTATGGTGGCCAGGAAGGCCGAAGGAGAACAAGTTGGTGAATGCACTCAGTGAAGACACACTGCTCAGGGCCTTTGCCTCACCCAGTCTAGTGGAGGAGGAAAGGCCCTTCATGATTCTGTGCTGTAAACACATTCTGGGTGCCTGCCTATTACAGGGCATTGGCTTGGTGCTCAGGGGATGCAGAGTGGGCATGGGATGAGTTAGGACTGGGTCCTGACTTCCAGTATTCACCCGATGACTGAAAACCTCGAGCCTGGGGTAAAAGCACAGCACTGTGCTCTGTATGTATGTAGCCTGAGAGCTACATACACAGAAGCCCTCTACACATCAGAGCAACAGAGGAGCCAGACACACACTTAAGTCATGCTGAGCAGTGCTGTGGCAGACACAACACACAGCACTGGGGACACGAGTCTACATGCACCGGGCTTGGGGAAGTCCTGCTGAAAGGGCAGGCTTTGTATTTAACCTTGGAGAATGGGTGGGGCATTGGCTCAGCAGGGACTAGAACACAGCCCTGCATGCCTGGGGTAAGGGATGCATGTCAAAAATGGAAGAGGAAGAACAATGGTGCATCAGTGGAAAAGGCTGAAATGGCAAGGTAAGGAGCTGGCAGAGAACCTAGGATGGCTGCCTGCCATTACTGTCATAATGAAAGCTGGCATCACTTAGAGCCAGGCAGGGCTTTAAGGGCCTTACACACAGGAACTTCTGTAGTCCCACAATAACCTAGAAGGTGAGTACTATGATTACGTCCATTTCACAGAAGGAGAAGCTGAGGCATGCTATGATAAGGTGCCTGGCCTCAGAGTGCACAGAGGGTAAGCAGCGGGCATGGGTCAGACCTGGGTGCCTGCCCCAGTCTGTGTCTTTACCACACTGGTCTGTCTTAGATGCCAGCCTGCTTGCTCAGGGGGTAACATCTTCTCCATCTCCTACCAGCACCCACCCACCCTGGGCCTCCATTTGAAGTCAAAAGATGGCTTGTTAGCAGTAGAAAAAGCCCACCTTTTAAAGTGGCTAGTTCTCTTAGTCCCTCTTCACCGTGATCTCTGGGCCCCAGGCATGTGGCTTCCCATGCCTGCAGAGCCTTCACTTACTGGTCCCAGGAGAAGTTCCCTAACTCACACAAAGGCTCTCAACAGAAGGGCTCTGGGTACTTCTCTCTTGTCCTGCACCTACATCAAGTTACTTGGGGAACTTGTAGACGGTGCAGATACCCAGCCTCAAACAACCTAGTGAAACAGATCATCAAGAAGTGAGGTCTGGGAACCTGTATCTTCAAGCACACTAGGTGATCCTTAAGGCAAAGGAGTCATTTCCAATCCACCTTTGATTCTCTGGCCCCTTTGCGTAGGGCCAGCTAGAGTGAATTATCCATCAATGCTCACTAACACATGAATGAACAGGTCTGAGAAAGCACTTTCCGACTCTCGGCTCAGACCAGGCCAGGCTCCATTCAAACAGGTTTCCATTGCTCACTATGAAGCAGGATCCAACCTATTTGCTGGCCACATGGCTCTAGAGTCCAAGACTTTGACTTGAGCTTCAGTTCTACCACGTAGTACCATCTGAGTGGTCTTAGGTGCAGGACCAATCTGCTTCAAGCCTCTGTTTCCTTCTCTGTAAAATGGGGATGGTGACAACTACTCCCTTGAAGGTATTGCTGTGAGAAGGTGTTTGCTGGCGATGGGGCAAACAGTCCATAAATGTGGGCTTCTATTATTTTTATTATTGTTATTTTTGTTATTGGTGTTATTATCGCTGTTCCACAAAATATTTTATTTTGGAAAATCAGCAACACCCAGTACGCACGTGATAAATTCTCGGTAAATTGCAACAGATGTATCGTGGATAACATTAAAGAACTACCAGCACTGAGCATCATAAATGAGCTCGATCAACTTAACCATAGATGGAACTTCTTTTCTGCTAGCCCCCTCTGGACCTCTTTCACTTGGCTTTCTAACACCACCCAAGGAGAGTTGATAGGAAATGCTGCTTTCCCATCAGGATAGTGGTGATATCATCAGTTTTGAGAGGGCCAAAAAATACAGCAAACTCAGAATGACCTCCTCACCTTGCTGGACTTATGGTCCACGTTAAAGGTGGCGATAACCCCGTCTGTCAACTCCCGTCCCTCTCGAAGCACCATATACTCAGACAGCCGGTTGGCCAGGTAGGTTTTCCCAGTGCCGCTGGGGCCAGAGAGAATGATCCGACGGTGCTCTATCAGGAGGGAGACGTAGCGCTGCAGGATGGGCTTGGGAATCAAGGACTCAAACACCAGTGAGTCCAGGCTGTTTTCTGCGAGCCCTGCATTTGAGAGAGACAGGAAGCATCTGAAGCCCTGTAGAAAAGGCAGCTCTCTGTGCTTGCCTAACTGGGACTGCCAAGACCTGAGGTTATTCCTCTCCTCGGCAGTCCACTCACCTGAGACTCCTGCACACCCAGGAACACTGGAGGCTGAGAGCAAAGTGCTGCTGCTCTAGGAAGTCACCTTCCTGTTCATCAACGCCATGTGCTTCTGTCTCCTGTCTTGGCTAACTTCCCAGAATCACTCACCTTGAACATTTTGGCTCTCAGTCCCCATCTGTCCTCTGCAGAATTCATAAGGCTCTGGGCTCTATTTGCCTGTCTGGATTTACTATACTTACTACACACACACAAACACACACACACACACACACACATACACCCCTCTAGTATACTATACCTATGGCATCTGCCCAAACAAAACCTGAGTCCTATCTGTCACAACCCTGAGGTTGCCTCTTCACCCTGTTCCCTCCCACATACCAGGTACCACTGCTATCCACACTAAGATGTGCCATGAAGGCAACAGCACTTTTATCTTTTTTTTTTTTTTTTAGATGGAGTCTCACTCTGTCTCCCAGGCTGGAGTGCAGTGGCGCAATCTCGGCTCACTGCAAGCTCCGCCTCCCGAGTTCACGCCATTCTCCTGCCTCGGCCTCTCCGAGTAGCTGGGACTACAGGCGCCCGCCACCACGCCCGGCTAATTTTTTGTATTTTTAATAGAGACAGGGTTTCACCGTGGTCTCGATCTCCTGACCTCGTGATCCGCCCGCCTCGGCTTCCCAAAGTGCTGGGATTACAAGTGTGAGCCACCGTGCCCGGCCTCACTTTTATCTTTAAAAGGAGGAAAAATGCAAGGGATCATTTGATTCTGGAATGTGAATACCGGCAGACATAGTCTGAAATGTTGTTAGCTGGGACTCTTGGTCCTCAACAACATCAAGTGGAAACTTATCCTTCTCCTTTCCTATCTGGGACAATGTCATTAATCAGGGTTGTTGGCTTCACAAGAGGTATCTTTTGGATACTGTCTCTAAGAGAAGATCCATCCAAGGTTAGCTGTCCAGAACCTCAGGTCATTGTTTAAAAGCTACTCTCAAGAAACTAGCAAAATTAATAAAATGTATATACTGTTTTATAATAGCATATTCCTTCTACATACTCAGTCACTGCTAGCAGATCCCCCCAATGCATCTATGTTTGTTTCCAGTCTTCTCCCAATCAAGTAACCCCTAAATACAATGACTCTTCCAGAATGAACATGACAAAGGCCCCCAGATGCCTTATCTGCTAGGGACAAGCCTAAGATTTTCCTGCTACTGAGCTTGATGTAGCGTACACTTGCTCAAACCTCAATGCAAATTATGGAGTGTAAGGTCTCTAAATTTAATAATAATAATAAACACAGGAAAAAACCACTAGAACACCCTCTCTGTGTGTGTGTATATATATATATATATATAGTGCTCTGTTTCAGTCTTCTGCCATAAACCCCACAGGAAGTGACTATTTAGCACAAGAGCTCACTTCAGGAAATGCAAAGTCAAACCCCCTTCCCCTGGTACCACTGAAGTAAATCACTGCAGCTCAGGCAACTCTTTCAGCTCAAATCCTTGAGTGGTTTTTAGTGCCTTGCAGGCATAAGTTTTAAGTACTCTAGGAAAGAGAAGAGTCAGGTATCACTGAAATATAAACCCGAGCTGATCCCTTGAGGTGCTAAAACTTGATGTGCTGACAGCAGCGACAGATCAGGGTCTGCAGAGGGGTGGCACGCTCCACTAGAGGCAGGTAATCTTGTTACTTTCTAGACAGGCTTGGCCTGGTCTCAGCAATAGGCCATTCCTTTTACTCCTCAGTCCTTTGTAACGCTCATGTGTAAAACCAGCAAGTGAACAATGCATGCTTGGCAGGAGGGATGAAATGCAATTTGAACTCAGGACGTAAAAGGCTCTCCTTAAAGTGTTCTTGTCGAGGATGATTGTTCCAGTGTGTCTGGTACTCCTTCCTGCTTCCCCTCATGGTAGAACTCTTCTTTCCCATGGGGAGCTCATTCCTGGCAGTTCAAGTGGAACCAATCCAGCTCCTACACCGATTCTCTTCCACTGATCCAGCTCTTCCACCAACCCAAAGGGATGGGCTGGTGACCAGGCTTGGACAAATCCTCTCCCTGGTCATAACGACCAATTCAGTGATGGGCATTAGACTTACAGTGGGCCAGAGTCATCCCTAGGAATTCTCTGTTACATTTTCCCAAAAATCCCTCTTTCCTTCAGGTTCCTAAGCTAGAAGAAGGAATTGGGCTACCAGGGGGTCATTTCATCAACCATGTGCAAAGAGCTCAATACATAAGCACAGCCGATGGGCAAAGCTGAGGCAGGCCTGGTCCTGATACACAGTCTGAGCATCTGGCTCCAGCTGTGCTTGAGGTGTACCCCTGGACTGCCCAGGGCCATGAGCCCATACATTTCTTTTTTTGCTGTAGCTACTTTTGAGTCTGTTTCTGTCACTTATAGTCCAAAGACACAATTGTGGAATTTCACTTGCCAGCAGGAGAAGGCTGTGTGAGGCTCAAGCAATATGTACCACTTGCCACCTGCAGAGCAAGATCTTAATTCCTGCTGATGGAAAATGGTGGGGTGCTTGTGGAAACTCTACCAACCAGGAAATACACCTTGCATCAAACAACTGCAAAACTGCAGTCAAGAGCAGTGCCTTTCAGGGAAGAAAGAAATGAGACAACACAAAGAATGAGCCTAGTACAGTACTTATGAAAAGTCTATATTCAGGTGGTCCATAACATATAGGAAATGATGGGGTTTTACAATCAAATAAATTTGGGACAGATTGGATTAAGCAGCCTTTTTAACAGCAGGAGTTAGGACACTGAATGACAGAGGCTTTCATGTACGAGTGCACTCCTGTCCCCTAAACACAAATGGGGATAACGATGTAGTTTCCCAGAATTGCGTGGCAGTGAAGCTTTTTTTTCCCTCAGTGAACTTTGTGGGCCTAGAGTTCTAAGGAATGCACTGGCCTGGGGCTTAATATCGCTGGGTAATGAGAAACCGGAAGCTCTAGCAGCATCATGCATGGGCACAAGCTTCAGCAGTTTCATCGGGATGCTCAGAGTGACTCCTGCAGCCTATCACAAGTCGTGGTTTTCCCATCTGTAGAACGGGACTGCGTCCAAAGCTTGCTGGCAAGAGTAATTCATCAGTATTGGTAAAGCCCTATGTCAACAGGGTTATTAAGATTCCATCATCTCAGAGTCATAAGGCTAATGGGATCTTTTGTTAAATAATTGGAGCAATAAACTAAAATGATTTTGTTTCCTAAGGTGGTTGAAAAAGCAAAAGACGGTTCAACTTGCGTAGAGTAACTGTGGTGGAAGGGAGAAAAGCAGCCCACAAACATATGCACGAACAAAACTGGGGCCACAAGTGCCTACGCCAAGTCACAAAATGAACACTGCAATTCCTGAAAGCTCCGACCTCTGCAACCAGCTCAATTACCTTTCACAGTCACTGAGATGGTCGTGTTCTCTCCAACCAGATAGCCACAAGGAAGCAGCTCCGGTGTTTCGGAAGTGTTGCTGCGCTTGATTTCTCCAATGCTGTAGCCAAGAACACTGTCTGAATTCAGTCCTAGCTGACTCACTGGGTCGACATGAATGATGTATTCCTGGAAAAAATAAAAAATAAAGACCCCATCAAAGATGTGGCTAAAATCTGCCCATGACTCATGTTTTCATTGGGTGATTTATGATCATCTTCTCTTCTTTCTCAGATGTCTGAGTTGAAATTGAGCTGCGGGATGAGGGGGAGAAGAACTGACTTTCTAAGGGGATAATGCCCGAATACCACAGGCCTCTTAAAATACAGATTTATTTGGTTAGCAGTGGAGGAAAAAAAACAAACCCCTAACAAGGTTGTGAACGTTTAGTCTGGATGAACCAAGCACGGAAAAGCTAGGCTGCTTTTTCTAAGTTCGACTGAAGTCTTGAAGACATCAGGGCCTGTGAATGGTGCTGGAAAATTCACGAAAAAGTAATTTTGACAGGAAATCTCTCTTCCATCCCCTTCTTTTGGCTCAAAGATCATACAAAGAGATTAAGATGCAGGCTGCTAGAAAAAATCAGCTCTAGATTTTGAGAAGGAAAATGTGTGTTTAATTTGGAAAGTGTTCCCTCTTAGTTGAGTGAACAAAACGTTTTAGGTTAGTAAATGTAGAACTAAGGTCCATGTACTAGGAGGTGACTGCACGATGACTTAGGTGGAATCCCAGTAACAGGCCTTGCACGGTCTCATTTCCTCACTTACTATGACGCCAATGTGCCTCTTTTCAGCCCAAACTGTTCTTCTAATCCAAGGATGTCCCAACTGCCCATCACCATAGATAAGTTTTTGGCCTAGGTAGGAGAATCGGTCCATCCTAAGCCATTCATATGTCTTCTCTGATCTCATTTCTATAGGCTGGCCTACCAGGATGGGGAAAAATCTCCAGTCAAAAAACAGAATTTTCTCTGTATGAGGTTACCTGGATCTAGCTGTTAGAAAGAAACTATAGTGTCCTATTAGGTTGTTGCAAAAGTAATTATGTTGGTGCAATTACTTTTGCACCAACATAATAGTTAAGTTAGGTTTTGAAGTCAGACCAACTAAACTAGACCAACGTGGTCTAATTCTAGATCCACGACCTTGAACAAGTTCCCAAACTGACCCTCACTTTCTTCACCTTTAAATGGGATAATATAAGGGGCCTGGCATAGTGTCTGGCACAAAAAACGTGGGCTATTATTACTACTCAGGGAATATGATTAATGAGCACTTATAGTTGTTGACTTAACTTCCGGACAATAGAAAAAATGTACCAAAAGCTTCCTTCAAATCACTGTGTGTTTCAAGGTTCACCTTGGTACTCATTAGTTATTTATCCCGTGGCAAACACCCAATCTGATGATGTGATTAAAAAGAATAGAGAAATAAGTATGGCAACATCCTTGAGCCTGGCCATCGATCAGACATTAACATCACTCGTAAAACAAATCAAAGACTCTGAAGTGTTGGCACAGGATACCGGGCAAATCAGATCAAATCCCCCAAAATGAAGGCTAGAAATCCGATGTCTAAGCCCTGGCCACAGATTACATACTCCAAAGCATATGTCCTAAGACACAATTCTAAGGTGAAAAGAGAGTTGGACATTAGCAGTTCACTGTGAGAGGATCAAAGAGTTGCTCAAATCACACTCACTAGCTGGCCCACCACTGCAAAGGGCAGATGGAAAGAATTTGGCCGATGACCAGTCTGTACTTACCACTGTCCTTCCATTCTCTTGAGAGCCAGGGAAAAAGTTCCAGCAACATAAACATGTAGGGAAGGGGACAGGTCTGAGAAATGGCCAAGCTCAGGACATCAACCTCTCTTTGCCTCCCCAGGCCCGGATGCCCATGTTAGGTAGTTTGCTGTAGCCGCTGTCTTGAAACACTTACTTTGAACAGCCGTCTAACCACCCCATCAAGCACATCCCACTTCGTCTTGCCACTAACTCCAATGCAGCCAATAAGAAAGAGGTGTGGTCTGGAATCCTAAGGGTAAGGAAATGTACACAGGTGAAAAACAGGTGGATCTTTTCTGACTCAGTTCAGCAGAGGACTCATGTTGCCTTAGAACTCCGCCAATGGTTTGAGAGGGGAATAAAAGTCCTATTTGTATTAATACCAGGTATAACTTAGGTGGAAGTAATAGTCTTAATACCTTTCCCTGCTTACTGCTAAAACAGCGGTCCAAGAGTCACGAAGAGAGGATTTCCTCTCTGGAATATGGAAACTTTTGCTAAGTAAATTTGTCAGACAGGGCATAAATCACATATTCCTTGTATGGAACTCTCTGCACATCTGTCTAGCCTCTCTCTCTTTTCAAACCTTGCTTACAAACTCACCTCTTCCGGGAAGCCTTCAGTGATTAACCCCACCAGGCTCAGAGCTTAAATTGCTTTGGCAATTCTGTATATAACTTACATAATGATATATTCTGTGCTGATTTATATTTAGTTTTAGGTATTTCTGTCATATTTTTGCATATCAAGTTTACCTCCTTACTAGATCTTAAACATTGTCAGGACAAAATGTGTTTCTATTTTTTCTTCTTTCTTGTTTTTAAATAACATTTATTGTTTTTATTCTTGTTAAAACTTAAAACGTGCGACTAAGAAAACTAGTAAAACTCTGGGAAGAATACTCTCAAAACAATCCTTTTCTAACTCTTTTGCATCTCTGTTCACAGGGCTTTGCATAGTGGCAGCTAACCAGATCACATTGATAAAAGAAAAGCCGATAGTAGAACATGCCATAATATTGGGTTTTTACATGCTCATAAGGATGTAGAGTCAGGAGCGTGGTTGGGCAGAGGTGGGGGAGGTGTCATATGGCAGCTAAGCAAAATCAGCAGAGAAAAGAGCACCAGTCTTGCAGTGACATGATCTGACCCCACCACTTGCCCTTGGCTTCAAATAAGTAATGTTTGGGGTCTTGGGTTTCTCGATTGTATAATGAGGATAATAATCCCTGGTCAACCAACCTCACCTGGATGCTGTAGTGATGCAGAATAATATAACTTTTGAAGGTGACTTGTAAACTTTTGTAAAAGGTATGCTCTATCTGTTCATATTGACAATCACTAGAATACATAGTCCACAAGGTATAACCTGCATTTACTGTAAGAATGAGTTTCCCAGCCGGGTGTGGTGGTTCATGCCTATAATCCCAACACTTTGGGAGGCCGAGGCAGGTGGATCACAAGGTCAGGAGTTCGAGACCAGCCTGGCTAATATGGTGAAACCCCATCTCTACTAAAAATACAAAAATCAGCCAGGCGTGGTGGCAGGTACCTATAGTCCCAGCTACTTGGAAGGCTGAGGCAGAAGAATCGCCTGAACCTGGGAGGCAGAGGTTGCGGTGAGCCGAGATCGCACCACTGCACTCCAGCCTGGGCAACAGAGTGAGACTCTGTCTCCAAAAAAAAAAAAAAAAAAAAAAAAAAGAAAGAAAGAAAAAGAAAATAAAAAAGAATGAGTTTCCCCTAATAGTCCATCACTTTACTAGCTATGTTTTGAAAATGGAGCTATCTATTGTATATTTCATGGCTAGATGATGCTAATGGAAGTGCCAAAATGCTGAGCTTACCCACTATAGTGAGGCTAGCAAGCCAGCCACAAAGCTGAATCCCCTAAGAAAGGTCTGGCTGCAGACCCTTTGTTCTGTGGGTTCCCTAGCTGTCTGAAACTACAATAGCATGTTGGCTAGAAATACTAAGAAATAACAAACAAAAAACTCAAGGGAACTTGAAATGGTGACTCATGAGGCCTTTTCACATTTATTCGAGAAATAGTCATTCAAAGCATCACTGGGTTTTAATCACTGGCTAAAATTCAACTTTCAATATCAACTCTAGCCCCCATCCCAAAATAGTGTCTGGCAGTGGTATAGACTCTGGAAGTTCCTAGACTTTGGAAGTGAACAGAAACCGTACTAGGAAAACTCAGATTCCCCAGCCTTGGGGAGTCAGGACACCCCACTAGCTCTATCTTCAGCCACCTGCATGCTCCCAGGGCTTGGCATCTCCATCCCTTGATGTCTACCAAGATGTCTACTCTTGGTGACTGCTGATCGATAAAACTGGTGCTCTTGGTCTGCTGCATGTGGTCAGCTAATTTCTGCACCTTACATGCTGAATGTGCATAGCTGCCTCTGAAGTGCTTTGGGAGTATATTACATTCAGAAAGGCCCTTTCCAACGGATGTTAGTGTTTAGTTAATTACATGAAAGTGAAACGTGGGACCATTTTTAATATTCTTTATTAGACTTTCAAGCACACGAGAAAGGGAAATGCCGTTCGCACAATTTACTTGTGTCAGAATGCTGCAAGGGATTATGGTTAGTTAAGAGAAGCATTAGTAGTATTTCCAAATCACCTCAGAGGTTTTACAATTAGATCACTAAGCTAGGTAGTTCTACCTGCGGGAGGGACAGGCAGAGCAGGGAAAGGGATCCAACTAACCTCCTTCCACTTCATTTCCTCCTGAAAGCTGACAACTATCTTAACATGCCTGCCTCCTTCCTTCCGAGCCGAGCATTCACCAGTGTCATCCAGCAACATGTCTGCGAATGGAAAACATCAACAGCCTTAGGCACATGGGAACAGCAAAGCCAGCTTCCTGACACCCCCGCTGCTGGTTGGCACAGCAGCGGGACAAACAGGTGTCAGGGTGCAGGGGGTTGGGGGGTAGGGGAAGAGGAGAGGGAAAAATGGAGAATGCAATCACAGAAACCAATGGTGGACCAACCAAAGAACCAGCAGGCTGACAATGCACCTTGCCGGATGGAAGTGCGAGGGAGAGACTCAACCAAAACAACAGCAACAGCAGCATCATGGATAAAAAATAAAAGCATCAGCCTTAATACGCTTACAAAGAAAACCTAGATTGTGTTCACTGATGGTTGCGCCAGCCTGGAATCCATCCTGAAGGCAGGAAGATCACAGACCAAGCCACTGCCCCAACTGGGACCTGCTACTATGGGGTTTGTGTACAGCATTCAGCTTGCAGGTCAGCCTCTTAAAATGGATCAAACAGAACTCAGCATGGTGGGTGAGGGGATCCAAGCTTAGGGCTTGGAGAATTTGGGGTGCTGGAGCAAAGCATGAGAGCAGTCTAACGGCTGGGCTCATGTTGGTAGCAGACTCACACCCAGACACATACACACCCCAAGTGCACACACGCCTGTTGCCTCTCCATTTGATCTGTTGATCTGCTTATTTTGGGGCTCTCGCTTAGAGATCAGGGTGCCAGCTGTAGGTCCATTCCTGCCCCCAAACCCTGTAGGCCACTCACCCAGGCTGGTTGACTCAGTGAGGTTCAAGCTGTGCTGGGAGAGGCCCATGGACTGCCTCGGGGAGGCAGAGATGGACACTTGGGAAGGAGCCCGGCTGCAGCCACTGCCTTGAGACTCTGACTTCAGCCGATCATTCTCGGCTTTCAGCTTCTCTATTTCACTCTGCAAAGAGTAATGGAGAAGCTCCGTTAGTAGGCAGAAGTAATGTGAACAAGATTTTTTTGAAGGAAGGATCTGAAAGTTCCCTGCAGAAGCCAGGCTGGTCTCCCACCCAAGGCGAACAACACCCTCAGATTCAGTAGTGTTTGCTGCCCCTGCTGTAGACACAAGACATGCTGCCATGGGAGGTCCATCTATTCAGAGAACAGGCCTTTCAAAGTACCTCTGAAATGCAACCCTGCTGCTTGAGGGTTAAGTGAAAAAGAGTCTTATGATCTAAGAGGTTTGTGCAACTCTGGCTTTTACAGGCTTCTTTCCTGCAGGACTTCTCAGAATCTTTAATGAGCTCCTCTACGCCATGAATCGAACAGAGGCACACGGTGTGCAGCATTTTCCAAACATATTTGATCGAGATGTTCTCTTTTCATAGAGCTTCTCTTGGAAAGAGTGTTTCAGGGAACGTCCTTTGGGAAACACTAACTCCATTAAGGTCCCAGCAGACTCCAGAGGTATCTTTCATTCTATGAATATTCGTGAAGAACCTACAATGTGCAAGGCATTGGTGCTATGTCCAGAGAAAGGTATGCAAAAAGCCCAGAAGACCCAAATGTCTTCACTCCATGGCAGAAGGTGGGAGGGGCTGTAAGAACAAATCTACAAGAATACTCAGATTAAGGTACTAACTCTCCAGCTGCAAGACCTGGAAAGGCATCAGGCCAAGCATTAAGGGAAGGGTCTAACTTGGATGTGCAGAGGAATATTTCCAGTGGAAGGAACAATATGAAAGAGGAATTCCCAGGGATGCAAAGGGGGCAGTCAGTGACTCCATCTGGCTGGCGAGTAGATTCTGGGAAGAGGAGCTGGGGAGGGTGGTGTGGATTGACAGTGGAAAGGACCCTGCAGAAGGCCTTGAAGGCCAGGTGAAGGAGACTGTACCACATGCCACAGGCACCAGGGGAGTCACTAAAAGTATTATGTAAAGGAAGAGCATGGGTACTCTTATTCTTCCAAAAGACTGGTCTTCGAGCAATGTGTGGGAGGGACTGAAAAGAGATAGAGGCTGGGAAAGCGAGGGCTGCCACCACGTTCCGATGTAGCCCTCAGGGCTTAGTGGAGAACAGCCTCTGGGAGCTCCTTCATAGACAGCCTTGAGCTCAGCCCATGCGCCTGGGCTCTCACCTGCATCCTGTTCATGGCCTCCCGGAGCTGGTCCAGCTGGTGGGCAGAACTGAGAGCTTCTAAGCGGATATCCGTCAACTTCATCTCCTTGTCTCTTAACTCATTTCGGAGCTGCATGACGGTCTCAGCTTCACTATCCATGCATTCTGAAATCCTAGGGAAAGAGGAATGTTACTGATGAAAGCAGCTCCTTTTAGTCCCCTGCTGAACACTGGTCCACATCAATCATCAGGTTTGTTTAGCAGTAACTGTGAATAACCAGCTGCCTGGTGCTTCCTGGAGGTGACAATACCAAAAGCACCTGAAAACAGACTTTATTCCTTCTCTGTATTCTTTTTTTCTTCTTTAAATTGGTTTATTTAGGCCACCAATGTTTAAAATCATTAATATAATTAGATTATTATTTACCGTATTGTTACTTTTCTATTTGTTGTCCTTTTTCTTTGTTCCTATTTTTGTCTTTCACTCTTTTCCTGTGTTCCTATTTTTGTCTTTCACTCTTTTCCTGCTTTTTGTGGTTTCACTTTTTAAATTTTATTTTTATTTTTTTTTTAGAGACAAGATTTCATTCTCTACATTCTTTCTTTGCTGAGCTCTGGCAATCAGAATGGCTTTGGTGTGCCTTTCAGCAAAATTCCAGTAATACAGGGATAAGCAGGAGCTAGCAAAAGAGAGTAGTAACCTTCCAGTTTGATAACCCCCTCCCACACCATGTGTACACAGCTGGGCTTCCGTGACACCACATGCCCTTGAGTTCCAAACCGACTCAGAGAAGCAGGGTCAGCTTTCTGTTTTAAAGATTAGAAACTCCTTTGTTAAACAACTGAGGGGTGATTTTTATTTGCCAAAATGGGGATGAAACCTAAAGATATGCGTGGAAGGTGTTAATCTGTTCCTGATCACATTCTGAAAACTCACTCCCCTAAAAGTGGCTACACAGATCAACCTTCTTTAGTTCTCTCAGCCCCCACACTGCTTAACACACTCAGGGCAAGAAGGGAAACCTCTTCAGGGAGTTAGAGAACAGACGGGACGGTGTGACATGCAAGCCAAAGTTGTATCTGAAAACTCTGCAACAGCCTGGCTAATTATCTTCTTTTCTCTGCTGCACACCAGGTCAAGGTCACCATGGGACCCTGTTGAGTTCCTCTTTCTGAAGAGGTGGTTCTTCTAGGTTAGGGTTCTTAATTACTTAGGTTTGCTCTTCAAACACCTGGCAAATCAGCACAAAGTAGAAGATCATAAAAGTCGTGATGAACTGCAATGTTAAGAAAGATAGTTCTCTTAAAAAAAATAGTTCTGTGAGTTTCAGCGATCTTAGCATCTGGGTTACTGGGTGCTCCAGAATAGAAAGCTTTGACATTTCTTGGACTGAAGACAGAAAAACAACCCCGAACACCCCCATTCTCAAGTTCATAAAGTTACAAAGCTGAAGCCGATTATGTCTAAAGGAGATGATGAGCATGTGGTCTCTGCAGAAATAAATGATCACACGAGTCTCCTCTCCAAGACCCAAGCTCTGGGTTTGGGGCCAAACAAAACCTGACCTGTAAAACTGGGTGAGGGTGTGGAAATTTTAATTCCCAAAGGAAAATGATTTATAAAATTGTTAAAAGAGATGAAATTGTATTTCAGGGGCAGAAAGAACTGGAAGAAAAATTTAACACTTGAATAGCCAAATGTTTCTGTTGCTCTTTTCTTGACCTGAACCTCAACTTTTTTGATTTGAGAGACACAGTAAAACCACCTTATATTTTTAAAAGTTACCAGTTACCAAGAAAGATTCTTAGCTTCAAAATCTTATTGAAAAACCCAAAGAACTCCTGAAAATGATCTAATTATTTCCATCTCACACTTTTGAGAGACTGAAGCCAATAGATTCAGGACTAAAAGGGCGAGAGAGAAATGTCTTTAGAATTTGCAGCATCCCTTCTTTCTCAGCTCTCTGTGCTTTGAATAGCCTGTGGTTTGTGAGGTTTACTGACAGAACCACGCTTTTTTTTTTTCTTTGGTTTGGGAGGTTTGCAGGAGGAGCTTGCAAAAACTGGGTCTATCTTGAGAAGACTATGGTTTCTTGGTTTAAATGGAGTGTAAAGTCTGAACAAAATTCCACTGTGATACTCCCTTCTTAGCCAAATCATGTCCTACACAGATCTTGAAGGCTCAGATTCACTGCAGAGAACAGTCTGTTCTGGCTGACACAATGTGAGGCTGGTCTGTCCAGCACTCCACGATAAGGCACCTTGCTCAAGTCATCTTCACCTGATCTTCACCCTTTTCCCATAAAGCTCTCAGCAAGAGAGAAAATACCTTCTTGGCACTCACGTTGTGGAATGTATCACATGGGTTACTTTGTAGAGCTTGGCCCAAACCCTTGACTTTACAAATGGTACCAAACTGAAATGAAGAAAGTCTGTGTTGGGAGGACTTTGTCCTCCCTATGCTCCTCCAGAATCAGCCAGCTCTCAGAAACACACAATGATGAGGCCTCATGAGACAGATGCCCTATAACGTAGACACGATGTTGAAAACACATTCTTGGCCCGGCGTGGCGGCTCACGCCTGTAATCCCAGCTGAGGCAGGTGGATCACTTGAGGTCAGGAGTTCAAGACAAGCCTGGCCAACATGGCGAAACCCCGTCTCTACTAAAAATACACAAATTAGCTGGGTGGTGTAGCTGTGGTGGCGGGCACTTGTAATCCCAGCTACTCAGGAGGCTGAGGCAGGAGAATCACTTGAACCTGAGAGGTCGAGGTTGCAGTGAGCCAAGATCGCGCCACTGCACTCCAGCCTGGGAGGCAAGAGCGAAACTCTGTCTCAAAAAAGAAAAAAGAAAACACTTCTTTTGCAGCAGCCTTAACTAAGCTTTAGTCCCTAATCCTAATGTCCAAGACAGAGCCTTCTCCCCTAGTTCCTTCCCTGACTAGTTATGCTATATTGCTGATAATTTCATTTCACTTAACATATTACCTCTGCTTGGCTGCTGGCTCCTCAGGGACCAGGGTTATTCTCTGCATCATTTCTGGCATCTGATCACATTGACATAATGGGTACCTAACAAATGCTTATGGAATACCTAAACAAATGGGCTAGGCATTTGAAGTATATTATTCCATTTCCTTTGTACAATACTCACTCCATGAAGAGGTACTGTAATTATCTCAAGTTTTAAAATGGGGAGGCAGAGACATGGAGACAAACAGGCCCAAGACTGCACTATTTAAAAATGATAGAGGCAGATTCAAACCTGGCAGGTCTGCTCAGCTCTAGAGCCTGTGTTCCTGAACTATACCCATTAGGCGCTCAATACATGCTTGTCCACTTCATAAACTGCTCACTGAAGACACCTTATGTGTGTTTTTTCCTACTCAGTCCCTTAACTGTGATTCAAGCCTTTTTCCACTGTCTTGTCCACAGTCAGGGCTGGTGGCATACCTAATTTTAAAATGCCTCGAGTGTGGGAAAACGTTGCCTTAC
The DNA here is from genome assembly GCF_006542625.1 of Nomascus leucogenys. NCBI lineage: Eukaryota > Metazoa > Chordata > Mammalia > Primates > Hylobatidae > Nomascus > Nomascus leucogenys. The sequence continues at coordinate 80,922,524 of NC_044395.1, read as the reverse complement.
CACAACTACCATTCCTTTCGCCCACGGATTGGGGAATTTCCTAAGCCCGACTCCTCTGCCTATGGTTTTGTCTTTGAACTCCCTCTCACATCTAGATTTGCACATTCTTACAAACCCTTCGAGGTTGGAAACAAGCATTTGCTCTCAGCCTACCCTTTGGAAAACGAGACCAAAAACAAACATCTCCAGTGTGCATGGATGCTGTGGAATGTAAGAAAAGGGCTGGGGAGCCAGGAGTCAACCCCGCCCGATTCCTCTGGGGAAAGTGGCTTGGAGGATAGTTCTGCCATGGTCCCGCACAGCTGAGTGCATCACCACCTCTCTCTGCTCATCTTACTTGACCGCCCAGCAGCATCTGGCCGCGTTCCTACTCCCTCCAGCAACAGTTTCTCCTCTCTGCTGCTGGGTTTCCTCCCACCTTGCTGGCTGGCAGCTGTAACTCCCTCTTTCTGAACTTCAAATATCAGAGTGCACTAGAGCTCAGTCCTCTTGCCCTCTGATCATCTTCGTCTTCATTCAACCCCTTGGAGAACTCTTCCAGTTTACCCAGCTTTCGATACCACCAATGAGTCTGTGTCTCCCAAATCTATACCTCTAGGAAGTCCAGGCTGGTTGACCTGGATATGGATGTCTGCTGGCATCTCAAATTTAATGTAACCAAAGTAGTGCTCCAACTCCTCACTCTGCCCCCCTCTGTGTCTCTCACTCATCCCAGGTACTCAAGTTGTAAATCTAGGAATATCCCAGGATGGCTCTCCTCTTTCCCTTGCACTCATATCTGATCCATTACCACACACTGTCAACTTTTCTTCAAGAATATATCCTAAATCCACCCAGGACTCACCACTGTTATCAGTGGCTCATTCATTCCACCAAATATTTGAGTGCCTGCAAAACCAATAGAGTACTTACCTCCATGGAGCTTCTACTGTAGATCTGGGGTTGGGGTGGGGGACAGAGAACAAATAATCAAGGAAAACCTCTATGTCAGGTGTCGGGGGCAACATGTGCAATGGGGAAAAATGAAGCAGGGGCAAAGGGACCATGGGGAGCACTGGCTCATGGTGGAATGTTGGTTTATGCAAGTGAATGGGCAAGGCCTTATTCATTAAGTCACATTGAGCAGAGACCTAAGGAAATACATATCTGAGGGAGGAGCATACCAGGCAGAGGACACAGGAAGGGCACAGGCCTTGAGGTGGAGAGTGTGATTGGAATGTTCAAAGAACAAGTGGGCCAGAGTGGCTAAGAGCCCCTGGGTGATCTCCCTTCCCCATATTCCTTACACACAGAACAGAGACTGATCTTTGTAGATTCACATTATCTCATATTCCTGTTTCAAACTTCACCACACCCACCCATTATACATGAAATCGGATGCAAATTCGCTTCAAAGGCTTGCATGTTCCAGGCCCTGACTATGTCTGTGGCTGTAGCCTCTTTGCATATGTGGGAAGTCACGCTGTCCATCCCTCTCTCTCTCAGACACATCAAACCTGTTTCTACATCAGGCTCCTTGTGTTATTTATTTTTTGGGTCAGGAAGACTGCCCTGCTCATTGGGAGGCTGGGGTGGCAGAGGCTGCTATGTGTTCACCAAAGCCCATTTCCTCCTTCACTTCTGCTGCGGGTGGTATGGCTTTGAGTCCTGGTCAGTGGACTTTGGGAAGAGGCGACATAAGCCTCTTCCAGGCCTGGTCCTTAAAAACCCTCCTGCAGGTTCCTCTACACTCCCCACACCCCCACGCCCACTGGCTGGACACAGAACATTGAGCAGAGGACTGGGCCCTGTGGATGGCGGGAGCCTCGGTGCCTACATCACTAGAGGGCAGGCCACCTGTTGACTAGGACTATCTGCACTGGGTTTGGAGTGAGCAAGAAATAAACAGTCATATGTAAAGCTGCTGAGCGTTGGGCTGCGTTTGTTACAGCAGCTAATGTTACCCGCTGAAACTAACCCAGTGGCTACCCCTGGCATGCAGATTCAGCTGAAATGTCACCTACTCAGAGGGCTCTTTCCTGACCACCCCATCTACAGTTGCTGCCAAGGTACTCTGTGTCTCAGCACTGTTTTAATTCACAGCATTAGCCCTTAGCACTCTTTAATTTTCCTAGTTTATTCAGGATTTATTTGTTTAACATTCATCTCCTCTCTTGGTGTATAGGGTCCATGAGTAGGAACTTTGTCTTGTACTTTATCGTAACCACAACTGAGAATGGGGCCTTCAGAGTGAAAGTTCCGGAGTAGAATGAACTGTACTGTGTCATGTCTCCACTAGTATTTACTCTTCTCGGGGGTGGAGAATCTGTTTAACTTTTTTTTCTTTTAAATAGAGACATGGCCTAGTCTGTCACCCAGGCTGGAGTACAGGGTGATCACAGCTCACTGCAGCCTGAAATTCCTGGGCTCAAGTGACCCTCCTACCTCAGCCTCCCAAGTAGCTGGGACTACAAGTATGCAACACCATGCCTGACCGATCAAAAAAAATTTTTTTTTGTAGAGACAGAGTCTCACTATGTTGACCAGGCTGGTTGCCAACTCTTGGCCTCAAGTAATCCTCCCTCCTTGGCCTCCCAAAGCGCTGGGATTACAGGCGACAGTAACTGCACCTGGCTTGGTTGACATCTTTTTGATCTCTTCAGAACATCTGGAATAGTGCTCTGCTCACACAGGTTGCTATATAAAAAGTTCAAATCAATAAATAAAGAAGACATGATGAGTTTTTTTCTCCTGGTCAGGAGACAACTGAGTCGGGATGCTTTGGGATGATGGCATGTGTGAGAGTCACAGGCAACTGGCTCTTTACTCCTTCCTTAGGCACTCTGCAGATGGAGGAGGACACACCCTCTCAGTCATTTGTCTAACTCTTCACTCAAAATAACACAGGGCACTGGGCTGGGCACTACAGGGCCAAACCAAAGTCCAGTCCCTCAGTGCCCTTCTTCCTTCCCCCCTTCAGTTTTACCCTCACCCATAGCAGCAGGAAGTACACATCCCTGTGGCTACCTCTTACTATGGTGCTCCCCAAGAAAAGAGGAATTGATCATCTAACTCAGTAAAGTAGAGACCCTGACAGGGCCATGTTTCAATAGTGGGTGAGGTTGCTTAAAACTCATAACCCTGGTCGGGTGCAGTGGCTCACACCTGTAATCCTAGCACTTTGGGAGGCTGAGGCAGGTGGATCACCTGAGGTCAGGAGTTCGAGACCAGATTGACCAATATGGTGAAACCTCGTCTCTACTAAAACTACAAAAATTAGCCAGGCATGTGGCATGCGCCTGTAGTCCCAGCTATTCGGGAGGCTGAGACAGGAGAATTGCCTGAACCTGGGCAGCAGAAGTTGCAGTGAGCCGAGATCATGCCACTGCACTCCAGCCTGGGTGACAGAGCAAGACTCCATCTCAAAAATAAAAACAAAACAAAACAAAGGTCATAACCCTACTATCCTCTGTTTCCTCTCTTCCACTCCCATGCAGTTGGTATACTACAAAGACCTGGCCTCTGGACAGGCTGATTTTGCCTTACTCCCTCTACCCATCTGGTAAGCCGCTAAGGCAGGGCCTTAAGACCCTTATGCTGTCTTCAGTGGGCTGGCTGGTTAAGTGGACTTAGGGTCAGCTCCACAGACCTGGCCCCCTGAGAATGAAGAAAGATGGAACAGCATGGAAAAGGCCCTTCATGCATAGTATTTAACTTGGCCTTCCCAAGAATCCAGTGAAGTAGATATAATGAACCCTATTTTTACTAGTGAGGAAACTGAAGTTTATACAACCAAACTTCTTTCTCTAACCCTGTCTCAGTGGCTGTGCTGACCCTGGCCATGACTTCCCTCTTCTCCCATGCACTGTCTCATCTCGCTGGTAACTTTCCTTGCACACTACCTGTGCTCCAGTTCTTTAATTCTAGACCTGGTACACCATGGTCTCAAAAGAAATTCAGCCCTACTGGGCAGGGCCAGCCTTTCTTACTGCTGCAGGAAGCAAGCTCCTGTATATCCATTTATCTCATTCAATTCTTAGGGCTAGGATATGTACACAAAAACCATCAGCCCAAATTGACCTATAAAGGTATGGAAACAGACAGAACTTAAGTAACCTGCTTAAGGCCAACCGGCTAGTTATGGATATCGACACTGTCAGAACGAAAACCTAAGTTTCTTTTCTCTTTCAACTTTCCCAGTCCTAAAGCATTGAAAGAACATGCACAGTCCTATTAAAGCAAAGCATAAAGGGTCCCAAGGAGCAGATGTGTCATAACAGGACTCCTAGCCATTCCTACTGGAGAGGGTTCTCAGGGGCCAAAGATGTTATCTGACTAGACAGACAGACTTACAAGGAGTTGGAGTGAGAATTCCTCAGCAGTGGGGTGGAACCTGTGGACCCATTGTGTGGTAACTTTGGTGAGGAAGGCAAAGAAGAATCCGTCATCTCCTCAATGTCTGAATGAGAGGACGCAGATTTGGGGGACTTCTTCTTCCCGAAAGCTTGCTTGAAGGAGCTGCGTAACTGAATATACAAGACTGTCAGTCTTGCAGCGGGGACAACCAATGCTTAGGCCTTGGCAAAACAGAGACATGCATATGAAAAAGCAATTAATTGTCCCATGTTTTTCCCCCCACCAATGGAAGAGGTTCCCAAGAGCTCTTTTGAATCAGTGCATTAAGGGAAGAAGAGTTAACTGGTGTTGCCAGCTTGAGGGACTGCACCTGTGGGTAACATTCCATGCCTACTCTTGGTTCAAGACTAGATGCCAACAGCAAGACAGAGCCTGGCTCAGCAGATGGATGTTGGGAAGATGAGGTTACACAGCAACAAAGCAGGATGCTCAGACACGGTGATGGATGCGGATGAGGTTAGTCATATCAATGGATGGGTTAGCTTGGTATCTGATATTAAAGTTGGTCTTGCTTACCTCATTGACCTGCCAGAGAAAATGCAAGCAAAAATGGGGAAGGGGGAGGAAAAAAGACAATTTTTTAACAGAGAAAGCCAGTGACAGGGAAAGCTTCGGACTTTCAGACACAACATGGCTAATAATAAACACCACACACACGGGAGATTTCCAGTAGGCGCACAAATCTTTAAAAGCACTGGGGGCATGTTCCTCCCTTCTGAAAGGAAGGGAATAGCAGGTTGGGGAGTCCTCTACAATTCCAGTTCTTCCAGCTTTTCCCTGTCTTGCTGAAATAGCTGCCTCCCACCTTCCTGTGCTTCTCATTCCCTTCTTTTCTCTTGTCAGTCACCTCTCTGTGCTTTAAATTTTTGGGGAGGATGGAGAGGATGTCTTCTTTTTTGAGCAATTCTAGCTTCACTGTTACACTGGCCCTGGATGGCTGCATAACTCCTTAACCTATCCACTTAGGAGTTTCTGCTATTTGTGTATATAAGAAGATAATCTAATAAGCAGCGAATTAGCCATCTCACTTGTTACTCAGAAAATGGTTATTTTAAAGGAATTTATTAACCATATGGGGGGAAAAGGAAATAGTATATCACAATTTCCCCAAATTATGAGATGGATCTGAAAATTCTTTTCCACCCCCTCTGTTGCAGGAAGTGGAGACCTAAACATTTTAATGAGAACATAAAGAATTAAAATGCAATGTCTTCTCTGAAAGCCATAATCAGATTTTTCTAGGCCAAAAACTAATGTTTCATCTTGAAAACAGGCCTTTTAAAAGTAATTTCCTTTTTCTAAAGTCATTTTTCCTTGTGAAAATACATCCCAGGGGTTTTCTTAGCCACTGAAAAATTCAGAAAACAGGCCATCCTAAAAATTGATGAGATTTTCCTCCCATCAACAGGTTTCATCTATAATAAACCGCATGTCGAGCTTGTGGGCAAATCTAGATCCCTTTTCTCTCCCATTTCCTACCTTTGATAATATTTCCAGAGAGCAGTCACAGAAACAGAAGGATTAGGGACACAAGCCATCAACTGAAATCCTTGCCTCTACCTCTGGTGAAAAGCCAGGTGGAAGAGGAGATTACAAAGATCAGACAGAGCTAAGCTTTGGGATTAGCTGAGGATGCCAATTATCCATCTTCCCTGATTTGACTGATAACCGGGAGTTGTCTTAAAGCAACATAAGCAAGTTTTATTTCTTGAAGAAAATGGAATAACCACTATTTTTCATAGAAAATATCTCTCTCCTCACTTTGAAAATCAAAGCAGACCATGTTTATTGATTGCATATTAGAGACAGCAATATGAATTAATCCTGTCTGTGTTTAGTCATAACAAATAAGTTGACTAAGAGCCATTAGTAACTTAAAAAAGAAAATTTAATCAGAAAGAAGAGAGGGTCACACTAAACTGGCTTTTTAGCTTGCTTCCAATGCAAGTCATTGACAACCAAAATCACTAAATCCCTGACGTCTGTATCACTAGACCTTGCCACCCATCCAAGATAACACAAAATGAGTGAGAAGTGTACAGAATGAAATGAGGACACTGAAGCTACTTAGTGAAACAGGATGCCGTCAGCACAAATGGGGAACAGGAGCCACTGGTCAACTCCAGATCAACTTGAGATATTCTTGCACTGAAGACAAGGGATAGCAAATCTCAGTCAGAGCTCTATAGCCTTTAAAGAAGAACTAAAAAACCGGATGGAGAGTGGGGGGTGGAATTTTTCCGGGAGAGTGGAAAAAACCACTCAAGGCACCACTGTACAGAAATTCAAATAACTCATTGGGATTATGAACACATGGAGAAACACTGTAATGGAGAGTGATTCTATTAAACTTGCTATTTGAAGTACAACCCCTGGTTTAGAACTACTTGCTAACTTCTAACCCTGACATTAGGAAACTTTTATTTATAGGACATGGTCAAAAAGTTTTCAAAGACAGGGTTGGTTTGATGCTATCCCTAGGCATTTGTGTAAATAAATAGATAAAGATTATAGCTAAAGATGGGATAACTAGCAATATGCTCAAAAAATTATTTTGGATCTATGAAGAAATCATTTAAGAATAACTTTGCTCTAGTACCTGAAACTTTGTGGCCAACATATAATGAGGAAGAAATGACACATATATGAAATGAAAGATGAGTACTTTATGAAAAGTCTCATGAAAGAGAAAAAAATACAAGGTGGTAGGGATGTTATAGATTCTAGTGTTTTGCTGAGTACAATATTGATTTTAGTAAAAACCCATCCACAGACCATTTCCTGGGATCTACTCCCAAAGTGCTATGTTCCACAGATAGTAGCTGGGCTGGACTTTATCTGGGGGGATGCAGCAGCCAGTTCTGCAACTGACTCTGTCCGTCAGTCCCCAGGAGAGTGGGTGTGCACTCACCCAGTTCTTCCTCTTCTTCTTCTTTGAGTCACTCTCTATGTTGCTGCCCACGCTGGAGTGGCTGGTGGCGCTGTTGATGCTGGAGACGCTGTCTGAGGAGTGCTGCCTGCGGATGCGGAGGTCTGCAGACTGGGCAGTGCCGTTTCCTGAAGACCAAGGCAGGGTGTATCAGCAGCTGCCAGCCTGAGCCCTATTCTTTACCTCAGGATTTTGCCCTTTAAGCAAAACCCACCCACCTGAGGACTACTGGGTGTTTTCCACATATACATCATCTCTGTTCCCTACAGCTGTTTCTAAGATCCTTGAATAGGTGAGTGCATTGCCCTCTTCAGTCAATTAAATGAGGTGTATCTCTCCCCACTTTACAAAACAGAAGTCAAGGGAGGTGTAGGGAGAATTTCCCCAACACCAGCTCTTAAGCTTTAGATAGGCGTGGAAATGTGCTTGTGAACTGAGCAGTTGGCACCTTCATTGCTAGCCGCCCCCCTCCTGCTCTCTGCGCTCCTGTCACAGTGGCCTTCTTGCAGCCCTTTGGAAGTGCCATGCCTGCCTCATCTACGGGCCCTTCCATGTGCTATCCCTTTATCTGGATATTCCTTTCCCTTGACTCTGTCCAGCCAACTCATTTGCAAATCCTTCCCATTTCAAAGCTATTATCACTTTTTCAGGAGGCCCAATAGACTAAACAACACCGATACTGAAAATGTGTGATATCTGACATGAAGTTTGCAGATAGTTTTTCTCATAAGGACAGAACTACACCTAAAGGCTGGTCTTTTGAGAACACTGGTTGTAGGGTCAAACCAACTCATCAGGTTCTAGCCCCACTTCAGTTTCTCCCTATTCCCTGACCTTAAAAAGTGACTCTCGGCTGGGTATAGTGGATCATGCCTGTAATCCCAGCCCTTTAGGAAGCCAAAGCAGGCAGATCACTTGAGGTCAGAAGTTCGAGACCAGCCTGGCCAACATGGTGAAACCCTGTCTCTACTGAAAATACAAAAACCAGCCAGGCATGGTGGCATGCGCCTGTAGTCCCAGCTACTCAGGAGGCAGAGGCAGGAGAATCACTTGAACGCAGGAGGCAGAGGTTACAGTGAGCAGAGATCATGCCACTTGCACTCCAGCCTGGGCAACAGAGTGAGACTCCATCTCAAAGAAAGAAAAAGAAAGTGACTCTCATCTACGAACACTAGTGTCCTCATCAGTACAATGAGGAAAGAACAGAATCACACTTACAAGATTGTTGTAGAAAGAAAAGCAGATAATGAAATCATTGAAACACTCAGCACTGCACTTAGAACATAGTAAGTGTTCCATAAATCCTAGCTCTCCATACTACTTCTATGATTACTATTACTGTTAATATTATTATTATGAGAGCTAACTCACCTGCACTCCTACATTGCCCCAAGATACACAAGGACAAAATAATTCACTTAGAAACGTTTTCCTGGGCTGGGCACGGTGGCTCATGCTCGTAATCCCAGCACTTTGGGAGGCCGAGGTGAGTGGATCGCTCAAGGACAGGAGTTCAAGACCAGCCCAGCCAACAAGGCAAGACCTGTCTCTACTAAGAATCCATAAATTAGCCAGGCATGGTGGCACATGCCTGTAATCCCAGCTACTTGGGAGGCTGAGGCAGGAGAATCACTTGAACCCGGGAAGCAGAGGTTGCAGTAAGCCAAGATTGCACCACTGCACTTCAACCTGGGTGACAGAGCAAGACTCTGTCTCAGAGAAAAAAAGAAATCTTTTCTTGGACAAATAAGGGAGGAACTCAGTTTAGCTTATGCCATACATCAGCATGCAAATATCAAAGTGCTAGTGAAATTAAGGGTTGTAAAACACTTTAACACTCTGCCAATAGAAACATGTTTTCTTCCATTTTTCAAATGTATCAGAGAAGAAGATGAACTACCATAGCCATCTTTGTAGAGGCCAGAAGTGACTTGATTAAAGGTATTTGCCTTGCAGGTCCTGCCTGCCTGACATGGAGCTGAATTATGCAGACACTGTCTTTTAGCAAGGAGGTTGCATCATATGATGTCAGGGGAGGGCTCCTAAGGGCAGGCAGGTCTTCTGGCTAAAGGCTGTTTCCCTTACTTTACCTTTGCAGTTGAGCTCAGGTGTGTTAATTACTCCATTAATGGCAGCCTGGGCAGCTGCATTCTGTTTCTTTAGCAGCTCAATGGTTTTTCTTAACTCATTCAGTTCTGAATCCTAGGGAACAGAAAATATTATTGGTCAGCTTAAAATCATTCTGTACAGAGTTCAACTGAAGTACAACTCGGCTTCAACACAGGAGGAGAGGGAATGAAGTAGCTCAACAAAACCTTTCAGATGGATCAACAGGCATGAACAAACACATAAGAGTAGGATTATAACTACAAGATCTATCATTGATGCCATTATCAATCTGTCATATTTTCACTCAACAGATTGGACTCCTTACAATTAAACTTTAACAGTTCAAGAAGTACATTAACATCCACACAATGATCTGAAATGAAAGAATAGTATTTTCAAGTTTGCTGTTAACTCCAAGTAGGGAGGGTTAAAGTACCCTTTCTGCCTTACCTTCTGCTCAGCTGTCATGGTCAGACTCTGGAGCCTGATTGTCATGTTACCAAGACTCTGTTCAAAGGCTGCCACAAGGTGAGCCTGGAGGGGAAGACACAGCCTCAGTTATATTACCTTGCAAGGCAAGAGTGCTTAGAAGGTGTCTGGCTCTTAAAGATGAAAATCCTGTGGGTCCATTGATTTAAGCTACTTTTTCAGCCTCCTCTTGAATCCCACTCCCCACCACTCTTTGGGATCCAGTCACTCCAGTCTTCTACATGCTCAAACAACCCGTGCTCCTTCCCACCTTAGGGCCCTTGTACATCTTTTCCCCTCTACCTGAAATGCTTTTCCCTCTCAACCCTTTCTCCCATTCCTTGCCTAATAATTTTTACCTGTCTGCCTAAAGAGCTCTCGGCTCATACTTTCACGACACCCTCATATGCACTCTCACAAGCAAACTGTACTTCTGATATACACTTTGAGATATCATAGTTAAAAATGCATGCAGTCTTGTAATTGGTAATGTGTGTCTGTCTTCTCTACTACAATGGAGGATGATCTTCTGTTCACCAAGTGCTAAGCTCACAATAGAGGCTCATATTAAGCATGTTAGTAGAATGAAGAAACAAAATGGTTGGCATAGTTTGCTTGTTATAATCCTGGTTAATAAAAAGCCGCTGAAAGGCCCATCTGCTACCTCCTCGGAGAAATGTTTCCCAGTTCCTCCAGGGGGTTACCACTTTCCCACAGGCTTTCACGTAGTTTTATACACTTCTGTTAGAATATGACATAAGATGTACCATTATTTTATATTTCTAAGAATTTTTTTAAATGTTTCCAGTTATAAGTAAAATAGCATCTAATTTTCGGAGATGTTAAAATACAAAAAAAGAGTAAATTTAAGAATTGAGAAATGTGGCATTTTCCTGACTGCCACTTTCTCTGCAACTCTCTTCAAGGGTAAGAGGTAACTTTGTGCCCCAACACTAAGCTTTTGACCATGAAGCAGAGTAGTAGGTGATATATTAGTTGATTGAATGAGAATCCTGGTAACGTTATTAAAACCAAAAATAAAGAATGGAGCTGTTTCAAACAGTCATGCTAAGGAATTTCCAGCAATAGACTGAAGAAGCCATTAGGCAGCTAGGATCTTCTAATCTCCAATCTCTACTTGTATAATGGAATAGTGGCATGTCCAAGAGTGAGAGGCATTTGGGCAGCAGATGAGAAGGATCACCAGATTGTGCACTTGATGAGGGTTGACACCATGTCTATCTTGCTCCTTACTGTATACACACTGCTGGTACAAAAATAGCCACTCAATCATATACGTTGGATGAGCAATGAAAGGATTGAAAAGAAAAGCACTTAGATGAAGGAGGCAGTGTAGTACAGGGGAAGGGAACAGGATTTAGATTAGAGGTCTTCAGCTCTCCCTGTAGTTCCTTCTGAATACCCATAACACAGAGCAAATCACCTAATCCTAGTAGCCTCAGCTTCATCTATGAAATGCTACCAACATCTGTTTTCCTCCCAGGGTTATTTTCAGTGAAATGAAACAAGACCAGTGAAAATGGTCTATGAACTGTTCAGGTACTGCAAAACACAGGAATGCATGGACACTTGTGGGGAAAGAAGGAGGTTTGGGAATGAGAAAGTGACAAGAAAAACTATGAGAGGAGTGAGAGTACCTGAGAACACAGGTGTAGACAGGGGGAGTAGAAACACAGTGGGCTACAAGAGGGATGAGAAGGGCAGGGGTGAGATTTGATCATGCTGTGAAATTCAAGAGGAGGAGATGACTGACACACACAGTGAGGAATCAACGCTGGATAAGCATGGGGGGTGGGTGGGAAGAAGCTTTTGCCGTGCACTGTTAGGAGGCGCAGTGACATTTCAATCTAAGGAGAGATGTGAGGGGTAAAGAGAGGCCTGTTATTAGACTTCATTAAACAGGGATGGTGGAGGCTAAGACATCTCTAGAATCAACTGCTGGCAGGGAGCATTTCTACTTGTAGTAGAAATGTTAAGTGGAATAGTTAGCTTCTCTCTGATTGCACCCCCTCTCTCTATTAAAAATGGAGACAGGCCGGGCGTGGTGGCTCATGCCTGTAATCCCAGCACTTTGGGAGGCCAAGGCGGGCAGATCCTGAGGTCAGGAGACCAAGACTATCCTAGCTAACACGGTGAAACCCCATCTCTACTAAAAATACAAAAACAAACAAACAAAAAACTAGCTGGGCGTGGTGGTGGGCGCCTGTAGTCCCAGCTACTCAGGAGGCTGAGGCAGAAGAATGGCGTGAACCCGGGAGGCAGAGCTTGCAGTGAGCCAAGATTTTGCCACTGCACTCCAGCCTAGGCAACAGAGCGAGAAGAGACTTGTCTCAAAAAAATAAACAAAAAACAAAAAACATGGAGACAGTGCCTCTGCATTTTAAAATAAAGAGATATGCTTTAGTTTGCCCTGGAGAGTGTGGCAAAACCAAAGCCAATCAATTTATGACAGTCACATAGTTGACAAAGGAAACAGGCCAGGGCCTGGATGTCTAAAAGAACATTTACTATCCTCATATTGTAAATGACTGACAAAGTTAAATGTAAATGATTGGATTTCCATTAATTTCAGTTCTGCATTTGATTGTCACCCATGACTCCAGTTACGGGCATTCCTATTATAAACAGGCTAAATGCCCCAATCAAAAGACATAGACTGGCAAATTGGATAAAGAGCCCAGACCCTTCGGTGTGCTGTATTCAGGAGACCCATCTCATGTGCAAAGACACACATAAGCTCAAAATAAAGGGATGAAGGAATATTTTTACCAAGCAAATGGAAAGCAAAAAAAAAAAAAAAAAAAAAAAAAGCAGAGTTGCAATCCTAGTCTCCAATAAAACAGACTTTAAACCAAGAAAGATCAAAAGATACAAAGAAGGCCATTACATAACGGTAAAGAGATCAATGCAACAAGAAGAGCTAACTATCCTAAATATATATTCACCCAATACAGGAGCACCCAGATTCATGAAGCAAGTCCTTAGAGACCTACAAAGAGACTTAGACTCCCATACAATAACAGTGGGAGACTTTAACACCCCACTGTCAATATTAGACAGATCAACGAAACAGAAAATTAACAAGGATATCCAGGACTTGAGCTCAGCTCTGGACTAAGCAGACCTAATAGACATCTACAGAACTCTCAACCCCACATCAACAGAAAATATGTTATTCTCAGCACCACATCACACTTATTCTAAAATTGACCACATAACTGGAAGTAAAACACTCCTCAGCAAATGCAAAAGAACAGAAATCACAGCAAACAGTCTCTCAGACCACAGTGCAATCAAATTAGAACTCAGGAATAAGAAACTCACTCAAAACCACACAACTACATGGAAACTGAACAACCTGCTCCTGAATGACTACTGGGTAAATAACGAAATTAAGGCAGAAATAAAGATGTTCTTTGAAACCAATGAGAACAAAGACACAACATACTAGAATATCTGGGACACATTGAAAGCAGTGTGTAGAGGGAAATTTACAGCACTAAATGCCCACAAGAGAAAGCAGGAAAGATCTAAAATCAACACCCTGAGATCACAATTAAAAGAACTAGAGAAGCAAGAGCAAACAAATTCAAAAGCTAGCAGAAGACAAGAAATAACTAAGATCAGAGCAGAACTGAAGGAGACAGAGACACAAAAAACCCTTCAAAAAAATCAATGAATCCAGGAGGTTGTTTTTTGAAAAGATCAACAAAATAGATAGACTGCTAGCCAGACTAATATGGAAAAAAAGAGAGAAGAATCAAATAAGATGCAATAGAAAATGATAAAGGGGATATCACCACCGATTCCACAGAAATACAAACTACCATCAGAGAATACTATAAACACCTCTACGTAAATAAACTAGAAAATCTAGAAGAAATGGATAAATTCCTGGACACATACACCCTCCCAAGACTAAACTAGGAAGAAGTCAAATCTCTGAATAGACCAATAAGAAGTTCTGACATTGAGACAGCAATTAATAGCCTACCAACCAAAAAAAGTCCAGAACTAGATGGATTCACAGCCAAATTTTACCAGAGGTACAAAGAGGATCTAGTACCATTCCTTGTGAAACTATTCCAAATAATAGAAAAAGAGGGAATCCTCCCTAACTCATTTTATGAGGCCAGCATCATCCTGATACCAAAAACTGGCAAAGACAAAACAAAAAAAGAAAATTTCAGGCCAATATCCTTGATGAACATCAATGTGAAAATCCTCAGTAAAATACTGGTAAACCAAATCCAGCAGCACAACAAAAAGCTTATCCACCATGATCATGTGGGCTTCATCCCTGGGATGCAAGGCTGGTTCAACATATGAAAATCAAAAAATGTAATCCATCACATAAACAGAACCAAATGCAAAAACCACATGATTATCTCAATAGATGCAGAAAAGGCCTTTGAAAAAATTCAACAGCCCTTCATGCTAAACACTCTTAATAAACTAGGTATTGATGGGATGTATCTCAAAATAATAAGAGCTATTTATGACAAACCCACAGCCAATATCATATTGAATGAGCAAAAACTGGAAGCATTCCCTTTGAAAACTGGCAGAAGACAAGGATGCCCTCTCTCACCACTCCTATTCAACATAGTATTGGAAGTTCTGACCAGGGCAATCAGGCAGGAGAAGGAAATAAAGGGTATTCAGCTGGGAAAACAGGAAGTCAAATTGTCTCTGTTTGCAGATAACATGATTGTATATTTAGAAAACCCCATCTTCTCAGCCCAAAATCTCAAGCTGATAAGCAACTTCAGCAAAGTCTCAGGATACAAAATCAATGTGCAAAAATCACAAGCATTGCTATACACCAACAATAGACAGAGAGCCAAATCATGAGTGAACTCCCATTCACAACTGCTACACAGAGAATAAAATACCTAGGAATACAACTTACAAGGGATGTGAAGGACCTCTTGAAGGAGAACTACAAACCACTGCTCAAGGAAATAAGAGAGGACATAAACAAATGCAAAAGCATTCCATGTTCATGAATAGTAAGAATCAGTATCATGAAAACGGCCATACTGCCCAAAGTAATTTATAGATTCAATGTTATCCCTATCAAGCTACCAATGACTTTCTTCACAGAATTGTAAAAAAACTACTTTAAATTTCATACAGAACCAAAAAAGAGTCTGCATAGCCAAGACAATCTTCAGCAAAAAGAACAAAGCTGGAGGCATCACACTGACTTCAAACTATACTACAAGGCTACGGTAATCAAAACAGCGTGGTACTGGTACCAAAACAGATCTATAGACCAATGGGACAGAACAGAAATAACACCACACATCTACAACCATCTGATCTTTGACAAACCTGACAAAAACAAGCAATTGGGAAAGGATTTCCTATTTAATAAATGGTGTTGGCAAAACTGGCTAGCCATATGCAGAAAGCTGAAACTGGACCCCTTCCTTACACCTCATACAAAAATTAACCCAAGATGGATTAAAGAATTAGACCTAAGACCTAAAACCATAAAAACCTTAGAAGAAAACCTAGGCAATACCATTCAGGACACAGGCATGGGCAAAGACTTCATGACTAAAACATCAAAAGCAATGGGAACAAAAGCCAAAATAGACAAAAGGGATCTAATTAAAGAGCTTCTGCACAGCAAAAGAAACTATCATCAGAGTGAACAGGCAACCTACAGAATGGAAGAAAATTTTTGCAATCTATCCATCTGACAAAGGGCTAATATCCAGAACTTAAACAAATTTACAAAGAACTTAAACAAATTTACAAGAAAAAAAACACCCACCCACCCAGTTAGTGGGTGAAGGATATGAATAGACACTTTTCAAAAGAAGACATTTACGCAGCCAACAAACATATGGAGAAATGTAAATCAAAACCACAATGAGATACCATCTCATGTCAGTTAGAATGGCAATCATCAAAAAGTCAGGCAACAACAGATGCTGGAGAGGATGTGGAGAAATAGGAACACTTTTATACTGTTGATGAGAGTGTAAATTAGTTCAACCATTATGTAAGACAGTGTGGCAATTCCTCAAGGATCTAGAATTGGAAATACCATTTGACCCAGCAATCCCATTACTGGGTATATACCCAAAGGATTATAAATCATTTTACTATAAAGACGCATGCACATGCACGTTTATTGCAGCATTGTTCACAACAGCAAAGATTTGGAACCAACCCAAATGCCCATCAGTGATAGAGTGGATAAAGAAATGTGGCACATATACACCATGGAATACTATGCAGCCATAAAAAGGATGGGTTCATGTCCTTTTCAGGGACATGGATGAAGCTGGAAACCATCATTCTCAGCAAACTAACACAAGAACAGAAAACCAAACACTGGATGTTCTCACTCATAAGTGGGAGTTGAACAATGAGAACACACGGATACATGGAGGGGAACATCAGACACCAGGGCCTGTTAGGGGGTGGGAGGGGCTAGGAGAGGGATAATATTAGGAGAAATACCTAATGTGGATGACGAGTTGATGGGTGCAGCAAACCATCATGGCACATGTATACCTATGTAACGAACCTGCACATTCTGCCCATGTACCCCAGAACTTAAAGTATAATAAAAAAAATTTAAAAAACCTGACCCCATGAAGACTGCTATTGAGAAGGTGTTTTTGCAAGCTTAAAAAGAAAACACATTTGCTCTGGAGATTCAGAGGATCCCATTTTTCTGTTAAGCAAAAGGGTTACCTTTGTGTCATTAGCACAACTATGAAAATACAGGCTGTGGAGGCTGTTCCAAGGCTGGTTCAGAGCCACACACAACAGCCTACTCATCAAGTGCCATGCTCACATTCCCAGGGAAAACAAACACAAGTGGTATAAAAACACTCAGAGAAGGTGGCTTTGAGTAGTTTGTCCTAGAAAAACAAACACAGCTTGGTGTGCAAGAAAGATGGCAGACAATAAAACATGTTCACCCTTCCAGCAGTGTGCGGTAAGACTAAATATTTACTTTAAAACAATACTGGATTCAGTGCCTTTTATGAGGAACAAAACACTCTTCTGGAATAATATAAGGGATCTCACTCTGACTCTTCTAGAACGGAGAGCAGAGTTCCAAATGGCCCAAGGTGAGGCTCCTGTGGCAGCACGAGGTACTGGAACAATTAATCCAAGTTCACCGGAAAGTAAGTTAACTACTATTTGTTGACTAATAAAGGCAACAATTGGCATCTGTAACTCTTAAACTAGGAGAGTAGCTCAGAATCACCGTGGTTTGACAAGGGTTTGCTGTCAAACCACACATTTGGATTACACCCAGAAGACCCTGACTTGCTGGGTCTAGAGTTTGTTCTGGATTCAAATCTACACACCTAGTTATCCAGATGAAGAATCTGCCCATGGAATAGAACCTATCTATAGAATACTGTTTTTCTGAATAGGACCTACGCCTCAGAATTAAGTTCTCACGTCAGTTTTTAAAGTTCTTTTGCTAGCATTACTGGTGGCAGAAGAGGTAAAGAAAATAGAAGATTACAAAACACGTTGTGGTCTCTAAAAAAAATCAAAGATTTCCAGAAAAGAAAGAGAACTTAGGAGACTACATATTAATGGGGGCAGCTACCAGTTACTGAGCTAATAACTAAAGTCAAGCACTGTACTAGGTATGTCACATGCCGACCTTAAAGAGAAATGGTTCCCTTGAGTAAACTAAGGCTCAAGCTGGGAATACCATGGCAAAAACTCCATGCGAATGACTAATGTGAGGGACTGGCTCAGTTTTCTAGTTGAAGGAAGACAGCCTTTTGAAGTTGGTTTCCATTTTAACGGCATGCTGTGGTCATGCAGGTTGCTTTCTGTCTGGCTTGAACACATTTATCAACGGGATCAGGCTGGGTGGTGAACTCCTGGGCAGAAAGCCTTGCCTCAGAGGCACCTTAGTACCTTTCCATACCTCAGGCTCTACCTTCTGAGCTTCGGCCTTCACTTGGTCACAGCTGTGCATCAGGGTGCCTATATAGACATGGCTGATGGGGGTGGGGGATGAGGTACCTCTGCCTCTACTCTGATCCTCTATCTAAAGTGCAAACGAGCCCACCCACTGCTTACTTAAAACTCATTGAGAGGTGCCTAATAACTTCAGGAGGAAGCCTGGATGCTCACCCCAACAGCTCAGACACTGCGATCTGACCCCTGACTTTCTTCGATGCCTTCTTCCTCCCTACTTCTGTCCCCTCTCCACCCTTACCTCTCCTCCATATCCAAGCCATAGAGACACTAATTACACCAACCTACTGAGAGTTCAAAATATACCAAGATCTTTCTCCTTAACCTTTGTGCAAATTATTCTCTTTGGTTAGAATGCTGTCATCTCTATGCATTCTCCCCTACCTAGCATCCATTAGATGTCACCTCCTCCAGGAAGTCCTTCCTGCCCCCTTTTTAAAAAAGTTTTCTTATTTTCAATATCTGATGAGCTGTCCCCTTTTTCATCCCTCATTAAGAGTGAGCTAGGTGCTCCCCCTAGATACTCCCACTACCACCTCCTCCCTTTATCTTAACAGTTATCATGTTATAGCAAAATTGTTTGTTTCTCTGCCGTCCCAGGGACTGAATGTTAAGTTGTCAGTCACTGTGCTTGCTCTGCTGTTGAACCCACAGTGCCCGGGGCATAGCTGGCACTCAAACAATTGTTGAATTGAATGCTGGTTGGCAGCATCTCCTAAACTCATAATCGTGTATATTACAATGACAGAGCAGCTACCTACATATTGGGAAGCCCTACATTTCTTTTCTTCCCCCTTCTTTCCTTTTTGCTTTTTTTTCCCACCCTTAAAATCAAAATTTTCAGAAAGAGGAAGAGAAATTAACATTTTAATAAGCACTTCGTATACTGCAAGCATTGACTGTGGGCCAATACTGAGATGTAAATACTATCACCCTCATTACACAGATGAGGACATGCAAGCTGAGATTCAAGAACTTACCCAAAGTCACAAAGCCAGTAAGTGTCCAAACTGACATTCACACCCATGATGCTAAAGCCTGTGTCTTTTTCTTTATAATGTGCTACTTCTATTTGTTCAGCACAGGAGGACTTGAGGCTGTTCAGAAGGCAAGGATGGTGCTTCCTTTCCCGATGCTACTGCCCTATGTCTGTACTTACATTTGCTGTCAGCTGGGTGGTCAAAGCTGAAACTTTCTCCTGGGAGGCATCCAGTTCCCGCCGCAGCTTGCGAATCTAAAGATGACAAGGGAGAGGGTTACATGCTTTGGGAGTCCATTTCCAAGGTAAGCAGGGTCAAATAATTGACAATAGTTAAAGAGGAAATCCAACCAGAAAGCTGTTCCTTACCTCTGACTGGCATTTTTCTTCTGGCTGTAAAGAAAACATAAAGGAAATTAGACCAGTTAAGGATCAAAGGATAGTGTAGTCCAGCCTATCGGGAACACCATATTCGGAGACTTGCATCAGTCTGGAAGATTTATTAGTTTCTTTTCTGGTGTATTTCTCTGGAAAAACTGGTTCAATTAAACTGACCCATCAGAAAGGCCAAATACAAACAGCTTATGATTTTTAAAAATTAGGAAGAATGAGAACACCCCTCCACATTTTGGTTGTGAGGAGCCACCCTACTCCCCAGGCGGGGATGGTGATAGGTAAAGTGCTCAGAAGAAGATATGTGATAAGAAGGCCATGAGTCAGATTTAGTAAATAAAAATACAGGAGGCCTAGTTAAATTTGAATAGCTTTAAAAAAAACAAAAAAGGCTAGGGCTGGGTATGGTAGCTCATGCCTGACATCCCAGTACTTTGGGAGGCCGACGTTGGTGGACCACTTGAGGTCAGGAGTTGAAGACCAGCCTGGCCAACATGGTGAAACCCATCTCTACTAAAAATACAAAAAAAAAAAAAAATTAGCCGGGTGTGATGGCATGCACCCATAATCCCAGCTCCTCAGGAGGCTGAGGCAGGAGAACGGCTTGAACCTAGGAGGTGGAGATTGCAGTGAGCCGAGATCACACCACTGCACTCTAGCCTGGGCAACAGAGGCTACCCGTCTCAAAAAATAAAATAAAATAAAGGGTCTAATATGTCCCATGCAATATTAGGGACATATTTATACTAAAAAAAATTTTGTTGTTAATCTAAATTTCACATTTAATTGAGTGTTTTGTATTTTCTCTGGCAACCCTGTTTAGGGAGCAAGGAAGACTGCTCCTGGGTTAATTCTGCCCCATTTTCTGCCCTCCTCTCACTTCCCTAGGACACTGCAGTGGGAGCACCAGGGTAGAAAGACCTCAAAGTGAGGGGGGTTTGGGAGCCCATATCAGCCAGCCCAGTAACTCCACAGGTTGTGAGGATAAATGTGGCCTTCATCTTCATGCTGCCCCATTTCAAGGACCCCAATTACCTGTGACCCTGTGAAGTAAGCGTGAACTCTGTTGCCCCTTATTGGCTTCCCTCTTTGTCCCTTACATGCTGGCTCTGTGTCTATGGTGACACAGGTACCTGCTAGCCAGAAACTATAAGACCCTCTCTCCTCACATAGGGGGAGCCCACATGAATTGGGGAGCCCGCTGCAGGAGGAACCTTTCTTTCCCTCTCCTCTAGTTCCCACAGGGGCTCATAAAGAGGAACCCTCCTCCTTCCTGGAAATGTTGAGTGTTCCTGACCTTCTCTCTACCCATCGCTCTACCCAGGGAGGGAAGAGTGACTTGGAAACCAGATAGGTGAGTGAATATCAGTAAGAACTCTGTTTTGTCCTTGGGTCCTCGCTAAGTGTCCTAATCCAATTTTACTAGGGATAAGCCCATTATTTTTTAAAAATCAGCATCTGACCCTGATGTCAACATCTCCATTAGTTCACAACACAAAGTGGGTATGATTCATTAGAACTTGCAGGGCACATCCATCAGCTGGAGTAGGTGGGCAGCTGCTTCCTGTCTGATCCGCCTTCACCCTATGTTCCCCATTGTCCTCCCTCCTGATCCTGCCCACAAGTCCCCTCTTCTTGGTTGGCTCCTACTAGCAGCAACCAATTTTTAAATACACGGAGCCAAGTGTATTTAATCCTTGCAGAAACTCCATTAGGTAGGTTTGTTTGTATTCCTTCTGAGGTTCAGAGAGGTTAAATGTCTTGTATAAAGTCACACTGAACAACCTCCTTATCTAAGAAATGCTTTCAGGAGAAGGTTGGAAGATGTCCTCAGAGATGTCACTCTTCCCTTCCAGATAATATTCATTCGTCTTTGTCTGTCCATCCATCCTCACTACCACCACCTATCAAATATTTACTGATTTCCTACTGTGTGCCCCTACTGTGTGCCAGACACTATTTTTAAGAACCTAAGATAAAGCTGTGAACATGACCAAGTCCCTGATCTTGTGTTGCCTGGATTCTGGTAATAACAGCTAGCATTTATTGAATGCTTACCATGTGCCAGATACTGTTCCAAGCACTTTACATTCATTATTCATCTAATCCTTATAACAACTCTTTGAGGAGGTACTAATACTATTGCTTTCTGTTTTGTGTATGAGGAAACTGAAGCAAAGGAAGGTTCAGTCATTTGTCCAGGGTCACAGCTGGTAAGGGGCAGAGTTGGGACTGGATCTAAAGTAGTCTAGCTCCAGAGCCTATGCATATTCTCTTGTACTTTTACTACAGCTACATTCTCATGGGGGCTTTCCAGAAATAAGCCCCAAGTTCAATCCAAAGGGTACAAGTTAATGGTGAGAATGTAACCACTATATAACATTCAGAAGGCTGGCGGAGGCTTGTTAGCAGGCTTAGCCGTCCACATAGGACCAGCCCTACTTTGAAACACTTCTATCTACAGGCCCTAACAGCCCTTCCCCATGCCTCTGCCACTGTCTGTCACTGTGCCCACCTGTCTCTGGGGTTGGGCCCCCATTATCAACAGCAGCCTAGAGAAAGCATGTGCTTTGTATCTTGCCCCCATTGCTGCTGTTCTGCACATCTGGTAACACTATGTGAAGCTGCTAGCCTCCATCCATCCAGCAGCTCTCCTGGGAACTCAAGTGTTCCCCTACCAAACAAGAAAGCAAGTCTAATGCCAGAAGTGGCCTTTGAGATTTTCTCTACTCCAAGAGCTAGCCATAACTTTTCCGTGGCAATCATTTAGCACTGTGTAATCTTTTCTTTCACTGATAATTAAAATTGCAAATTTCATGCAGAATGAGCATTCTTGAATATTCATTATAGAGATTTCAAGGAAAGAATCTACTGTTATCCAGTAAGAGCCTTTAAAACTCTCAGCTATTAAGCAGGCTCCTTGGTCTGGGTCTGTGGCAACTTAACATTTCAAAGATCTCTTTTCAGACAACAAACAAGAACTTTATTCACCTTAACATTTACAAAGGTGCCTGGAGCATGTGTTTCAGAATTTCATGATCACCAAGAAGGTAATAACAGATAAAGGACCACACCTCAGTGCTAGGTGGTAGCAGAGTCTAGCCAGACTTGTAGTTTTTCTTGAAATTAGTAGACTGCAACAGCATAAAAACATTCAAGTGATAGGCTATTTTTTTTAAGTCTGCAAAAGCAACCTATATTCTCAGAGAAGGCATACTGAGGACAGTAAATAGGAGCCTTAGACTCCATGACTCACGGAATGTCAGAGATTGTAGGGGCCTCAGAAGATCACCTTGCTCGGTTTCCTGATGCCAAGGGCAAAACTGGGGAGACACTCTGAATAACCAGATGACTTGTCCAAAGTCACATGGTGAGAAGAACGCTATGATTACGCCTCGGGTCTCTTGTTATCCAGATAAAAATGGAATTCAAAAGTATTATTATTAGGTCTTTACTAATTTGTTGAATTTATATCAGCTCAGAAAAGACAATTTCAAATTTCATGAAAACAGTATCTTCATGTCCCCATACCCAGAACAACAGCTACTGAAGGAGAGTCTTTATCTGTAAGGACTTCTAGTGGTTGGCATGAAGGGGCTGCCCCCAGGAACTGCATGTGACAGTTTCCTAGATCTGAAGACACACAGGTTGAGAAGCTTATGCTCTTTCTCTCCAAGGCTGGATAATGCTGGCCAGTCTCCCATTTTTTACTCTTCTGGAAAGCCCACTCCCCTCTCTGTTGGCAAGAACCCCTGGGAATGCCACAGGGAAAACACAGGGCTGGGCACTGAAACACCCACTACAGCTTCTCTGGGCCACTCCTGTGAAGCTAGAGTCCCATGTCCCTCTGGTGCCTACAGCTTCCTCCTTCAGTAGCAGGCTCCTTTCTCTCCTAAATTATATCCTAGGGGTTAGTCCAGAGCCTGGTATATCCATGGTGCTAGTAAATACTGTTGAAGAAGTGCATTTAGGTTTGAAAGTACCGCCTTGGTACCCATATCCCACAGTTTCATTCTAGAAGAAAGGACATAGTTTATCTACTGGCTGACAGCTGAAAGACCATCTCTATGCTTTCTTAGCAGATCATGGCTTAAAAAACCTCTCTCCAAGGTTACTCTGTATAAAGCCTTTAAAAGGAAAGCTAGGACTTAGTGATGAAATTTCAAACAAGATGACTAGCTGAGGAAAGAGGAATTTTAGAGTTGGAGGGGTGAGGTGGGTAGGAGCAAGAGTTTCTAGGTCCTTCAAAACAGACCATATCAGCAATCACTGAAGTTTGTTTGCTCAATACAGGCCTAAGAAAGAACAGTTAGGCCCTGGTATCTTTAACTTGATTCTGGGGTGTCCTCTTATTTTCCAGGAGCTATACACAGTGTATCCTGCTATATAGAAACCAGGCATTATCAAAACCTAAATTATTAAAACATTTGTTTCCATGGGATTAAGGGCTAAAGAATTTCCAATTCACAATTAACAAAGAGACTTTTTTTTTCCTGTAGAAATTCCCAAATTACTGTTTTTAAAGTAAATAGCATACAGCTATAGCCATGCGTGGTGGCTCACGCCTATAATCCCAACACTTTGGGAGGCTGAGGTGGGAGGATCACTTGAGGTCAGGAGTTCAAGACCAGCCTGGCCAACATGGTAAAATCCCGTCTCTACTAAAAATGTAAAAAAAAATTAGCCAGGCATGGATGGTGGTGCCTGCCTGTAATCCCAGCTATTCAGGAGGCTGAGGCAGGAGAATTGCTTGAACCCAGGAGGCAGAGGTTGCAGTGAGCCAAGGTCATGCCACTTTACTCCAGCCTGGGCAACAGAGGGAGACTCTGTCTAAAAAATAAAATAAAATAAAATAAAATAAAATAAAATAAAATAAAATAAAATAAAATAAATATTGTACAGCTATAAAAAGTAAATACTACTGAACAAATCCAGTAGTACTGAAGATCTAAATGTATTTGATTACATTTGGCTTTCATTTAGTAAACCTCTCTCATGGATGATAGCTAGCATTTAGGAGTGCTTGCTCTGAGCTGTGTGTACTATATTCATTGTTTTAGATTCATTTTCCCATTTCTTTCAAACCTACTTAAAAAATACCTACTATGTGCTAGGTACTGCTCTAGGCACTAGGAATAAAAACAAAAATGTCCTTGTCTAGAAAGAGTCTATATTGCAGTGAAATGTAATCTTCATAACATTTAATCCTCATTACACCTCTATAAGGTAGGGACTGCTATTATTTCTACTTTACAGATAAAGAAACTGAGGCTGGTCGGGCACCATGGCTCACACCTGCAATCCCAGCACTTTGGGAGGCCAAGGTGGGTGGATCACGAGGTCAGGAGTTCGACACCAGCCTGGCCAATATGGTGAAACTCTGTCTCTACTAAAAATACAAAAATTAGCTGGGCATGGTGGCACGTGCCTATAGTCCCAGCTACTCAGGAAGCTGAGGCAGGAGAATCACTTGAACCCAGGAGGCTGAGGTTGCAGTGAGCCGAGATCAAGACACTGCATTTCAGCCTGGGCAACAGAGGGAGACTCCGTCTCAAATAAAAAAAGAAAGAAAGAAAGAAACTGACACAGACAAAAGATTAATAAATTGCTCAAGGCCTTTATTTTCCAAGTCCATCAGCAGGCAGCCAAGGCTTCTCACACGTTCTAAATAGTTATCACCTAAAGCACAATGCCACTTTAACAAGGCAGCCAGTTCTGGATTTTGGGGTTGGTATAATATAATTAATAGCTGTTTGTGAATTTTAAATCTTGTTCCCTAATTAATTGATCCCCTTATAATGGAAATGCTTTCCCTAGGATTAATGCATATATTTTATTCTTGACACTTTGATAAAGGAACCCCAGTTCTCTTGATCACAGCCACACAGCATTGATTTATACTCACTGTAGAATAAATTGAGGATGTGCTGGAAACCAAGGAGAGTGAGGATCCATGAACTATTAAAAGAAAAAAAAAAAAGGTGAATTGATAGATGGCTGTTATGGAACCAAAAACGGGACAGGGGAGGAGAACATCAGCAATACAGGACACTCCAGGCTTGGAATGACTTAATCTCACCTTGACACAACCTTTCCTGGTTTGGCGATAGGTCAGTGACAAATAAGTAATAGTTTGCTAAGGATGTCACTTTTCTATTACCGCATTTTTCCCTTCAACCTTCTGAATACTTTTTCTCTTGACTGTCAAAATAATATATGATTACTGAACAAAAATTTTCAAGTACAGAGAAGTGTTAAGAAGCATATTCACTGTCATAACCTGCACTGACTCACAATTGCATTGCCCGGAGGCAACCTGTTACTGTTCCAGCATATTTTGCTTCATTCTTTTTTCTAATGTATTCCTTTAGGTTAAGACTGTGTTCCAAATACAGTTTTTTACCCTGCTGGCATCTGTCAGTTGTATACGCAAAAAAAGAGCTGATTATTTTTAACCTAAGAGGCTGTTGGCCACAGTAAGTTCATTCTAGATGACCATATAGCAGAATATTTGCTTAGAAAACATATCCATCAAAATATAGATTCTTTATTTGATTTCTATGTCTACAAAGTGATGAGCAAGTGGTGTCTTCTTTTGTGTTTCAAACTGGTGCTTTTGGACTAGAACCACTTATACGTCCTTAGCACCCTTCCTGCCCCCAGCCAGTGGAGACATCTTTTCTTTTTTTTTTTTTTGAGACGGAGTTTCACTCTGTTGCCCAGGCTGGAGTGCAATGGCACGATCTCAGCTCACCACAACCTCTGCCTCCCGAGTTCAAGCGATTCTCCTGCCTCAGCCTCCCGAGTAGCTGGGATTATAGGTGTGCGCCACCATGCCTGGCTAGTTTTGTATTTTTAGTAGAGATGGGGTTTCTCCATGTGGTCAGGCTGGTCTCGAACTCCCAATCTCAGGTGATCCACCCAGCTTGGACTCCCAAAGTGCTGGGATTACAGGCATGAGCCACTGCGCCCGGCCGAGACATCTTATTATTTGTTCTAATTTTGCAGCATAGTGTTTTCTAGGACTTGGGTATTCTGGCTGCCTTATTTTGTGGGAAGCAGGTTCTTTATTTTCTTGGTAACCTCTCGACAACTTGTTTGAAAAACAGAACTATTCCTATGTTAAGGCGTCACAGGACTTGTAACTGGGCACAGCCTTCCTGGCCATGGGTGGAATGGCTCTACTCCCACACCGAGTTATGACCTGTAGTCTAAAGTGGGAGGCACGGGGGTAACTTCCATGTGTACTAAATGGCATTCATCTACCACCCACGAAGTGAACTCACCTTGAATTAGCAGTCAGCAGAAGCTACATGCCAACAAGATAGCTGATAAGTAGCTCAGCCTAATACTCAGGTTCCCCTCTGTCATCTTTCCAATAAACCTTCCCTGACCTCTCCTTCTTCCCTTTTATGTTCTTGTTACACTATGAATCCTGCACTGCTCTCCCAAGTTTGCCCTAGACAGTACTTTCCTGCCTCAGAGTCTGCCCATGCAGTTCTCTTCGTTTAGGCTGCACCTAAATACTGTCTATCAAAACAGATCCGCTCAAATGACATCTTCTCTATGGGACCTTTCCTCATTCCCCGGACTGCCACCTGGGTGGGCTTCCTCCTCCCTCTGAGCCCACATAACTCTTGGCTTGCTATTCCAGCCCTCTTCTCTCTTAGCAGCTCCCTAATGCTCTAAGCTGTCCCTATATCATCATGTACATCCACTCTCCTTAGCAATACCCTGTGTTCCAGATCTTTTCCTCCATGCTTTCTTCATCCATGACTAATCTGACTCGTGCCCATAAAAAATCAGGTTAAGGTGTTAATGGCCAATAATGGCTTTCAGTTTTAATATGTCCACACATTAACAGAGGCCTTTAATGTCCCAACTTTGTGGCCTAATGTTGCACAGAGGTAAGTTAATTCAACTTATGACACAGACAATAGTGGAGGAATTATGTTGGAGGCCAAGTTGGTGAAGAGATGTGGGTAACACATAGCCACACACACTTGCATGACTGGCCTGCCAGAGACTAGCACAGGGCTGCTATACGGCCTCTGGCTAATGGAAAATGGAAGCTTTTTCTTTTCTATTTCTACATCTCATATACATAAATTTACTGACACAGTTTTAGCACCAACTCAGTACAAGCATGGGGCCACAGGCAGAGAAGAGCACATCTGGCAGGCTTAAGGTAGAGGTAATTATTTTTCTCAATAATTAACTCCTCTCACTTTGTAAACAGCAACAGCAAGGCTGCGTTCCAACGAGACAGATTCCTTGATTTTCAGAGTCAACCCAAAACTGAATGTGGCTTACCTGAACCACTGCAGTTCGGCCTCCTTCAAGGGACTCGAGCCAAGTCAGAGCCTGGGCTGTGCAATGTGGTTATTTTTGGACAACAAAATGCCTGTGGGAGTTACAGAGGCTAAACAGCTAAAGCAGGCTACATAATTTTCCTCCCTATAGCTATACCTCCACATTTTTTCAGCTACAAGGAACCATAGAGAATATCTAGGCCATTTCTGCCATTGAGAAATCTGAAACTCAGAGAGGTTAAATGACTTGTTTAAGGTCACATAGCAATTCAAGAACAGGATCTGCTGACTAGAAGTCTGGAGAGCGCTCTGCCTTTGAGTGATGTGTTGTACTGGTTTCTGATTTTTTTTTTCGTTGTTTTTTTTTTTAAAGAGCCTTTTGGTGTCTTTTAGAATGGTGTCCTAGTCCCTTCATGCAGTCTACACATGGGCACAAGCTAGGAATGTTTGAGAAGAAAGATGCTTTAGTAGGAGTGAAAACACTAGATAGAATGAAACAACTAGGCATACTCCAGCCAATAAAGTAATCAAGTGCCTCTGATCCTCATCACAGAGAATCTGCAGGTAACAATCCCAGACTAGGCAGGAGTTTCCACCGTTAATCAACAACAGAGTACATTAAATCTCAGAATGGTTAAGTGACGTGGCCAGACACACAGCTAGTCAGGAGCAGAAAGAGAATTTGCATCTAGGCATCATGATCTACTTCTCATTCCACAATTGGGTACTGTGGAAAGAGAAGAATGAAATGCAGTTCTGATGGCTAATGGACTGCCCTGCCTCTCCACCAGCAAAGGAAGCATCACAAAACAGAGAAGACATTGATGAAAGGTCAGAGCTTGCCTCAGACAGGTTTAAAAAAAAAAACCCAGCTGAGTCAGATATCAAGGTAGGATTGAGTGGAAAGAAAGAGGGACTAGAATCAAGAGGCTTAAGACATCATGTGGCTGCATAAAGTCTTCAAGTCACTTTTGCCTCAATTTGGCCATTAAAAAAATGAGGATGATAATGGTCCTTGGGGAAAAGGCTATAATATGACAATTATAACAATAGCTACCATTGAGTGAGCACTTACAATACTCCCCTTTCAAAGTTATTTGTTAAATGCTTGCAAGATTCATCTCACCTAATCTTCACTTCAATTTTCCAAAGCAGGTACAATTATTTTTCACATTTCAGTGAATAGGAAATAGGCTGAGCAGGTCAAGTCCTTTCTCAGAATCACATTGCTAACAGTAGAGGTGCCAGGATTTGAACCCCTTCTGCAATTCAGGGGCTAGATACACAAGCATGCTGCAATACAAGCTTTCTTGATTAATAAGCTTCTGTGCTCCTGGGGATTCCATATAAACTGATAGGGTGGAGGGTTTCTGTGTTTTTCATTGTATTAGCTCTTAGTGATGATTGGTGAAGTCATGGGATTTTTTTTTTCTCTAGAATCCATTTTAATAATGCCTCAAGCATCCCCTTAAATGTACGCTATTAAAGTTGACTTTAAGATCGCATAATGCATCTGATAGAAAGTAATTTACCTGAAACACCTTTGAAAGGCTGCATCTGGGCCATGCCTGAACCTAATCTACATATTTATAATTCCTAAAACTCCTTCAAAGTGGAAAGTGCTAATTAAATTGCACAAAAACCTCACACAAATACTTGTGCTACTTCTTCCTAAATTTCTATTCTGCTTTATGGCATATAATACACCTAACTGATTATTACAAGGAGGTTCTGTTTGGTCCAAACATGAAATGTCAATTTTCTTCCAACTGCTCCTGCAATACTGGGAGTTAATAAATTCAAAAGAAAAAGAAATTTCAACGAAAGGAATTAAAAACCTAATTACACAAACTCTATTCTGTTTTTGAATGTAATACCCTTAGAAGAAATAAAATCAATCTGATGCCATATTTTCCAAAAGATGATAATGTTATGTATTCACAGTGTATTGACAGCGGTCCCTATCCATTCCCCTAAAGTTTGACTTTTACCTCTGTGCTTCAGTTCCATGTCACCATGAATCATTAGGTTTACAAAAGTCTAGACACTGCTTGTGGACAAGCACTTTTTATCCGTGTCATTTTGACATCCCAGATATTCCACAGTTGTGCTGTCTGCCAGCTTGATTCCAGATGGAATAAATAAAAGCTATCTGATGACGACACTGTAATGGTCCTGGACCTTTATGAGGTGAAGTGTGCTTGTTTGGACAAGTTTCAGTACTGGACATGGTTCACTCAGGAACACACATGGCAGAGAAGAGGAATACAGTGCGGGACAAACTCCATATGCAAATCCTTCCCGGGGAGGTTGGGAAATGCTCCGTGGCGATGCTTGGCCAGTACACTGACTAGAAAGAAGTTCAAGACAAACTGCCACTTCCTTCACCTTAGGATCACAATATATTCTCTACTATCACTGTTCTGAGCAGTTACAGCATTAATTTCTAGCTCTTAAATCTCACAAATGCCCCTCAGTGACTCAGGCTCCTCCCCTCCTTAATCCTTGGTCCCAGCAGCTTCCCATATATGGATTTACAGACTTGTGCCTGTTCACTGAATGTCATGGTATGCAAATGATACATAAATCAGGGTGGAAAGTATTAAGTTACCAAGAAAATAAACCAGGGGGCAATTGCTCTGTTAATACATTCTTTAAAACTTCTGTTAAAAAGAACATTAGACAAAAGCAGAATCCTGTGCCTTGTGTTTCTCTCCCTTTTGACTTGAAACTTCCTAAACAATCACAAGTTTGTTTGTTCTTTCATGCTGGGAGGATGCTGGCCCTTTTTCCCTACTCATATGGGGACTGGGAAGCACCTATAACTCACCCTCCACATTCTGCTTTGTCAATGGCAACAAAGGGACAACTAGATGTATAGTCCTCAGACTAGGCTCCGTTTGCTCCAAGATTCCCCATTCTCTGGCTGGGGACTTTGAGCTGCCAGGAAGTCAATGCTGAAGCTGTGTTTTTACAGCTATGTTATTATAGCTTTACGGCTGTGTTATTATAGGCCATGACATGTAATAACATTATTGTGTTAACATTTATATGTATTATCTCATTTAATTCTCATAATTCCATGAGCTGAATACTATTATTACTCCTATTTTATCCATGAAAAAACAGAGGCACAGAGAGGTGAAGCAACTTGCTCAAAATCATATACCTAAAAAGCAGTGGAGCTGGAATTTAAACTCTGCTAGTCTGACTCCTATTCTTAATCATTGGTTGATGAGCATTGCCGCCAATGTCCTATCAGCCCCATCTTCATGGGGTGGGGATGATACCCTCCACAGAATTTTGACTGCTTACTCACCTAACTCATACCTTGGGTGATGGAACAAAGGAAGAGAGAAATGAAGTGAGCTGTGAAGACGGCTGACAAAGTTGTCCACAGAACTTTTCTCCCATGATTCTGATTAAAATGAACCAAACATAAAAATCCAACCCCAAATATTCTCAGTTAGCAACCAAAGAAAGAAAAGGGCATAACTGAAAACAATACACTTAAAAACCCAGTGCTTGAGAAAAGAGATGAAAAATTCTGGAGCAGAGCAGAAAGGCATGGCTGCCCGGCCCCCAGAGCTACATGGATGTGTCAACACAGGGAAATGAACTCTCCAGTAGTTCTCTCTGCCAAGATGGTGAGCCGGTGGCTGAGCCTCAAGGTGGAAGCGCATGCCAAGAAACTGTGGCCCAAGTCCGGGAGGGAGAAGCCTAAAGCGGAACTCAGTCAGCTCTATGGTTCACCAGTGATTTTTAAGCAGCCTCTTCCTTAAAGGCCTGGAAGGTTAATTAAGGGTCAGGCCAGACCTTACTCTTCAGAGATCCCCATCCCTGACCCCCAGAGTAGGTGGGAGAGGTGGGAGCACTTACAGGTGGGCTCTCAGGTTAATGAAGTGAACTTAGCATAGAGGACTCTTAACTATACTGAGTAACCTGGGAGATGGTAAGTTTCCTTCCTTACCTTCTTCAAACCCATCCCGGAATGAGCCTGAACGGCTCATGGTTCTGCTCTTCTCATCCAGGGACATGGAGCTATTCCGGAAGCGGCTGTCAGTGTATGGATCATACTGCCCATCAGCATTGGAGAGGCTGTGGGTCCTCAGCATGGTCGGGTTGGACAAGCTCATCTGGGTGACAGTGGTGGGACTCGCTGGAATAAAAGGAATAGAATCAAAAGGTTAGACATTCATGTCTCTGTTCAAATCCTGGTTGGGGACAAAGAGAAGAATGCTTGTTTTTAGCCATATGTGTTCCTGCCAACTCTTCTCCCATCTGTTTTCTAAAAGGTAGTCCCATCAGCATTTGAGTTACACACCGGGAGCTAAAAATAAGAGTGGAAAGGTGGGTCAGCTCCAAAGCAAGGCTCTGGGCCTCAGCTTTCCAACTTGGCACGTTCAGACAGGCCAGTATCACCTTCCAGGCATGAGCTAATTACTCCCCAGGCTCATCTGGAATGATTTTCTCTAAAGCCAAAAGCCCAAAATAGTCCAGCCAGGCTTTTGATCAGATGGGAAGCATTTGTGCATGACAAGAATCTCTTGCCTCAAAGAGTTATGGCTCGGAAAAAACAGTATGAACACAGGTCCCATTGCCTCAGATGGGGGACGTGTAATAATCATGTATAAAGAGTTTCAATGCAAGGGAGGTACATTTGTCTCAGCTAAAACTAGCTTTCTTATGAAAATCCTGTCCATTTGAGTCATGTGCAATATTTTCAGAGGTACTCATTTAGTCAATCAGAAATGAAGTGTTAAACCTCGCTTGATTACAAGCCACCTCTATCCTTAAAGACTCTGAATTTGTTCTTCACTATATTCAGAAAAGGCTGCCTCTCTAAAGAGTGAGATGAGATTAGAAAAGATTTCTCACCCTCTCTCAGTCCTTCAAGGCTCAGCTCCTACCCTGCCACCTTCACATAACCTCTGCCTATAACTCCAGCCAGCACTAATCTTTCCTTTTTCTAAATGTGTCTAATACTTGCTATCTAATTATATTCAGCTTTTACATGGTTTCATATAAAGCTTTGGATTGTTCTCTTTTACTCTATTATATAGGTGTGCATTGATGTGTTTGTCTTCCTGAAAAAGAATTCCATTGACATGTCGGCAGGGACTGTGACATAAATTCTTTTCCTTTTCCCACTGTGCCAGTCAAAGCATTATGTCAGAAGTAGGCATTGTTAAGAATACCTATTCAATCAAAACTTAACTTTTATTTCCAACTTAATAAAGCAATGAGGATGACCTAACATGGGATATGCAATAAAATCTATTTCTTCAGAGGTCTTAGAAAGAGAATGCATTCTTTTTAAGAATGGGATAACATGTTCTTTGCTATAGCCCTACCGATATCAACCAAATAAAGAAAATTATTGATTACAATATCAAAAACTTTACTATTTTCTCTATTTATTTTGCTATCAATCTCCTGTAATTGAACTATATTGCTGAGGGCTAATCAGACACTAAGCAGGACGTGACTATATGTCTATTTCAAAATATAACATAACTCAAGTGATGGGTTCACCAAAATCTCAGAAATCACCACTAAAGAACTTACCCATGTAACCAAAACCACCTGCTCCCCAAAACCTATTGAAATAAAAATATATTATATATATAAGATAACCACTGCCCTATGGAGCTGATCAACATAGCTAATGACAAGTGGCTACTCACCAAGCTGGGAAAAGTTGAATCTTGTTCCGGAGGGAGAAGTCACGCTGGAGCCAGAGGAAAAGGGGGAATTGGCAGCCGTGTCCTGCAGGCCTCCTGCAGAGTGGGACCGTAACCATTCTTTTGCATCTTCTTGCGTGCGAAGCTGAGAGGTGGGAGTATACCTGGACAGACAGAAATCAAGCCAGAATTAACTATCAACAATGCTTATTAAAATGAACTCTGTGGAGCTGATGGTAAATATATAAAAAGAAAACATATATCCAAAGATGATTTTTTTAAAATCAGATCACTACATGTCCCGAAACTTACGAAGTTTCTCAAAACCTTTTTTATATTTGGCTGTGTTTGGGGAAAATGACTATTCCTTTCAGTTTGGAGGGAACACATAAAGGGAAGAAGATTGGTAAATGCTCAGAAGAGCCGTCACTGGGCGTATCTGTAACATGTTGCTTCATGACAGTGTCACGTCAAAGCCCCCACCTTGACAGGACTGAAGCAACAAAATGAGCTGCTGCTAGAGCTTTGAGGGAGTTTTAATTAGACGACTCATGGCATCTGCCATTCTACAGCACAAATAAATGACCATGAATCACAGCATATGAAAAAGCAGACATACAAAGCAAGGTTTGAGGACAATGATGCTTATAGTAGTTGCTGTAATAGAGCACAAACAAATCTTCATAAAAGCAACCCCAAATTGTTGGGTTTTATAGGAGAGGGTCTTCAGAAGTTATGTGGTCCACCTCCTCACTTATTCTGAAATGTATATGGTGGTGATTTATTGAACATCTACAATGTGCTAGGTGCCTTCATGTGCATTATTTTACCAAAGCCTCAGACCTACTCAGCAATGCAGATGCCATTATTCCCATTTTACATTCAGGGAAGGTAAGGACCCTGCTGGTAGTCACAGAGTTGAGATTTCAATCCATGTCTGATTTTAAAATGCATGCTCTTTTCATTATGCCCATAAGTAGCATCTGAAATTTCTTTCCTTTTTTTTTTTTTTTTTTTTTTTTTTTTCGAGATGTAGTCTTGCTCTACTGCCCAGGCTGGAGCAAGGTGGCACGATCTCGGCTCACTGCAACCACTGCCTCTTGGATTCAAGTGATTCTCCCACCTCAGCCTCCCGAGTAGCTGGGACTATAGACATGTGCCACCATGCCCAGTTAATTTTTTGTATTTTTAGTAGAGACAGGGTTTTACCATGTTGGCCAGGCTGGTCTCAAACTCCTGCCCTCAAGTGATCCACCCACCTCGGCCTCCCAACGTGCTGGGATTACAGGCATGAGCCACCGCACCTGGCCTGCATCTGAAATTTCTGAGCGCCAAGTGGCCAGGGTATCCTCAGACTTATATATTATGGAGTGACTACTGATTATGTCAATAGAGGGATTCTTTGGGCTTAAGGAAAGATGTCAGTGTGTTCGTACTGGATGTTCATGTGTATGGAGTGGGTGAGCTACACAGGAAGAGTCAGAGTGAGAGGGAGCACAGAAATGTTTCTTCCTTAATGTTTTTACTATATCTAACAGACATGCAACTTTCCAGGACACATCAATTGCCTGAAAATAGCCTGTCATGTATCTCTATTCTGAATTTTTAAAAAACCAGAGCTACATAATTTTGATAGGCTAGATCTGCTACAGAAGTATACGCACCATTTCAAAATGTTAACATTTAGAAGTTAGCTTCCTCTCAGGGCACCAGTGGGGCATCAAAGTCAAACTCACAGTGAGAGTGGCCATGATTTAAGCATCTGGCATGGTTGCTGACAAGCAGCTCATAGGCACGATTGAAACTGGTAAGTACAAAAGGCCTTGCCAAGGCCCCCTCTAAGGCCACACTGCTCAACTCCTTCCTGCAGGATGACTGTTGGGAGATTTTAATACTTTCCTTCTTAGATTCTTAGAATTGGCTTTACTCAGAGGATCCCATTGAAAGGAAGCATTGATACCTACCTCACATTACTGTTCAAAATGCTCTCAGTCTTAAGAGCTGCAGGTTATTAACTACAGACGTACATGACAGCAATGAAACATTTCATTCCAAGTTCCATTTTATGCGAAAGCACTTAATGCTTAGTGCAGGGTGAAGCTGATGCTACAAGGCATGTGGTGTTTAGAAAGCAGAAGAAATGACGGCTGCAACCATCAGACAGCAAGATCACGGGGGAGGCATTAGCAAACTGAAGTTTCTCTGATTGGCAAAGTGATATAGATGGTGTGAGCAATGGTGACTTATAGCATCTTGTTTTGCCAGGACTAGCACCAAAAATGAACCTGAGCCACCACTTACCAGGAATGGAAGGACAGTCCTTCCTGGGAGTCTTTTCTTTATTATCCACCAAAAAATGATCACACCCATGTCTTGTTGGGCAATGGAAGTGGACCAATTTTCCATTAGAATATTTAGACAAGGGCAAAGTATCTGTCTAGCAATTTTTTATGGGCAGAAAAGTTAAATATTTTCAAATTGGGGGAAAATATTCCTCTCCTCCTGTGCTCTTGTCCTAGCTTACAAATCAGTATGCTATAAGTCATGTCCTTTCTCTTGGAAGACAGCCATGTGAACAGAATGGTCACAGTGAAGTGCTCAGAAATTAAACCCATTGGCCCCAGAAGCAGCAATGACTGCTCCTTGGGCTTGCCCAGGGATGTTTTTCATGAGATGGTTTTACCACAGTAAGCCTGAAAAAGCACAGTCCCTGCTCAAGCAAATAAGCTGACAAATGGAGAGTGAGAACGAAAGGGTGCAAGGGGAGCCGTTATCCAAAAGGTCCTGCTGTGGTGGTCAAAGCGGGGACCCCAGCCCAGCCCAAACCCCCACCAGCCATGAAGGAGTCACACAGCCAAGCTCCAAAGCCACAACAGATGGCACAGATGCAAGCAGGAAACGCAGATACCTGAGTCCTTTCTTAGGCAAAGTGTTCCTATCAAGGTGCGGGTCACTGTAGGAAAGTTAAAACAAAAATAAGAACTTCAGAGCAGCACACAGAAGGCAGGAAGAAGGAAAGCTAGGGAGGGGGCTAAAGGGCCCTGGAGCAAGAGGCGCACATCACCAGGAAGTGCCTTATCCAGCTAGGCATGCAATGCAACACATCCACATCCGTGGAAAACAAAAGAAACCAATCCTCAGCCTGAGCTGACACCGGCGCATACTTTACCCCAGGTCACCAGGAGATCTGAGTCCCTTAACCCCAATTGTTCCTCGTTTTCCACAGATTCAAAGCAAAACTCAGGGGTTGCTCCACCTCATAGCAGAGGTCTTGTGCCTTCTGCTGCCCAGGGGCACTCTCTGCACCAACACGCCTTCTCAGAGAGAGGGATGCCCACTTCCCTGCACCCCTAACTCTGGCCCACCCCCTAAATGCCACTGGCAATGACTTCAAATGGGAGAAGGGACTTGTTGGAGGTTTCAAGAGGCCAGCAGTCTGCATATTTGGAATTCATCTGTAACAAAGTGAATTCCAGGTCCCTCTCAATTTCTGCGGCCCAGGCATAGCTAGGAGCTGAGACCTGGGTGGGGCATGTTACAACCTGCTGGCTGATAAAGCATTTGGATTTCTAAAGACCAACGGTTTAAAGGCTTGGTTTGTGAGCTGACAAAAACAAAGTTTTCACTGTTGATGGGGTGAAGGGTTTTTATTTTTTTTTTTTCTGGCAGGAGACAACATCTGTTTGTTATGTTTGGCCAAGTCATCACTCCCCCACAAAATTAAGGTCAGTATCCATCTCTGAGGCCCACCCACAGCTGGGGGCAAACACAAGCATGTACATTCGTAAAGTCTTAATACTATACACGTTCTTTTTCATTATCATCGTAGGAAATGGGCACACAGAACACAACAGTCTGCAAGACATAATGAGCCAAACTTCAGCAAAGGATTTTGAAAGGGAGAAGAGGCAGCTGCATGGGGAGGGGTAGACAAAGGTGAGGGCCAAGCTACACAGTGGGTGGCAGGTCATTTCTGGGCTTGGGGGTGGCAAAAGGAATGGGAAGGAAGCTGAAAAGCAGAAACATGCCACAGGAGGCCACAAGAGATGCAAGCGAGAGCTTCCGCTGCCCCGGATCAAGTGGCAGGGTTTGAGGTCGCCTTCTCAAAATGGGAATGAAGGGGCCAGCCCAACTCCACCTCTCCCTGGGCTTTAGCAGACAGAGGAACAGACTCTCACTGGCATGTCCATGTGTCACAGAGTACACTAGAGCCACAAACACAAGCAGGAGCCTTAGGCCAACAGCCTCACACAAGACATCTGGCTTGACAACGAATGGGCAGAAGAACCTAAAGGCTCGGTTGGTCCCCGGCCTGCAATGTCATTACCTGTCCTGTTTCCTGGGCAGAGTACTTCTGCAGAACTTAGGGCTAGCAGCAGGGGAAGAGAGAGGGCTAGAAGTCCAGGCAGGTAGAAAACAAGAGAAGGAACATTAGCTTGGAAAAAAGGAGAGGTGTTGTTATATACATTTTTCTCATTCCCCATGCTGATCCTTGCTTTCTTCCCTATATGCAGAAACTGGACACCTTTATCCCTGCTGCAGTGAAATCCAGGGCTCTGAGAACACTTCTAATTTCTTGATTTCCTATCAGTCCAGGAGGAGGGTGTTTGCCACGATGACAACAAACCTACCCAGCTGTCTAAAGAGCATCCTACTACACGCTCCATGCCTGCACCCAGTCGCCTGCTCTGCTTGCACAATTACAAGGGGAGGGAAAAGAAGCCGTTGATGAACAAACAGGATAAAACTGAAGGATTTCAAAAGCTGAATGCCATTTCAAATGGTAGCATAAATCTGCCCCCGAGAGACTGAGCAGCTCCAAGCACCAAGAATAACCACAGAGGAAAAGATAACAGGGAGCAGAGCCAAGCTTGATTCCATCCCAAAGTGGCTTCCCCATGAAAGACAGCAGTAATTAGAAAGACAGAAATCTTACAGGCAAAGGCTATTCGACATTTGGGACTCCTAAGCTAATCTTTTCATTTTTGGAAGGGTGTCTTTCTGAGAAAGGCAGCCAGAGGCACAGCACTAACCTTTCTGACAGTGTGGTCTTCACACTGTTGGTTCTGACAAAGGGAGTCAAGGAGTCGTCCTTGGAAGAGGCGATGAGGCCAGTGGAAGAATTGTGGCTGGGGCCCCCTCCACTGCTGAGGGAGATGTCGATGGACTCACAGCTGGTGTGGAGGCTGCTGATAGACTGAAAGCCCAGGCCATCCTTGCTAACTGCGGAGGAGCTGCTGGCGTTGGTGCCCCAGGTGAGGCTATTGGAAGGGGCCGAGTGGGCTGAGCTGGGGCTGGAGGCTAGCGGAGACTGGTTGAGGTCCACATTCTTGCTGTAGAGAGGACTGCTGCTCCCGCTGCTCAGGACCCCACTGCCTGACGGGGAGTCTAGGTTACCTTGCTGAGTCATGGTGGCATGAGGATTGGAGATGACCACCGAATTTTTCATGTTTTCAGCTGTGGCGATGGGCACTTGCTTGGTAGGCTTCCCACCAAAGAGTCTGTGAAGAGACAAAGGGTTGTGTAGGTTGAACACCCAGTGCCAAGGGGCACCGGACTGTTAAAGAAGGGTAGGGCAGAGGAGTTGGTGAGAATTCCTGGGGAAGGAAGCACAGCCATTCCTACTGAAATGGCCAACGGTACTTCAGGGAAAGGTCAGCCATAAAGTGGGCCTAGACACTAGTGCATCACAGGCTGCCGTCTTCAAGTTCTAAGCTGCAGCTGAGACTCTGACTCCATCTGAGCCAAAGAGCCATGAGTAATAATTTTCTATAGGCCTATTCACATGACACTGGGCCAAGATCTTGCTTCCCTTTCTTTCAATAGATAGACTAACTAGAAAATTGCCGTGGCCCAGGAAGATGGTTGTGTTCATCATCTCTGTCTCTGCGGCCCTAGGCATAAAGCAGGCACACGGTTTATGACAGCTCAACTCTAAGGGATTTGGTTTCTTGACCTCTGAGCACAATACATAGAATCAAGAGCATGAATCTAGATCTGGAGGTGGCCTGGGAAAAGTATCTTCAGAGATTTATCCACAATAGAAAGCGCAACTGGAAAGATGTATCTTTTGAAGCCAGAGAGCTTACTTATCCAGTGACATACATAGAAATCTTGCTTGGTTCACAAGACATCAGACCAGACACATTGGGTGTGAACTGTGTCTCTGTGACAGACTCACAGAAATGTCATTCCATGTCATCTCCCCTGCTCGTGGCCAAAAATGTGCCATCAGACTGCAAGGAATGATATAAATGCCCCCTCTTCCACTGGCAGAGAGCTTTCTGGTAGAATGTTGAAATCATCTTAAAGTCAGAGAATTGTCCACATTCTAGTAATGCAAAGGCTCTATTACACTCACTAAAACCTGTGTGGAGTAAGTATCTCACAAGTGACAAAACTACTACGTATTTCTGATATGCAGGTTGCCTTGGGTGCTCAAAGTGGTGACAGTTTGATCTCTGTCCTCTCCAGACAGTCCTATAAATCTCAAGTATTGTAAAGACAATCAGTCAATCAATCCTCACTACAGTGTGTGGTGGCAGAAGGGAAATGCTTTGTGTCTGGTGACGACCAGGGAATGAAATATCCTAATGTAGAATCTTGGCTTTAGAATGCTTACATACTTCCAGTGATGACAGGGACCTCGTTACTTCAAAGGGTAACTTGCTCCATTGCCAAGCACTTCCAATTATTAGAAAACCCAAATCTCATCCACTTTTTTTTCTGACTTTTGCATATTGCTCCTCATCCTGCTATGCATGACTATATAGAAAAGTCTAATCTTTGGTCTGTTAGTCCTTCAAATCATTTGAAGAGAGTTATCTATCACATTCACCAAAGATTTGTCTTCACCATACTAATACACATCAAGAGAACTGAGAATACCTTAACGATTTAGGAAAAAATGTAATTTACCAGGAATTGGCTAAAAAGTGTTCAATGTAGAGCCCTAGGAGCTGCATGCATTTTCAAGCATTCTATTACACTAGCCTAAGGGTCTAGTAAAATGCCTTTGTAGTTAGTAAAGGAAATCTATAATACCAAAGAGTGAATATTACATATAATACTTGAGGCAAGAAACAGAAAATTTTCATTTACAAGGCAATCTGTTAAAACAACAAAGAGCAGCACAACAGACTTACCCCTGGTAAAAAAAAATCGTTACTGAAATTCTAATAATCAAGTCTGGACAAAGAACAGTGAACTGCTTCATTATACCTTTCATGTGGAATGCTTCTTCTGAAGTCTTTTCAAACATTCCTGTTCATCCCCAAATATGTACGTGTGCATATAATTTTTATTTTCTCACTGCTTGATTTTCTTTTCCTGGGACTTTCTTTCTTATAAGAAATTTCCTGGGAAAGTAGGATGAACTGTAACCTAGCAGTTGTAGTTTAAGAATGGTCCAGTGGATATTATAATAAGATAATACGAACAGGCAAAAGTTGAATAAATTTAAAAGAAACTTAAAACAAGTGAATAATTTGTTTATATCTAGAGCTTCTACCCAATGTGAAAATGTGGGGAAATGATGTCTATTTAAGGTAATAGGAAATCAATTTCTCTTTTTCAGAAATATTTCTTCAAGAGGTTTTTGTGTGTGTGTGTGTGTGTGTGTGTGTGATGGGGAGGGGAAAGTTAAAATTTCAGACTGACTTGGAATTCTGGAGTAGCGTAAAAGTATATGTGGGGACACTGGGCTTTGTGAGTAAAGGAAGGAGCTGGTCAATATCACTGCCTGCCATAATGAGGATGCTCAGCTGAAGAATTATTAACACAAGAAAAAAAGTTATTTGCTCCCCTGAGCTACCCACCCAGGTCCAAGGGTGTATCGAGATCTCACTCTGGATTGGATGGTAGCTAACTTCTTTT
This sequence comes from Nomascus leucogenys, assembly GCF_006542625.1. Lineage (NCBI taxonomy): Eukaryota > Metazoa > Chordata > Mammalia > Primates > Hylobatidae > Nomascus > Nomascus leucogenys. Next base: position 80,881,382 of record NC_044395.1, on the reverse strand, counting down.
TTTTTTTGAGATGCAGTCTCACTCTGTTGCCCAGGCTGGAGTGTAATGGTGTGATCTTGGCTCACTGCAGCCTCCGCCTCCTGGGTTCAGGTGATTCTTCTGCCTCAGCTTCCTGAGTAGCTGGGACTACAGGTGCACACCACCATGCCCAGCTAATATTTTTGTATTTTTAGTAAAGATGGGGTTTCACCGTATTGGCCAGGCTGGTCTCGAACTCCTGACCTCCTGATCTGCCCACCTCGGCCTCCCAAAGCGCTGGGATTACAGGCGTGAGCCACGGTGCCCAGCAGTAGCTAACTTCTATTGAGTGCATACTATGACCAGACACGGCTACAAAGATGTATCTTTACAAAAACCCTGACAAAAAAGTATCATTGTCCGCATTTTACAGGTGAGGAAACTAAGGCAGAATTGTTAAAAAAGGTTATATGGCAGCTAATTAAAATGGACCTAAGATTTGATTCTAAGATGATTGGTTCCAGAGGCCTAAGTTTTTCATCCCAAAATGGGAAAATAGTCAACTGCAAAACTGCCGGCAGGATCTGACCAAACAGCTTTACTGGAGGACTAAAGTGGAGAAAAACAGAGGGTGCTTCAACTAAGAAACAGGAAATTACTAAATCCATTCCCTGTATTCTGGTTCTGCTCAGCACCATTTATGTACTCACTTACCTGCGGAGTGTGGGAGAGGCCACATCTGGGTACTTGGCTCCAGGCTGGAGACTGGTCTGAGCCGGGCTGGACACAGGCTGGGCTGCCGGGTTCACTTTCACCGAGTTACAGGAAGCCACACTCTCATTGTCTGATGAGATGCCTTTCTCCTTATCTGTTTGGTTGACCAGACCTGGTAGAGAGCTGCCTAGGGCTGTTTTGGAAGGCTCCCTCAGTTTGGGCACTGGCAGGCCTGCGGACTTGCTGCTGATGTTGGAATCTATGCTGCTGGTGCTAGACCTGTTCCCAGCCCCGTTCCGGCTGTTGGACTTACTGGGCCTCGGCAAACTCCGGTACTGAAGGTTTGTCCGGGAGCTGAGGGCTAGATACCCGTCATCCTGATTCTGAGCCCCATCCATGCTTGACTTCCGACCAGCAGACCGACTGACGAGTGCAGATGACTTTGGGATTTTGCCCAGTGTGGCTGACCTGCTGGTGACAGTCACCCCGCTGGCTGTGATCATGGCCAGGCCGGCGGCGGAACCACTCTGCTTCTTGAACCCAAAGCTGTTGGCATTGGCAGTGGGTGTCCTAGAGCTGCTGGGGAGGGGCTTTTTGGATTCATCACCACTGCTCCGGCCTGCATCTGATGGGGAGCGCTTCACCTGGGAGGCTTTAGGAGAAAGCCTTCCTTTCTCAGACACCTTTGCGTCGTCTGTTTTTCCTAAGAGAGAGATCAGCAAGATTAGCCTGCAAGCCAAGAGCCCAGCTCATCCATCTCGTCTGTTTAAGATGTTCTCCTCCTCTGAAGAGCTGGTTCACTTTTCCCTTGGGGAGGCAAAGGAAAGAGCTTTTTATAAAAATAATATAGCCTACTAATGTACCGAGAGCCTTTTAGGAAATGTCAGTAATTTTACTCGTTTGCAAAGCAGTCTAAATTTACCCAGGATAAAGCAAAGCCAGCCAATCACTGATATGTCTGGGGGGAAAGAACCCCCTGCCTTTCCTGACCTTTCACCCTCTGTCCTTTAAAGGGCTGTCCCTAACATGTCCAGGGGATACCTCTGCCCTTGTTTATAAATATCCCCTAAGTCAGGGACAACATCAACTCACCATACCCACAGCTCGTAAACCCATGCTGTTGAATAGCCTGAACTGGCTGCATTAACTCACCCAGTGTCTAGTTAAACCAATTCAATATGTCTCAGCAGCCGAACCATCCTCAGAGCTTAAGAGGCTCCCATGCTTACTTATTTCCACTTAGTAAAAGGTAGGGATGTGAAAATTTATGGAAGTTCGTTGTTAGCAGAGTAGAAATCCTGAGACAAAATATATAATGTCAAGTCCTTGCTAGAGTTAACTATGGCTTTGGTTTTCAAAATGACAACTGTAGGGCCAAGACAGCCCCAGCCTCTTACCAGTTCCTGGGGTCTTCAGTGCGCCTGCTGGGGCTGACGGCTTCGTCCTTGGCATGGTGATGCCCACCTGAGCTGTCATGCCTCGCCGCCATGAGCCTGTCTGGGAGATGACAGGATTCTTCTTGCCCGATGTGCTTTTGTCGGACTCGTCAGACACGTCAGAAGGATTCCGCCTCCACTTGGAACCTGGCTCCATTTTTATGCCGCTGTCTGAGCCTCCGTCTGATTTCTTAACATCATCACCAGACCACAGGGAATTCCTCTCCACCTGTGAGTGCTTCTCAGCATCCGTCTGTGGACAGAGACTCTCTGAATTAGTCCTTCCCAAATCCCAGGCTGGGAAGCCCCTCATTCCAAAGGCAAAAATGCCAAAACACTGGAGTAGTTAAGGGAAAAATAATCATTACTTTAAAGATGTTTGGACTTTTGTACTCTGGATGTCTTATTAGAAAGCCTGATTTTTTTTTTTGGTCCGAGGAAAGTAAATAATATCAATGTATCCTTAGAATGGAATGAGGTGGCTGAGCACAGTGGCTCACGCCTATAATCCCAATATTTTAGGAGGCTGAGGCGGGAGGATTGCTTGATCCCACAAGTTTAAGACCATCCTGGGCAACATGGCAAAACCCCGTCTCTACAAAAAATAGAAAAATTAGCTGAGTGTGGTGGCACACGCCTATAGTTCTAGCTACTCGGGTGGCTGAGGTGGGAGGATCACCCCGGGGAGTTGGAGGCTGCAGTAAGCCGTGATCGCACCACTGTACCCTAGCCTGGGTGACAGAGCAAGACTGTCTCAAAAAAGAAGAAAAGAAAAGCAAAAGAAAGGAGTGAGGGAAGAGAGGAAAAGGGGCCCAGGAAAAAAGAAGGAAAGAGCCCTAGTGAGGGGAAGGGGCAGAGCAGATGGAGATGCAGTGGGAATTCAGCCACCACCTATTTTCTACCACTTGAACAAGCCTCCTCCAACTCTGGCGGCTGATCTCTAACCAGCATCCAGTCTCCTGGCCCGTTTCCCTTTGTTCTGCCTTCTTCCCATCACTCCACTGCAGTGCGATCTTTGGATCTAACACACCAAGCAAGGGAGCAAGTGAGCAAGGGTGGCGGCTGATTCTACTCAAATCAGGGAGAGCCAGGAGCTGAGGGGAAGCACATCCTCGAATGGTACTTCCCCCAAATGTGGAGAGTCAATGGTGCCTGCTCCAACCCCAGCATTATTTATATGCCACTGCTTTGCTCCCCTTGTGGGATTTTGTTCTGACAAGGGATATAATTAGCCAGCTTTCTTTGGAAGAGCCCTGACCTGCTGGCCATGAAACCCAGAAGGGGACAGAAGTGTGACGTTAATGATCTCCTGCAGCTAAAAGGCATAAAGCTGACCAGAATGCTTTGGAGGCCTCCTGGGGTTTGAGGCCAGTTGGAGGATGTCAGTAGTGAGAAGCAGCACAGTAAATGGGGAAGGGAGGTCAGGAGCGCTTTCAGGGTGGGTATACTAAGATACCAGTCCCATATTTGCAATGCTTAACTACCGAGAGTAGGCAAGATAGGAAATTAAAATGAACACCTGGCAAGAATCTGCCTAACGCCTGTCATCCAAGAGTGGAACAAAGGCCTTCCTCCATGGAATACAATGGCTGAATGGGATAAAAGCTAAAAACAGATAGGCAGCCCAAGTTCAATCACCTCCCCCACACCACCCCAACCCCTTCTCCCCTTATGAATTCCACTCATCCATTAGAGACACCTTATGAGTTCTTTCGGTTGTTTTTTTCCAGCTAAGTATTAGTCACTAGAGATGAGGACAAACACACACTCCCTGGCTATGAGAAGCTCGTCATTCAGCTGTGGCAAGGGACAGAGAGAGGGGAGTTCCTACATGTGGGCACAAGGCAGGAGCTCACTCAAAGCTTGATGAGCGAATGAATGAGCCAAGGAACGAGCCAAGGAACACACGCTTTTCAGGCCACAACAGACATTAGCAAAATTATCTTATCCGATCTCAGCCTCTATTTAATCAGAAAGGGTAAGTACGCAAGTACTCTTATCTTTATCTCAATCTTACAGAAACTAAAGTTGCCCATTCTTTGTCCCACCTACCTCAGGTCAGTTTCCTTCCTCTAAACACTTCCAGTACATTCATCCAACCAGAATTTACTCCATGCTTGCTGTCTGCCAGGCACCATGGAGGGTCAGAGAATCTGGGGATAAGACTGATTTCCCACCCATGGTGGAGCTTACGATCCAGTGAAACAGGCAGAGATAGAATAAATAAATACAAACAAGGGTGTAATTGTAGACTACGAAGACTATTATAAGGAAAAAGACAAAAAGTCTGAGAAATAAATATAGACATTGACCTAATTTAGATGACAATGAGGTGGGTAGGTGACAGTGATCAATTCAAAAAGAAGTACCCTACAGAAAGAGAAGAAACTTACTTAGTAAAAGAAGAGTTTGGGGCAGAGCATACCAGGGAGAGGGAACCACATGTGTAAAGGCCCTGAGGCAGAAAATAACTTGGCTTTGGAACATTCACTTCACAAATATTTTTTGGGTGCCACTACGTGCCAGGAAAGCTTATTCGCACTAGGAATACTGCAATTAACAAGTATAAATCATTAACCTCATGGAGCTTACATTCAAGTACATTTTAACATATTCTAATATGCTCCAAGAGGTACTGAAAATTTAGCACATGCCACATCCTGGGTTACTGCATTATTTATTCTTTTAATGTTCCTATACTTATTTCCCCCCAATCAAACTGTAATGATGCTAATACTAGTAGCATAACACCTACAATTTATTGAGTACTTACTAAGTCCCAGGCACTAAGCTAAAGTGTTTGATATGTATCGTTAAATTTAATCCTTATCAAAAATCTATGAGGAAATAACAGTTAATAGTCTCAATTTTACATGACAAAACTGCGGCACAGAGTGAAAAGAAAATTTCCCAAGATCACATAGTGAGGAAGTAGAGATGCAGGAAATTCAGGGAGTCTAAAGCAGAGCCCACATTTTAACCACCATGCCACGCTGCCCTCCCTAAGGATAAGTCGAGGTATATGATACATTTGTGCATACTCAGTAGCACCTAATATCTATACCCAGCAGATTCTCCTTCCATACTGGCAGGCTCCCCAGCCCCAGTTCTAGAGCAGCTCTAGCCTAGCCTCTGGATGGGACCCATACAACTCCAATTCCATCAGTGGCAGAGAGAGCGCACATGCCCCTGGCCTGGGAATGTGGCTTGACTTTCTCTCTCTGGAAAGAACAATCATCCAGCCATCACATCTCCCTAGCTTGGTCCAGGGTGGTCACCTTCCCAGCTCTACTCTGAATCCTTCACGAGCTACATGCCAGACTATAAGGTGGCACCCCTTGGGATTAAAAAATGAGAAAATCCCAGCCTCTCTGTTCCTGGAGCTCGCAACAGCGGAACCAGCCAGCAGGACGACATCCACATGGGGATGTACGAAGAGTTCTATCCTGCCTTCCCCTCCATGCCTCTGCCAGTTGTTTCCATCTCAATGGTACCTCCTTTCTGAAGGGTTTTCTTCTGCCTGTTCTTGGAAGTCTATGTAGTCATTCGATATCCATGTGGGAAGGTGAGGAAAGAAGCCACGCACAAGGGACTTCAGAAGGGAGGCCAATCTTCTGAGAGCAAGAGGGGAGGCCTGAGGAGCATGATGTGGGGGAAGAGTGCTCCTTTGGGTCTGACAGATCTGGGTTCAAGTGCTGGGTGCTGCCACTCATTTGCTGTGCATGACCTTGGAGGACAATGCCTTACTTCTCTGAACTTATTACCTCATGTATAAAACACGGATGATAAATAGGTCTCTTACAGCATTGATGGTGAACTCAATGAACTCAGTGTGGGGGGACTCAATACAGTGGTTCTTTTCATTACCAACTTTCCTGCCTCTGAAAATCCCCAGCACTCTGTTGTCCATCTGTAGCATTTATCCTGCTTTTGTCTTGCATTAGGGAACAGGTACTTGTCTCTTCTGCCACTGGGCCACAGGCCTTTGGAAGGCAGGGATATTCCCTCCCTGTGCCATATCCCCTGCGGATCTAGATGCTGAGCTGGCTCAAGTTTGAGCCCCAGTGACCATGGAGATAATTATCTGCATCAACATTATCGCCTGCCAGCCATCCTGCCAGGCACTGTGTCCCTCCACATACATCCTGAACTCATCTTATCCTCTCAGGCTGTGTTATTATCCACATTTTACACATCAGGAAAATACAGAGCTGAAGAGGAAAAGTAACTTGCCCAGCAGGTGAGCAGAAGGGGACACCCCTCCTCGCCCCCAACCAAACCCCATCCCTACATCCATGCCAACATCTAGAGAGCTCTAGGGTCATTCAAGGCCACACAAGACAGGAATCCTTGCCACATAATTCAGAATTTTATTTCCCTGAGTAGCAAAAAATAAACTGACATGGTACTATCTTTTTCCTCTGCATATGTTATTAAACATTTCACAGGCATTGAAAATGAGAGGAAATCTTAATGTGTGCATCTTTGCTCCTCGGCACCTGGGATGGTGCCTTCCACAGAACTGAGAGAAAATACTGAATGTACAGATGAATATGTGACGGAGTTGCGTGTGTTTGTTAAAGCACTTTGCCACCAACATCTGTCCTCAAAATAAAATACTGCAAAATAAGATGAGTTGCTTTGAGACTACAAACAAAATATATTAAGAACGTAGTCAACCTTTAGTTAACTGACATGAATGGAGGCTGGAGGCAGAGGAACAGCTAACCCAGGTGGCAGGGGCTGGGAAGGGACGAAGGGAAGGAGAGGAGGGAGGAAGGGAGGGAGAGACAAGAGAAATGGAGGGAAGGAGGAAGGAAAGAAAGTAACTTCTGAGCAACCATCCAGTCTCAGGTACCTAGAGAAGCATGTGCTGATAAAGCATTTCCCTGTTATTTTCACACTCACCCTTGAAGATGCATCTAATTAGTGCCATGTTATGGATGAGGAAGCAGGGGCTCGGAGAGAGTGCTTAGTTCATCCAAGGATGTCATAGGGTGAGGAGCACAACTCAAGATCATCTGGCTTCCAAGTCCACACCTACTCCCTGACACCTCAATCTGCTTGGCCAACCAGACTCACCAGCTCTCCTGGAGGAGTTGCTCAAGAGGCTCTTGGGCCTCAAGCAGGGGATTCTCTGCCTGGCCCCGAGGAAACAGTGGGCACAGGAGCTGATGCTGGACAGCTGGGCACCTGTGCTTTGTGGGGGGCATTCTCCATTGCTCCTCAATGTCCCCAATGATAGCGGAGTCCCTCACAGACAAAGGGAATCTCCATTCCCAATGATCCGTCTCCTCTTCTTTCAGTCAGCTACGTGAGGCTGTTTCTGAGGTTTTCCAGACAACAATTTCCCTGTTCCTGAGATGCTTTAGTTATTTCTCAGAGGCTTTTCAAACAGCAAAAACCTAGGCAGGCAACCTGTCCTCAATTTGCTTTCCTGATGGACATGCTGAGCCACTTCTCCCTGCCTCCCCATGTCTTGCCTGGCAGACTGTGTGCTGCCCCCCCGTTCCAGGGTAAACCAGTATGTGACAGGAACCCAAATGAGCCAAGGCATAGAAGGCGCAGCTCTTGGGAAGGGTGCAACGCACATCTTCCCATTGCCTGATGCTGCTCAGACAGGAGTAATGGCCCTTAGCATTCCTCAGTGTGATATGAGGGAGGAGGATGGGAGCCTGTGAATTATGCTGATTCAAATATTTTGAGATGCTCCCTGGACAGGAACAAAAGGAATGTCACTAAAAATCCATTTAAAGAAACCATTGCATTAGAAATCTTAGTAACTATTGGTGTAATCTGCATTTAGTTTACTCTAAGACCTACTTATTTTTAGTTTTCATTTCAACATTTTAAACTCAGGTAGTTTTATAGGAAAAAAAAACCTACCCAATGAATAGTAAACCATTTACATCCCTTAAAATAACTTCTCATTTTGATCAAAAGGCATGTTTGTGCAGAATTCTGCAACCTTTTCTGATGTGACATTTACAAGATGAAAGCAAAGAGCTGGTCTAAAGAGCTGGGGCGACTGTATCAGCTAGAAAATCATGTACAAATCCGAGGTGTTTATCAATGTGGAACCAGAGATTTCAATTCCAGCTTTGCAAGAAGGGAACAAAGACAAGGACATTCTTCCAGTAAAGTGTTTTACTGGCTCCACCTGCATCTCAGGAGCAAGCCTCTCCCACCTTGTAAGTCAAAAAGGGAAACCTCACGGATCTCTCTCTCTCTCTCTCTCTCTGCAGTACCGCTAATAGCCTGCCTCCTGAATACATAGATGCAGGTGAGCAATTCCTTGGTTCCCTCCTTAGTATCTAAGGACAGTCTGGTTGTTCTTATCTTGAATATACAATGAGCCTCAGGAAAAAAAAAAATAGTGTTCACAAGGAAAGGAAAATTGGTGGCAGGAGCATAGCCTGGCTGGGCACTTCTGACTTGCGTCTAATCACTGATGAAACAGTGATCGTCTTGGGAAGTGTGGCTTAGGTTTTGTTTGTTTGCTTTTTGTACAGTAAAGTACACAAATCTTAAGTACATAGCTTGAATACATTTTAGAAAATTAACATACTTACATAACCACTGCTTAGATTAAGATACAGAGCATTACCCATGACCCCCTTTCTAGTCATATGGGTAGTTTTTGTTTGTTTTGTTTTTTTTGTTTGTTTGTTTTTTTTTTTTGAGACGGAGTCTCGCTCTGTCGCCCAGGCTGGAGTGCAGTGGCGCAATCTCGGCTCACTGCAAGCTCCGCCTCCCAGGTTCACGCCATTCTCCTGCCTCAGCCTCTCCGAGTAGCTGGGACTACAGGCGCCTGCCACCACACCCGGCTAATTTTTTGTATTTTTAGTAGAGACGGGGTTTCACCGTGGTCTCGATCTCCTGACCTCGTGATCCGCCCGCCTCGGCCTCCCAAAGTGCTGGGATTACAAGCGTGAGCCACCGCGCCCAGCCAGTAGTTTTTGTTTCTTAAAACAACTACCACGACCCACTGTCACTAGGTTAGGTTTCTGAACAATAATCAGAAAGTCTGGCTCAAATGAAGAATGCAATAAGTAACTGGGAATCCCAGGGGGCAACACCTAATGTATTTCATCAGGCAGTAAACGTTTCCATTTCTGTGGGACAGAATTACTCCCACACTCTGATACATCCTTTTTTTTTTTTTTTTTTTTTTAGCCCTATTGTCAAAGAAGAGACACCTTTAAAAGAAAATAGATTTCCAAATCAGCTCCTATCTGTATGAAGTAAAGCACTGCTGAGAAAGGAAGAGGCTATGGAAGGGAGTGAAAGACGGGGCACGCTCACGCTTGTAATCCCAGCACTTTGGGAGGCCGAGGCGGGCGGATCACGAGGTCAGGAGATCGAGACCACGGTGAAACTCCGTCTCTACTAAAAAATAAAAAAAATTAGCCAGGCGTGGTGGCGGGCGCCTGTAGTCCCAGCTACTCGGAGAGGCTGAGGCAGGAGAATGGCGTGAACCCGGGAGGCGGAGCTTGCAGTGAGCCGAGATTGCGCCACTGCACTCCAGCCTGGGCGACAGAGCGAGACTCCGTCTCAAAAAAAAAAAAAAAGAAAGACGGGGCAGTGCTAGTTCTGCCCCCTGCAAGGTTGCTCTGAGAGACTTTGTCCCAAACAGATTTCCCCAAGGGTTCGCCAAAGATGGGGGATGGGGAGGAGTGGCACCTGCAAATGGGAGGGATCAATCATGAAAAAGATTCCAGCCTACTACGCCAGTGCCACCACAGCTGGCCAGTCCTCGTGCTGGTCAGTTCCAAACTGGGGACAAGCTGTGAGGATGGCACACTACTTCTCCACTAGTAAAATGGGCCTTTCAGAACCATCCCTTGCCAATCACGAAGGAATGGTCTGAGGGTCAGTGAACGTGTCCACATGAAACTACACCACATTTGAAACATGAAATCTGAAGCCTTAAAGTAGGAATGGAAAACTCCAGTGCCTTGGGGTCAGGCAGGTAATTTAAGTACAGCTGGCCAGCAGGGTAGCAGCTGTGCACACTGGAGCAGCAGTGGCAGGTCTAAAGGGTTGGATACTGGGACATCTGTTGATTGTCACCACATGGAGAATGTAGGCTCAAGGAAGCAATATCTTTGTTTTTCTCAAGAGCAACCAGGAAGACATTTTCATGTGAAATAATGTAATTCTAAAAATTTGACAGGGAATCTAGTTTAAAAGAAGGGTAACACTGTGGGCCAAATAAAACACGTCAGCAGGGGAATGTAACCCAGAGACAGAGTTCTCAACCACAGGTCAGGACATCCTGGCCTTCCAGTCCAGGGTTCTCAATCTTTATTTCCACCCCATCCTCCTAGAAGGATTAGACACGTGCCCCTGGATAGCAGTGGCTCGCTGCGGCAAATAAGAGACACACACTCTGGGCTGAAAACTGCTAAAGTCCAACATCCTTTTCTGTTGTTTGTTTTTAAACAAATTATGAAACCGAGGTCCAGGGAGGAAGACTGATTTCATCAAGTCCACACAGTGAGGGTGGTGAAGCCTCCCTACTCCCGTGTCCACCACCCCCTCTGCCTGACCCCTCCCTTGTGGACACAGGTCAGGGTCAGGAGGTGAGAGCAGAGGCGGCAGGAGGCTGGGCCTCATCTCATCAACCTGGAGATTCTGGTTGCCCCAAATGGCCCTGTTATCCCACAAGCCTAAGGTTCCCTGCTGCCAGAGGCTGCTGCAGGAGCCTGGGAGGGCCTGTGTTCCTCACCTGCACATCCAGGTTTTTTCGAGAGGAGGCAGGTGTGTTGGCATAAGAGCTGATGGAGGAGCTGGTGTTGATGTCATCAGTGCTGAGGTTGTCTATGGTGTCGCTGATGCCGCTGCTGACGGAGCTGCTGTCGTCCCAGCTGCCAAGACAAACACACATCCTGAGCACCAAAACCTCAGGCTGGTCCAGCTCAGGCTGATGACACAGACAGACAAACACCATCCCAGAAAAGATCCAATCTGTGCCATGAAGCCCCGGACAAAGCTCTTTTGCCTCAGATGTGACTCATCTCCATGTCAATCACTGCTGTCGGGGATTGGAAGCTGGGTGAAGAGGCTGACAGATACCTTCCCCAAACTAAGTGCTTCCATAGCAGGGGCGGCTACAGACACTACCCATGTCCTACCCCATCCTCAACTTCATCCTGGGAATTTTAGGGAAACCAATTTGTTCCTTCCCAGGCCTAGTGGCAGAGTAGGGACAGTGAGTCTAGGGACTAGAGCTAAAAGCATGCAGGGTAGGACTCCGCAGCAGGCACCTGTCGGGTCAGAGGGCAGAGCTGCTGTATGACTTCTGCGGACTTCACTCCTGGAATGAAACGCCGAGGGACGGAGAGCAGCAACAGTTAGAAGAAACCTGTCAACTTGGTTAGCAGCTCTAACTCTAATAATATCCCCAAATACAACTAAAATAGATGTTCTTCACTTCCCAACCCTCCAACTGAATGAGGTCAGTCCCAAGCTGCCTAAGTCCAGTCTCCTAGCAATGGTTCTTTCTTTCTTTCTTTTTTACCATCTCCCCACCTACCAATACCACCACCACGTTTAATCCAGCACCCAGTCCTATCGCCTTGCTTCCAAAACATATCCAAATGTGCAGTTCTCTGCCCCCACTGCCACCCTGCAGTTCATGGTGCTGTCAACGCTGCCTGGATTACTGCTAAAAGGCCAGGTGGTCTCTGTGGTCTGCTTCTGCTCCCTAATGGTCTATCCCCCTGCAGCAGTCAGAATATCCTGTCGCTCTACTGCTTAATACCCTTGAGTTGTTTCTCAGGTAATTAAGAGTCCAAACTCTCTATATGGGCCCTCAAGACCCTCTGAGCTTGCCTCCTACCCCAGTCCTGTTTTGCACCCCTCTCCATTGCGAGTGGCTCTGATCACATGCACTTCTGTTCCTTCTAAGCCAAGATTGCTCTCTTTGAGGCTTTCTGTTGCTTGTCCCTCTTTATGAACACTTGTCCCTGACTCCTCTCATCTTTCAGATCTCAGCTGAAGTGTTACCTTCTCAAGCAAACTGCCCCACTACCCATCAAGCCTGTCACACTCTGTCACGTCAGCCCGTTGAATTTACTCATTTGTTTGCTATGGGGTAGCAGATATGTAGCAAGTGCTCAATAAATACTTGCTAATCAAGGGCTGGGCACGGTGGCTCACGCCTGTAATCCCAGCACTTTGGGAGGCCAAGGCAGGTGGATCACCTGAGGTAAGGAGTTCGAGACCAGCCTGGCCAACATGGTGAAACCCCATCTCTACTAAAAGTACAAAAACATTAGCCAGGCGTGGTGGCACATGCCTATAATCCCAGCTACTTGGGAAGCTGAGGCAGGATGATTGCTTGAACCCAGGAGGCAGAGGTTGCAGTGAGCTGAGATCGCACCACTGCACTCCAGCCTGGGCAACAGAGTAAGACTCTGTCTCAAAAACAAACAAACAAACAAAAAACAAAAAAAAAAAACTTGCTGATCGAAACTTACAGAAGTCAGAAGTCAAGTAGACAATAAAACAAGCTTCCAAGATCAGTGTGACACTACTCTAATTGACCTATGGGGGAAAAGGGTAAGTATTATTGTTTTTCTATTGTACAGGCAGAGAAAGTGAGGCTTAGAAAAAAACAGATACCCTGTACAAGGTCAGAGGGCTAGGAAGAGACAGAGTGGATCTTGATCCAGCCATTCTGATTCCAGAACCAACTACCCTCTTTACTGTGACTGCAGACAGTTTTGTATTATATCAACTCTCAGCACACACCAGATGTGACACAGCCCACTTTCTCAGGAGGAAGCCAGGCTTGGGAGGCCAGGCAGCCTGGTTAAAGGCCACTCACCAGGAGTGGCAGGTCTGATACCAAAGCATTGACTTAACCTCATTATTTTACCACTCAGTCTTCCACAGTCTTGCTGAAAGCTCTACAAAGTGGCAGCATGGAACCTGGGAAATGCTGAGTGGTTGAGATTCTGAAAGCCAACAGCACATCTGCCACACACACACACACGACCCCAAAGCTCTAGTTCATTCCAGGAGCTTGGAAGATACCTGCCTGTACATCTTGAGCTCTGCTGATCAGGCAGGAAGACAAAGGCTTACTAAAAACCTGTTTTCATCACCTTCTCCTTCAACACTATTTGGCTTCCAAAACCCAACCTGGAACATCGCACAGAAATGCGGGGGAATGTGAGGGTGGTCCCAAGGTGGGAGGATGAGGCAGGGAGAGTGAGGGCTCAAAAGGGGCTTATTGTGAATGAATCCACAAGGGTCCAGCAGCTCTGGAACTCTGCACACTTCACTCCTGTAATTCTACTTCTTGTGCCCAGCTCTCCATCCTGTTTCAAATTCTTCCTTTAAGGCTTTCTTCAAATACTCCAGCCCACCCACATCATCTCCTACTTTGAATTCCTACATAGTGTCACACATTTCTATTTGCTTCTATACACTCTTACACAGTTTTCTAGCTATTCTCTATACAAAGGGCTGTCCTATCTTCCAAATATATGCAGGGGCCTGCTTAGTGATAACAACTAAGTGCTTATCATGATCAGGCATTGTGCTGGGTACTTTAAATATATTATTATAGATTTCTCCAGTCCTCATATCATACCTGCAAGGTAGGTATCATCCTGCCCATTTTACAAATGAAGAAATAGAGGCTGAAAGAATAAGTACGCTGACCGATGTCATTCAGTGTTGGAACTGGGTTTAAAAAGCAAATGTCTAATTGCAGAATGTGTGCTCCTTCTAGTCTGTGTCATGCTGCCTTCTGTAGCAACAACGGCTGTTCACTGAGCCTGTGCCACATGCCAAACTATTCAACATTTGCACATATTCTCCTAGTCACTCTTAAGGGTGTTTCATAGTGAAGAAACTGAGGTTGTGAGGACTGAGGGGCAATGCTGCAGCAATGTCAAGTTCATTTGGTGGACCATGTGCCTTCCATCTCCAAAGACACAGTCTGTGCTCCTTAAATACCTCCTGACGAACTCAATGTGCAGAGGCAAGACAGAGCAAGTTTCTGGTGCAAACTCGCCACCAGTAGTGGATTCTAAGCCCAGCTCCCTGCCCAGTGATTCTTTGCAGGGTCACAGCTTCTGTGCCTGTTTCACCTAGGCTGGTAACCACAGGAGGATCTGATTGGGAAAGCATGGGACCACAGATGGAAAAGGACTCAAATTTGTTCTAGTGATTAAAGGAAAATCCCATGTGTCTTTTCTCGCATCTGCTCTTTGGGGTTAGGAATTTAATGTATTTAAAATTTCTCATAATTTGATGAAGAAGAAAGGGGAATGGTGGGAGAGGACCGTGGCTGGCAGGGAGGAAGGAGAGCAGTTGTAACAGATGCTCATGAATCCAAGTCCCAGATTTTGTGCTTTGAAATTGTAACCGTTCTTCCCCTGTGTCCTTTCAACACCAAGATAATATTCCGGAGGGGCATGTGGCCCTTGATACACAGGATTCTTCCCATATCAGTGCCTGGAGCACTGGGTGCTTACCCTGAGTTCACAGGAAGCCTTTGTAACTGAGCCACGCAGAAGAGGGGAAGCCAGGGATCTAATCCATGGGTGGGAGTGGGGAACACTTATGACAAGGATGAAGGGCAGTGACATAAGGGAAGGCCACAATGAGCAAGGGCAGCCTCGATATTTGCCAGAGCTGTCTGTGGCCAGAAACCAAAGCTGCCCCTGCAGCTGGAAAACCAGCCATGTCTCCTTTGCTTCTGGATCTCTGGGATACTGGCAAGTTCATCTTGACATAAAGTCACTTAGTTCTAACTTGTACTTTTCCCATTCAGGGTACAAATGGTCATGAGCCACCAAGATTAGTTCAGTGAGTTTGCAGATGTATTCTGAGGAAAACCAGTTCCACCAGATGCTCTGTGATAAGAATGTTGCCCTAAGAAGAGAACGTGGAATCTCCTGCCTTCTTGGAGATTCACACTGTAAACAGTACATCAACATTTTAACAGCTGTGAAGTCCAGTAAAGATCACTATAACTTTGCCTGAAGGAACATTCCCCAAACTTATGTGACTACACAGGAAACGCTGAGAAGAATGAAGCACACACACACACAAAAAAGCAAAAATGAAGAAAAATGCAATAGAGCCTAGAGCTGCCAGTGGCTACTTGATTCTCACTTCCCTGAGAAGGAAGCTGGCACAGTGGGAAGCAGAGCTGAGAGGGATGGAAGTGTGCCTTTGACATCGCTTGAGAGCCCATATCCAGTCATACTGAAAGCCAGAAGCACCCTTGGGAGATCCAGCCATGAGAAATAGTAAATTCCTTTCGTTTGCTTTTTGTCACTTGGCATACTCATGCTAACTAATGGGGAAGCGTAGTTTGTTTGTAAAATAACTCCAGACATGTGGCTGAGAGTCAGACGGGAAAAATGTGGAAAGCATGCAGAATTCACTCAGGCAGTAAGGACACTGGTTGAATCTAATCAAGTGACAAAGGAAATTAGGTACAACCTAGGATGAGGCGCAAAAGTCCACTGACCCAAATCGGGCAATAAATGATGCAAGCAGTTACAAAAACTGATTAAGACAGCAACTTGAAAGGAACCTAGAGAATTCGTGTTTACTATGTGGTGAAATGAAATTCCAGAGAAGTGGCTTGGGGATCTTGATAACACAGCAGAAAGAACTACAGTGTACTCAGCTATGATTCTGGAACCATCATTCCTGGAAGAGGATTGGACCATTCCTGCGTCCTGGTCCTGAAACGGTCGGAAAAAAAACCACGTGATGCCCACCTGAGATGATAAACTGACTACCCTTATTTCAGAGTGTGTGATTTTAAATCTGGGAAAGCTTTAAAAAGATGAAAAAGAATGATGAAGTAAATCATAATATTAAGATTAAGGCTTTGTGATCATTGGGTTAATCAGTATGTATTTATAACATTTAAAAGAATACACAGCATATAACAGGATCTGACAAAACAGCCTTGTGATTTCAATTTTAAATGACTATTGATTTTTTACTTGAGACTTTTAAGCTGAAATGTTTAAGAATTGGATTACGGTTGTAAAAAGAATTGGAATGTTTATGAAAATAATTTATCACATTTGTAACTTTAATTTATTTGATTTGCAAGAGTTGCTTAAGTGCTTAGAAAGATTTTGCTTGTTTGGCTGGTAAATCTACCCTGTCAGACATCTAAAGAGCTTAAGGAAACCAGATATGTTAAATCTACAAATGCGGTCTAAAATATTTAAGAAAATTTAATTATCCAAGTTTTCAAACAGCACTAATTTTGTAGGTAAGTGTAATCTGCTGCCTGAATTAATAAAGTCCTAATTGACAACAAGTGAAAATGATCTTAATTTATGAACAAAATACTTGTTTTATAGATGTGATTTGTAAGAAAATCTAGATAAAAAACCTAAAACTTCGATTAAATATTAAATCCTAGTTAACTCTAAGAAGTTATTTTTGGTCACAAAAGCACTTTTAAAAATAAGATATTTTTTAAAGTATTAAAGCAGGTTTCATCTTTTGAATGAATCAATGATTTTTATATGAATGACTAGAAGAATAAATGAACCCAAGATGGCATCTTCTCTCCTCACCAGTTTTTGCCACTCCAGTTCACCTTCACTCTACACCATAAAACTTTCAAAGCAGCCCCAAAATTGCTCTGAAAATGTTGGTGGAGATAGCATTGTGTTTGACAACCTTGGGAAATAAGCAAAAACAACCCCAGGGCCTCCTCCTGGAAACTAAGAGGAATATGGGACACAGAGCTTGGCTGGTTTCCCTATCTTTTTGGTTTTTTAATAATTTTAAGACAGCCTATCACAGATATGCCTGACTTCTTTGGCTGAAACATCTAGAGAAGTGGCTAGAAGATACTTCCATTGATTCATCAGAACAATCAACACAAAAGCATTATTTCCTAGCCAGATCACAGCCATGTACCTTTTTCTCTCCTAATAAAATGTCCTACATTGGTCAAGTCAGATAAGAACATAACTGGAGTTATAAATGATCAGATTTTAAAATAACCTTCACCTGCTTTTAGCCAACGTGTAGGTGGAAGGAATTTCATGAAACATTTTCTATGTTTCTTTTCATAAACTCAACATTTTTAGACCCTTAGCCAGGGGCTTTGAATTCACTTGTTCATCTCATTCATTAAGCCACTGCCCCTGTGTGCCAGGCACCATGCAAGGTGGTGGGGATACAGTAAGAATTCAGAGTTTTCCCTGCCTTGACCATAAATCCAGTAGACATAACAGACAAGAACATAGCTTAGACACAAATGAAAACATAAAATAGGGAGATGAGCAAAGGGCACCAAGTGGAAACAACACTGGTTCCAAACATCATTTCCATAGCCTCCCATATCTCCTAAAGCCACCAGCCAAGTTGGAGCACAAAGAGCTCTTCTGGCAGTGTTCCAAAGCCCAGGCCCACCAACGCTTTTAGCTATGCTGCTTTCTTCTTCAAGGCATGGACACGGCAAGGGCCAGGAGCATGGAGAGCCAGGCCTTTGCTCCAGGCTTCCACAGAACTACCACCCATGAGGGTTCAGACAAGACACATCCTCTCCAGGCCCTAGTCTTCTCTTCTTTATAAATGGAGTAGCTGGACTAAGCCATCCCAAAGGTTCCTTTCCAACAGACATCCTTTACATTTACGCTTAGAGAAAAGTGGGTACAAAGGCAAGTGGGCACACTGGAGGTCTCCACACTGAATGGTCTCCCCTCGTTCAGTAAAAGCTGCCAAACAGGTAACTCCATTTTCTAATGTCTGGGCTTTTTCATTGCTGATTTCACCTGTCAGATTGTTATTTTTAGGTAGCCCTGAGTTAGCGGCCCTTTTTAGACAGAAGTATGTTCTCTCATTTGATACAATCCCCATGGGAGCCTTGTAGTTCACATGTGCTACCTGCTTGGTCCTGCAATTTGAGTTTGCAAACTCTGGTATAAAGGCGTTACAACTCAACTCACAATAGAGTGTCTGAACCAGATCATGCTATTTATCCAAAGAAAGAGGATGCAATCTTGCCTAATACTTAAAGCCACCATTGACAGCGTTACCAAATACGCCAGGCACTGTAGTAGGCACATTATTTATATTATTCCACTCCCATTTTCCCCTGGATGGAAAGGAGGCTTAGGATGCAGAGCTCATCAGAAGGATGAGATTCAAACCACGGCAGAATGACTGCAAGCAGCCTTCCAGCTCATCTGAAAGATGGCAGTGTCTTATAGATTGTAGCACACAGCTATAGTACATACAGATCAGCTTTCAAATCTGTTAACTAGCTTAATCAAAAAGAACCTCCATCTGCCAGCAGCCACCAAGCGTATCAAGAACAGACCCCATTTTGGCCAACATGTAGCATTTTAACCAGAATCAAGGCTCTCACAGCCTCAGCCTCAGCTGTTTCTCTACTACCTCTTGGAGAAATACAGATGTGAAGGGAAGAGCCTCTACAAAAGTGACCAGAAAATCCATTCAAACATTGAAGGGCCCATTAAACCAGGAGATCCAGTTTCAGTCTTAGAAGGGATGCTGACATCACCATGTCAGGAATCCAAATGCCACTCAGAGGGCTTAAAGCACAATTTTAACAACCCCAAGACAAGCGATTTGCTATGAAAAAATGCAGGTGAAAGAAGCATAAATTATTTCAGCTTCACACACCTATTTTGCTCCACTGTTGTGAGGAGTGAGAATTTCACAGAACTGAGAAAGTAAATCAGACTTCACTGGGACCCCTGAGAAACTATATTTAATATAGACAAATTTTTAATATCAAGCTCTTCCAGAGAGGTATCTAAAAGGAGCAAGAATCTGTAATGGTCCTGAATTAATGTGATACGATATTTACAACTTCATCTCTCATGAAGCAAAAAAGCAAAATAGAATCCCAAGGTTCCAGGGATGATTAAACAGATTTTTCCACTAGGATATATACACCCTTGCTTTCAGCAAGACTCCAGGAGGAGGAGTTATTGAAGGATCTGGAGGGAGGATCATTACACCTTTCAAATGAACTCCCTGTGAAATAATGTTGTTTATTCAAGGGAAAGACATGCTAAATGATGCTGTAAAAAAATCAGATTGTAGATATATATTAGTTCCTCTCTACTTACTAATAAAACCACAGCCGGTGAGCAGAGATGAGGTTCTCTAACTATGGTTCTGAAAAGCAGTCTTCACAAAGCAAGGATCCTAATCCTCCCCAAACTCCAAAGGCTGGGTCTGCTTCCAGGAGGCTCTTACTGTCCTTAGAAACAGTCTGGGCCAGCCCCCGCCCCTCTGTCTGCCTCTTTCCAGGTGACTAAGCTCACACTGCGGAGCTGTGACCAGCTGCATCCAGGACTTACCTGCTCAATTTTCCAGTTCTGCTCCAGAATCAAGGCAGAGCCCATTTACAGGGCTGGCCCATGCCCCCCGCCAGACAGCTAGCTGCATTCAGTTGCAAAAAAGTCCAGACTGGTGGAACTTGTTTTCTGGCTATTGTTCAAAGCAATTGTTCCCGTGAAACCCCAGGGCCCGAGCGGAATGAGATCCTTTGGTGTGGATGAGTGAGCAAGCCTAACTGTAGGCTTAGTAGTAACCCCTGGGGAAGAGAAAGGGTTTGGCTACCTACATTTCCCACCAAACAGGTATGTTAACTATTTCCTCCCCAGGAGGTTTTCTCGGGAGCATCATCTCCTCTAACTATTGCTGGGGCCTATTAAGAAAATCCACCTTCAAAGAATGAAGCAGGGCTCCTGCAGAGTCCTACCTTTTGTAGTCTATGCGGAAAGGATAATAATAGCCAACTTTAATAGACATTTACAGTTGTCAGCCCCTGTGCTAACTGCACTACATACATTATTTCAGTTAATCCTCCAAACCCTGATAAAAATAATCACCAACACTTATTAATGGCTTGCTATGTGTCAGGCTCTGTTGTTATGTAACATGTTTTCTCCCAGGTACTATTAGATAAATATTAACACTATACCCATTTTACAGATGAAGCAATTGAGGACTGGAGAAAATAGTCCCACGGGTCATACAACTAAGAAATGTTGAGGCTGAGATTTAAACACAGATACATGAGTGTTCAACCACCCTATTTATTTATTCATTTTACACATTTTAATGAACACTCATCATGTGTTCATTAGACTTTGAAGGACTTCAAAGTTTCCCACACCAAAGAAGATACAGTTACTTGAATTAAAACTATAAGCAAGCCGGCCGGGCACGATGTCTCACGCCTGTAATCCCGGCACTTTGGGAGGCTAAGGCAGGCGGATCACGAGGTCAGGAGATCGAGACCATCCTGGCTAACACGGTGAAACCCCGTCTCTACTAAAAATACAAAAAATTAGCCGGGTATGGTGGCGGGCATCTGTAGTCCTAGCTACTCAGGAGGCTGAGGCAGGAGAATGGTGTAAACCTGGGAGGCAGAGCTTGCAGTGAGACGAGATTGCACCACTGCACTCCGGCCTGAGTGACAGAGTGAGACTCTGTCTCAAAAAAAAAAAATAAATAAATAAATTTTAAATAAAACTATAAGCAAGCCACCTCTCTCTGGATTCCAGCTCTGGGACCAGCTTACACAGTTCGCAGTTCTGGTGCAAAATGATCCAGAGCCTAAGCTGGAATTAATGCAAGGACAGAATGTAGTCACTAACCCCAGCAAATTTAGTCTCATCTAGTATCACTAATCCCAGGAGGCTCCAAATGGAGGGACCACAGCTCTGCAGAAAAAAGTAAAATAGGTCTGTGTTTGAATTCTGGCTCTGCCATCTCTTATCAGGGCACCTTTACCCCCTGGGTGGCACTGTGCTAATAACATCCAGTTATCATAATCATTTTGTTGGGACCAAATCAGGTAGCCTAAGTACAGCTCTCCATGTATATGGGAGACAATCCATGCATGTCAGTTGCAGTACAGGATCCAGGGAAGCTGCAAGGACTGCAGGAAGGAGATGCAGGCCTACATTCTCAAATAGATGATTAAGTTCTAGTGTAAGAACTTGCTTCTTACTGCTATAAATGGATAGTGTGCTAGGGGAGAAGCAACTTCTACAGACGGTGCCAGGTGCAAGGCCAGTGATTTGAGGTGGAGAGAGGAAAACACAAACCCCATAAAAAGGGCTCCAAGGGGATTTAGCAGCCATCAGGCTTGAGTTTCACCCCACAGCACCTTTGTCCCATTTTGGTAACTCATTCCTTGACAAGTAGGTGGTCCCCTGAGTAAGCATGAAATTTTCCCCTTTGGCTTCAGGAGCTTGGTCGGGTTAGAAAGCCCAGAGCTTTCGTCCAGATGCCTTAGACCCTCATTGTTACACTAGGCACCAGCGTGTCTGCTGACCTCAGCTACACAAAGCCCTCTCTCCTTCAAGGCTCCTCCGGAGAGGGCTGCTTACCCTTGGGCCACTGCCGGCTGGCTTTTTTGCCAAGGATATCAACAAACTCATCCTAGTTTTCTGTTTACCAGAAGATATATTTCCCCTAAACATCAACAGAATTCAGCATATTATAGCAAATGAAAGTAACAGTAAACATTTATACAAGGTGAAAAGTTTTAATAATAGGTTCCAGGAACCATGCTAAGCACCATCCCATAAACACCTCTCCACTTTCTTATCAGGCACAAACTACTAATGCCCCCTTTTGATAGATGTGGAAACTGAAGCTTAGAGAGGCTATGTGACCTGCCCAAGGTGCCAGGGCTAACAAACAGAGCTGGATTTGAACCCCGATCTGCCTAATTCTGAAGCCCAAGCTTTTTAAAATCACATTGACTCAATGTTAAGAACAGAGGTAAAGATGCATTTAAATAGATCATGGTCATATAAGAACTCAGAACTTCCAACTGTTATTCAAAATACGCAGGACACTTTAATGCAATCAAGTTACTTTTTAAACATCTCAAAGAAATTAAAGGAAAGGGGATGGGGGACAAATCCCAGACAGGGCATTGGCCAGCTGTCTTAAAACTAAGTAGAATGGGACGGGAGTTCAATACCCCCATAGTCTCCCTCCCTCCAACCCTCCACTAAGCTCCCAATATATCTCAGGGATGTGGGAACCTGAATGCACAAAACAGAACCACAGTTGCCCCAGGGCAGCCAAGAGAGGCAGCTATCTCCCAAAAACAGGCTGGCCTCATTTTGCAGTTTGTCAAGGACTTGCTCTTAAGCTCTCTCTTTCTTAGGGTAAGAGGAAAGGGAAGGGACCTCAGGTCAAGATTTCTACAGCCCAAGAGAAGCTCAGCTTTAGCTAATTAGGTACCTCCAGCACACATGTGAACAGCTAGTACCAATAGCTTCGGTCAGCATTAATATGCTGGGTGTAGATCTTCTCCCTCCAAGACTCCATACATTCAGTGTCTTAAGAAGCAGACCCAGAGTTCCAGGGCACAGCCACAGCAGCAGAAGGCCAGCTCCAAGGTCACTGGCCTTTCCTGATTTGACCTTCACTTGGGATCAAGTCCTCCTGAACCAGGTACAAACTAAAGCTCCAGCCTGATCCATCCAGCAGCCCCGGAGCCTCAAGATCACAGAAGTCCCAGCTAGGTCCTACTGCCAAAGCAGGGCTGCTTCTTAATACACAGCCCTCTTCCTTCCAGAAACAAGCTGAATCTGAGAAGCCCAGGCAGGCTGTGCTGCTAGCAACCTGTGTATTTCGGTGAGTCCTCCACAACAAAGTACGCCCTTCATCCAGCTAAAGTCACATTTAAAATTAACAGGTAAAACCATTCCGAGCTCAGATGCCAAGCCCACCCAGGAAGGCATGGTGGTAGATTGAACCTGGGTTCCAACCCCAGCTTTGCCTCTTATCAGCTGTGTAACCTTAATCAAGTTACT
Organism: Nomascus leucogenys; assembly: GCF_006542625.1. Taxonomy (NCBI): domain Eukaryota; kingdom Metazoa; phylum Chordata; class Mammalia; order Primates; family Hylobatidae; genus Nomascus; species Nomascus leucogenys. Next base: position 80,858,446 of record NC_044395.1, on the reverse strand, counting down.
TAACCTCTCTTGGTTCCCACTGCTGATTTTCAAAATTGAATGTAATCTCCCTGGCTTTACAATGAAATTGAATGACACAATGTCTGCTAGATGCTTGGCATGTGGTAGGTGGTCATGAACATTGTTTTCTTCTCCCCTTGTGTGGCTTAAAAACAGAAACGTGCTTCCCTGGGCAGCTCTATAGGTCATAAGGTAGCAAGAAAAGTCCTTATGCTTAAACCTCCCATGCCATCTCTCCTGGAGCCTAGTTTACACACACACACACCCAGTAATTTGCTGTATAAACACAACCACAAGTTTACCAGGATCCTTAAATGCCAAACAAAACCTCCAAATGCAAGTCTTTTTAATCAGGGCCCTCCCAACCACAAGCAGCCCTTGCCTGGGGCCACACTGCCTTTTTCCGGCTCACCCCTCTGTACTGCCCCCACCAGCTGAAAAGTCTGGAATAACGACTTAAGACAGCTGGGTGATCAACACCCAGATTTTCAGGCTCAGTAGCCTAATTTGATAAGACGGTTTGGAAAATATTGACATTACCCAAATGTCTAGGTGGACCCAGGACATTTGGGTAAAGCCCCAGTTTCCTCTGAAACCATCAAGGTTAAAATGAATGGGGGCGGAAGAGGAGAAGAGGTGAATTTCCTGACCAGCAACCTTGCCCCCCGCCCCCCCACTCACACACCACCACATAGCTCACGGTGATTTAGGCAGCTGCACCACAGGCTGCTCCACCAGGCTTTTCAATACCGGCCAAGGAAGACAAGGCAATACATGCACCACACCCGCCCCCTGGCCCCAGAAATTTTAGAAAATCGTCCTACCTTGTAAGGTTCCTAGGCCAGAGCATTTCACTACATTGTGGCCTTTGGAGAACAGCGGACAAAGAAGCTGAATGAATCTCACGGGATTGCAAGTCCTTTAGCCAGCTGAGCCAGCCCACACTGGGCCAGGGAATCCCAGGCACCCAGCAACTCTGTAACTAAAGGACTAGCTAGCAGGGATCACCATTCCCCAGGCCAGGAAAGAAATCCGATCCCCCAACAAAATTAACCTCTGAAGTGCTGAAGGATCGAGAGGTCAGGCCTCAGTGCTGGTATCAAGTCAGCTGTGAAAAGTTTCAGCAAAGCAAAAGCTAACACCAAACTCTGAAACCATTACCGTAAAGCACTGAATGGAAGGGCCCTCCATGTGGTCCCAGGGGAGTTTGCAACAGCAGGTCAAATTGAAGAAAATCTAAGAATGAAAAACTACTTTAAATCCTCACAGACTGCACAAAAACGTTGCAGAAAGTCTTTCCAGCCCTAAGTGCTACTTTTAATGATGCAAAAATCATTGACTATAACATTTCTTAGCTCATTCCATTGACGTCTGAAGGCAAAGTATTTGATTGAAATGATTAGCCTACAGAGAGAATTTCTGAACCTAAAAAGGAAATGATACCTGTTTGTACAGTTAACAACGACACACATACATTATTTCCGGTGATGTCAATTTTGATGCAGTGCCAACAAAAATATGCATTAATTCCGCAGGCTACTTATTTCAAAAGAAAAAGAATCTCAGTCTAGGCATGGCTACATTAAACATTATGGTACAGAGGCTGGAAGGGGAGGTGGGTGGGAGAGAGTCCCAGCTCTGGGATGGGAAGGGGTTGCACCGACTAATCCCTATTAAAACCTGTAATCAAGGCACTCAGAAAGAACTATGTAAACAGATGCTATGAACAATGAACAACTGTATTACTACTGAGAACTCAAAAGCAAACTTATGTTATAGCCACAAGCTTTATTTGAAAACGAAGGATTAAGATGTTCTCCAAAACCCTGACTCCCTCTCCAAAAATCCTACCAGTTGGTTCCCGGCAGCTTTCAAAGACTTTCCCCAAGAAAGGCTCTCCCCCTGGCCAGGGTGGGCTCTCCAGTGGAAGCAGGGAGTGGGGGTTGTGGCCCTGGGGGATGGTTAGGGAAGGAAGCAGTAACTGGCTCCAAGCGAGGTCTCTGTGTGGTCAGCGTTTGCTCAGCAAACAGAAGCTTTCAAAATGGAATGAAGAGCCATTCCTCCCCCACCGAAAAGGGGGGAATAAAAGATCTGCTCAGAGGAGAGGAGGGTCTGGTGGTGATTCCCAGGTGAATGAAAAGATTGTAATCTCGAAGGAGTCCCAACAAAGTTAATCATTCGCATCTCATCCTTCAAGGCCCTCGTCCACTTGAAATACTGCTGAGACATCTGCCATGGGGAGTGGGAAGCAGAGGTGGGGGTGGGCAGTGGGTGAGTTTGAGGGAAGGGGTAGTGTCCAGATTTATTAAGACAAAAAAGTTGGGATAGACCCAAGCTCTGGCTGGCAAGCATGCTTCAAACCACCCCTTACCTTCTATGCTGTCCCTGGAACTGACTGTATCTTTACAATATTACTTCTTTGAGAATCTGTCCAACAGCCGAGTTAACTTGGGAATGGGATGGTGATTGCGTGTATGGAGACACATAGGCACATGGGCACAGATGCACACACACACTCTAAAAAGTTTCCATTGTTTCCTTGCTCTAGGCAAATATAATAGGTAAACATTCTGATTTGTCATCAAGGTAAGCTAGGAAATGTTGATCTATTCATTTACTCATTCATCAACTAACATATTTATAAAGCATCTGCAATGTGGCAAGTGCTGTTCTAAGTGCTGAAGATACAAGCAGTCAACAAAATAGGCCAAAAATCTCAACTCTAATGGAACTTAGCTTCAGTGGTAGAACTATAAAATAAATGAGACAAAATGTAAATTTTACAGTACATTAGCAATAAATGCTCAGGAGAACAACGTATTGTAAAGAAGAAGATGTGATTTGTCAAGGGGGGGGTGTGGGAAATTTTACATGGGGTGGCTATGGCAGGTCTGCTGAGGGCATGGTTTTTATTACCAATCTAGAAGAAGTATGGGAGCTGGGTATCTGAATACCTGGGGATAAGGGACTTTCAAGAGAGGAAATGGTCAGTGCAAAGGCCCTGAGATAGTATACGACTTGCAATGCATTCCAAGAATGAGTGGCTGGAGCAGTGAGTGGTGAACCAAAGTGGGGTGAGGAGGGGGTCAGGCCAGAGAGTCCAAGGGTACAGGGAGAGAGGAGAGTGCCTGAGTGAGGCCCTGCAAGTCAGCGTAAGCAGCTTGTCTTTTACTCTGAGGGAGAGAGGATACATTGGAGGGTTAATAGATGGAGTTTCTTCTTTTTATAAAAGTTCATGTAAATGTACAACACTAAACATATCGTTTTGATTATACACGATTTTTACAGGGGCGAGTTTATGTAGGAGACATAGTGCTTTAAGAAGGTCTTAGTTTTCTTTCTGTGGTTAAAAGAATCATACCTTTCATGTGAAAGGCTCTGAATTATTTGCAGCTACAGGTTCTAATTGAGTCAGGATTTTCTCATGGTTTGAAAGATAATAATTAGCAGGGATAAGGGAGACCCAGGCAACGGGAGAGGAAAAGGGAAAGTAAACCAACTCCATGAGGGCAGAAGCCCTTTGGCGCTTTTCAAAGAGCCAGGATTGCTCTGTCATTTTTGACCCTTGCTTCTAAACAGGCCAAATTCCAAAGGGCTCCCAGAACTCATAACACTTTTCTCCATAGAAACAGTGTTATCAGTGATGTTAAGGTTACCAGGTTACTCACAGAGCCATCTATAAAACCAAAATGTAGTTGATGAACTCTACTCAGGTATCAAAGAGTAGAAGAAAACTTTAGTCTTGGAATACAGTACATAATTAGACAAAATAGAAAACCACAAAGATGAATCTAAAAAGATGTTCACTTATTTCTAATGAGTATTTTATGAAAACAATGCTAGTGAAGACACTTTGCTCCTTTTCCTCCAACATATTCAACCCTCTTTCCTGGCTTTTCCCTGCAGGCTGAAAAATATATTACTTATCTCACCAAATAAAACAAAAACTTTTTTTTTTTTTTTTTTTACCTCATGCCCATATTCTCCTCCACAATCATGGCAGTCTCTGCTCCATATTACAGGAAAACACCTCAAAGGAGTACTTTGAGAGTTGTTCCATGTACTTCTCATGTTCCATGATCCTTCAACCCACCAGGCAAGATGTTTGTTCCCACTACTCCACTGAGACCACTTTCTGTTTTCCCTGAGAACATCAATGGCTTCCTCCTTGCCAAAGCCAATGGTCAACTCTGTCCTTACCCTACTTGAGTTTTCAGCAGCAGGTAGCATCGACAGATTCTCCCTTCTTGAGTGGGCCTTATCCCGGGTTTCCATACCGTCATCTGCACCTGGTTCCTACCTCCCTAACTGTGCTTCTCAATCTCCTAGGCTCACCCTCCTCTTCACCTCTCCAGAGCTCCAGGGCCTCCATCCCTGGACCCCTCCTCTTCTCTAACTATAACTTCTCACTAACTTCTAACTAAGTTATAACTACCACTTCTAACTAACTTCTTTTCCTGGGTGATCTCATCCATGGCTTCAAATACTAGGTGCAGGCAGACAACTCTAAAGTCTGTAATCTCTAGCCTGGCCCCTTTGTGTACCCAACACATCTGAAATCAAATTTAACTTACTCAAAACTATTGCTCCCAACTTCCAATGTGTCTGCACCCCCACTCCCAAAGTCTTCTGTATCTCAATGTATGACTCTACATTAACAGTCCTGATTCTCTCCTTCCTTCTTGCCTCCAATGTAATCCATTAAGAAGTCCTTTTGCCTAGAGCCCCCAAATATACCTTGAACCCAATCACTACTGAACATCTGCAGTAAGATAACCTTGGACCAAGCTGCCATCATCGCTTTCCTGCCACAGCCACCTCCCAGGTCGCTCAGCCTTCCCTCATGCCCTGCTAGACTCCATCCTGCACACCCCAGCGACAGCAATCTTTCTCCAGTGTACAGCAGATTCTGTCACATTCCTGCTTAAAGCCCACTGATAGCTTCCCAGGGAACTTAAAATAAAATTCAAATTTGTTCCCTTGGCCTAGAAGCCCTATGGCTTCTCCTCTTCATTACGTCCAAAGACAGGACCCACAAATGCACCAAGCTTCTTCCCACTTCCTAGGCCTTCGCACTGTGCCTCCTTTCTGGAATGCTCCCCCCACAATGTCTCCCCCTGGCGGCCCACTTCTCATCCACTTCCTAGGCCCTTGCGCTGCGCCTCCTTTCTGGAATGCTCCTCCCCATGTCTCCCGCTGGCGGCCCACTTCTCATGGGTCAGATGTTGGTTGTAATGGCACCTCCTCAGGGATCTCCTCTTACACCCTGGCCCAGTTACATTCCACCATATGATTTTCTTCATGATGTCAACCAGTCAACACATTGTCTTTCAACAGTCTGTCTTTCCCTCAACACAGGGAGCTCCTCGAGCACATGTGTGCTGTTTGCCTTTGTTCTGAGCCATATCCTCCCAGTGCCTGGATCACAGCTGATGTGGTCCTGGATCAACCAAGCATAGGAGGACAAAATGGAACTGATTATTCCATGCAGTCTCCTGGGGACTGTGTAGTACTTCCAAGGACTTTAGTTCAATGGTTTTATTTGGTCACAGACCTGCTTAGGGGCCTGTCTCTCCATAAGAAAAAAGATACACAAACAATATTTTACACAAAATTTCCAGGGACTCACTGATCCCCTGAATCCTGTCCATAAAGCCCAGGTTAAGGACAGCTGCTTCTGAGTTTTGTAATACCACTTTAGTTTCACATTTTTTTTTTTTTTTTTTTTTGAAATGGAATCTCACTCTGTTGCCCAGGCTGGAGTGCAGTGGGCCGATCTCAGCTCACTGCAACCTCTGCCTCCCGGGTTCAAGCGATTCTCATGCCTCAGCCTCCTGAACAGCTGGGACTACAGGCATGCACCACCATTCCTGGCTAATTTTTGTATTTTCAATAGAGACTGAGTTTTGTCATGTTGGCCAGGTTGGTCTCAAACTCCTGATCTCAAGTGATCTGCCTGCCTTGGCCTCCCAAAGTGCTGGGATTACAGGAGTAAGCCACCACACCTGGCAGTTTCACTTTTATACTGACTTTTTGTTTCCTTAATTTGGGAATCAGTATTATACTCAGTTCAGTTGCTTTCTTCTTGCTTGCTAGTAACAGAACAAAGAGAGGGAAGGGAGGGAGGGAGGAAGGAAAGCTCTCCTGGATGAATGAACAAGAAGGAAAACATAAAGATTTAAAAGAGAATCTGTGTGTATGGGACACATTAAAAGATGTGACACACATCGCATTGCCTGGTGTGGAATTTTACTGGGTGTAATCTGCAACAGGCAGTGGGAAGGGGAGTCTTTAGCGAAGATTTTGAAGTATAGCAGTTAATACTAGGGAGTTTATTATTTTCAACAAGAATTATAGGAAACTAGGCAGATTTGGGGTAGAAAATGAACAACATTCAACAAATAGTCAATGTAAAACCTTTGCCAGATACCAGGCTGGACACTGAGAATATAAGGGGGAGGAAAAGGAAACGCCCCAGTCCTGACAGAGCTCTTTACATGGAGGAGACAAACAAGCAAAATCATGATGGATGTTACGGGGAAAGTGATGACAGAAATAAACAGGGTGCTGTGAAAGACAGTCACACAGGAAGCACTTACTTTAAATAGCATGGTCGGGAAAGGCCATTCCCAGGAAGTGACATTTAAAGGAAGACATGAAAGATGAGAGGGCACCAACCAGCCATCAGAAGGAGAAAGCCAGGTGTTCCAGACGAAGGGGTTGGGGAGTGGAAGGGGGACACATCAAATGCAGAGACCAGAGGGAGAGGCTGGGTGTGCTGGAGGGGCTGAAAGGTGGTTACCATGTTTGAAGCTTAGTAAGTGGGTGTGGGGACATTAGTGGAGAAGAAAGACTATCCTCTGGAGAACTCTCAAACCATTAATAACAACTGATCCTAGAAAAGTGTCAGTAAAGAGCTTTGAGAGGTAGTCAGTGTGCCTCTGCATCTCCCCCTTTCCTTTTCCACTTCCTGTAGTCTTTTCTGGGAATTAGGACCTAAAGGATAAGCAAGAGGGCCTCCCTTCCTGTTAATGTTCTTTTCCTTTTATTTTCTATTTTTATTTTTTGGAGACAGAGTCTTGCTCTGTCGTTTAAGCTGGAGTGCAGTGGCGCAATCTCAGCTCACTGCAACCTCCACCTCCCAGGTTCATGCAATTCTCATGCCTCAGCCTCCTGAGTAGCTAGCACTACAGGTGTGCGCCACAGCATCTGGCTAATTTTTTTTTTTTTTTGTATTTTAGTAGACAGGGTTTCGCCATGTGGGCCAGGTTGGTATTGAACTCCTGAGGTCAGGCAATCTGCCTTCCTTGGCCTCCCAAGGTGCTGGGATTATAGGCGTGAGTCACTGCGCCTGGCCCTGTTCATGTTCTTATGCAGAATCTCTGTTTCCACTGGGTCCGGGGAAGCAGGACCTCACTCTTTGCATTTACCCAGATTGTGTATCCCTCCCTCCCTACTGTTTCCAGTGAAGTGGTGATACTGTGCTCCAATTACATTACAAAAACAGAATGAGCTGCCTTTCAGCTTCAAATATTTTATCTTATAGAGCTGCAGTTTCTGTTACCTTTTGTTGGCTAATTGTTGAGATTGTCTGGAGTCTACATTTGTGAGTACTCACATGTAAAAGCACACATATTCCTTAATCTCTAAACAAAAGATTTCATTCAGCAGGAAGAGTATCCAATCTGTTATCCATGCTTATGCCCTTCCCATTCTAAATCTGAAACCAGTGGATTGTTAACAAAACCTTAAAGACAGCTAAGGAACAGGACCGTGTGGGTGCCAGCATCTTCAGCCTCAACTCACAAATCCAGACTTTCCACCCTCAGTCCAACACCAGGGATGTCTTTTCTGGAAGGGTGCCAATCGGCTACATCAACTCCAAAATGGCAGCATTTCCAGTAAAGGACATGAGAGGTCGAAGTTACTCCCAACAATAACGATAATTAAACTTTGTAAGCTTTACTGCCTACACATCTCATCTCATTTAATTCTAAGAACTGTCCTAACATGTGTTATTATCCCCATGTTATGAAAAAGAAACCAAGGCTCAGAGAATTTAGATGATTTGCTCGTAGTCATACAACTGCCAAGAGACAGACTAGAGCCAAATCCTGTTTGATTTCCGTGACACGGCATTAGAGGAGTGAACTTAGGTCACTATGCCAACAGATGACACTAAGACACTTAGTGGGCCAGGGCCATTCACAGGTTATCCCACAGTCCTTCAGCTCCTTCTCATACTTTTGGGTTTGGTCCAATTGAGATACAGTCATTTACCAAATTCCACACTATAGTCGCTCCTCCTATATTTGCAGTAATTGTTCTCTTTAAAATATCAGCTGGATATTGACTTTTGTGTGCCAGGCATTGTGCTGGGGAAACGGTGGTATGTCAAAGAGAAGATGTCTCTCTCTACCCCCTTGTGGAGCTTATAATTGGGTGTATGTGGGGGTACCAAGCAGTCAAATAAAAAACAAATACATTTAACCGCAATCAATGAGACATGCCATGAAAGAAAAAAAGAAATAGTAAACTGTGAGGATATATTATAGGGAAGAAGAGAAGGGAATTATTGTCCACAAAGTCAGAAAAATTTGTACTCAGGCTGCCTGTATAGGAATGCTGTGCAATGCTGAAAGTTGACAATTTTGGTGAAAATCTTGAAACTTGTCCCTAGCTGTAGCTTTCTAAATAGCAAAACCTAGATTACCCCATAAAACCCCATCCCACACATCCCTGGCTAAGGACAACAGCCACAGAAATTTCTGTGTCATTGTCTCCAAGGCCATAAGGAGTAGCAGCAGATGGCAAGGCTCAACATGTATTTCAGGGAACAGTATGAAGTGAGCCTAACATGTCTCTTTGGTCGTGATCATAAATCTGGTTATTTAGAGGAAAACAGGAAAAAACCCAAAGAAGCAAATCCATGTGGCAATTGGGTCTTTTATTTATTAATTAACTACTTTTTTTGAGACAGTGTTTCACTGTTGCCCAGCAGGAGTACAGAGATACAATCTCAGCTCCTTGAAACTTTAAACTCCTGGGCTCAAGCAATCCTCCCGTCTCAGCCTCCCCAGTAGCTGGGACTACTGGCATGTGCCATCATGCCTCTAATTTTTATTTTTATTTATTTTTGAGATGAAGTCTTGCTGTGTCACCCAGGCTGGAGTGCAGTGGCGTGATCTCGGCAAACTGCAATCTCTGCCTCCGGGGTCCAAGTGAGTCTCCTGCCTCAGCCTCCCAAGTAGCTGCGACTACAAGTGTGCACCCCCACACCCAGCTAATTTTTGTATTTTTAGTAGAGAGAGGGTTTCGCCATGTTGTCCAGGCTGGTCTTGAACTCCTGACCTCAGGTGATCCACCTGCCTTGGCCTCTGAGAGGGCTGGGAATACAGGCATGAGTCACTGCACCTGGCCTATGCCTGGCTAATTTTTAAAATTTTTTGTAGAGGCAGGGTCTTGCTTTGTTGCCCAGGTGGGTTTTGAATTCCTAGCTTCAAGCAATCCTCTCACCCCGGCCTCCCAAAGTGCTGGAATATTACAGACGTGACCAACTACACCTGACTATGGTCTTTTAAACAGAAAATTAAAGGAGATTTAAGAGAACATGATTGGCCGGGCACGGTGGCTCACGCTTGTAATCCCAGCACTTTGGGAGGCCGAGGCGGGCGGATCACGAGGTCAGGAGATCGAGACCACTGTGAAATCCCATATCTACTAAAAATACAAAAAATTAGCCAGGTGTGGTGGCGGGTGCCTGTAGTCCCAGCTACTCAGAGAGGCTGAGGCAGGAGAATGGCGTGAACCCGGGAGGCGGAGCTTGCAGTGAGCCGAGATTGCGCCACTGCACTCCAGCCTGGGCGACAGAGCGAGACTCCGTCTCAAAAAAAATAAAAATTAAAAAAATAATAATAATAAAAGAACATGATTGGCTTTGAGGATCTATATTTTATTAAGGGTGCTGTGGGGGCACAGAGAGAGTTCAAATGTTTATTTTTGCAGCTGCACTATTATCTCTATTAAGATGGATGGGGAATGAAAAAAAATGTTTCAATGCTACTCTTTGGCTTTTTCCAATGGGAGTCCGGCTCCAAGGACATCCTTGAGTGTGTCTACCACAGGGTGATAGGGAGGGAGAGGGACAGGTGGCTGGGGTGAGGAGGGGGAAGTGTAATCGAGGAGAAGGAAAGGATTGGAGAGGAAACTTGTAGGTGCTCATCACTGGCAGCCCCTAGGCAGACTGTTACTTAAGCCAGCAGTTGGGGACTCTGATCTCACTCCACTTCCTGCACCCAAAGTTTTCCTACTGGCCCCGGTCATGCAGCCCTCGTGTTGTAGGGCGCACTGCAGGGCAGAGAGAACACTGGAACAGAACAGAAGCTTGGGGCTGAGTCCCTACATCTGTCACCACATTGACTTTGGCCAAATCACTTCCTGATTGTGGCTCTCAGATTACTCTCCTGCTCATGAGCAGGCTGCCACCCCAGAGGTCCGCTAAGAACCTTCCAAGTATGAATGTTTTGTAAAACTATACCCCTAGATCTCCCACTGAATTCCTTCTCAAAAGAAAATTCATTTGCCTTGTGAATTTGACTCATGATCCATCTGTCCCCTACTAGGGACAGACCTTGAATTTACTGCAGACTTTCCAGGGGCCAGGCATTGTAGGAAATGCTGTAAATACCTTTTCCCGCAGAACCCTTCCTACAGCTCCATGAGGTCGTAGTTTCTCTTGTAAGAAAACCTGCTCTATACCTTAGCTTTGGTATTTCATTGTTTCCCTTTTGAGTTTATAGGGACTATAAAATAGGTTCACAAAACCTTTCCCAACCTCTGAACGACAATCTTGTCTACAATGAAAGGAAAAAAAAAAAAAAAGTTTGGCAAAGAGCCTAACTCATTCTAGGTATTTGCCTAGCGGGAAAGCTAGCTGAAAAAGTTATAGACTGGTTAAGAATTAAACTCCTTCCATTTGACCACTAGTCTCTAAGAGAAAAACTGTTTTGAATGGAAGAAGAGAAGTTAAATAGAGTGACTGGCACACAGAAAGTACTTACAAATTTTACTATTGGTTCTGAAAACCAACAGTGCGCCAGAGACTCTACTAACTTTGTATACAACGTTGGTATCAAAACTCACAATATCCCAGTATGATAGATTTTATTATCCCTCATATACAGATGATCTACAACTCAGAGAGGTTAAGTAAGTTGCTCAAGGTCACATAGCCAAAAAATGCTAAAGCCAAAATCTGGACCCAGGTCCACCTTATTCATAAATCAGTGTCCTTCTGGGGCTTTCTTAGGCTCCCATTTATCGAGTTCCTATCATGGTATTTACTGTGCTGAATTTTCTGGTCTTATTTCATCCTTGTGATATTCCCTATGCAGTAGGTATAATCATCCCAAGTGTATATGAAGAAATTGGGGAGCAGTGGGTTAAGTAAGATGCCCAGGGCCACACTGCTGGGAAGCTCCCAGGCTTCTGATTTCAAAGCCCATGCTTAAAACTACTCTTTATCACCTCTGGATTTTTGCCTTGAGACTGGCAATTGGCACATTGGGGATGATTTTCTTAACTTTACAGACAGCCACTTCACTGGCTTGAGTATTAAGAGTGTATTGACAACAACCCTATCCCCTGGTCGCTCTTTTCCCCGCTTTTTTTTTTTTTTTGAGATGGAGTCTCACTTTGTTGCCCAGGCTGGAGTGCAGTGGCACAATCTCGGCTCACTGCAACCTCTGCCTCCCGGGTTCAAGTGATTCTTCTGCCTCAGCCTCCTGAGTAGCTGGGATTACAGGCGTGTGCCACTGTGCCCGGCTAATTTTTGTATTTTTAGTAAAGATTGGTTTTCTCCATGTTGGCCAGGCTAGTCTTGAACTCCTGATTCAGGTGATCCACCTGCCTCGGCCTCCCAAAGGTCTGGGATTACAGGCTTGAGCCACTGTGCCCGGCCAGGAGTGGGTGATTCTATCAGTAGGTACCATCATGGTATTAGGCCGGTGCAAAATTGCAGTTTTCACAATTAAGAGTAATGGCAAAAACCACAATTACTTTTGCACCAACCTAATAGTTTCAAGTTCTATATTTTTGCTTAAGTTTAGAGAGAAAGATAAACGTTCTCATTCAATTCAGAGCACAATGCAAACTGATGCTATACGTGTAGGTTCAGCTGCAGGGAGCTAGCTGGACCTAGACAGAAACTCCATTCTTCAGCCAACTTTCTTCCAAACACCGTACCAGGAACAATGGAGAATGGATAGAAAAAGTATGTGAATGGTTCAGGGTAGCCCCATCACCAGTGCCAGAAGATACTCGAGACTATGCTCCTCTGTACTGCCTTAAGGGCATCATCTGCACACACAAATGTCAGAATTATAAGGGAAATATAGAACACAAGCTTTATTGGCAGCTCACACTAGTGTGCATATATTAGGTCCAAGAATGGTCTTTGCATTTTTGTTTATAAGAACAAAGGAAGTGAAATACCCTAAATATTCACCAGTAGGAAGAGAGTTAATCAAATTATGGCTCCTCCATAGAATGGAATCCTGTGTGTGACCATTAAGAATGATGTTAATGAATCCTGATAAAGAAAGATGCTCATGCTGTACTACGAAATTACAAAATTAGATTAACCATCTCTCATTTTTTAGAGGCTGTATAATGTAATTAAAATTAAAGACTATAGAGTCACACTGTCTAGCTACAAATCCTGGCTCTGTCACTTTTAGCTGTGTGACTTTGGACACGTTGCTTAAGCGATGTGTGTCTGTTTCATCACCTGTACAATGAGTTCTTACTCCCAGAGGTGTTGTAAACACCAAATGAATCAATACATGTAAAGAATTTAGACTAGTGTGTGACTCATTGCAAGAAAGTATTCAAGATATGTTTCAAAAAACAAAATGTCTAAGTGCTTACATGAACAAAAAACACCTGGAAAGCACCACGGTGTTAATGATAGATTACTCTGTGTCATATAACATTACAACCTTTCTCTTTTATCCCTATTGTTTGCTTATCTGCATTTTCAATATTTTTTCCAAAATTAAACATGGGCTAAAAAAAACAAAGAAAATCACATTTAATATTTTTAAATCCCAATCTTTTATCAGAAACAGAAACCTAACCAAAACTCATTTTTTTAAAAAAGCTATGGGTCAGGCCAGGTAATTACAAAACCTGGAGTCTGAAGAAAGTGCATTGTGTTTCCTGGTCTTTGCTAGTTTGATGGCCTAACAGCAAGAAAGAATGTGCACCCCAGCACCTTGATCCTGAAGATGCATAGGCAGGGCTGGAGAGAGGAAGAGACTAGAGAGATGGGAAAGCCTGATTTCATTCCTAGCTATCCACTTAGTTTAAAATGTCAGGAAGTTTAGCGGATTAAGGGTATTACAGTCGCTATTCATAAAGGTGTTTTGTTAGAAATTCTAGATAGCAATCTGGTGAAATAAGCCTTGCACAGGCTTAAATGAAAGCCTGTTACAGAACTTAAAGTTTCCTAGAGAAGGAAAAAGACCCCCAGGTATTATTTTTCCTAAAGAGCAGCTGCCTGGAAGACACTGTAATGTATCTTAAGTAGCCAATGCTATAAAAGAGATAACCAGTCACAGAACTAGGAGGTTTGAGCCCAGATCACCCGGTGGTAGAACTGCAATTAGCAGTAATGAGAGGCATGTCTACATTTTGATAAAAGCCACAGCTGTACATATATTATAGACTTGGGTCCTTTCTAAAAAATCCAAGGACATTTAAAGCTGTTGGAATCCAAGAGACAGAGAGGCGTGTTTGAATTTCAAAATTCACAAATTAAAAAAAAGGTGGTGGGGGGCTGTCATACTTATCTCACAAATGCATCTGGATGGGACAGTATGTCAAACTCCAGGAAGAAAGGGAGACTCAGAATTATTAAGCCCCTATTTGCACAGCAGACACAGTGCCATTTAAGCCAATCGACCTCAGTGTTCTCGTTTGCAGTCTTGATCCGCAGGGGCAGACAATCTTGTAAATGAGTCCTTAAATCAAAGGTCTGCAAAACAAATTCCATTTTCCCCCAGTCCTTCTTATGAGATCATAGAAGGTATCTCAAGAAAAAAGACATCTTTACAATTAGGGGAAAGATGGGTCAGGATGAGAAGTCTTACAGAATGGAAGGGGGTGGGGTTTGAGAGAAGCAGGCTTGGGAGTGAATTCTGGCTTCACTAGTAAGCTGAGCTATACAGACTGGAGCTAGTCTACCTGTCTGAGCAGTTTCCTCACTTGGCTTGGGTAATGAGGAAACACTGGTGAACAAGACAGGTTCTTGCACTCAAGATGCTTAGAGTATAGATGAGGTGACAGGGTAGTAGCAGACATTTATAATAGGATGTATTTGGTGCTATGATAAGGAAAAGTTCAGGCTATCATGGGAGCAAATAGGAGTGACACCCAATCTGGTCTTTGGTGTGGGGTAGAGAAGGCTTCCTGGAGGAGGTGACATTTAACGTGAGCCCTGAGGGATGGGGTAAGGATGAAGAGAATGTCTCTGCAAAGGTTGGAAGGCAAGAAAAAGGATGGTTTGGGGTGTGGGGGAAGAAAGTAATTCAGTGTGGTTGAAGAGAAGAGGAGGGAGAAAATAGCAGGAGCCAGATCTCATAGTGAGCCGGGTAATGGTTTGAACTTTATCCAAGGGTGATCGGAAGCTCATAGACAGGCATTTACTGCTTTTGGAAAAGCCACGGGTAGCAGAGATGCAGACATACCAAAGGAAAATTACTCCAGCTCCGCTTCCCAATTCAGAAATCTCACGGCGTTGTTTGCATTTTATCTAATTTCTCGGACAAAGTAAACGTTTTAAAAATTATGATGTCCACCCCATGGAAAGCTGTAAATCACAACACTATCTCACAGCTCATTTGTGACAGGTTCTAGAGCCTCGTTCAGACACCACTGAGTTCAACCGGCACCTGCCTCCATGCACTTCATTTTGGATAATCACATCTCATATTTTGTACAGGGTTGGTTATCTTGTAAACTGAAGTTACTCTAGACGCTCAGAGCTGAAAAGAAAATTAGGGGCCATTTGACTCAAATCCAAATTTGAGTAAGTAAGCTCAGGGGAAAAAGTACCTTGCTTGAGGTCACAGAGTTTAGGGGTAGATCCAAGGTTAAACGTCAGATCTCCAACCTCCAACCTATGCTTTTTTTGTTTTGAACCTTCATCTCTCCCCATTACAGACTAGGAATTCCAAATTCCTATCCCAAGGTCAGAGAGGTCTCACTGATGCCTGTGTAGCCACGTGAGGATGGGAAGTCTTATTTGCCAGTAAGCACTACAGGTAGTGTTGGTTGAACAGGATGTGACTGATAAGAAGGAAAAGTAGTTAGAGCGATCTTATTCATTTAAAAAAAAAGCAGCAACAATACAGCAGTTGAGGAAAAGAATCAATTCTATTTAAGCAAAACAATTTAAAGTAATAAAAAATGTTTCCAGCATTATCCTATTTCAAAACATTTATCAGATGCCAGGGAAATTAAGCATGTGCAAGCACACATACCACTCTGTGGAAACGGTTTATCTAGCAAAACAAGGAGGTGGAAAAAAAACAAAGGTCTGAGGAACTTCAATTTTTAACTGCCAAGTGGATCAAAGACACAAGCAACAGAAAAAGAAATACACAAGTCTAAATTTAGTCATCTCTTATACTGGTTAAGTCCTTTTTCAAAGTCTGTTGGCTGTTGCCTGGACACAGCTTTGGTGTGAATGACTTTCATCCGAGCCTCTAACCTAAGGGTCAAGCTTAAGATGCTGATGGCAAGCATACTCGTTTGCTTGTGTCCCTGAAGTCTCTGTTTCGCTGTTAGGGGGCAGGAAAAGCTCTCTGGAAGTTTTTGGACCTCAAGAAGTAGCTGAAAAGAGTCAAAGTGATAGAGAAAAGACAGAGAAGTTCAGAAGGCATTCATACACATACACTGATTTAAACTTTTTTTTTTTGAGACGGTCTCACTTTTTCACCTAGGCTGGAGTGCAGTGGTGCGATCTCAGCTCACTGCAACCTCCGCCTCCCGGATTCTCCTGCCTCAGCCTCCCTAGTAGCTGGGATTACAGGCACACGCCACCACACTTGGCTAATTTTTGTGTTTTTAGTAGAGATGGGGTTTCACCATGTTGGCCAGGCTGGTATTGAACTCCTGACCTCAGGTGATCTGCCCGCCTTGGCCTCCCAAAGTGCTGGGATTACAGGCATAAGCCACCGCGCCTGGCCTGATTTAAACTTAAAATACACAGGCTGAGAGTTCTGAAATATTTGGTTTCTGCAACTTTGCTCTACAAAACAAGGCTCTCTCAATGACCAATCTCACAAGATTTCTACAATTGGTAAAGTATGATAATGTTCTCTTCTATAAAAATATTTTTTGTTTTTGTGAACATAAAATGTTTTTACAAATCCAAAACAGCATCATAAAGCAAAGGATCTAAAGTGTGTGGCTGGGGATAGCAGGCAGTTACTGTACCGCTGGCTGATCTTGGAAGATGATTACAGCTGAAGCCCCATAGTGGTGGCAGTTGTGCCTCCTGGTACCACCACTCCATTCTCCCATTGCAGCTGCTGATCAATGAGCTCACACACCAGGCTTGATAGAGACAAATAATTAGTCTGACTTACCTTTCAAAGGAGAACTGATTTCTTCAAGGGCTGGCTTTTGTCCCCCAGCCAACCTGTCAAATCTATCTTCTCCTGGTGACCCGGGTGCAAAACAGCACATGAATACACTGTGCTGGCTAAATTTAGACTCTGAGAGCCTTTCTAACCTGTCATTTCACTCCACAGAAAAGCAGATCAGTTTCTTCAGTGAAAATACTGCCAACCCAATTAATGTGAAGAGATGAGGCAAAGCCCCAAGGCCACTCAAAGCTCCTCTCAAACTTGCCCTGCAACTTCAGGAAAAATTCTGTTCACATATCCTGGGCATATGAACAGGGAGTCTCATTTTCAAAACTTTTAGGGAAAGCAGTGCCACCATTTTACTTAATCACCTAATTCTTCTGTTTCAGAAAGTCCTATGGAGTCCTCACTACACCTATAAAGCCCTTACTAAAAATGGGCCGGGCACGGTGGCTCGAGCCTGTAATCCTAACACTTTTGAGAGGCCAAAGCCATGGAGTCCAGAAGTTCAAGACCAGACTGGATGACATGGTGAAACCCTGTCTCTACAAAAAATACAAAAATTAGCCGGGCATGGTGGTGCATACCTGTAGTCCCAGCTACTCTGGAGGCTGAGGTGGGAGGATTGCTTGAGACTGGGAGGCGGAGGTTGCAGTGAGCTGAGATTGTGTCACTGTACTCCAGCCTGGGGGACAGAGTGAGACACTGTCTCCAAAGAAAAAAAAAAAAGAAGAAGAAAATGATCTTTGGAAACCAGGGTCCGGTCTCAGCTCTACCTCCAATTATGTGCAAATTATTTTGCAGTTTTGTACCTTGGTCCTCTGTTGTTTTTCTTTTTGAGATAGGTTCTTGTTCTGTTGCCCAGGCTGGAATGCAGTGGTATGATTACAATTCACTGCAGCCTCAACCTCCCAGGCTCAAGTGATCCTCCCATCTTAGCCACTTGACTAGCTAGGACTGCAGGCATGTGTCACTATGCCTGGCTAATTTATTTATTTGAGATGGAGTTTTGCTCTTGTCACCCAGGCTGGAGTGCAATGGTGTGATCTCGGCTCACTGCAACCTCCACCTCCCAGGTTCAAGTGATTCTCCTGCCTCAGCCTCCCAAGTAGCTGGGATTATAGGCATCTGCCACCACATCTGGCTAATTTTTGTATTTTTTGTAGAGACGGGGTTTCACCATGTTGGTCAGGATGGTCTTGATCTCTTGGCCTCATGATCCACCCACCTCAGCCTCCCAAAGTGCTGGGATTACAGGCATGAGCCACCGTGCTCGGCCACAATTTTTATATTTAATAGGAGGAGGCATGGGTTAAACATTTTTCAGAAAAAACATCTTTGGTGCCTCTGCTACCACCCCTAGGCTGGCATGACCTGTGGGAACCTGGCTTTCCAAGGAGGCCCTTATCTCCAGAATACAATACCCAGTGTGCTCTGTCTATAATCAAGCCCTAATGATCCCTATGGGAACTTGGACACCCTGAATCATACAACTGAAAGACTTTTGAAAGATCACCTCTCTGTCTCCTTCTCACCTCACACAGGAACCCCTTCTGTAATATCAGGGATACACAGTTTTCCAGATTCTGAGTGAATATTCCCAGGAACAGGGAGTAACAGGGTGTGGAACTCCTGACCTCAGGTGATCCACCTGCCTCGGCCTCTCAAATGCTGGGATTACAGGCATGAGCCACTGCAGTCAGCTGGTCCCCTCATCTTTAAAATGACGAAATCTCACTGGGTTGTCATGAGGATTAAATGAGTCAATTTAGGTAAAGTGTCTGGCTCACAGTATATGCTACATACATGTTAGCTGCTGCTGCTGCTATTACTACTACTACTATTATTCTAGCTTACCCAGCTGTCCGACCTCAGGCAAGTTCACTTCCCTGAGCCTCATTTCAGTTTTCTGGCATGAAAAGTGAAGGACACACCAGCCTTGCAGGAGCTCTGAAGGATGAAGTGAGGTGAAATACTTTGAGCATTCAGCTCACTGCCTGGCACAATGAAGTGCACAGAAATGTTGATTCCCTGTCCCTGTATTCCTCTCCTTATTGAAAATCTCTCTTATTATAGATAGGACTCATTTCTTGTTTTGTTTTTTTTTTTTCTTTTTCTTTTTCTTTTTTTAAAGAATGACTAGGCTGGGTGCGGTGGCTCAAGCCTATAATCCCAGCACTTTGGGAGGCTGAGGCAGATGGATCATCTGAGGTCAGGAGTTCAAGACCAGCTTGGCTAACAAGGTGAAACCCTGTCTCTACTAAAAATACAAAAATTAGCTGGGCGTGGTGGTGGGCACCTGTAGTCCCAGCTGCTCAGTAGGTTGAGAGAGGAGAATTGCTTGAACCCGGGAGGCAGAGGTTCTTCTGAGATCACGCCACTGTACTCCAGCCTGGGCAACAGAGCAAGACTCCACCTCAAAAAAAAAAAAAATATATATATATATGATTAAAACTCAGCAGAATCACTTGGGATTGAAATTGTTCTCAAACATTTATTGAACTTTTATCATGTGGCAGTTTCTTCTCAGGCCTTGGCTTTAAAGTGTTAAGACAGACAGGAAGGGTCTCTATTGTCAGAGAGCTTATGGGCCAGTGAGAATGAATCAGAAGACACTTCCGTTCCTGCTCTGCCTTGGAGCTGAAACTTCCTTCCAAATAATAGCTATCATTTATTGGGATTATCTGAGGTAAGCCTCACAACTCCACCAAGAAGCACTTCTTACTATCCGCATTAATTTACTCTAAGTCATTCACTGGTTAGCAAGTGGCTGAGCTGGGATTTGAGTTGAACCCTATTCTGGAGCCTTTGCTCTTAACCACTGTGCTATACTGCCTTGGGTTCAAGGTCTTGCATCAAAAGAAGGATTGGAAAAAAGGAATGGCAGACGAGAAACCCTGACTCCCTAGAGCACATCTGGTGGTGTCTGGAACAACCATGGCCAGTGTAGTCCATCATGAGGGCTTAATGTTTGTAATGTGAAAAGCAACCCAGCGGATTTAGATGCTATCTTCTTTCAGCACCCCCTTAAGTTACACTAAGGCACTGGGAGGGAGAGGGAATTTATGAGAATGGCAGGACTGAGCCCCTCTGAAAAAAGTCACTGTAACCTGATCAGAATACCAACACTGCCCAGCATCAGAGCCCACTGCTTTATGTTCCATTAGCACCAGGTGGTCACTTCTTAATGGTAGCAGAGAGAAGCCAGGCTTCTCTGGCCAGGGCCCTGCATTTACAATGCCCCTAGGGGTGTTGTAAGCTCCTCGCCAGTATTGACTTATGGCAGTGGGGAGAGGAGAGACCAGGACTTTACATGCCCATTTGACAGAAAGGGAAACTGAAGCACAAAAAAGGTGTGGATTACACAAGAAACATGGATTCTGAAATTAAAGGTTCCTCCTGAGGATATTTTAGCCTGGCAAGCTTACCACCTTTCGGCATCATAATTCTAACTGTTCTGGTGAACACACAAAATAGCAAATTAAGCCTTTTGAGGTGATATGGAGGGGAATGTAGGACCAGTGTAATAACATCTGCTACTAGGAATTCCAGGTGAGCTTCTGGATGGTTTGGAGGTGTCTCCATCTCTGGAGTTTAAAGACCCCTGGTGTTCGGGAACCAATTTTCAGGAGTTCACCAGCAAGTTAAGTGAACGGGCTTACACAGACTGGATGCAATTTTCCTAAGATGTTTTCTTCTCAAATATTCCTGAACTCACATGAGCCTTCCATACTCTCTAGTAGTAACTAGAAATAGGTAGTATTATTAACAGTTTGACAAAACCAGAAGCTAGAACATCCAAATCCAGTGAACAGAATGGCTGTTTTTCTTACTGAAGAATAAGAGCAGCAGACCCTAATAATTCAGGCTAGCAATAAGGAAGGGCTTTGTTCTCATCCCCAGCTCTTAGAGGCTGGTGAGGGTCTGCTTCATGCCCACAGCCCTGGTCTGGCCTGTCCAGTGGGAGGTGTGCAGGTAGGTGGATGTGAATCTCTCACCTTTCCCACCAATAGGGTCCAGTTGCTTCCTTCCTGGAGAGGCAACAAACCAGAGCAGGGGTGATTCTTTTACCTGCTGAACTCAAGTAGAACTAACTTAGAGATGGAGGGAAGTGGGTGTGGGTAGAAAAAGAGAGGCAGTGTCCCACGCCTGGCACGCTGAGTCATTTACCCCTGGGAGTCGCTCAGTATAATCATTTCAGATAATGGAGAAGGCTTGTATTGCAGGGTCAGAGGACCTGGATTCTGGTCCTGTTTCTAGTCACTTGCTTGCTGTGTGATTCCAGACAAAAGACCTAGTCTCTCTGTATCAGCTATATCAACTAACTTAAGGGTAGTGGCAATAGTTTTCCCCTCATAAATGGATATGCAGATAAAATAGACCCTCAATACAGATGTCATCTGAATCCATCCTGATCAATTGCCAGCTCTCACCAGGTTATGATATAAGTTAATGTGCAGCATGTTTAGAGCACCTAGCACAGGGGAGGGGAGGGAGGTACTTGTCATTTTTCCACTCTCAGTGACCTGAGAGTCCCACCTTTCCCCTCTCCGACTTCCCTCCCAGGGTGCAGGAAAGGTCTGCGTTTGTTTTCTGGGCTCTGCCTCGAGGGCTAGTTGCTTAGGACAGAAAGCATTTCTGTAGCCTCGCTTCCTCCCAGTTGGTGGAACAGCCACTGCCCACTCTGGTTTACAGCCCATTTATGGTGGGGTACTCTGGTCACTGGGTGTTTGTGTAGTGTTTAATCATTAGGAGGTGGCCAGTTCTAATACTGTGAGCCCCAGGGCATCTATGAATAAGTCAGCTATTTGCCTCAGCCTATCAGAGTCTGTTTTTCGAAGGCTTCTCTCCAAGAACACAAGGCCGACCCCTGACACAGACAGTTCCAGGGGCGCTGGGGTAGGTTACTTCTGAAGGGCACAGTGGGACACAGCTACCGGAGGTGGCTATTACAGTGGCTTTGAGTATCAGAGGAGAGCACCTACTGGCCTGGAAACAAGTGGTTGGCCTTCAATGATACGATTTCCCAGAGAACAAAACTCCCCAGGCTCAGTCTCTTTTCTCCATCCCTCCCACACATTCTGTCTTCCTTTCCACCAAACCTGGACTGCTGTTTCTCTTCCTCACCACCTATAACTCCCACCTGTTTTCCAAGGTCCAGCTAAAAGCCTACCACCTCCAGGAAGCCTTCCTTCTGACCTGTGCTACAGTGCTCTTGTTCTGCCCTCTGAATCTGAACGCACTGACGTCTCCCTGACTGCGCTGTCTCTTCCTTTAGTCGCTCATGACCTGATCTCTGAGACACAGAGAGGGCTTTGGAATCTTTGAAAAAGGCTCCACTCCAGGCCTCTGTGTCCCCAAACACCTCTTACACAAGGAGTTCCCAGCAAGTACTATGCCTGATGAGAGGTGTTAGGGACTGAATTCCCCTTCCCATGCCCCAAATTCACATTGAAATCTAACCCTCAATGCGATAGTGTTTAGAGGTGGAGTCTTTGGGAGGTGATTAGTCATGAAGACAGAGCCCTTGTGAGTGAGGTTAGTGCCTAATAAAAAGGATCCCAGAGAGCTAGCTTGCCCTCTTTCTGCCATGTGAACGTACAAGTAGAAGTCAGAATTTCTGCAGCCCAGAAGGGGGCCTTCATCAGAACTCGACCATGCCGGCATCCTGACCTTGGACTTCCAGCTTCCAGAAATGTGAGAAAGAAGTGCCTGTTGCTTATAGCCACACAATGTATGCTACTTTGTTACAGCAGCCTGAATGGATTAAAACAGGTGGGACAGCTGCAACCCCACGTCATCTCAGGGAGGCTTGCCCTGATGGGTTTTTTTTTTTATACTTTAAATTCTAGGGTACATGTGCACAATGTGCAGGTTTGTTATATATGTATACATGTGCCATGTTGGTGTGCTGCACCCATTAACTCGACATTTACATTAGGTGTATCTCCTAATGCTTTCCATCCCCCCTCCCCCCACCCCACAACAGGCCCCTGTATGTGATGTTCCCCTTCCTGTGTCCAAGTGTTCTCATTGTTCAATTCCCACCTATGAGTAAGAACATGCGATGGCTTGCCCTGATGTTTATTGAAGACCTACTCTGTGTCACCCACTGTGCTAAGGGCTGAGACAGTCCTAAGAGTGAGAAAAACAACAGTGTTCATAGTGAAAAAGCCAAGGTCTCTGGATGGAGAGAGATAACTCATCCATCTAAAACTGGAGTTCATTTCAGTAAGTGCTGAATGAGCACCTACTATGTGGCAGACACCATATTTTTGGGTCGTGGAAACCCAGTGATAAATAAGATAATCCCTGTCTTCAAGCCAAGCAACAGGGAAAATAGGAAAAAAAGGTCAAGATTTGGTTAGACTTAAAATAAAGGATTGCACGGGGTCCTTTGGGAGCCCCGAGGAAGGGACTTACTAAGCCTGAGATGCCTAGAAGTGGGCATTGGAGCTGAATGCAGGAAGAGGATGTGTTAGCCTGGCAAAGAAGGGTCAGGAGAGGGCATTCCAGGGGGCAAAAGCATGGAGGTTTACAACACCCCGGAGCGTGCTAGAGACTGCCAAGTATTTGCTGCAGCCGGCTTAGATGTTGGGGATGAGGCGGGTGTGATAGCAGGGACCAAGGCTGGAGGGTCATCTCTGAGGCTTGCACTTTATCCTGTAAGTGACACAGAGCCACAAAGGGTTTTCAGCAGGCAGGTGGCACACAGGGTCAGATCTGCATTTCAGGAGGATCACTGTGGCTATGCTGGGGATGATGTGCTGGGTAACAGGACGGGCACAGCAGGACAGTGGCAGTGAGGGCAGAGAGACAGTGCCAGGAACCGCAGCACACCAGGACGTGCTACAGAGCAGTGGATGAGGGAGGGAGAGGAAGCGTTCGTCCCAGCTCTCCAGTGGAGCTCAAACCTGAAGTCTCAGAAATGACCTCTGTGGCACCAGAGAGGCTGGGTCATTAGCATGACAAGTGCTGCTTGTGTACAGAGGCCTCTCTAGCTGACTTCCTGCAGGGACATTCAAGGCCAGGGCTCCCATTAGCTCCCCCAGCTTGCTGGCTTTGCTCACTACCCCTTTATTCCAGATCATTAAGAACGCAGCCCTCTGGGAGGTTTCCTTGCGGCCTTTGTATAAACTGAGAAGCAAGTACATTTAATTGCCTCAGCTAGACACCCTGCTTTACTCTCCTCACACCACCCTCCACACCCCTTCCTGGTCGGTACCCCAGGCCCTCCCCCAGGCAGCTTCATCCCACAGCTTGTGTCCTGAAACATAATAAGTGCATGCTCTGAGGCCCTCCTCAAATTATGGTTCTGATCTTTACTTCCAAAAACAGATCTGGAATTATAGCTTGGCTCCATGAGAAGTTCAAATCCACAGGGTCATAAACCCTTTCATGTTCTGTTTCAAGACCTTTGCTAGGGATTTTAACAGGTTTGCACCTCTGATGTTATTACATGGTGGTTAGTCTGCCAGTTCCAAAGATTTGAGACCTCCTGCCAGGATGTGGAGCGTGTTAACTACTTCAGGTTTTGCCAGTTATCCATCGGGGTCTCAGGCCTTAAATATCTTCTGCCCTTTTTTCATTGCCAGAGTTCCCCAAGGACAGAAGAAGTCAGGGAATAAGAGCTGAGTGAGACCTCCCAAAGCAGATCACAAAGAGAAGGGGACACTGCATCATGGAGGTGACACAGGCCAGTGGCCACAGTGCTGGACCTGGGGCTGAGAGGACCCACATGTATATCCTGGCAGATTTAGGCATCTTAGCCTTTTTGTGCCTCACTTTCCTTATCTGTGAAATCAGCATTCTGATCATGACTAAATAAAAATTGCTGCCATTGATCAAGGGCACTGACTGGGCCAGGCACTGTGCTAACCTCGTGCCTGGCACTGTCTCATTTAATCTTCACAGCAGCCTGATGAAGACATGGGGGCTCAGGATGGTTAACTGACCTCTACGTAGCAGCAAAGTTGGCGTCTGAACTTGTAAGAGTGTCACATAGGTTAAAATCGTTTTTCCTGGCCCCATGCAGTGACTCATGCCTATAATCCCAGCACTTTGGGAGGCCTAGACAGGCTGATCACCTGAGGTCAGGAATTTGAGACCAGCCTGGCCATCATGGTGAAACCCCGTCTCTACTAAAAATACAAAAAAATTAGCCAGGCATGGTGGCGGGTGCCTGTAATCCCAGCTATTGGGGAGGCTGAGGCAGGAGAATTGCTTGAATCTGGGAGGCTGAGGTTGCAGTAATCCGAGATTGCGCCATTGTGCTCCAGCCTGGGTGACAAGAGCAAAACTCCATCCAAAAAAAGCCCACATTTTCCCAAAGCAATAGTAGGCTGGGTTAAACCATTCAGTCTCCCACAAGAGAAGTTCCTGAACATGAATAACCCCATTTTTTTGAAGGCAGGTTGGGCCATGGTTATCTCTCTTTGAGGACTGGCTGAGGACTGAGTGGGAGGGTTAACTGCATGCCACAACAGCAGGGTTGATTTATGCCAGGCATGAGTGGCTTACAGCCAGCCGACTGATGCCCCTTTCTAATGGGTCACAGCCCTGTTCTGGTTATTGGCTAGTGCCCTGTTCTGGTTGGTTGGCACAAGAAGCACATTGGTTTTAAACATTTTGCACATCAGCCCTGCATCACAGTGCCTGGCAGTCATTTATTCCTTCATGGTATATGTAATAAGCACCCTCTCTGGACTGGCCCTGTGCTGGGAGAGGGGATTCACCTGCAAACGGAGCTGACATGGTTTCTGTCTTATTGATACTGATAGTCTAGTGGGAAAGACATAACAGGCAAATAAGTAAAAATTAACACAAATGAAAGTAAGAGATGTCAAATAAACAGTTTCCAAAAAGAAACTAACAGCTGCAACTTTCTTTAGATTAAGTGGTTGGTAGCAACCTCTCTAAGTGGTGAAGTTTGAGTTGAGACCTGAAGGAAGAGAATGAGCCAGGCTTATAAGGAGAAAAGGAGAGGGGTGGGAAGCACAGTCTATGCAGAGGGGACAGCATGTGCAAAGCTTCTGACGAAAGAGAAGATCCGGCACATCCAGGGGAATGGATGAAGGCAGGAGTCGGGGAGGAAAAGCGTGATGAGGTGAGGCTGGAGAGGTGCGCAGGGGCCGGAACACACACCACCTTGGAGGCCATGGCAAGGAGTCTGACCTTTATTCTAGGTGCAATGGAAAGGCACTAAGGGAGGGTTTCAGGCAGGGGCAGAGGGGATCTGATGTATATGTTAAGATTACAATAGCTGCTGGGTGGAGAACGTACCGCATGAAGGCCCTGGTGGGTACAGTGGGCCTGGAAGGCTGCAGTGGGAGAGCTCAGATGAGAGAGGATAGCAGCCTAGACCCCTGGACCATAGTAAATGAGAGAGAAGGAGAGGGAGGTGGGCGGAGAGAGGGAGAGAGAGAAGCAGAGAGACAGGGAGAAACAGAGAGAGAAGAGAAGCTGAAAGATTTGAAACTGTTTGGGGGGAGTTTGACGACTGGAAGGAAAAGGGGGAGGAAAACTATTCAGTCAATCTTATTAATTATCTTAGGATAATATTAATTACCTAAAATATAGCAAACATCTCCTACTGCATATGCCCAGCTCTGTGCAAAGCCTGGGAATGCTGAGAAAAACACACTTTTGTTCTGCTTCCTTCCTCTCAGTCTTAGGGGAGACCATACCTAGGAGCCTATTGTTCCAAAGGCATGTTAAGGGCGACCAGAGAACAAAACATGGTTATGGAGAGACCCTGGACAGATGAGAGCCCCCAGAGGATCCTACCTGGGGTGGAGGGAGGAGTGTGGAAGGCAGGGCTATAGCCAGCCACGGACCATGAGTCAGGATTCCCTGGATAACGTAAGGGATGCCAGGAAGCTATTCCTGATTATTCTTGGTGCTGGATCTATGGACTAGTCAACAGCGGCCTGCCCTCCCCTTTTAGAGATGGGGCAGCCTGGTGTCTCTGATACAACACTGGCTTTAGAGCCAGACAGCCCTAAGTTAGAATTCAAGCTCTGCCACTCTCTGCCTATGTGACCCTGAGCAAGTCACATAAGCTCACTGAGCCAGGATTCCTTATTTGTGAAATGTGGATAATTCCTGATGTGGTAAGTCCTCTGGGAGGTTAAAGCTAATATGTAGAGTACCTAGGAGAATACCTAGAACATAGCAGGTGCTCAGTGAATGAAAATTGTTGTTTTTGATGATGAAATTCAGACTAGAACCACAGATTCCAAACTGTCAAGAGTCCTATGGTGGAGTTTAAGCAGCCTCCCAAGGAACCTCTGTTTCTGGTGTACCCAGAGCTCTCATGAGTTCCTACCACACTGACAATGGAAAAATGAACCTATTCTCTCCACAAGACTTTTCCACAAGTTGGAGGGGCCCTGGAGGCCCACCAACATCTCTCCACATAGTGCTCCACCAGCTTCTGGTTAGTTGTAGGGCACCCAAGGTCATCCCTGCACTCACCTTCTAGTGTCAACCTTTGCACCCTATAGGAGGTGACATGATAGACTCCTACCCAGACTACAATGGCCTGTGGTTCTGTTCACATCTTCTCTAGGACTTCAACCACTGCATACTCATAGGTTGCCCACAAGCAATGTCCAGGCAACTCAAATAAGCGGCCAGGGAGAAATTTTTTCAAGCCTTATTTTGCCAGAACAGAAACCGTAGGCTTGTGAGTCTCTCTCTCCAAACCTCAGGGTCAGCTGAAGGAAGAGGTACCAATAGAAATCCTCAAGTTGGAGGTTTGAGCCCACTGAGCCATGCAGCCACCTCATTTCCTCTGTCCCCATTTAATCTCCTCCACACAATCCTGCAACATCCCTCAAAATGTCAGGGTCTCTCTTCAGATCTCGTTTCAGGCAATTTTACAGTACTGAGCACCACAGATTAATGAGGGAGATAAATCAAAGAGCACAGTGGACGAGCGAAAATAACAGGACTGCAGCTGAAACACACAAGGCTAGCCTCTTCTTCCTGCATTACTGAGACGCAAAACAGCCACAGGGGTCTACAGCGGAGGCTGCTTCTAGAGGAGGCAATGGAAGACAGACCTGAAGGTCAACTGGTGTGATCAACACGACAGGGGCAACTCTGAAGCCTCGGCTGGGGGTTCTGGCAATAAAACAGTTAATGTCCTTAAGAGAAAAATATTATACTCACAGCTTCAAGCATCCCTAAGATCTTCTTAAGTAAAGGATAGAATTCCCTCAGCAATAGCAGAGCTTGGCCTGAGCCTCAGCCACACTCTTGGGCTTTCTTTTTGCTGAGCCTCCCAGATGGGGAAATTGATACCTGGAAGGGGGACTGGCTTAAAGGTCAGAAATCCAGATGCAGTGGCTTTGCAAGCACCTCAGTTGGTGCTAGGCCCTAGGGGATGCTCACTTATTACTCACGTAGGTCTAAACAAGGTTCGCTTTTTGGAAGGATAACAACTGACTCTTTAAACAGAGGGAGGCAAGCACAATGATTAAAAGCAAAAGTTTTGTGGCCAGAGAGACCTTAATTCAAATCCTAACTTTGCCCCTTATAGCACTGTGGCTTTGGGGAAGAAATGTCACCTTTCTGAGCCTCATTTTCCTTATTTGTAAGCCTATCCTTCCCTTGTGTAACTTACAACTCATTCCAAGTGCTGTTTTGTCCTCTGGCACTCTGGAGTACCATGCAAAGCCTGTCAATTGCATGAAAAATCACAACATAGGGAAGTCCCTCCAAATGACCCGACATTGCCCATTCTCCAGGCTGACCACTGCCCTGCTCAGGACAGGCAGCACCCACTATTAGTGCTGATTTAGGGAACAACATACATCCAAGTCTGATTAAATCCTGAGTCAAAGCATCCAAAAAAATAAATACAATTCAGTTACTTGGAATTTTGTTATCTCAATGAAAACAAGACTACAATTTCATGAGTGTCATCTCTGAATATAATTTTGGTGAAGCTCCAATTAGAACAAAATCCATTGCAATGTATAACAGCAGATTTTCTCCAAAGCATCAGAAAAGTCCAAGGCCCCACCACTCTCCACTGCAGCTGTCCTCTTTGCACTTCTCCTTGGGAAGATTTCATTCTGGTTCTTCAGGCCCAGACATTCTTCTCTACCTGCCATCAGCAACAACAGCTATCCACCTCTCTCAAACACCTCGAAGTGCATCACAGCTTACCCTAGGCTTAGCTTTGAAGCACAGCGAGGATGGACACCTTAAGGCCTTCTCCTCTGCTGCCTGCACAAGAGGGGGCCCCTCGGCATGCCAGCTACAAGAAGCCACTCAGCCTGCTGGAATTGTACACCTGAAGGGCCTTGGGCAAGAACCTCACTCCTAACTGAAATACCATCAAATGAGACACATGTCATCATCACCATCAGAGACAAACAGTTCACAGAGTCCCTGCCCTGCATGGATGAGCTATACCCATGAGTCATTCTGTTAACTCTGCCCTTCAAGTAATAAACAAGAACAGTGACTCACAGGAGCTCGAGGACCTTAAAGATCAGCCGGGCTGACCACACAAATGAACAAATGGAGGTGCAGACAGGGGAAGCATCTTGCCCAAGGTAATTCACTAGTGGCAGAGCCAGGTATAGGACAAGGTCTTTTGGTTCCTACTGCACTCCTTTCCCTATTGCCTGGATTGCATTCATAATCATCACCAAATAAATAATGTGTGCCTTCATCAGAGTTACTTAGAGTTCATGCTTTCCAAACCCAAGAGATGACTTTACTCCCAAAGGCTAGAGGACAGAGAATAGTCACTAGGCTACTAACAATCTCAATTTCCTCATTGGCAAAACGACAGGGCTACAGTTGATGATTCTGAACAAACCCAACCTTGACATTGAAAGCTTCTATTTGGTGTGAACTGGCTGAGGAGAGACAGCCTTGGGAAAATACACTTATATTCAAAGTAACCTTGGATACAAACATTAGTTTACTACAAACTCTGGGTGTCACAGCTGTCCAGCATGACAAATGCAAAGGTTATAGTGAAACCAGGGACCCTTTTCCATAGGCCACTGTAAGTGCCTTATATTCTAGGCTTATTTCAATCAGATCTTACGTTTCAGCAACAGAAATCATGGCTAGGCTGACCTTTCTTTTTTTTTCTTTTTCTTTTCTTTTTTTTTTTTTGAGACAGAGTTTTTTGCTCTTGTCGCCCAGGCTGGAGGGCAATGGCGTGATCTGGGCTCACTGCAACCTCCACCTCCCGGTTCAAGCAATTCTCCTGTCTCAGCCTACTGCATATCTGGGATTACAGGTGCCTGCCACCACGCCCAGCTAATTTTTGTATTTTTAGTAGAGATGGGGTTTTGCCATGTCGGCCAGGCTAGCCTCGAACTCCTGACCTTAGGTGATCCGTCCATCTCGGCCTCCCAAAGTGCTGGGATTACAGGCATGAGCCACCATGCCTGGTCCTAGGCTGACCTTTCAGTGTGACAAAAGATACTTAGGGAAACAAAACGAAAATCCCAAATGGTTGATGAGATAAGCAGGACTACTGGACACTTGGGTAATGTTTCTAAAGGATCTTTCACATAAAAGGAAATTTCCTGCATTTTATTAGGATAACAGCAAGTTCCCAGTATAGGACAATATGTAGTCCCCAGAGATGCTTCTGGTCCTCTCTGCACCCAAGGCACATGGTTGAAGTCTCTATAGCACTTGGCACATCACTTTACAATGGCTTATTTAGGTCTTTCTCTACTTGATTGTAAGCTTCTTGAGTACAAAGACTACATCTCACTCATCTTTGGATCCCAACAGCCTGGTGCATAGTAGGTGCTCAGTAAATTCTAAACAGTCACCAGCATTTTCTATGAGCCATTACATATGAAAACATGGTCCAAATACTTTGTTGAAATACAACTGACTCACAGCATTGAATAAAATTCCTTAACCAACTCAACTATTATGTTCCTTCATCTACCAAGAAGACAATTACACCTGCTCACTCTTCCCCACCAAGAGGAGCTACCAGAGGCCATGTGATCAGACTGGGTGGCATAATGCCTGGCATCTGATAGGCAGGCAGTAAATACGTGATGAACTGCATGATATGGCATTGGTTAAATAACGGGCGGAGAGGGGAAACATCAAGCACAGGCACTCACTTGCACATGATAAAAGCATGATAGTCATTAGTGCAGTTCAGTACATATTTTCTGTTCTCCTTGCAGGCACATGGTATAACCATACTTCCCTTCACCTTTGAATTTAAGTGTAGCCATGTGACTTCCTTTGGCCAATAATAAGGAAAAGTTACGTGGGTCATTTCCAGACAGAAGCTTTAAGAAACTGTGTGTGGTTCACCATGCTCTCTTTCTCCTGGCAATGAAGACTGTCAATGCTCTAAATGGTAGTTCCTCTGATACTCTGGATCCCAGAGTGAGAATGATGTACAACATAGCCTTCCACTGACCTGTTATGGCCAAATAGAGTTTTTTGAGAATTGTTTGTTATGCAGCATAACCTATGCTATCCTGACTCATACAAAAACATTCACAGATACCCAGATTAAAACACATGAAGTTATTTTCTGTTGCAGGGCACAGATATAGTCAGATTCTGACTTGGGGTTGGGGCCTATGCTTTGGGTGACCAGGGGAGTTGGCATAGAGAAAGGTGACCCATCTTGGCCTTTCTCTTTGGCCTCTCATTCTTGCTTTCATATTGCTAGACATCTTTTCCTCCACACTTTGAACAATGATTAAGTTTAAACAATCACCTTTAAACAACTGTTGAACAGTTACCATTTATAGAAAATGTACTTCAGGCCGGGCGTGGTGGCTCATGTCTGTAATCTCAGCACTTTGGGAGGTCGAGTAGGTAGATCACCTGAGATCAGGAGTTTGAGACTAGCCTGGTCAACATGGCGAAACCCTGTCTCTACTAAAAAAACTAAAAACAAAAATTAGCTGGGCATGGTGGTGTGTACCTGTAATCCCAGCTACTCAGGAGGCTGAGGCAGAAGAATTGCTTGAACCTGGGAGGCAGAGGTTACAGTGAGCCAAGATCGTGTCACTGCACTCCAGCCTGGGCAACAGAGAGAGACTCCATCTCAAAAAAAAA
Source organism: Nomascus leucogenys (assembly GCF_006542625.1). NCBI lineage: Eukaryota > Metazoa > Chordata > Mammalia > Primates > Hylobatidae > Nomascus > Nomascus leucogenys. The sequence goes on along the minus strand of NC_044395.1, from coordinate 80,826,713 downwards.
AAAAAAAAAAAAAGAAAAAAGTACTTCAGGGGCATGCTTATACTCTCTCTGACCCTCAGGTGTGCTTTTACTATAGTGTAAAAAAGTTATGGAACAAAGTTATGAAGTTGGGCAACATTAGGGAATGGGAGATTCTCATGAGGCCACCATACGGCTCTTTTCTTTTAAAAGTGTAAACACTGCGTGCACAAGAATGATACTCTGCAGACTATTCCTTCTCCTCTCTTTACAAACCCCTGGTAGAGTTCCTTTGTGGTTTAAGGTACAGATGGTTTACTTCCTGTCAGCACCATCCCTTGTTCAGCACTTGTGGCTCTAGCCACTGATCCCGCAGGCAGTGGCACTAGCAGAAAAGAGCCTCCTGGAAAGGGCCAATGTAGTTGTTATTACCCTGCTACTGAGGAAATAGGCATTTGCCTCTAAGGCTCCTTTTATGAGCTTTAAAATGAAAATGACTTTCACTGTCCCTTACTTTGTTTCTAGTTGTTATACACAACTAGGAGAAGAGGAAAGAGGATGGAAAGAAACCAGTGAAGATCATTAATGCTGGCCACTGTGCAAGAAGCATCTTCTTGTCCCAAGACAATGGGTAAAACTCTGGAACGCAGGACTGAAAAATGCTCAGGGGCACTAATGGTATAACAGAAAGTTATAAGGCAGACAAAAGGAGAAGGCAAGGAAAATGAAAGAGGAAGAGAGGGGAAGGGCTGGGAATGAGAGGTAAAGAATGACAGGGAGAGAGTCAGAGAGAGGGTCAACAACTGATTGACCCTAGCAAGAAAAGATGAAGACAAAATAATACGAGAGAAGTAATGAAGGAAGGAGAGAAAAGCAAGGACAAGTTCATTCTCACTTGGGCCAGTAGGAAGCTCAATGCTGAATTACTAAAAAATGCAACCATGTGGGACCTTATGTTTCATCAATCCGTGTTCTCTGTTTTTACCTTTTTTGCACATCATATTCAAACTTACATTTCCCCACAGTCCTAATGCTATACTCATTTATTTTATAATTGTTCTTTTATTAAATGCAGTTATTATAAGCTGTTATAGAAATAAAAGGGGTTAATTATGAGCTAATTAATTAAATATAAAGAAAAGTGAGTTGCAACGAGGTAGAGTCTAGATTGTCCTAAGTAGCTTGCAGGACCTAAGAATTAGAGTATTTATCTTGGAGGCTTGGCACAGTGGCTCGCACCTGTAATATCAGCACTTTGGGAGGCTGAGGCAGGCAGATCACTTGAGCTCAGGAGTTTGAGACCAGCCTGGGCAACATGGTGAAACCCTGTCTCTACAAAAATGCAAAAATTAGCCAGGTGCAGTGGCATGCACCTGTAATCCCAGCTACTTGGGAGGCTGAGACAGGAAAATCACTTGAGCTGGGGTGGAGGTTGCAGTCAGCCAAGATCATGTTATTGCACTCCAGCCTGGGTGATGGGAGTGAAACACTGTCTCAAAAAATAAAATAAAAATAAAATATTTGTCTAAGGTGCTTCACAAAAACACTTTCACCACCCTCATTCACCTCATTTGATCCTCACAATAGTCCTGTGAGACAGGTATGAATACCGCCCTCATTTCAGAGACAAAAACCTAAACTCATGGGAGTTAAGTGACACGGAGAGTGAGGACTAGAATTAGGGCATGTTTACAACAAAACTCACATCTTTTCTTTATAGCTGCCTTGGCAATATAACTCTGATGGTTTGTATTAGTGCTGTCCAGAAGAGTTTTCTATAGTGTGGGAAATGTTCTGTGTCTAGGAGAGCACTGGCCACATGGGACTTTTGAGTACTGGAAATGAGGCTAGTGTGATTAACAAACCAAACTTTTAGTTAATTTTCATTAATTTTAAATAGTGGTGGCCATTATAGCAGGCAGCACAGATCTAGATTCTCTCACCTCTACCACATGTATGTAGGGGAGATAAGGCTCAAATACTGGCAGCTAGAGATTGTATGAAGTGGGATTAGTGGTCAAAGAGGAGAGATCACCTTTGCTTTACTTGATGATGGGAAGATTAGGAACTGACCGTACATAACAAGTAGAGAGGGGAGGTAATGGGGGGAGGGGGAAGGTATTTTAGGGTGCCCTTCTTAAACCACGGTCCCAGCCTCTGGAGGCCCTACAGATCCCCAAGCTCTGGGTAGAGAACCTCCAGCAATTGCTTAAGCGTCCATGTAGTGGTTAGCCAAGACCAGGAGAGAAAAGTTTTTGAATGACTGCAGAATCTCTGCAGATCTGGTGGCCTTGGAATTCCTAGCTCACTAAAGGGAAGCATCACCCCTGACCTGCGATCTTGACATTGTAGGCTCCTCCCTCAACTAACAACACAAAAATTGCAATAAGTCAGAATTCACAAATGGGCATCCCTCTTCTAAACTTGCAAGAAGGCCAAGGAGGCAACTGGCCCAGCTCTGTGTAAGAAAGGACCTTTTCCTTGAAGTCTGAGAACAGTGATAAGAAAAGGGGTGAGGGCAGGCCCACTCGCACGGTCCATGTGCAGCAGGTCTGGGACGGAGACAAGTCAAGAAATATTCCCTTTTTCCTCTTAATGTGAATCATTTTGCATTGTCTCTGAAGGACAGAGTTCACTTTTCCAGCTGTTTGGGCATTGCTTGTATTTTCAGTGGCTAAGGGCTCATTTAAAGAGACGATACCATGGTAAGGACTCAAAATTAGGGAATCTCTACAAGGAGAGCTCCCTAAAAGAAGCAGTATGTTAGGTGATTGGAGGATTTGGGGGGTGATCAGACAGGCCTGGGTTTGAATCCCAGCTTGGACACTCATTAGGTGTGTAACCCTGGGCAAGTTTACTCACCCTCTCTGAGCACCACTGCTTCAAATCTATGAAACCGGAATAATATCTCCTCTCAAAGGGTCAGGTGTAAATGAGATAATATTTTTAAGGTGCTTGACACAGTTCCTGGCATAGAGCAACCCATCAGGAAATGGCAACTATTACTGGTTTTATTACCTTCTGATATAAGTTTATATTAGTTTTCTATTGCTGACATAAGTTTGTCAGTTTTCTATTGCTATAACAAGTTAATATAAACTTAGTAGCTAAAAACAAAAAAAATTGATTAGCTCACAGTTCTGTGAGTCAGAAGCTGACATGGGTCTCGTGGGCTAAAATCATGGGTATGTGCAGGGCTACATTCATTTCTGGAGGCTGTAGGAGCATCTGTTCCTATGGCTTTTCCCCTACATAGAGGCCGCCTACATTCTTGGGCTGTAGCCTTCTTCCTCCATCTTCAAAGCTGGCAATGGCAGGACGAGTCCTTCTCACATCACATCATTCTGACTTCTTCCTCTTGGCCTCCCTCTTTCACTTTTGAGGACCTTGTGATTATGTTAGACCCAAGTGAATAAGCCAGAGTAATCTCCCTAACTGTCAGCTGATTGGCAACCTTAATTTCCCTCACCATGAAACTTAACATATACACAGGTTCTGGAGGTTAGAATGTGGCCATCTTTGGGGATGATTATTACACCTACCACAGGCTTAGAATGAAGCGTGAGGGGAGCAGTCTCTTCCCGTTTTTGCTGCTTCTCTTATGTGGCTCTCAGTAGGGACTATGCCTCAGAAATAACTGGCTTGTTTGGGACCTACCACCTGGTAAGGGCGCCAATTGCATCTGCTGGCTGGGGACCTCTGGCCTGGATTAAACTCTTTCCTCCAGATCAGACCTAATCCATGAATGCACTGCTTGGTGCCAGGAGGCCTGCTTTGTTCCATATGAATCACAAAGCCAAGCAGTGTCCTGGGCTCTTGGAGTTCTTGTGACACTCCCAGCAAGGAAGGAGGGCTCAGCTTGGCAGGCTGCTCAAATACCAGGTTGCATAGTTACATTCTCACACCATGAGACTCTCCTTGAGAGAGGCCTCCCAATTCAAGATGAAACTGGGACGCCTCTGAGTGCCAAGGCCCTGGATGCAGCCTGAAAAGTCTGTACAGTGACTCTGAATCTTTCACTGAAACAGCAATCTCAGTACTTAAAACATTCAGAATTTGAAGGGTAATGAAAAACTTATAACAAGAAGAAAAAAAAGTCTCTCCTTTCTGCTTTGTTTTCTGGCACAAAGGTGCAGGGCGATTTTCATTTTGTTCAAGTTTCAGGCTAACTCTACCACACAGCATTTGTTTTTTTTTGTCTTTAGAAGGTTTGAAGTAATATGGCCTTATTGCCTAAATTAATAAAAAGCACTGAAGTTCAATAAGTGTTCTAATGGCTTAGAAGAAAGTTACGAAGTAGTTCCAAAGTCCTCCTCCTGATCTAATGTCACACCAAGCCTGATTTCTGTTCTCCTTGTGTTCTCAATGGCATTTATGTGATTTTGGGATGACATTCAAGAGGAGCATCTAACTGGCTCAGCCTTTTGTGTGCTAAAACACAGGTGGGTAAAGAAAAGGATGAGGAGGACGGTGTGGCTTTGCAGTCACCAAGAAAGGGACTTAGAAGTGGAAACTTTCCCGGAGCTGATCTTTATGCTTTTAAAGCTCTCAACTTGCTGGAGTTCGGGAACTTTTGATGGGTTCTGAGAGGACAGCAGCGCATGTAGGAACTGGCAGGAGTTCAATGAGCCATTTGACTGTCTGTTAGCCTAGTCTTGGCCCTCCTTGCCATATTTCTTCTTATTCCCAGTCTGCCAGTTTGGAGACCTCCATGCCAAAGCTCCTTTTATCTGTCTGTTATCTGGAGCCTATGATGTGTAATAAGCCACTCCATTTGTCCCTTTTGATCCTCTCTTCTCGGACACCTGGCTCTAGTCTGCTGGAAGTAGACACTGATCACTATCAGGAAAAACTTGGAGCCCAGGGGTGGCAACCCTAGAGAGTGACAAGAGATCAAGGGCACACTTTACTATCTTCATTTATTATTTCTTAGAAGCTGGCTGGTAACATACCAGACTCACCAACTGACACGGTCTCTATCTCCCAGCCTCTGAAGGCATCCATTCCTATCAGTTACTTTTAATAACCCTGAAGATACCCCAGCCACATTCTGCTGCAAACAGGCAAGGTCTGCCTGGTAGGCCAGCATCCCTTAAGGTCTTTCCGTGGAAGAGCTGTTCCCCCCAGCTGCTTGGCTGTGATTACTAATTTTCTTATTCACACAGTGATCTGCTTTTCTTTCGTTTGCTGAGGTCTAATCAGGTCTAATCACGCAGTACTTTTCCTCTTTCCTTTGTAGAACTCATGTGGTCTATTGCTTATGTGTGAATCGAAAAATGACCGGGCTATCTTTTTATACAGAACTTCCTGGAAAAACCTTAGCTCTGGGACCTTTGATTTTCAGGTTTAAAGGAAAGAATTTGGGTCAATTATCTAATTTAAGTTGTTTAAAGAACATATTTCTAATTACAGGGATAAGAACAGTATTGCCCAAATTGCAGCCACTTGCATACTACCTTTGTTTTCTGATATAACTACGTACCATCTGTGATATTCTTCCTTGATATTTCACGTTAAATTGTCTCAAGTCTACATTATCCTTACCTTAAGTAGCATTTGTAAAATCACAGGTTTGATGTGCTAGTTGTAAGTTTTTTAAAAATATTAAAATTAAAATGTAATTGTTAAAAAGGAGTATTTTCCTATCTGCCATCTAAAATTATCTCCTATACCACCATGATAGCCTCCTACTTTGGGAAACATTCATTTAGAATATAGATTTTGTAACTACATGAGACTAAATTTGCGATTTGCATGAAGAATTTTACAGAAACAAATGTACTATTTCAACTTAGCCAAAGATGAAGTATTACTATGGTTAGCTCATAATAACTTTGGAAATTATAAAAATTTAGCATATTCTAGAATAATGGAAAATAGCTCCTTGCCTATAGGCCAGAACTTATGTAAAACAAGGATAAATTTGTAGTCTTTTACAAATCCTATGTCTTTAAAAAGCCATGTGAGTTCTTTCTTCAAAACTTTGTCAGTTATCCACTCAGTTTGTTTTTTGTTTTGAGACGGAGTCTTGCTCTGTTGCCCAGGCTGGAATGCAACGGCTGCAATGGCACAATCTCAGCTCATTGCAACCTCTGCCTCCCGGGTTCAAGCAGTTCTCATGCCTCCACCTCCCAAGTAGCTGAGATTACAGGTGTGCATCACCACAAACAGCTAATTTTTGCATTCTCAGTAGAGACAGGGTTTCATCATGTGTGCCAGGCTGGTCTCAAACTCCTGACCTCAGGTGATCTGCCCGCCTTGGCCTCCCAAAGTGCTGAGATTACAGGTGTGAGCCACCATGCTCGGCCTCATTCAGTTTTAAATAAATGATCATATCGGAGCATTCCAGTCTGGAGAGAACCAAAGGATATTGTTGTCCATTTGGTTTAACCATACAGGCTGAACTAAAACAACCTAACAAGTGCTACCTATCTTTTCAACCCCACCCTCATCCTCCATCTCCAGAAGCAGAAACAAGCTCAACCATGATCTATAGTAATCCCATTAATCCTATAATGAAGCATTAAATTAAACTGCCTAGCATAGATTCTTCTGCTACAAGGAAAACTGTACCTTGTAAGGCCTGTATTTTATGTGGGTAGATTTACTAAACAACGGATAGAAGAATACAAATAAGCAAAATAATTTGGCAAACTGTGAAATCTCCAGTGGGGGTGTTGTAGCAACTGATTTTTTTTCCTGTTATTATTTACTGTAAAGATTTTAGTTACAGCGAGTTTAGTTTCTCTTTAGTAAGAGCAGTTCTCAGCCTGGGCACAGTGGCTCACGCCTGTAGTCCCAGCACTTTGGGAGGCCGAGGCAGGTGGATCACCTGAATTCGAGAGTTCGAGACCAGCCTGGCCAACAGGGTAAAACCCCGTCTCTACTAAAAATTCAAAATTAGCTGGGCATGGTGGTGCACACCTATAATCTCACCTACTTGGGAGGCTGAGGCAGGAGAATTGCTTGAATCCGGGAGATGGAGGTTGCAGTAAGCCAGGATCATGCCACTGCACTCCAGCCTGGGTGACAGAGTGAGACTCTGTCTCAAAAACAAACAAACAAACAAAAAACAAACAAACAAAAAACAACTTTTTTTTTCTCTCAAATGGTTCATGTTTCTATGGACTTTTCAAACCCATTCCTTTCTTTGTTAATTACAGGAAAAAATCTGGCTTGAGCTAGAACCCTAGTGGAAGGCCTTTTAACATCCCTGATATAAATCACAAGCCTGGGCACTAGGGGGACTCTAAGGAGGACACATTCAGGTTAGTGGTAGAGATTGGGCCAGATCCCAAGTTCCTAACAACTCATTCAGTGTTTCCCAGCCTTCCCTGAGATAACATGAAGATTCTTCTTCAGCAAATTCCATCTCTGGGTGTGATTTTAGTATTTGTCTCTTTGGTGTGCTGCCCTATTTCTCTAAAGCCATACAATTACAGAAGTCACTTAGCTCTTTGTAAAAAGCATGCCCTGGGAACAGCAGGAAGCTGTTCTTGTGCCACTATTTGGCTTTCTGACATAAAAGGTTTAGTACCTAAAAAGTCTATGGTCATTTTAAATCACTTGCATCTAAATTCCACATTACGTCTCATCAACCCAGATGTGCAAAGAGGTTAAGTGTTTCAGCAAATCCTTAAACAGCCAGATCATTAAGGGTATTTGAAATCTGCACTGAAATCCAGAATTACAGCACATTAGAACTGGAAGGGATCATAGAAATCATATAGTCCAAACTCCTCACTTCATAGGTTGCTCAGGGTCATAGAATCAGTTTGTCAGAGTAAGAACTAGAACCTGGAGGCCAAATACTCCTCTTTTGTTATCACAGTATTTTCTGAACCTCTTTTCTTCTCTGACAGCAGTGGCAGTGACGCCTGATCAACCTCTATGATGTCAACTACTTAGCATGTAGTGTCTAAACCCATGTCCTTAAGCATTGCCTCCTATTACCACGCAACATGAGGCTTTTTGGTGAAGGCTGCTCAGCCAAGGCTAGGAGAGATCCCTTCTGCACACAGACCTTCTGTACCACAAGGTGCAATACCTAGAAAGCTGGCTAATGAGAGAGGAAGTAAAACACATCCCTAGGGCCTGCTGAACTGACAAAGACACAGTAGCAACAAGCAAAACAATAACAAAAACCACCCAAGCCTGAGCTCCCTGTGTTACTGCTGTCAGAAGCACCACCCTACACAGAAGCAGGACTCAAGAACCCTCGGCAGCCCTTTCCTACCTACTGTACCTGCTCCTAACCCCAGGTACAGATTCCAGGCCTCCCTTCCTCTGTGTGGGTTAAAGTCTCCATTCACTCTCCCAATATCATAACCCTCATTTCTCAGGCCACCCTGGAATCACCTCTGCATCTGACCAGCCCCAAGTGCAGCAAGCTTACCTGTCAGCGTCCCCGAGGCCCAGGGAGGTATTTCGTTGCAGCGTCTCCCGTACCACAGCCATCCCATCAGGGAGCCGGTTCAGGCGACGGGTATAAAGGCCAAGTCCACCATCAGTCATGTATCTTTAAAAGGAGAAGAAGATGATGCACATGAATGTCAAAAGCAAGTGGCTTCCAGGCTTGCATTCATATCCAGAAGCCTGTACAGCCACCAAGTGCTCTAAGGGGGAAGAAACTGAGGATTCCCTGAGGCTCTGGCACTGATCACAGCCCAAGGATAACTCAGCTGCTGATCCAACCTAGATGATCACCAGCTTGCTAACAAAAAAGTGAAAAAAGAGAACGAACTCAGCTTAATTAACCCAAACTCACAGGTACCTACAACGCAGAAGGAAACTAGGGAATAAAATTAACTGTCAGATGGATTCATGACATTCTTTTTAATGTCAGCGATTATACAAGCAGGTGTTTTACCTGAGTAATGGAAATGGAACTGACAAATCATTAGCAAATCATAGGCAATAATATTACAGAACAGTGCAGTGGAAAAAGCAGGCAAGCTTTTGAGAGAGGGGGAAAGAAAGGATAGAGGATAGATGAGTGACCTTCGCCATCACAGGCAAGTCACTTCCCTGGATGGTGAGTTTTTCACCCAAACTATAGGACTGTCACAGCCTGTGATATGTGGGAATATCACAACATGGGCATGAGAATTAGTGAGATAAGGAATATGAAAGTGCACTGCAATTTGTGTAAGACTATACAAGTGGAAGACATTATGGTTGTCATGATCATGAGGTGAATTTCACCCTTGATACTGATGTTTTAAGGGGGTTGTCACAAAACTCTGAACAACACTAATGCTAATTTATTCTTTTTTTGGTAATGCTACAAAGCTGTCTTCTGATGAAATCAGTGCTGTTCTTGGGAGGGAGGATGTCTGGAACTTTCCGTACAGATGGCTGATTGTCTACCAACCAGACAAGTTCCTGAAAGCTTAGCCACTAGTAGAAGGTAGCTCAGTCCAAGGCAGCTGTACCTCTTATCTACCTTGGCTTCCTCACAGCCCCCATAAAGGAGACTGGTTGTGTCATTTCCCTCATCTTCAGAGAACAGGAAGGCAAAGCAAAACTTGGGCAGAGGCAGAAATCAAACTTGGATCCCTTCAATCCCTTATGGGCCCCATCAGATCGCCCTGCAAGGCATCTAAAAATGCAAGCATTTTACATTTCAAATCAAGTAATATGTAGTAAGAGGATCAATGAGTCATTATTTTTCTGAAACAGGGTCAGCTGAGCTACATTATGGAAAGCTTTATTGCACTTGACATTTTAACTTTTGCATATATGGAGTCGACCCTGAGGGTTCCCAATCCTTGAATTTCTTCTTCCTGTAGCTGGGGACCTTTTTAGGATATATTTTTCAAGAACAGAATTATGAGATGCAGATGAGACTGCCCAGACCAGGAAGTTCAAGTAAGGGGCAGAGAAGAAAATTCTCACTGGAGTTATCTCATGTGAAAAGCACCTTCCAGAATGGGTAAGAGGAACCCAGGAAGCTTCTAAGCTATTGTGGCTAAATTCAACACCTCCAATGTTCCCTGCTCCTCCCTTTATGACATTAATGATCACTGAGGTCACAATGTCAACATAATGAAAAATCTGTTGGAGTAAATCAGACCAAGTGTTTGTGCTTCTGCTGAAAATGCAACAGAACAGACTGAAGTTTTCACTCAACTTTATCATTTTAAAAACCACTCTGTGAATATACTAAAAACCATCAAATTGTATGCTTTAAAATGGTGAATTTTTATTTTTATTTTTTATTACATATATATATATATATATATATTTTTTTTTTTTTTTTGAGACGGAGTCTTGCTCTGTCCCCCAGGCTGGAGTGCAGTGGCACGATCTCGGCTCACTGCAAGCTCCGCCTCCCAGGTTCATGCCATTCTCCTGCCTCAGCCTCCCGAGTAGCTGGGACTACAGGCACCCGCCAACACGCCCGGCTAATTTTTTGTATTTTTAGTAGAGATGGGGTTTCACCGTGTTAGCCAGGATGGTCTCGATCACCTGACCTCATGATCCGCCCGCCTCGGCCTCCCAAAATGCTGGGATTACAGGCTTGAGCCACCACGCCCTAAAATGGTAAAATTTTAGCCGGGCATGGTGGCATGCACCTGTTGTAGTCCCAGCTACTTGGGAGGCTGAGGCAGGAGAATCACTTGAACCCGGGCGGTGGAGGTTGCAGTGAGTTGAGATCATGCCACTGCACTCCAGCCTGGGCAACAGAGTGAGATTCCATCTCAAAAAACAAAACAAAACAAAACAAAAACAAACAAAAAAGAAAACCCCAAAAATAAATAAAATGGTGAATTTTATGATATATGAATTAAATCTCAATCAAAATATAAAAACCGATTACAGCGATAGTTAAATAATTATGTGTCTAATTGCCCTTCAATGCATGTCTCTCACACTAAATAGTAAGCTCTTTGCAGGCAGAGATTCTTATTTTGTTCAAATCTATATCCCATGAGCTTAGTACGTACTAGGTGCTTATTAAATACTGTTTTTGTTGAATGAATGAACACATGAATGAATGAAGCCCAAAGACACAGCCATAGGGCTGTGCAAATTTTTTTTTGCAAGAATACTGATTACAGGTTTTCTTTCCTCTTAAGCTTTAACAAACTTACATTTAAGACATATGGCAAGCAAATTAAACTGTCGATCTGCCAATCTACTCATCATCCATCTATCCAGCCATCCATCCATCCAGCCACCCTCCAACAGATAGTGACTCAGGGTAGAGTAATGGGTTACGGGCATCCATCCTACAACTAGCACAAGGAGGAAAAAACACCTACACCAAAATGCCATAACTTTGCCAGAGGCTGGACTTTCTAGACCCCATGTCCTTTCAAGGAGGACTCAGTGGAAGCTCTTCAAAATACAATCTATTGCACCATTAAGCAAGGCAGTTAATTTTGATTTTAGCAAAGTCTGCCCAGCCAGTTAGATAAACAAAATTCTTTCAACTGGGGAGATCTTGTCAAAGGACAAACAAACTAATTTTAGCATTCATTTCCCTGCTGGATTTTTATTGCTGGTGAAACAACACACACGGTTGGGTAATTACACACACACAGGCATGTAGACAAGGCCCACATGTACAGAACCCTGGCTTCCTGCTAAGGCCAGACTGTGGGGCCTGGTGAGCATTCCAGACACAGAATGCTGAGACACATTGCAGCCCCAGCCCAGCTACACCTGGGTGCAATGTGGATGTGTCAGAAAATGACAACCCCCAAAAAGCGGGAAAGCCTCTGAGAAATGGGACTGAAATGGAACTGAACGTGTGAACTGGGCTTGCTGCTGGGAATTCTGACTTTGTTTTGGCAGAGGGGAGGGGAAAGGTAAAGCTAAATCAGGATCTTCTGCCTTCTCAAACTATAGGAAGAAATGAAAGTCAGGGAGCTGAATGCAACTAGTCTGACAATGATCTAGTTTCAAGACTGCAAGTCTATTTCACTTATCGTGCACATGTAGAGGGAGGGCAGGCAGAGTGATAAGGAAAATGGGGAACTTACCTCTTCTTTTAGAGATATGTAAACACATGTTCAATTGTTTTTTAAACAATAATATTCTTTAAAATAAATTCTGTTGTATGTCTCTCCCTGGGAGATGGCACAGCACCAGAGACAGAGCTGTGGTTAGAGCCAGCCTCACACTCAAGAAACTAATTTAAAATGTTTCTAAATTATTATCCACCAATTACAATGATTTACAAACAGTTCTGTATATATTTTTAAATAACTCCTGTATTATACAGTCAATGAAAAATATACAAATTTGGGTTTGCTGGACCAAAATTTGTATAGGAATTGGCTATTGTATACATTAATATAGACTGCCTTAACAAAGCGAAGGCCTTAAGAAAGCATAATTTACAGATGAAGCAGCCACGGGTGTGCTTATCTGAAACACTGGCTTTTGCCCAGGGGTGTTAAAAAAGCTTGTGTTTCTGAAGGTTCAGGGAGCCAGGGGACTGATGGCCTCACCCTCCACTTTAGGAGCTTTTACAAGAGGCTCACACTGGGTGAAGAAGAAATGACTTGCCTGAGGTCACAAGCAAAGGAACCAGCTGATCCAAGAACCGAATCTTGGAACACCCATGCCACACTTTCCTTCCCCTTGGAGAGAGAAATAATTAGTGCTGGAGCCTAATGAGGTGCTGGTAACATCCTAATGTCTTCTGAGTGGACTCCTGCCCCAGTTGCTAAGCTACTGAATCATCTCCCCGTTACCCTCCCGAGTTCTGCCATGACAGGCGGGTGGAGGCAGCTCTCTGCATCCACCTTCTAAAGCTTCCCCAGAGGCCCCTGGATGGAAAGAGTAAGAGCCTCTGCTAAAGGGACAAGGTGTCTGTGGGGTGTTTTTCTTGCTTCCCTGGGGTGGCCCATGAGCATCAGTGTTAAGGAACATGACTGTTGTTAGACCCAAGTTGTTCAAATGCCTTCTCTGATCCTTGCTGGCTGAAGAACCTAGTATACATCATTGTTAGTAAGCACTAATGGTACTGAATGCTCACTGGGTACTGTGTTAAGCGCTTCACATCAAATCATGGCATTCAACCTTCAAAATAATCTTATCAAGTGTATTATCATCTCTATTGTTCAGATGAGGAAAACAGAGCTGTGGTTAAGATCCCAGCGCAGGCAGGTGAGTTCAAATTCCAACTTTGTCACATGTCAGTGCAATTTCTTCTAGCTTAAGTTCCCTCATAGGATTGTGGCAGGTTAAATGAGACAGTGCATATGTTTAGAAAGCCCAGTGCCTGGCATATAGGGAGCACTTCCTAATCATTAGCTGCTTACAGGAGTGGCAAGACCTAGTTCCCGCTCTGGTGAAGCTCAAAACCTGCTGGGGACTAAGACATGCAAATAGCTCTACCACTGCATAAAAGTGGTATAACGATGAATGCATGACTGGCTTTGAGAACACACGGGAGAAAGCATTGCAGAGGAGCGCTGTTTAAGTTGGCCCTAAAGGGCGCAGAGGAGTTTGCCAGCCAAAAGAGGATCCATCTAGACACATGGATAACATATGCAAAAGCAGAGAGAAATGGCAGAGGGGAAGGTATGTTCAGAGAAGGGTAAGTAGTTCACTGTTGCTGGAACACTGGGATCACAGCCAGGAACTGGGCTGCATGGGACCTGGGGGATGGTTTTGAACACCTTGGATGCCAGGCCTTTGCCTGTAAGATGGGGGATACATGAAGGTACTAATGAGTAACAGGCTCTGGCTTCTGTTTCAAAGAGAACGTCGACTTTTCGATTCTTTCAAAATTTTGTATTCAATTTTTGGTGGGCATTTTCTCATCAGTATTTTCTTCTACAGATTTTTCAGAACACACCATTTCCTAGTCCTGTCTGAGTCATCCCAGACCTCTGGGAGCTGGCCAGACTTGAAGGCTAGACCTCACCATCCCTCCAGTCAAGACAGACCTGTGAAGGTAACATGCCTTTTACAAAAGAACTTTCTCTTCGGAATAGGTTGGTAACTGACACTAGCTATGAAAAAGCTGTGGAATCTAACAGGACCTGTTAGAACAAATACTCTAGACTTCAAGTCCAACATTTAGTAAATAGATTTATTCCCTTTCTTTAAATGTAATGATGCAACAATGTGGAACCAAATGAAACTGGCTTTGTGAGTCACCTTCAGAAGCGGCGAAAGGTGGCTTCTCATTTCCAAAGTTCGCAGTTCAACATGGCCTGCATAAGTAATACAAACTGACTGTCACTAATCTTACCAGAAATCACCTCTGTCAAGAACTGTGCGAGGAGAGAGGGGACAGAGAAGGAAAGAAATATGTACCAACTTGCTCTAGTCGAGTGCATTTCTAATAGAGCTTGACATTAAAAAAAAAAAAAACACCTCTCAGATGCAAGAAATGAAAGAACAAACAGAAAACAAATCAATTCTACGTAATTACTTTTCTTCAAAGACATATCAGCCTGTCTCTATTTTTTGGACACACTTTTGGTTGAAATGTGGACATAGAAACATGGAATAATTACAAATGTGTGTGTAATATTCCTTGCTAATAACAATATAAATATCTGGACATATATATCAACACACACTTTGTTGCATAAGGTTGAAAAAACTGATGGGGGCTGATGAAAAGCCCTTGTTGTTGAGCATGTCATCAACATCCAGATTCCCAAACATCATATGCTTTCACAGGCCCCATTACTCAGTTATAATACAGTGTGACATTCATTCTCTGAGTTTATTAGGATGTAAATCGAGTTTCTGGACAGACCTGGAAAAGAATCCCTTTGGTTTAGGGCCTCTGAGAAGTCAGATGAATCAACTTCACTCCGGGTCATAGGAGGATGCACCGGCCAGCGAGTCTAACAAAGCTGCCTGCATCCTTTTGAAAAAAAGCTGACCTTGCCGGGTGTGGTGGCTCACGCCGTAATCCCAGCACTTTGGGAGGCTGAGGCAGGTGGATCACCTGAGGTCAGGAGCTTGAGACCAGCCTGGCCAACATAGTGAAACCCCGTTTCTACTAAAAAAAAAAAAAAAATACAAAATGAGCTGGGCGTGGTGGCAGGCACCTGTAATCCCAGCTACTCGGGAGACTGAAGCAGGAGAATCGCTTGAACCCGGGAGGTGGAGGTTGCAGTGAGCTGAGACTGCGCCATTGCACTCCAGCCTGAGCAACCAGAGTGAACTGTCTCAAAAAAAAAAAAAAAAAAACAAAACAAAAAGAGAAAAAGAAAAAAGCTGACCTCTACGAAGAGAAAAGCGGTGGCTGCATTGGCTTAAGGAAGAAGAGAATGCTCTGAAATGCAAAAATATGACTGGGAAAAAAATGGGCTCAATTTCTCAGTGCGAATTATAAAACTGCAGCACTAAAATTTAGTGAATACTTAAAATTTTGCTAAGGAAACACATGGAAACCACTTTGTCCTCAATGAGTTTTTAGGCATAAATGTTTAGGCAGATGTGACATATTCATCAAAACCTTTGTGCCCCATGACAAGCTCAGAGACATGTTGCAGTAACTGTAATATCCTACTCACAGCATATTCTTACATATTTTAAAACCAAATAAAGGTGAAATTCAAGCGAAGAACACAGTGTTGCTTCTTCCTGATTATGGGTCACCCCAAACTGACACAAGATGAAACAAAACCAACAGCAACCTTTGGAGAGAAAGCCCAAGGTGAGAATGCCTTTCTCAGTTGGGGTTCCCTGTGGTAACAGGACTTTAACCATAAATAAGACAGACTGCACAATCCACACAATTAAGAAACAAGGGGATGTGAGGTGGAAGGGCAGTAAGAAATGACCCTGATCTTTCATTTTTATGACTTAGTGGGCAATTCTTCTAACACAGACCCACACATCTTTGGCCTTCATGCCTTTGGGGGAATGCTTCCAACAACCACTGGCAGAGGCCAATGGGAAATTTGACTTAGAGAATCCAACCAGTTTCCTACCTTTCTGCTTGATGCAAAATTGGGGCACCCTTTACACGATTTCCTACTGTCCTCCAGGACTGTCAGCTCTTCAGGATGTTACCAAGTTGATAACAACTTGTTCTTTTTAGGAGGATTTGGGAGTTTAATGTACATCGTGAGTAAAATCTTCCCTTATCTCACTCAAGCCTGGAACAGTCTCCTGTGGCCACAACACACACCACCTTGGTTCAGAGCATAGGATGACGTGACCATGGCAAATAGACAGCACTGCTGCAAAGTTTCTTCAATGGCCATGAGCCATCCCCCAGGAGAACGCACAGTTGAAGGGGCACCAGCCCTTGCTTCTCTGCTGCAAAGTGAGCCAGATAACCAGGAAAACCCAGATCAATCCTTTGGTCATGGTACAGCAGGAAGTCAAGGCTACTGCAGAAGTGAACTCACTCAGGAGTTCTGGAGCTGACTCTGGCTAGCCCCAGTCAACAGAGAACACCTCACTGGGGAGTACTGCAATGATGTTGCTAGGGCTCAGATCTAGCAGGCCATGGGGACAGAGGCAGCAGCAGGAAAAGGTGGGCCTGAGTTAAAAAGGAGTCAAAAGGTCCCAGGGGCCCCCTGCCAGCCTCACCAGGGAAAACTGGTGCCACAGACTTTTGCCATTTCTACTTCCTAAAGCCAGTGCTGAGGACTGCTTGAAAGAGAGAGAGAGAGACAGAAGAGACAGCGTGGGAGTCGCTATCTGCAGCTCAACTCAACACATGCCTCACCATCAACCTGCTGCTTGAAATACGGGCCATGGAGCAGTCGTTTCAACATCACCTGGAATCTGTTTTAAAAAGCAGCATCAGCTGGGCGCCGTGGCTCACACCTGTCATCCCAGCACTTTGGGAGGCTGAGGTGGGCGGATCACCTGAGGTCAGGAGTTCGAGATCAGCCTGACCAACATGGAGAAACCCCGTCTCTACTAAAAATACAAAAAAATTAGCCGGGCATGGTGGTGCATGCCTGTAGTCCCAGCTGCTCAGGAGGCTGAGACAGGAGAATTGCTTGAACCCGGGAGGTGGAGGTTGCCGTGAGCCGAGATCATGCCATTGCACTCCAGCCTAGGCAACAAGAGCAAAACTCCGTCTTAAAAAAACAAACAAACAAACGAACAAAAAAACAGCAGTATCCCAGACCTTCTAAATCCGACTCAACATTTCCATAAACTCTCCAGGTGATTTGTGTGCACACTGAAGAAAAAGAAGCACTGGACCCAGGCAGTGGTCTCTGTAGAGGGGAGCACAGACGACTCAGGAGTGAAAACGCAGGTGCTTCTATGTATATTTATTTCTCATCAAGATCTTTCTGATTCCTACGTTTTCGTATGCTATATAGTATATGCAATATTTCAATAACATGGCACATACATATTTTAAAAACAACTACAACCAAATTCAGTTTAGAGACCATTATCAAAATCAGAAATTCCTAAACGTTCTTAAGTTATGAACCCCTTTGGAGAAACTAGTGAAAGCTAGGGACCCCATCTCACATATGTGCAAAATTCACATCCAGCATGAGTTGGCTCACAGACCTCGAGGCCCCATCTTAGCAGTGACTTTGCTAAAACAGGGCAGAAGTAGATCCTGGCTGAGTAGATGCTTCAATGTACTGTACAATGATTTCTACATGGCAAGACTTGTCTGTTTACTATAAACCAATTCAGCAGTGGCTCATGGCATTGCTACAATTCACGTTACCCTGAGTTTCAGCACACAGGCTCAGTCTCACCACTGCTTGGGTCTTGCTTTCACCAAACTCCTAGCAGAGAGATTGATCAAGTGGAGAATTTCTGTGTGGTGGTAAAACAGGCTACCAAGGTTTGTGTGTCTTTTGCAAAATGCAATGTGACTTTCCACAAGTTTAATAAAATTCCATCTAATACTAATTTCCAGAGCATTTTGGTTTAAAAAGATCTATACGTATATAAAGTCCAGGAGCATTTTAATTTAAAAGGCTTATAATAGCCCTAATAAAATACACACTTCAATGCACAAAGAGCCAAGGATTATAACAATAGTGTACTTATCACCCTTAAACCAATAGACATACGTAAAATTTTAATTACAATCCGTGGCTACGCTTGTTTGAAATGGACGCAGGCAGGGCACACTTCTGAAGAAAGGCTGCACGCGTTCGAAAATTGACAGTCCCTGTGTCTGAAACTTGTCTTGCCTGAATTGTCTTTATTGTGGTTCAACTGTCACTGTGGAATTGCAGCAAATATATCTAGCATTAGCAGGAAGCTTTTTGTCCACCTTCTGAAAGATGAAACACATCCTAACACACAGGAGACAGTTCTCTAGACAAAGCCCCTTTAAGCTCTTTCTTGGAATGAAACAGATGGTGAAAGGAGATGGACTGATATCCAGGAATTCTCAAACCTCAGAATACACGCAGATCCTCTGGAGAGCCTGACCAACATACTTATTCCAAGGCCTCAGCTTCATACATGCAAGACGTATTTAGCGAGGCCCAAATCTTGCATTTTTTTAAAAAACAGACTTTACTTTTTAAGAGATTATTTCTCTAACACTGTACAGAAATTACAGAGTTCCTTTATATCCCCTCTTCCCCCCAACACTTTGCTCTATTATTATGTACATTCTTTTCTTAGAAACAGGGTCTTGCTTTGTCACCCAGGGTAGAGTGTACACTGCCGTCCTAAACTCCTGGGCTCAAGGGATCCTCCTGTCTCAGCCTCCCGAGTAGCTGGGACTACAGGCGCACACCACCATGCCCTAATTTTTAAATTTTTTGTAGAGATGGAGTCTTGCCATGTTGCTCAGGATAGTCTTGAACTAGGCTGAAGCTGTCGTCCCACATCAGCCTCCAAAGTGTTGGGATTACAGGCGTGAGCCACTGCTCCTGGGCTATTATTAATATTTTGTATTAGTGTGGTTCATTGTTGCAACTGATGAACCAATATTAATACATTATTATTAACTAAAGTCACATTAGGGTTCACTCTGTGTTTTACAGCTCTACTGGTTTTGATACAGAATGTCACCTACCCACCATTACAGTATCACAGAATATAATTCTACCACCTTAAAAATGCCCCGTGCTCCACCTATTCATCCTTTGCCCCAAGTCTGCATTTTTAACAGACATGCAAGTAATTCTCTTGCAGGTAGTCAGGCCAAAACTGTGAGAAATGTTGCCTTAAATCATGAGGCCTGGGTGGAAGAACTGTGAGCTAGATTGGATTCAGTTTCCCTAAGAATTAGTTTACTATAATGTGGCTACACTGTAACAGTAATTTAAACTTCAGATCCTCTTAGTAACTACTCTTGGCCCCCTCTGTGTTAGGGGACAATATCCACATTAACCTAGGTTGAAGCTGATTCCCATTGTTTCCTCCATCTCAAATCAAGGTTCGATTAAAGTTGTTACTACTTTACGTTTCTTCTAAAATATCAAGTGACTCATGGTCTCATAGTTAAATGCCTACCAGCCTCAGGACATTCCAACTGTTGGAAACTCAAATGGCTGGCAAGTGGCAAGAGGGAGCAGTATTAGGCATGCTGAATTCAAAGCATTATGGACAACACACAGGTAGCTCAGTGTGGCATCATAATCAGATGCTCTTCCTCTGGAAAAGCCTTCCACACTGTCAACAGAATCTGACAGAAGTGGATCCTGGCTGAGTAGATCCTTCAATGTATTCTGCAATTGTTTCTACATTGCAAGACTTGTCTGTTTGCTATAAACCAATTCAGCAGTGGCTCATGGCAATGCTACAATTCACATGTTACCCTGAATTTTAGCACACAGGCTCAATCTCACCACTGCTTGGGTCTTGGCTTTCACCAATCTCCTAGAAGAGAGATTGATCAAGTGGAGAATTTCTGTGTGGTGGTAAAACATACTACCAAGCTTCATGTGTCTTTTGGAAAATGCATTCTCCCAAACACTTCTGATGCACTGAAACACACCTGCCAATCATCATCTGTAGGCTGGTAAGTCTTATCATTCCTGCGATTTCTGCTACGGCTCCCCAAGCCTCAGAGTGCTCTGAGACACAGGCTCACTTTTCACGTTAAGTCAGCAGAATTTATGTTGGCTTTGAGGATTGTATGTTCCCTTTGGAAGATGACTAGAGCCTGTACGGATGGGAATCTGACATCTAGTGTCTGTTTCTCTTCTGGGTTTATGTAGATCCCCCCAGGTAACAACCAAAGTCTTTACCAAACTGGGGAGAAATCAGCTGGCACTTTGGCTTAGGTTCATGCAAGTTTCACTCTGTCTTTTCTAGACTGCAGCTGAAAGAACGCCGTGGTGTACTGAGAATAGACAAAATGAGAAGGCGACTAATTTGTAATTGTGAGACAATCCCTGCTGAAGACAAAGGCAAAAAGCAGGCCTTGGGAACATCACTCAACCTCAGCGAACAACTAGATTTCTGGAAGCACTGTAGGGAGGCTGCAGGAAGGGCTCACACAGAGTCACATGCAGGACTTTGCCCAGAGGAGGCCTATGTTTAAGGTGGTGGCATTTGTGCAACAAACATTTATGTAGCACCTACTGAGAGGTAGGTACTAGCCTGGGTGTTGGGGATATAAGAATCAGACTCAGTCCTTGACCTTGAGGGGCTTAGTGTTGGCTTGGGGCAAGCAGATGTGTAAATATTTGCATGGGGTTCAGTAAAGGCCAAAGCACAGAGAGAGGCCAGAAAAGGATCCTTAGAGAAAGAAAGCCTCCCATAGCATCTTGCCAGGCAATGTTGGCTTGGGGGAGGGAGATCAGGTAGTTCACACAGACATGCATGTACAAATACAAAGGACCCAACACGTAAAGTGAACTCGGTGCATGGTTGTCTATGCTAAGTTTCTACCAGGTGATATTTTCATCAAGACAATGATTATTCTGGGCACTTATTCTAAATGGGATTCAAAAAATAAGCCACCAATACCAAGGAAATAGATATATAGACCTTTGGCCTTCAAGAGTAGAGGATTAAGCAAAACTAGGTGACTATGGGATGCTCAAATTACCTGCCATTGAATCCACAAGAACAGTAGACATGACAGCTGACAACATGAAATGCTGGCCCTGGTCACTCGTCCAGATGTCACCTTCAGAAACTGCACACAGGCAGCTGAGAACACTGGTTGTCTGTAGGAATGATCCTATCTCTAGGGAGGGAGCAGGAATTTTAAAAGTATGTGCAAGGCCCAATGTTTTTGATAATGCATTCTGTAGCTAAAGTTTGACAAAATTTGAGTTGTTGTGGAGCTATTAAAGATACAGTGATTCTGAAAAACCACATCTAATTTTACCCTCCAGCTCTGCACCTCCTCACCCCCCAATCAGGGTGTGAGATCTTTCAGGATGGGGCATGACATTTAAAAAGAAAAAAGTTTGGGTCAGGCACAGTGGCTTATGCCTGTAATCCCAGCATTTTGGGAGGCCAACGCGGGTGGATCACCTGAGGCCAGGAGTTCAAGACCAGCCTAGCCAACATGGTGAAACCCCATCTCTACTAAAAATACAAAAATTAGCTGGACATGGTGGCACGTGCCTGTAATTCCAGCTACTTGGGAAGCTGAGGCAGGAGAATTGCTTGAACCCAGGAGGCGGAGGTTGCATGAGCCAAGATCGTGCCACTGCACTCCAGCCTGGGTGACAGAGCAAGACTGTCTCAAAACAGAAAAAAGTTTGAAAAACATTGAGTTAAAATATGTGAGGATGGAAATCAGTCATTTTCTTCCTGAAGAGTTCAGATTTTGAACTAATTAAGATACCAGATTTCCATATTAACAGGAACTACCCAAAAGTGTGTTGTACATCCACAAAAGTTGCATATGATACATTCACATGGGGGGAAACAAGGCTGTGGCTGGGGTGTTACAGGGGGGCCCACCCATGCCCTGAGCCAGGAAAGGGAAATCTCACAGCTGTCTCTTTGGGGTGTAAAAAGGCTTTTCTATACCCGGCAAAATGGGTCCCAAACCCATCTCCCCATCCACTTGCCCTCTAAAAAGAAAACAGGCCATGGTAGAAAGTCTGAAGATAAAATCCCACAGTGAAAAGGCACCCTATGCAAACCACAGGCCACAAGAAAAGAGAACAATCACTCTAACCTCTTTAGCTTGGCACATGCCAAATAACCCCTGTCCCTTGCATAGTGAGCAATGGAAAAATGCCCTTTTCTACTAAGGTTGGCAAAAGTGTGTCCTACTCAAAAACGTGCCTGTGGGGCCAGACATGACACAAACTCCCCAAAACCAGATGATGTGCTCTCAATGACTAAAACACTTGTGCTTATCTTCACCTGGGCATGTAGTGTTCCCACACCATGATGCTCTGCCTCATCTAGCATATTAATGTCGAAATACAGGGTGTCTTTTAGATCATCTCCCCCACCTCCCACTTGAGGACACCACACTGAGAAGGTGTTAACTCTAAAACCTCATTTTAAGTGCAACAGAGCATTGAGAAAAACATTCATGACAGGCAGTTTCATGGAACTACAGAATATTAGATCTGGGGGGATTTCAAAGATTACTTGGTTTAATGATTTTTCAGACGCAAAATGAAGACTCAGAGAATTGGAGTGATTTGTCCAAGAAAATACAAGTAGGAAATAGTCACTGAGGTTTTTTTCATTTAAATGTATTTGTGTGTTCAATAAATCCCTTTTTCTGTCTTTTATGATAAAATTGAAGCCTGGCTCCCTTATTTCACATTTATTATAACTGTTGGCTTGTCTTTCTTCTTGTGCTCCAGCCTTCACCCAACAAGTTCAATAAAGGTAGCTCTGTTATTATTATTTTAGAACCAACATTTTTGCTTCAAAATCCCCAGTCCCTATAACTGTGCCTTCAACTCTCGAGATAGGTACCTACCAAGTGTTTCTTGGTATACTGAAGAAAGAATAAATAACAATCAACAATTAAATTGTTGGGCTGGGCGCAGTGCCTGTAATCCTAGCACTTCGGGAAGCCAAGGCAGGTGGATCACTTCAGGCCAGGAGTTCAAGACCAGCCTGGCCAACATGGTGAAACCCCATATCTACGACAAATACAAAAATTAGCCAGGCACGGTGGCACATGCCTGTAATCCCAGCTATTTGGGAGCATGAGACAGGAGAATCACTTGAACCCAGGAGGTGGAGGTTGCAGTGAGCCGAGATCATGCCACTGCACTCCACCCTGGGCAACAGAGCAAGACTCTGTCTCAATAAAAACAAAAAACTGCTTTCACTGTAGTCCTCCCTTATCTGTGGTTTCACCTTCCATGGTTTTAGTCATCCACAGTCAACTGTGGTCTGACATTGGGTGAGTATGGTACAATAAGATATTTTGAGAGAGAGAGACCACATGCACATAACTTTTATTAGAGCATATTGTAACAATAGTTCTATTTTATTGTTAGTTACTGTTGTTAATTTTTTTTTTTTTTTTTTTTTTGAGACAGAGTCTTGCTCTGTCACCAAGGCTGGATTGCAGTGGTGCTATCTCGGCTCACTGCAAGCTCCACCTCCCGGGTTCACACCATTCTCCCGCCTCAGCCTCCTGAGTAGCTGGGACTACAGGCACCTGCCACCATGCCTGGCTAATTTTGTTTTTGTATTTTTAGTAGAGATGGAGTTTCACCATGTTAACCACGATGGTCTTGGTCTCCTGACCTCATGATCCGCCCACCTCAGCCTCCCAAAATGCTGGGATTACAGGTGTGAGCCACTGCACCCAGCCAACTGATGTTAATTTCTTACTGTGTCTAATTCATAAATTAAACTTTATCACAGGTATGTATGCATAGGAAAAACACTCCATAGTTTATATAGAGTTAAGCACAGTCTGCAGTTTCAGGCATCCACCGAGGGTCTTGGAATATGTCTCCTTTGGAAAAGGGAGGAATAGTGTATGTATATTTTATGCGTTAAGCATCTGGAGAATACAAAGAGAAATGAGATGCATCCTTGCATCTGCTTTAGAGATAAGTCAAATACCATCAATAGTAGACTATGATACAGAAAGGGTCCAAAAAGGACTTCCAGGAAGATGTGGGCCTTCCAGGTCTCATTTAAGGGACAGCATGGCTCCAGCAGAGAGTCCACCGTATTGGGAACAATGTTACTGCCACACTCTGTGGCATCCTGAACTTGAACTGAAGAGAGTTTCATTCCTCCATGGCCAAATTCGCCATTGTATTTGATTCTTAGAAAAGTGAAAGCAGTATAGTGGGGAGCTCAGTTTGA
This sequence comes from Nomascus leucogenys, assembly GCF_006542625.1. Classification (NCBI taxonomy): domain Eukaryota; kingdom Metazoa; phylum Chordata; class Mammalia; order Primates; family Hylobatidae; genus Nomascus; species Nomascus leucogenys. Next base: position 80,802,611 of record NC_044395.1, on the reverse strand, counting down.
AAGGCAAAAGAACTATGTTTCTCTTTTAGAATTTCAACATGTATAGGTCAGGACACTACCACAGGCATGTTCACAAGAGGGACAGTGTGGCACAAACTGTGGATGAGCACGTTTCTCCCTGTAGGAAGGCAGCTGCTGGAGCTCTGGAGGTAACCTGGGTATGAGACACTCAGAAGCCAAGCAGCCAGGCACCCAGGCAACCCAGTCAGCCTGTGGACAAGGAGAAGCCAAGGCGGGTGGGAACAGGGTGTGGCAGTGGTGCCCTAGCAGCAGCCGGAGCACTCTGGGGGGAAAGACAGGCTGAGAAGTCGCCGAAACACAGGCCAATGACCTCCAGAGTAGGAACCAAGCTACGGTCGGTTGCCTATAGGACACTCAAATTACCTTCTATCAGTGCACCAGGAGCTGGTCAAAGTGACTGATGCTACTACACAGACCAAATAATGGGGTACCTGACTTCTTTCACTCTTTAACTTGTTCAAACACTTCCACTTCCACAAGAAGGTAGACAGATAAGCTAAAATCATAATTCAAATGGGATTGAAGGCAAAGCAGAATTCCCTAGGCTCTGCATAGTGAGAGAGCACATTCAACAGTAAAACATTTTTGCACTTTAAAGACCTATCATTAAGGCTGGGCACAGTGGCTCATGCCTGTAATCCCAGCATTCTGGGAGGCAGAGGTGGGTGGATCACCTGAGGTCAGGAGTTCGAGACCAGCCTGGCCAACATGGTGAAACCCCGTCTCTACTAAAAAAATACAAAAAATTAGCTGGGTTTGGTGGTACGTGCCTGTAATCCCAGCTACTCGGGAGGCTGAGGCAGAAGAATCGCTTGAACCCAGGAGCGGAGGTTGCAGTGAGCCAAGATCGCGCCATTGCATTCCAGCCTGGGCAACAAGAGTGAATCTCTATCTCAAAAAACAACAACAACAACAACAACAACAAAACTCTATTGCTTTCACCATATGAACTCTAGGTAGTAAAGTTCATGAATATCTCAGCTGGTGTGCAGACACTGTGTTTCCAGTGGTCCTCATACTCTTATCTGGACTGTAGCCACAGTCCATTTCCTTATCTTCCAGATCAGAACCTGGGGCAGGAGGGAGATGTGCACAATTTTTGTATTTATTAGAAGGAGTCATGGGTTAAACATTTTTCAGAAGAAATGTCTTTGGTGCCTCTACTATCACCCCCAGCCTGGCATGACCTGTGGAAACGTGGCTTTCCAAGGAGACCCTTATCTCCAGAATACAATACCTAGTCTGCTCAGTCTATAATTGAGCCGCAATGATTCCTCTGGACACCTGGACACTCTGAATCATGCAACTGAAAGACCTTTGAAAGATCACCTCTCTGTCTCCTTCTCACCTCACGCAGGAACCCCTTCTGTAATATCTGGGATACACAGTTTTCCAGATTCTGAGTGAATATTCCCAGGAACAGGGAGTGACAGGGCTCATGTCCTTGCAAAACTGCCTCTAGTTTTAACAGGTCTACTTTTGGGCACATTCTTCCTTATGCTGATTAACGGTCACCTTGGTGTCTAGGCAATAAAAAACCTAAGTCTAACTTCCACCTATGGTTCAAGTTTGGTCCCCTGGAACCTACTGCTTTTCTAAGTACTTTCCATGCCAAGCCAGTATTTGTACTTTCTACAGACATTTCTAATATGTTTTGGGTTTTCAATCCTGCACCTTGTTACCGGTTCCTAAAAAAACCTCTGCCTTATTCTGAACCCCTTAAAACCTAGCACTGAGAATAAAACAGAGCTTGATATTGTCTAGCTAGCAGAAACTGTTGCCTCCCATATTCTTATTCTATGAATCCAGTTAAAGGTTAGGCTTTGTAGAGCTCTAAGGAAAAGTAGGAAAATCCTTGGGTCTACAGAGCCTAAAGTGCAGCAGGCGGCAGCACCAGGAGAATAGGCTTGGCTGTCAAGCTTCCTGAAACTGGCCGCACCCTTTAGTAGCCGAATGACCTAGGACAAGGGACTTCTCTCATCCTCGGTTTCCATATCTGTAAGATGGGGACAATCACATGTTATAAGCCTTCCAGGATTTCTACAAGAATTCAATGAGATAATGCCTGAAAAGTACCTGCCACATGAAAAGTACTCAATGAACACGACCTGTATTATTAATAGCAGCAGCAGCAGCAGCACTGCTCCTACTATCACCCCCTTTCCCTCTCTTTTCATTCCACTCATATTACCCAAGCATACACAACAGGTCTGGTAGAAGTTGGAAATGTGAGAGAGTAAAAAGACACAATCCCTCTGTTCAAGGATATTCTGGCCTGGGGGACAAACAAGCCCATAGAACCTAAAAGAAGCCATCTGGGAGGTGTTACCAGCTGTTTGGAAACTCAGAGGAGGGAGACCATCAATGTCCATCAATGTGCATCAGTGGAGGCTTCCTACTGCAGTAGACTTTTTTTTTTTGAGACGGAGTCTCGCTCTGTCGCCCAGGCTGGAGTGCAGTGGCGCAATCTCGGCTCACTGCAAGCTCGGCCTCCCAGGTTCACGCCATTCTCCTGCCTCAGCCTCTCCGAGGAGCTGGGACTACAGGTGCCCGCCACCACGCCCGGCTAATTTTTTGTATTTTTAGTAGAGACGGGGTTTCACCGTGGTCTCGATCTCCTGACCTCGTGATCTGCCCGCCTCGGCCTCCCAAAGTGCTGGGATTACAAGCGTGAGCCACCGCGCCCGGCCCCTAGCTGCAGTAGACTCTTGAAGGATTGTGGCAGGTGGGTGGTAATTGATGGAGAGGAGTTTATGGACAGAGCAGACTCAGGCAAAGGCTCAGTTACAAGAGCATGGTATCTGTATCAAGGAAAACGTCTGTGGTTCAGAGTGGCAGGAACAGGATGGCAGCTGGGGAGGGGAGAGGATGGGTGGTCAGTGAGGGGATGAAGGAGATGGCAGGAAATGAAGAAATGAGGCTAGGCAAGTTGATCATTTGTTAGCTTCTTAAATGCAAAAGGAGATCCCACGATGCGCCATGCTCTGTGCTAGGCACTGGGGATACATAGTGTACAAGAAAGACAAGGCTTGTGTCTCCACGGAGCAGACACTCCAATGTGAGACTATGGAGGGAGGGCTGTGTATGTCATGCTGGGTGGTATGGGATATATTGTTGTGAACTGTATTTGCCACAGATGACCACAGCAACATCTCTGATCCCACATGCAAGGTGATCTTGCCATCCTCCCACTGAGAGGTGGGATCTATGCACCTTCCTCTCGAATCTGGAGGGCTCGTGACTGCTTTGACCAATACAGTATGGCAAAAGGGACAGTCTCTGCCTTCCAAGACTAGATGATACAAGGTGAGGCAGCTTCTGCATTGTTCGCTGTACCCTTTGCCCTTGAGCCCTGAGCTCCATGTAAGAAGTTTGCCAATCCCCAGGAAGCCACGCCATGTGGAGAGGCTGCAGCCATCTTAACCTTCAAGTCATCCCAGCCCAGGAGTGAGAAGTGGGAGTGAACAAACTCTGGAGTAACTCTAGCCTTCAGCTATCGAGTCAATGCCAGCCCTGGTGTTTTCCAAGCAGAGGCTCCAGACACGGCAGACCAGACACATGCCATCTCTGCCGTATCTTGTCCCAATTCCCAGTGCAGAGACCCCATGAACATCATGAAATGGTAGTTTCAAGAAGCTACATTACGGAGTAATTTGTTGTACAGAAACAGTAACTAAAACACAGAGCTTACTCAGCAGGCAGTGAAGAGCCACTGAGGAATGTAAGCAGAGAATATAATCAGATTTGTGCTCTAGGAAGATCTCTCTCACCAATGTGTGGAATGGATTTGTTGGATGGGCATTGGGATCAGAAGAAAGGCAATTAGTGAAAGGATGAATTGTCATCATCTGGGTGAGAAATATTAGCAGCAAGATGAGAGAAAAACCATAGTAAGAGATACTTAAGAAATGGAATCCATCAAACTCAGTGACTGGCATTCCACGAACAAGGGAATAGAAGAATCTAAGATTCTGGATTCTGGGTGTGGGAAAAAAATGGGTGGTAGAAACACAGAAGAAAAACAGTTTTGGGGGAAAGAAGAGCGATTACATTTTAGACATGTGTACACAGTTTCAGTGAAAGTCCTGAAATGAGTGGTTGAATTCAGGCTCTGAAATCAGGCTGTCCAAGTTTGAGTCCCAGCTCCCTAGCTCACCACCTCTGCAACCTTGGGCAAGTTACCAGTGCCCCCCCGCCCCCCCAAATCCCTGTGTCCTCAACAGGAGAATGGGAAGAGGAGTTCCTAGAACATAGAGATTAAAGTAGGAGGCTGGATCCAGTGGCTCACACCTGTAATCCCAGCACTTTGGGAGGCTGAGGGGGGTGGATCACCTGAGGTCAGGAGTTCCAGACCAGCCTGACCAACATGGAGAAGTCTCGTCTCTACTAAAAATACAAAATTGGCCAGGCGTGGTGGCACACACCTGTAATCCCAGCTACTCAGGAGGCTGAGGCAGGAGAATTGCTTGAACCTGGAAGGTGGAGGTTGTGGTGAGCCGAGATCGTGCCATTGCACTCCAGCCTGGGAAACAAGAGTGAAACTCCATCTCCAAAAAAAAAAAAAAAAAAAGTAGAATGAGGCCAGCTGTGGTGGCTCATGCCTGTAATCCCAACATTTTGGGAGGCTGAGACAGGAGGATCGCTTGAGGCTAGGAGTTTGAGACCAGCCTGGACAACATAGCAAGACACCATTTCTACAAAAAATGTTTTTAAAAAATTAGCTGGGTGTGGTGGTACATGCCTATAGTCCTAGCTACTCAAGAGGCTGAGGCAGGAGGATTGCTTGAGCCTAGGAATTCGAGGTTTCAGCGAGCTATGATCATGCTACTGTACTCCAGCTTGCACAACAGAGCTCTTAAGCTCCTGTCTCATTAAAAAAAAAGAGGATGAAAAGAGATAATGTATATAAAGCACAGTGCCTGGCATTTAGAAGTGTTCAATAAACAGTAGCTAGTCGTGTTAATATTATTACAATGGTCACTATTATTAACCGTTATATATACTTGGTCAGAGGCTAGGCAGGTTCTTTGTACACTGAGGGCCTGGCTACAGGGCATTAAATGAAAGCTGTTCCCAAGGAGCCTCACATACAAATCTGGTGCATGGTTTAGTCAACTGTAACGTCCGTGTCAACTTCTAAAATAGCTACACCAGCTTGCGAAGGAGTGAGAAAATCCAGTCTGTTAGCTGGCCTCAATCTCTGTCTCTCTCCCTCTCTCTCAACTCAATGGTTGAGTGGTTTTAATTAACAACTCCCAAAGAGTAAGGCAAAAGTCACTCGATTAATAAAGCTCTAACTTGCCATGCATGATTCTGAGGTCTCAGCGTGGCGCTGAGCTTGTAATTGTGGGTTTTGTTTGGGTTTGCAGTGGGTGAGGGGCTGAGGGAGTGGAATTTCCTCAGAGAAATTCGGGTATCACGTCTAGAAACCATAGGTGACTGAAATGCCCACTTTCATGAGATTTAACAACAGGAAGCCACATTGCGGTATAAGGCGCTTCGGTAAATCACTGTGCAGAATTGGCTCTTGATCTGAACTTTCCTGCCTCTGAGCACCTCATCAGTTTTCATTTCCAGCACGCACAGAACCAGTTTTGCCCCCATTCACTTTCTGCATAAGCACTGGGGAATGTTGACACAAGTGTTTCTCATGCTGCAGTAAAGACCTGTGACATTTAATTGAAATTAAACACATAATATTACTTTCGAGGCAAAGAGAAGTATCTGCTTCTGCCCCTGCCACAGCCTCCATGGTCCTTGCACAAGCATTCTCCAGCTATTTTTTTAAGTTCCTGCATAACTCACTCCTCTGTGCCTTACCCTTCCAAATGGCACTTTCAGGTCCCTTCATAGCTCCTTCAAATGGCACTGGGAGTATCCAGGGCTTCCGACGTTCAGAAGGTGCACACTCTTCCTTTTTGGTCTTGCCTTCCATATATTCGGATATTCAGAGTGTGGGGACTAGCTATAGTAAACTGCCATCCTATAGGGTGCCTGGGATCTCGGGCTTTGAATCAGCCTGGCTGAATGCTTGCTTCCACTAGTTACTGTCTGTGAGGCCCGGCCAAGTAACTTCACCTCTCAGAGCTTTGGTCCCCTCGATTGTAAGACCGGGACGAGAAACAGTCTCTATTGCAAATAACTAATGGAAAGAGTAAGTGAGAAAAAGCATGTAAAGAGCTCAACACAGTGTCTAGCACATAATAAACTCTCCAAAGCAGTTAGCGGCTATGAATTACAGTGCCACCACAGCAGGACCGGCAGAAAGTCATGGATTAGCAGGTGCTGTTGAGTCCTCTGTGGCCTTCCCCCTTCTCTATAGAGCCAACACCACATTTATTTCATCCCATGTTTCTGACAACTTGAGTTGACTTCACCCTTTAAACTTCACTGCTCAAGTATGTGAGCTTTCTAATTTCGAAACAGATGACTGGATGATTACAAGCACAAAGCTCTGGGAAAGGGATACAAGCCTCCAGTGATGCAGTGGAGATAATCACAGACCCTGTCTCCCACTGTTCCCAAGAGCAAGAAGTGAATGTGGGCTTGATTTATAGGTAGAAGGCTCTGGAGACAAACTTGGGGCCTCTCCTTAGGCTCGGAATCTTATTTCACTTTTGGGTCTCAAAAATCATCAGCTCTCTGGAGGTGTCCATGCCAGTGTGTCTGTCTCACTCTGCAGTTATTTCAGGATTAAGAGGAAAGGTCAAAACCTCCATTTCTCAGGGAGATTTCTTACCAGGACCTGGGGGACGAAGGAAGGGATGCAATGATTCTTCCAAGGCAGGCACAGAGTCCTGATTTGTGGTCATATCCCAGGCAGGGTGCATTAGCTTTGAGCCCTTGCAGATGTTTATTCAAGCTGATGTGTTGACCCTGGGCCACAGGTGAGTTGCCTCCTCCCTTAGATGATTCATTCCCAATGATCATATGGCAAGGCCTGCTTACAGGCTGGGATGGCTGATTTTATGTGTCAACTTGGCTGGGCCACAATACCCAGATATTTGGTCAAACACTAGAGTCCAGATATTGTTGCAAAGGAATATTTTAGATGAGACTGACGGTTAAATCAGTAGACTTTGAGTAAAGCAGATCATCCTCCATAATGTAGGTGGGTCTCATCCAATCAGTTGAAGGCTTCGAAAGACTGATGTCCTCTGAGCAAGAGGGGATTCTACCTCAAGACTGCCTTTAGATTTGAGCTGCCACACTGACTACTCTGGGTCTCTCAGCCAGTAGGCAGGCCAATAGGCTGAGAGACCCAGGGAGGAGTTGATGTTGCAGCTCAAGTCTAAAGGCAGTCTAAAGGTAGAATCCCCTCTTGGCCTGCAACAAGGGCACCCTGTTGAAGATTTTGGACTTGCTCAATGACGTGACCAATTCCTCTACACACGCATATAACCATACCCACACAAACCTATACACACCCTCTTGGTTTCGTTTCTCTGAAGAACCTTGACTAATGTACAGACCAACTCTGATCCAGCCAGGAGCTATTTGGTCACTGTGCTCAAGAATAAGATGTTGTGCCTGACATCATCTTCGTAAATGTCCTAAATAAAATAAAAGACTAAAAAGGCAAGCAGATGTAATAACTCCAATAGGGCTAAAGGAGCCACCATGCTACCTGTGCCAAACACTTTACAAACACCATCTCCTCTACTCCTGACCTCACACACCTGAGAGGTGCACCACAGTTTAACACATGGGGAACAGTGGCTCAGGAAAGGAAGTAATTTCCCTATGGTCACAGCTGCCAATCAAGAAATGTGAAGTCAGGTCTTCTGCCTCCAACCCTAAAGTTTCTTCCATTGTACATTTCTTCCAGAACAGCTTGATGAGAGGTTCATGAGGTCCCAACAAAACTTAAGCTTCTTATCTTGATCTGAGCACAGGCACACATAGCCTTCTGTTTTGAGTCTTTCAACATGGGCTGACTGTCTCAGGGCCAAAATACTCCCCACCTCGTCCAAATGTTTCTTTTCATATTCACCTCAACTCGAACTTGGTATTCTCCAACCTTCCCTTCATAAATCTGTTGAGCCACTCTGTAGCTGCTGGCCCTTGAAAAATACCGGGAAGGGTATTTTCAACTTGAGTGATCTACATGCTTAAGATAAAAATAAACATGGGCCGGGTGCAGTGACACACACCTATAATCCCAGCACTTTGGCAGGTCAAGGTGGGAGGACTGCTTGAGCCCAGGAGTTCAAGACCAGCCTGGGCAACATAGTGATACCCCATCACTATATAAAAAGAGAAAAAAAATTAAATTAAAAAAAGAAAAGAAATATGGACTGGGTTTTCTAGATGAGAACTATGCAAAGGCTTAGCAGGAAAAACAGGGGGGCTCAGGGACTGTCTGTGAGCCCTCGGGTCTCTGTCTTCCAGGTCCATTTGCACAGCACTGAGTAGAGAAAGAAGATGCCTGCAGACCACTACTCTCCAGCAAAGAGGGTGGCCCTGGGCTGGGCATAGTGGTTCACACCTGTAATCCCAGCACTTTGGGAGGCCCAAGGCAGGTGCATCACTTCAGGTCAGGAGTTTGAGACCAGCCTGACCAACATGGTGAAACCCCATCTACTAAAGATACAAAAATTAGCTGGGCATGGTGGCATATACCTCTAATCCCAGCTGCTCGGGAGGCTGAGGGAGGATAATCACTTGAATGCAGGAGGCAGAGGTTGCAGTGAGCTGAGATTGTGCCATTGCACTCCAGCCTGGGCAACAGAGCAAGATTCTGTCTCAAAAAATAAATATAAATAAATAAATAAATAAATAAAATTTAAAAAAAGGTGGCCCTAAAGGATGCAGGACAGCATCAAGTATACCAAAGCAACAACAGCACCAAAGTCACACTGGAATTCCAGGATATAAAGGGAAAGTGACAATAAAATGGTAGGCCATCTTTTTCAACTCTTCCATGGGCTTAAGACAATTAAGTAACAATTACTCTCTAGGGTCTTCATTTTCTTTATTAATAAAAACAACATAAAGCCAGAATGTGGGAGTTAGATAAGATACCTAGCACACAGAAGGGATGCCACACATGTCAGCCCCCATAAGCCACCCGGAGCTCCAGAGTACGATGGAATATGTTTTGCCTGTACATGTAAGCACACTTCACTAAGTGTGAGCTCATGGGCCCCCTAGTAAGAACCTTGAATGACCAAAAGTTGGCACAAAAAGTAGAGTATCAAACAGTCCAGCTTTGAGAACAAATCACTGACTCCTCCTCTTGTCCATCAAGCCCCAGGGCACAGTCAGGGGCCTGGAACTGACTAGACACTTATTAAATACTTGCCAACTTGATTCAACTAACATGCAGAGTCTCGGTCATGTTGATTAATGGACTTAAGGTGGAATTTCCCTTAAACACCTGGGCCAGTCTGAGTAACACCCAAATGCTGACTGTGTTTTGTTGATGCTGCTTGCCAATGAAGAGCCCTGGAAGGGCAGGAGGTCCGTTCCAACAAGACAGCAGACAGCCCAGATGGTGAGGGGGGAAGAAGGAGCACCTTGCTAAGCATGATTAGTCACAGCGGGCTTCTCTCGCCCAGCATGGTAGCTATCAGCTGGAGGGTATCGTGTTCATGCTTCCCACATGAACATCAGTTATGGTCTTATGTCTAAGGAGAGGTCTCACTAGCTTCTTACCCACTGGGGCTTGGGGAGGAGCCATGGGGGGAAGAGCATGAAATATGTTGAGTACTTTTATCCTGCACCACACACTGAATTTGGTTATATCAGATTGAATCTAGGAAACATCCTCATTATGAGGACAGTTTGGTGGGGTCTGCAATGCCCCAGGCACTGGGCTAGCGCTTTGCCTGTGTCACCTCATTCAATTGTCACCATAACTCCAGGCATTATTATTCTCATTTGCAGATGAGCACAGTGGGCTTCCCAGAAGGTGAAAGTGAGAACATACAAGGTCCCCACAGGACCTGCTCTAGTTTCAGATCCACTTTGGAGCCCCCACATTTTGCCTCTTGATAGTAACATTCACCACCATCTGCCTTGGGTTGCAATGAACTATTGACAAGCAGGGTGTTCTTCCCCTCTGGGCCCTGAGTTCCTCTGGGGGCAAGAGTTGGCAGGCTGTGGGACTGGGATTTCCTAAGGCTCCTGGAATCATATTCTACACTCTCCTTAAACATTCAACCTACCCTAGTCTGGGGGTGGCCTGGAAGGCCTGAGACAATCTGGGGGCACAGAGTGGGTGCTAACATGCAAGAGGGAAAGCTAGGAAATGACAAAGGGTGCTGAGGACAGACAACAACTATTTCCCAGCAGTTATAACACAGGCTGGAGCTTCGGAGCCATGCTTATCTTCTCTGTCTCCTTTGTGTCCCCTGTGTAACTGGCCCCCACGTCAGGCTGAGTTTAACGTAAAAAGTGTCTTTAATCTCATTGTGCATCTGTTCTCCTGGCCCTGGCTTTACCCAGCCCTGCGCCTCTGCTGCGTGGACTCTGGGATAGCTTCTAACCTAAGCCCACTGCCTCCCAACCTCCATTTGAATCTGCAACCCACCCAAGCACCAGCCTCATAATAACACGACAATGCCTGTATGTCCTTATGCTGTTGGTCTGCCTGGGCCCTTGTTTATCCTGTGAGGCCCAGCTCACATGTCCTCAAGGTGCTACCGCTGCTGCTGGTAGTGACAGTGGTGGACAATATGGTAGTGAACCCTGCTGAGTGCTTACGGCATGCATGCCAGGCACTGGGCTGAGAGTACACACCATGATCTCGCTGAAACCTCACATCAAACCTATGAGATGGGCACAGTGAAATTAAATAGGTTGCTCAAGGACACACAGCTAAGAGTGGTGGAACCAGCCTGGACTGCAGGTCAAACTCCACAGCCCACACTTTTCCCACCGACCCTCACCTTATGGTAAGGGTGTTTGTGTCCCAACACAAACCATCGCTTCCTCACTGGCCTCCTTCACTCACCACTCTTATGCTGACCTACACAGTGCCCTGTTGCATGATCTTCCCTTCACAGCGTTAGGATCTTGGCGACCTGGTCTTACTCATTTCCCTTGGTCTCAGTGCTTTTAGCATAGTCTGTAGCATATAACAAACTCAATAAACACTTTTTACATGGGATTTTACTGCCTTTTGCCTGGAGCCTTCCCAGAAGGTAGGCCAAAGGAAAGGTTTCCAGTGTCCAAGGCCGGAAGAGCCTGTGCTTTGGAAAGCTATGGGAGGAGGAGGACATCTGTAAGGGTGGGTGGCAGGCAGAGAGCAGCCCATTTGGAGGCCTCTCAAGAAGGGCCTGAGACTTTCTTCTCCCAAAGCACCCACTTTTGTTCCCTTCTTCTTTTTCCTTCCCACAGGATGCAGGGATGGGAGGGAGACAGGAAGGGATTCAAGCCTCAAAGCTAGATAGGAAATTCCCAAGAAATCGAGGCCCAACCCTAGTTTCCTGAGAAGACAAGACACCCATTTATTTTTTTTTCTCTCTCTTCCCCACAAATTACTAAGCCAGCATTTGCCATTAGACATCTGTGGCAGTCTGGGCTGCCCACATCAAAGCTGGACCACACTTCATTTCTCCATGGGGTTGTCCCCCAGTAAATCTCTTTTTAATCCAGGTCTCAGCGTGCTAAGTCTGTCGTCACCAGCAGTGGACAGAGTGCACATGGGAGTGCTGGAGAATTTCTCCTCCTCCAGTGGGCTGGCAGCTCAGTTATTCTTTCTCCTCTGATGAGACTGCCTACCCAGATGCCGATAAGGGCTAGCAGGTTTCCCGCACTCAGTACATCAAGTGGGTCCACCGTGGAGGGAGAAGAGGTGTTCAGTTGATGCTGCCCCAGCCATCAGGGACAACTGATATTGGTAGCCAGAGCCATCCATTTGCCAAACCACCCATGTCAGACAACATCACAACCACGCAGGGAAAGCTGTCATTTGTTCTGCAGCACTTGGGGAAATTAATCTTGCCCTCTGCATGACTCTGCACTTGCTTACTCTACCTAGAGAGCTGCTTAGGAAAAAAGAGCATTGTACTTGCCTGGGATATTTAACACCAAGGAAAATATCAGACAGGGAAAAGTACTTATGATTTCTATGAATTCATACACTATTAAGAGCTGTCAGCAAGCAGACACTGAGGGAAGCAGAGAGGCACGGAAAGACCCCTAGACTGGATCTGGCCCAGCCCCATCACCAACCTATTGGGCTACTCTGGGTCTGTTCCTTCATCTTGGAGCCTCATTGCATCTTTTAAGTCTGTCTGTTTTAAGAGGAGGGCTGTGCATAGGGGCAAGTGACTTGCTGTGACATAATGAGAAATGCATATTTCGTCTCTGCTCCTAGTGCCTGGCACAGAGCTCCTAAGTCTTTGGAATTTCTTGATAGGGGTAAGAGGAGCATCTTTTGTTATTCATAGCAAACCCTTTTCAAACATACCTGGGCTTATGCTACTGAGGTGACTCTTGGAGGATAGGAGCTGGTTGAGAGACAAACCAACCATGTGATTAGAGCTTTGGAACTTTTATCCCTGCCCTCTGACCTCCAAGACAGTAAGGCAGGGATGGAGATGGACTTAATTGCTGATGGCCAATGATTTAACTAGTCATGCCTACATAATAGAGTCTCCAAAAAAACAATCAACTATGGGACTCAGAGAGCTTCCAGGTTGGTGGACACACAGTGTTGCTGGGATGGTGGCACTCATGGAGAGGGCATGGAAACTCCGCACCGCCCCCACACCTTGCACTATGCACCTCTTCATCTGGCTGTTCAACTGTATCCTTTACCATATGCTTTATAACACACCAGCCACAGTAAATAAGTGTTCCCCTGAGTTCTGTGAGCCATTCTAGCAAATTACTGAATGTAAGGGAGGTCATGGGAACTCCTGATTTGCAGCCAAGTTGGACAGAAGTGTGGGTAACCTTGGGACCTATGATTTGTGATTGGCATCTGGAGAGATAGAGAAAGAGAGAGAGAGAGTGTGTATGTGTGTGTGTGTGTGTGTGTGTGTGTGTGTGTCAGGGGTGTGGCAATCTTGTGGAACTGAGCCCTTAACCTGTGGGGTCTAGGCCAACTCTAGGTAGGCAGTGTCCGAATTGAATTGAATTATAGGATGCTCAGCTGGTGTAGGAGAATTGGTTGTGTGGGGAAAGCAACCCACATATTTAGTGTCTGAGTGTTGGGAAGAGAGACTTTCCATTCATTGGCTCCAAGCCCTACAGATGGGTTTGAGCACATAGCTGAGTCTTTACCTTTCCTTGACAGCTCAGTCTTCCTAATTCCACTGAGACCAGCCCACTGGCTGGCTGGCAACCTGAACTTCCCAAGCCTTCCATGAGTGCCAAAAGCCAAGATCATTTCAGTGGGATCAGCCTGGAGAAACAATAACCTATCCCTTCCGAATCTCGAGATGCGTGCCACACCCTGCTGGAACCTGCCATGAATCAGCGCCTTTCAGGACAGCCTCTCCTAAATTCATTTATCTTGGCTCCAGGGTGTGTTCGGCTGTGAGGAGCACTCTGGCTTTCTCTCTTACCAGTCTGCCAGAAACAACAGCCTATCAAGGTCACTCCAGGTCTGGTCTGGAGAGATTCACCAGATAAGAAAGAGCCTTTCATGCTATTAATCTATCCCCTTTGATTCAGGGTACTGTCTGCTATGTTCTATGCTGACTTGGTGAGAAACACCTCACACATTTGTCCCATAATGTTCAGTGAAGGAAGGAAGAGATGAACAGGGGCATGTCTATCTTCCATCAGTCCACATGGCAAATGCCCCTAGTTCTCTCTTTTTCTTGTACTGACAATGTCAAGCTCACAGGGTTAGAGGCAGTCCAAAATGACAGGGCCCACAAGAAGAAAGACACGTGGCTAGGTCCTCAAACTCAATGGGGCTACAATCATCGGCACAAATTCATTTAGAGGAATATGGTTGGCCTTGCCATTTTTAAAGTTAGTTGTAGCATTCATTTGACATTTTTTTTTTTTTTCTGAGACAAGGTCTTGCTCTGTCACCCAGGTTGGAGTGCAATGGTGTAATCACAGCTCGCTGCAGCCTCAACCTCCTGGACTCAAGTGACACTTCCACCTCAGCTGGGACCACAGGAACATGCCACTATGAACAGCTTTTAAATTTTTTGTAGCAACAGGTCTTACTATGTTGCATAGGCTGGTCTTGAACTCCTAGGCTCAAATGATGATCCTCCCATCTCAGCCTCCCAAAGTGCTGGGATTGCAGATGTGAGCCACCATGCCCAGCCAACAAATATTTATTGACTGCTTACTATGCAACAGGCAGGCACAGTGCCAGCCAATGAAGATACAGGAGCATTCAAGACAGATTTGACCTTAACCTTTAGAACTTACAACAGGTTTGGGTTTTGTCTTTCCTATCTCATACACACACACACACACACACACACGTGCGCACACGCATATACACACACACACAGACACACACACACGCATATACACACACACACATGTATACACACATACATACATACAAACACTAATAAACCAATTCTGATGTAGTGCTACCAGTGCTAATACAGATACAGCAAGTAACAAGGAAGCATACAGAAAGGTCACTACCTCTGCTTGGATGGAATCAGAGAGGAGATGACCTGACAGGCAATAAAGGAAAAGATACAGGGCATTATATATGCAAATGATGCATGAGAGCACGAAGCACCCTGTTATGAACAAATAATACAAACAAAAATAAAGTATAACAACTATCCATATAGCATTTACATTGTATTAGATATTACAGGTAATCTAGAGATGATTTAAAGTATATAGAGGATGTACATAGGTTATATCCAAATACTATGCAATTTTACATGAAAAACTTGAGCATCCACAGATTTTGGTATTTTCTAGGGGTCCTGAAACCAATCCCTCATGGACACTGAGGGATGACTTTAATTAATTCAGCATGAATGAGTTCCTCAATTTCTGAAGAACGAAGTCTCCCAGCAGGCATCTGTGCCCATATTTGTTGATGGAGTAATTCCTGCCACCAAGGAGGGAAGACAGCAGCCCCTAAAAAGCCACTGTGGAAGACCAAATGCTTACACCCTGTTTTCTCTTCACACTAGGCTATTGATCAGCCTCATTCTCAAAAGCCAACATCCTTAGCCCTAAATATCACCAGCCAGGGGCTTTAAACCAACACAATGACTCATGGTGAAAAGGAATTGAGACCATAGCATCACATCCTGTATCAACCACTAGATGGACACCACAGGCTAAGTTGGCTTTCTCCAAGTGTTCTGTAAATAGAACCATTGAGCTTCATAGCGTGTGGTAGCGAGTTATATAAGCATAAGATCCTGTCAGGGTAGGCATCAAGAATAGACCATTCTCAAAATATCAAATACCTGCTATGTCCCAGTCTCTGGGTTTAGAAAAATAATGAGTGCTGTCTGCCTGCTAGGAACTCCTAGTGGAGAAAGACACACACACACACACACACACACACACACACGCACAACATTTCTTCTGCATCTCAGATTCTTGCCTGTTCTTTTCAAGCTCCATCTCTAATATTCAAAGGTTAAGAACTTGTTCCAGTTCACTTGGCAGAGCCAGGATTAAATCTCAAGTCTGTTTGCCTTTTAAGAACATACTCTTTCCTCAGTACCATCCAGTGCCTCTCAAACACTTCCCATGCAAAGTGAAACACTTACACATAAGGGTAGGTGTGAACCAAGACTACCAGAAACACGTGAGACAGAGCTAACTCTGACTGGGGGAATCCCAGAGGACATCACAGGGGAGACGTTTTCTTCAGGATTAGTCAGATGGGCATGAGGGGAAAGGAATTCCAGGAAGAAAGCAGCATGTCCCAGGAGGGAGGGCTTTGCAAATGCAGGAAGCAACTTTTGGTGGTGGCAGGTAGCCTAGAGCCGTGGGACGTCTGGAGTGTGTGAAGGGAAATGTGGCCGGGGGTAAGTCAGCGAAGGCAGATGAGGTGGAGGCCATGAAGAGCCTCCACAGTCAGTTAAGGCATTCAGGTCTGTTCCCACAGGCAATGGGAAGCCATCAAAGGTCCTGAGAGGGAGAAACTTCTGATGTTATATTTAAAGGGTCATTTTTTTGTCCATAAAGGGATATATATTTACACTTTGGAACATTATACAACTCAGTGCCTCCTTTGAAAAGAAAAAAAAAATCATTTCAAACATATGGACATGGAGTCTGCCCCTTGAATTTTATTCTGTACCATATGGCACTTTGAATTTTTAGAATATGAGTAGAAGATTGACTTCACACATCAAAACCTAGTAACAGAAATTTCATCTGTTATTTTAATTTCCCCCCCACTACAGCCAATGCCCAATTTATCAATCCAATAAAAGGGATGAGTGAGATCAGATAACAACCTGTGAAGTACTTGGACATGCCTGGTATATACCAGGCACAATATAAGAACACACATACACAAAGTGTAAAAGGCATTTGCCCTTAATTCTTAGCCAAACTACATGGTAATATGGTAATAAAGTAATTTCAGCCCTACCATAGGGAGAATTGAAGGATATACACAGGTGCACATGCACACACCAGCACAGAAAATGAACTAGAGGCATCAAAAAATAGCTGTTATGCCAAGCCAAAGTACAGCATCACTTTAAAAACAGAGGTCTTAGGTTTTTAGAAACCAGAATTTACTTCCATATCAGATTTTCTAAATAAACTTGCTATAAACTTTTATAAGAACTTTCCTCAAAGAGCCTCTGTACAGATTGATATATTACTCATACATCAAGGCTACGTTTCTACTAAGCCAAATAAACATCTGGACAAAAGCTTTAATCATTTCATTGTTTCCAAGCGCCTGGATGTTTGAGGGCGATAAGGCATCTAGACCCTGACTGGGATTTTGGTCTTTATCAGATACAACCGCAAAGAGAAATTCAGCTGAAGGTTTAAAAACCATATTAATTGTAGCACTTCAAAGCTCAGGGAAGTCAAATGACATGCCTAACGTCACAGAGCTGGCAAGAGGTTGGGCAGGGTTTAAGCCCTGGTCTGCCCAATATGATATCCCAGCCTGTTTCCCTTTCACTACATCAATTGCCTCAACAACGCCTTATTCTGCAGATTCTGAAGCACAGAATAACCAGCCTTTCAATATTTACACCTTGCCAGTTTATAGGAAGAAAACGATATGAGTAGAAAAGACATTAAGTGTCTTGCCCTGAACTCTGCGTGTAAACACAAACTGGTAACCTGGCCTCAAAGCAGAAACTCACATGCATTTCCACAGAGTGGAGACATGCTTAACAAGTGTTCTAGAATGCTACAACTAGAAGGAGCATTAGGTTCCATCTGGGCTACCTCTCCTCATGCTGAGGGTACATTTCTACATTAAAAGAACAGGAAGAGAAACCAGACCAAAGTTCTCCAGTTTCAGTAATTGGGTGCTTTGCTTATATTTCTGAATTTTTTATCTACACTTGCTCTAAGTGCTATCACACATGCTAAAACGTAAGCTTGGCAAAGCTGGAACTGAGATGTAAACATCGGTGCTTTTAAGCAAAGGTAAAGGCTCTGGTTTGGATGGTTAAAGAAACCAGGAGTTTCTCACTCGGCTATCACTAAGATTCAGGTTAGAGTGTTTCAATGTCTCCACCTTGTGGACATAATCAACACTACATCGAAATAAATTCACTGGCCATCTTTTTAGAATTGAAAAACTGGGTTGACAATAAAATCAACTCTTTATTACGGGATACAAAAACCTCAAAACAAGCCAGAATTTGTTTGGTAGTATATGAAGATGGGAATTGATAATAATAAATCTGAGTCCATGCTGGATACCAAAAGTCTTCTAAACAATAATACAAAGATTACATTATGTGCAATTCAGTTGTGGTAATAGGTGTATGCTATTGTTTTTCATGTTTATGGAAAACTAGAAAAAAAAGGATGCTCTAAGTTGACCAGGTCATCTAATTTCTCAATCCATTAATTGCGCCAGCCATTCCAGGCAGCAGAAATTTGTGGTACTGTAAGGTGTTGGGGCTCAGAAAACACTACAAAATAAAGGCCTCAGAAACGAAAGTTTTTCTTTGACCTTTTTCTGCCCTCTGGTCTCTCAATCCTACTTCCCCTGACGCCAGCCACAGAAACTAGAATCCCTCTGCCCCCAGGTAGGCCACAGAAATCAGAACGCTTTTTCCCCAAAGCCAGTAATAAAACCTCCAAACATTATTCTAATTTTCCCTCTTCCTTTCTGTGTGAAGCCTGGGCATAACGAAATTATTTGACCCACCTTGTTTGATTGTAGAAACCTCCATTACAGAGAGGGCTCTGCCCCACACCCAGAAGGCAGGAATGCTTCTCAGAAGGGCCAAGAAGAACCTTGCTTGGTTTCCCCACTCCATCTACTAGCATTAGATCATACCTTTTTTGCCCAATCATATTTCTACACAGCTGCCCATACTTTGTAGAACCTAAGCATAAAATTGGACAATCTCCCCTATATCTTTGGGTATTCATTCTGAAGGCTTCTGTGTATATACGTTAAGTAAATTTGTATGTCCTTTCTCCAATGAATCTGCCTTTTGTGAGTTGATTTTCCAGTGAACCTGCAGAGGGTAAAGGGGAAATTTTCCTTTTGCCCCTGCAAAAGGTTTGGTGGATCCTGTTTACAAAGATTTCACTACCCAAGATAGTTCTAAAAGTGACAGGCTGAAAACCAAAGCACCTCTATGCCTCAGCTTTCAAGGAAATAAAAGAACACTTCTAGTCACAGAGGTAGAACAGAGGAAAATTAAATTAATTTTGAAATAAACTCTAGTAGTTGTAATATTTCAATACAGCAATAGAATGTTGGCAAGATGGTACACTATTACACTCTGTCCCTAATAGCTGCAAGCCCTTGGGCAAGTTATTTAACCTTCCTGGACTTCACTTTCCTCATCTCTAAAATGGGGACTGTGATATCATCTACCTCAAAGGATTGCTATGGAGATAGAACAAGAGAGTATAAAAGTAAAGCACCTAGCACTGTGTTTGGCATATAGGAGAGTTACCTATTATTTAAATTATAAAAATACTGACTCACCCATCAGGTTCTTGATCATTATTTTCATTGAAATGAGTGGCACAATTAGTATTTCTGCTTTTTCTCATCTGTAACTTTAACAGCAAAAACATTCGAGGTGGAAAAGATCTTGGAGAACTTCTGGGCAAGTCATGTTAACAGATGAAGAAGTCTCAGGCAAGTGAAATAACTCACTGCACCTTAAGCCTGCAGGGTGATCTGAGAGGGGAGCATGAACAAGTTGCCAGCCAGGCCTCGTGCTATACAGTCATGGCAGACTCCACCTGAAAGATTCCTTAGACATCATCACATCACTCCCCTTCACTTCATATATGAGCACACAGAGAAACAGGGAGGCTGGGTTTGTTCATTCATTCACTGATTCACATGTTCATTGATTTAGCAATATTTATGAGCTCCTATTATACACAACACACTGGGGATTCTGTGGGGAATGCGCAAGACAAGTCCTTGCTTTATGGTACTTACTGCTGCAAGTAGGAGGGGGCCGGGAGGCAACAGAGGATATACACATAATCAGGCTAATTTCAAATAGCGATAAGCTTCCAAAGCAGCCTGCCACAGAGTGGTGGAGATGCCTAGGGCAGGAGGCAGGATACACACCTACTTCAAATTGCACGGTCAAGGAGGGCCCCTCCAAGGAGTTGTCAGCTGAGCAGCAAGAAGGACCTACCACGCAAAGATCTGGGAAGCAAAATCCAGGCTGAGACACAGAGTGCAAGGCCGTGTGGTCGGAAAGAGCCTGACAAGATTGAGGATTGGAAGGGACAGCTGCAGCAGCGAAATAGGTAGGAGAGAGGAAGATGAGATCTAAGAGGCAGGTACAGGCCAGATCTCATAGGCCCAGGGAGGCCGTCTAACTTGCAAGGAGTCCATCCTCAGTGCAAGGTTTGGTTTAACGGACTGACGTGACATGGTTTGTTTCCAGGTGTTACTCTGTTGTGAGTTACTGGCCAAGCCTGGACTACCCAGGCCTTCAGACTCACAGCCCAGCAGCATTTCCCTCCATGCCACACAGCCTTTGATACGGACAGCAGAAACTCAGGTGGGCAGTTTGACCTCCTCCAGAAGACTCAAATAGAGCCCTACAAAAGAGAAGCCAGGTGCCAAGCCCTCTTTCTCTCTGGGAGAAAGGGCGGCCCCGGGTACTTACCCGCTTGTAATGTCATCGGTCCGGATGTTCTTGCTCAGAACATCCCCATCGCTCATGTAGCCGGGGGCGTCCATGCTGATGCCTTCCAGGTCCATCTCATCTCCTGCCTTGTCTGAGACGTCCACGTGGCAGACACTGCTGCCCCGGGAGGCCAGCTGCCTTCTCAGAGGGGCGGAGTACACATAGCGACCTGACTCACTGTTGATGAACCGGCTGGCGTTGGCTCGAGGGGGGTACCCATTGCCCATTGAGGGGGCATCTCCTGCTTGGAGCCGAGGGCTGGACTGGCCCAGTCTCCAGGACAGAGGTGTGGGCCTCCCTGTCAAGCTGAGTATGCTGCGGCCACTCATCTCCGTGGTGACATTGGTGTCAAACGTGGTTTCCAATGTGCTAGAAACAAAACCAACCTGATTAGACTCAAAGGTACCTAGTATCCTTAGTATCCTTCACAGTTTATATGTTCTTTAATTATTTAGAATTATGAAATAATCCTCATATATAAAATAGGATAAAACAGCCGGCCCCCACGTACCACCTGATGTGCTTCCTCTGCTCAAAATGAAAAAGGAAAGCTACACATCTATATAACATTCTGAAAAGCCTACCGGAGACTTTCCCTGCTAAAACATGGTACAAGAAATGAATTACTTTAATTAAATGACCTCAACTACTAGAATTTTCTTTCCAGGCCAGATGCAGTGGCTCACTTTCCAGGCCAGATGCAGTGCCTGTAATCCCAGCACTTTGGGAGGCTGAGGAGGGCGGATCATGAAGTCAAGGGATCGAGACCATCCTGGCCAACATGGTGAAACCCCATCTCTACTAAAAATACAAAAATTAGCTGGGCGTGGTGGCATGTGCCTGTAGTCCCAGCTACTCGGGAGGCTGAGGCAGGAGAATCGCTTGAACCCAGGAGGCGGAGGCTGCAGTGGGCTGAGATTGTGTCACTGCACTCCAGCCTGGCAACAGAGAGTCAGACTCCATCTCAAAAAATAAAAATAAAAAAAAAAAAGAATTTTCTTTCCAATCTGGGAAAGAAAATACTAGAAAATGCTGAACTGATTAGGATGGGGCATGAAGGTTCCTGCTTGCCCATTCGTTCTAGGATGTTGCATCACAGCCCTCTTTTCCTAAGAGTGGGATTCTCCACCCACCAGGAGTTCCTAATACCACATTTTACATCCTCAGCTCCCTCCCAACTGAGCAGTGGACACAGTTCTAATTTTCTAACCCTCTAAGGTTCACTTACCCCAGACTTTTGCTTTTCTCATATTTCATCCAAAAAGCCTGGAAAGATTGGTAAATGCCTGGGCTTGGGTTCCCTCTTCAATCAAGTTACATGGACCAGAATCTGCCCAAGGATGAGCTCAATCTCTTGGCAGAGTCTGTCTTCCACTGTTTTCACAGCGCTGCAGTTTCTTGCAGCCCAGTCAAGATTATCATCTGTACTTTCACAGGAAAACTGGAATTTCCTCACTGAGCAGAGAATGAGATTCTTCCCTGCAGAAGAAACCACTGAAGTCTTCCCTCCTATCATAATTACCATCCCACCGTTAAACTGTTATGCCAACATTAAGTCAGTGTCAGTGATGATGGTGGAAAGAGGGATGTTTCACACCTAATGGTAGAGTCACAAGATCCAATATCTGACTCCCCTTCATTCAGATACCTAAAGGTTTAAGAGGGTACCACCCCCAAACCCCCAAGTTTACTCTCCTCTGGAAGAGCCAATTTGGTCCCTTAAGCTGTTTTTGTTTTCCTCTAATCTTGGAAGTGGCCTAATTTTTCTCAGATTGGACCCCTTGTTTTGGGCCTCGGTCCTATTGGAGATGGAACCCACAGCGGTTAACCCCAATCTTCCAAAACTGCTGACAGTGGGGAAGCCCTGTGGTTTCCTTGCCATAGCCACTTATCAAAGAAACTGAAATTGGAGAAGCAGAGGAGACTCCCTGGGAGCTCAGTGGGGACAACAAGAACTTTCCTTGATTTCCACAAACTATAAAACCTCCTCCTGCCCAAATCACAAAAGACATCCCAGGGTTGCATCCTCTTCAACTTCTTGTTCAACAATGAAAGCACCTGATACATGTTTCCAATGTAATACTAGATTTCATCCAACTAAATCAGAGTTTAAACATGATCATAAGTTTTTATAAATATTTCCTTACATGTTTTATGCACATGCATGACTAACAATATTACAGAGTGCTGCATATCAGAAGACTGGGTAGGAATTCAAGCTATTCAGTTTATCACACAGGTCAAATATAGTTCACCTGCTCATTTCAACAGTACCAGACAGTTAAAGAAAATGCAAGTAAAGTGAAATTCAATAGAGCTGGTCTACAGTATCCTTTGTTGAATGGATTTAGCAACCTTCTGCTTTTGGGAAAAATCTGTCTATACTAATTTTTTGTTTCCTATAACTCTCTTCTGCATGTTGTATGGCATTCTTTGTGAATTCCGGCACATTTGGAAAGCAAGGCTATTGATCCATTATAACCAAATTGCTTTGCTAGTGGTATGAACAAACACAGGAGAAAATTAGGATACCAGGTAGTTCAGTAAAGTAATTCACACTGCAGATACCTGTGTGTAACCTGAGTTCCCCTTAAACTGGACATGGTTTCCTCCAAATTCTGCCGCAGATCAGCGATGTTCTTCACTGTCCGCAGCCGCCGAGCCTCAGGATCTTCCCCTGGAAAGATGAGGGTTAAGACTAGTTTAATTCTCTGACCAACCATGAGCTTCATAAGGGCAGCATCCATGTCTATGACCATAACCATATTCCATGCTCACCATGTGCCTTGCTGTGGGTGCTTAATAAGGATTTGAGAATGAATGAATGATTGAATGGAAGTGTGAATGGAAGCCCAAAGGAAGTGTGAAGTCCAAGGAGATTCTTCCTTCAGGTGCCTCCCTAAATAGGTGAAGTCTAGCATGTGGGAGAAGCCAAGTGCCTAGTCTGAGATGTAAACACATTTCCACAGTGTCTCCAACAGAGACACACTCAGGTTAGGTCCAACCAGGTAGTCATTTTCTACCCATGCAAAAATGAGTGAAGCATTTTGTTTTCTCACCTATTGGTGATATATGCAGCTTAGGTCCTACTTTGCAAGCATAGCTTGCACTAGCTAGAAGATCTGCACCTGTTAATCACAAATATTTACAAAGAGAAAGGTTGCCTTCTTCTTTGTTAGATGTATTATGTCACCTCAAATTCAAGCTCCTCTACTTACTGGCTGTGTGACTGTGGGGAAGGTGCTGGTCCTCTCTGGCCTTCAGATTTCACTTTTCTAAAAGGAACTCAGCGGTAGTACTGACCTCAAAGGACATTTGTGGAGACAAACTGGGATCAGGCCTGGAGATCCCTTAGCACAGTGCCCACCATAAGCACTCAACGCAAGCCAGCTGGTGCTCTAGAGGAGGGAGCCTTCAAGAAACAGCTGGGGGCCAGGTACAGTGGCTCACGCCTATAATCCCAGCATTTGGGAAGCCAAAGTGGGCAGATCGCTTGAGCCCAGGAGTTCAAGACCAGCCTGGGAAACATGGCAAAACCCCAGCTGATGGCATACACCTGTAGTGCCAGCTACTCTGGAGGCTAAGGTTGGATGATGTCTTTAGTTTAGAAGGCAGAGGTCACAGTCAGCCGAGATTATGCCACTGCAATCCAGCCTGGGTAACAGAGAGTGAAGGGAGGAAGGGAGAAAGGGAGAAAGGGAAGGGAAGGGGGAAGGGAAGGGAAGGGAAGGGAAGGGAAGGAAAAGGGGAAGGAAAGAAAGGAAAGGAAAGAAGGAAAGGAGGAAAGGGAGACAAGAAAGACAGAAAGACAAGAAGGCAAGCAAGCAAGCAAGCAAGAAAAGACAGACAGAAAGCCAGCCAAGAAAGAAAAGAAGGAAGGAAAGGAAAGAAAGGGAAGGGAAGGGAGACAGACAGACAGACAGAAAGAAAGAAAAAGAAAGAAGAGGAAAGGAAAGGAAAGGAAAGGAAAGGAAAGGAAAGGGAAAGGGAAAGGGAAAGGGAAAGGGAAAGGGAAATGGAAAGGGAAAGGGAAAGAAAAGAAACAGAACGGAACAGAACAGAACGGAAAGGGGAAAGGAGAAAGGGGAAGAAAAGAAAGAGAAGAAAAGGAAAGGAAAAGAGAAGAAAAGAAAAGGAAAGAAAACAGACAGCTGGGTTCCTCTTTGTCAGGACCACAGTATTCCGTTCCCTGGGCAAAACTTTCCACAAGACACTTGGCTGAGCAGCATTTGAGCTGAGCTGGCACTAGTGTACCATGAGAAATATGCACACACAAGCTAGGACACAGTGCAGTCTTGTTTTGGCTTCTCTGGCAATTCTGTCCCTCCCCTCCCCTCCCCTCCCCTTCCCTTCCCTTTCTTTCTTTCTTTGAGACAGAGTCTTGCTCTGTTGCCCAGGCTGGAGTGCAGTGGCACAATCTCAGCTCACTGCAAACTCCACCTCCTGAGTTGAAGCGATTCTTCTGCCTCAGCCTCCTGAATAGCTGGGATTACAGGCGCCCCCCGCCACACCCGGCTAATTTTTTTTGTTTTTAGTAGATACAGGGTTTCACCATGTTGGCCAGGCTGGTCTCGAACTCCTGGCCTCAGGTGATCTACCCGCCTGGCTTCCCAAAGTGCTGGGATTACAGGCGTGAGCCACCGCACATGGCCTAGTTCCGTTTCTTTCAGCCTTACAAAGGGAAGAGGAGAGAGGCAATAACTACAACAATGATTAATAGAATTATATATTTTCTCCCTCAGAGTAATTTTAGGGAGAGCTGAGAAGACTGAGGAAGCACAATCATGGGTCTTTAAAAGCCTAGGACTATTTTCAAGTGTTGAGCAATATTTTCAAAGAAATCTCCATCTAGAACATAGCACAAGCAGAATTTACGTTAGACACTGAGCAGCAGCAAGTAGAACTGACATCAGACACCAACTTGAACTTCCAACAATTGCCATTAACAGGGGACAAGGCAGCTAAGAAATATAATAGAATTAACTTTTCTTCTGAGATAGATGACAACTTTCTTAGGTCATTTTTGGCATGGTGGTGCCTGGAGGCTGAGATGGAGTAAATGATATACCCATGATTTCATGGAGGAAATTTACTTGAAAACACAAGTGCTTTCCAATTTCTCCTTCCACCTTTTAACCCAAAGAAATTTGGAAGGCATTTTTCTCTTGTCTGAAAAGTGGTCAAACTTGCATTTCCCTCCCAGTGCTTTAAAATACATATATATGTATGTGTTTTTAAACAAAAGCAAAGATGAATGTCTATTATACCTTCCCCTGATGACTTTGGAGGAATGTAACTGCATCTACCTTCTGGGCCATCAGTGAAATTTTTACTGCCAATTTGGCCACATTTTATGTATATAAGCCTGCTAAAAAAATATTGATTCTTAGGTTAGCTCTAGGCCCTTTAGAAAATATTGATTATGAAGCTAAGTCTAGGCATAGGTTTTCAAATTACCTCAATTGATTACCTTAACCACACGCACAAAATATAATAGCCATATTTACTTATCCATCACTCTATTAATGACATATTGTTGCTGGTCTTAACCCTCCGTTAGAAATTCAACTATTTTATTTTTTAGAGACAGGGTCTTGCTCTGTTGCTCAGGCTGGAGTGCAGTGCTGTGATCATAGCTCAATGCAGCCTCAAACTCCTGGGCTCAAGAGATCCTCCCACCTCAGCCTCCCATGCAGCTAGGGCTACAGAGATGCACTGCCATGCCTGGCTAATTTGTTTCCTTTGCAGAGATGAGGTCTTCTATGTGTTGCCCAGGCTAGTCTCAAACTTCTGGCCTCAAGCGATCCTCTCACCTTGGCCTCCCAAAGTGCTGGGATTACAGGTATAGCTACTGCACCCAGACAGAAAGTCAAAGATCTTTGAGTTGGGGATGGTGTCTCGTCTTTCCTTTTAGTAACTCCCACACAACTTATAGAGGTCTAAGAAATGTTTATTATGCAACACATGTTTGGTCAGTGTGGGGTTGTAGGAAAAGCATGGACTTCACATTTCCACAGATAAATATTTGAATTGTGGCAATGCTGCTTATTAGCCACTTGACCCTGGACAAGTCACTTATCCTCTCTGGATCTCATTTGTAAAATGGACATAAAAACCTCTTGGTAGAAGGGTTAGTGTGAGAGTCAGATGATATGGCACATAGCACAAAATGAGGGCTCAGTAAATATGAGTGTCCTGTTTCCCTCTTGTGGGTCGTGCTGGGAAGTATTTGCCCTCCTCCAGGGCTCTACATCAGATCCCAAGGGCAATGTAGGAACACAAAACAGTAACCCACCTGACATGCTTAGGTGATCACATTCTGAACTGCCAATTATGCCTCCTCTGACAATGACCTGAATGTAGGATTTACCCACTAACTCACAGCCTGAACACAATAAAAACACAATCGAGCTCCAGTGGAAACAGCAGGGAGCTTTCAGCTCATAGATATGGAGAGGTCTTAAAACTTTAGTGTCTACCTGTAGCGATCTGGACTTTGCCAAGGAGGGCTCTACCTCAAGCCACTAGTCATGATTGGGACAGCATCACATTGTGACCAAATATGACTAAGTTTGGAGGATATCAAAGTGTTACAAAAGGACCATGGAAAAAATCCAGGATTTTTACTTGGAAATAAAGAAACCTTAAGGGATATGTTACAACATGAAAAAGAATGAAAACTGTCTGGGGCTTCAGAAGGCTGAATTATATCTGGTGATTGGAAATGTAAGAATAAAGAACTCCATTAACTGTTGAAGCCGTCAACAACAGCAAAAAAATAAAGGGCTGCCTTATGAAGAAACAACATTTTGTCCAAGAGATATTCAAGCAGAGGCTGAAAGATGAGTCATCAGTAAGCTATAGAAGGAATTCATGAGCAGGATGATAAGCAGGTGTGTGTGGTTCCTTCAATTCTATGATCCAAGATGCATTTCTCAACTGTAATGCTCTGTACATGATCACACACCATAGGAAAACCCACCCATTTGCATAAGTAAGAGGAAGAACTAAGCAATTGATCAAATAGTTATGTAAATGTCCATTTCTAAATAGTCCTACCATTCACTGTCATTTCAAAGGATTGGCTGTGGCTAAGTTAAATTCAACCTCATGCTATTTATTATTCAGTGTCTCCATAAAAAAAAATTCAACATAGTCACATGTGTGACTTCTACTGCTTGAATATAAAGACATGTCACCCTGATAAGGAATTTTCGTTAGCGACCAACCCCACTTGATTTGACACCAAAGAGTGCATAGTCAAGCACTCCTGGCTGCACAAGTCTCTTCCCCGCAGCCGATTGACAGCATCTCAGGGTTTCTGAGCTCTTGAGGCCTGGTACAGTGGAGATATGGAGACAAAAAGAAAAATTAGGGGAAGATCACATACTGCAATCTGTCACTCTGAAATCTAAGTAATATTTGGAATATTCTCTGGCTCCTGCTTTTGCTTTTCAAATGTGGATTTTGCTGAGACTCAACATCTGACAGGAATCCACACCACTCCGCAGGCCACACATCTGAATCATGCTGGGATCTGAAGCGTTGGCCTTGCTCTTTTGATGTCTGCACATCAGAACACAATCTGGAATGTGCATGGAGACTCGAGCAGCCATCTGAACTCCACACCCTTCTCATTGCTGGTCCTTTTCCTGTGCTATCCATGTACTCATATGAAAGAAAGCTATAAACCTTGAAGAGAAGGAAACAAAATCAATCCCAAATGTGGGGCCCAAATCATTCTAAGATGGACTGCTTACAAATGGCTTGAAGAATCTCTGCACCGTCACTGTGCCCAGCCAGTGGAACCAGAATCCTCTGAAATTAATCATTGGGGCTAATTGCTAGATGGGTAAGGTTCAATCATTGGGCTGCAGACCAATTCCACAGTTGTAATGTGGCTATTAAAATGCTGTAGTCAGGGATATTCAGTTTAATAAATGGATTTTAAGCATGGATTCAGTTTTTAACCCGACTGTGGAAGTGGTAAGATATGAGAAGAATGACACAGCCACTAATAAATCCATGGCTTACCACTCACTTCCCTGACTAGAAGTTGCTGGAGCATGGGACACAGAGTTGGGGAATGGGGAAATGAGACAGAGAAGATGGCAGCCTGGAATCCACTGTAGTAAGAATTCTAATTAAGGTGTGACTTTTCTTCTTTAAGAATGTGATAGTATAGTGTCCAAAAATAAATGCTTGTAGAATTAACTATACAACAACTGTGGATTTTATGCTGTCATACAGTATAATGTACCTGTAATCATCATTGTCTACATTACATTTAAATAAAATTTATATATATATTTTTTGGTTTCTGGTAAAAAAGAAGCATGTTACAATTTTTCCCCCCAATTCATGTAGGACTCCAAGAACATATTTTAAATCAGTGCTTCCATACAGGAACAAAATCCACTATTTTAGAATTCTAAACCTTGTTGAAAAGCAACTTTATCTGAAGAGTAAACAAGAAGATTCAAAGTTAAGTATCAGTGCAGTCCAGAGCTCCTAAATGAATAAAACTGAATGTATCTTAAAAATAGGATTTGCACACCAGTAAGAGACTTGTTTACAATTCTGGGGAGGAGGGAAGAAACTGTAAGAGGGAGAGAAAAGGGAAGAAAAACAAGAAGAAAAATAATAGGAAAAAAGAAAGAAAGTTTGTTTAGCTCAAAGTCAATGCAACCATAATGCAACTTGTAATCAAGCTGGGTTCATGCTGTTCCAGCAGGTGTTGCATGGAAGGCCTCATCACCAACAGACACAGATTTCTGAGGCTCCATACTCACCAGTGAGTTCTTCCAGAGCAGGCTGTCCAGTCTTGGTGAAGTGGCTGGGCTCCATGCTCACACCTGTTGAGCTTGACTCAGCGGTAACATTCCCTTCAGTGTCCGTCTGAGACCTTCACACACAAACCAAAGCAGACACACTTGTCATGAGAGGCAACTACCACATCTGGACCACTGTGGTCTAACCACAGCCCTCACCATCACCTCCTGTAGCAAGAAGCTTCAGAACAGAGTGGACCAGCGGACTGGACCTAAATAATTCATTACCCGTATGTGGAGCAATGTCCTAAGAACAGAGAGAGCCACTGAACTGTAAAAGATAAACTTTCCATTGCCCAGATGGAGGGTCTGCAATCCCTCACTGGGGAATCCTTCTCTGAACCTCCGTCAGGATGCTAGGTCTAGCCAGACACATGCTGGAGGGTACTGGGTGGTTTGAATAATTTAACCTATGCCAAAGAACAACTTCTAAGTAAACAGCCATGCCAACAAGTCAAACATAAAGATGACTCTATTAACAGCACCCCCACCCCAAAATCCTACTGACATGGTTTTGTCTATAAAGGTGACCATAAAACCAGTTGGAAGTGGGTGCCAACCAGGTGTGTTTGCCCTCCAGGTCTCTGATTCAGAGCTTAGTTCTTCTGACATGAAAGGTCTCATTGATCATTATTTCAACACTTGACTAAAATCTGTACTTCCCCAAACCCTCTCCATGCCCTTATTTGTCAAGCAAATTGAAGCAACGGCTTCACGCAATGTTTTCTTGTCACAGCTACCTCTGCTCATTCAGGCATGGCATGCAAATGCATAATTACACTCAGATGGACGACCCTGCATGTAACATTATTAACGCACTGGCATCCTGAACTAATTCAACCGATTTCACTATCTGTGAAGAAAACTTTTGCCCAGAATGAGAATGGACAATGGGGGATGTACTGATAAACCTCAAGTCATCCAACTGTTCTTCCCTCCTTTGTTCTTCCTACTGAGGCCATCGTTCTCAATTCTGTTATCTTTACCTTTAAAGGATTTCATAATCCCTGTGCTCCTTTCACCTGCAGCCAGGGTCCAAGCCCTCACCATCTCTGCTGAGGCCTTATGAGTACTTTGAAACAGGTACCTCACACCTAGAGGTTGCAAATGGCAGCCCGGTGTGGAAACCAGCCCAACTTTTTCCTACTGGTCTGCATAATATTTTAAAGTTTTAAAATTAGTTCAACATTTAAAAATTGGGATATTTCACAATAAATATCTGAATTTCTGCCTTCGTCCAGTAAAAACAATAAAGCCTGGGAAAGACTGAGTCTTTGTTATTGTAGATCGCCACCTGTTGGTGCCAAATGGTGGCTGCATCCTCTAAAGAGGCGTGGCTCCCTCTGCCACAGCCACACTCACCCTGAGCCACCCATCTAGATGACCATTTAGAGGCCAATTAGGCATCTGAATCTGTGATCTCCATTCTACACTCTTCCTAAGTTTGGTCTACTCCCCACACGATCCTTCATTGACTTTTGTAATACTGACGTGATGACATCACTGTCTTCAGTGGTTTCCATTACCCACAGAATAAGGTCTAAACTCCTTATTGTGGTAGATGATGGCCACATTCTTCCTTTATTTCCAGCTCCATCTCCTGCCTTTCTAACCCTTTACATACAGCTCTACTATGCTCCACCCACATGTGGCTTCTCTCCACATGCCTTTAACAGGTTTATCTTTGCAGTAACTGCAACCTCTCTGCCTAAAGGTCCTTCTCCTCCTTCCTTAGTTCGCTGCTAATCTGTCTTTAAGATGCAGCTTCCATGTCATCTTTGCCTGAAAGCCTTCCTTGACTCCTTGCCAGGAGTTCCTATCGCACTCTCCTTATTCTCTTGTTGGCTAAAATGTGATCCTACAGCACTCTCCTTATTCTCCTGTTGGCGAAAATGTGATCTAATAAGTAAATCTTTCCTCAACTAGATTGAGAGCTCTCCGGAGGCAAAGGTTAGTTCAAGTTCATATGCTGCACAGGCAACACAAGAAGGGTGTGTTGACTGGATAAATAAGAAATGTTTAAGTCTCAGAAGATGCTAGGTACTAGAAGGAACATTAGACTTGGAAGTCTAAATATTTGACTAGCTCCAGGTCTAAGATCTATAACTTGTTAGCCATGCAAAATTTGAGTTGTCACTTCACCTCTTTGAATCTCAGCATCCTCATCTGTACAATGGGGATAATAGTAGCAACCTCCTCTGGTTCTATAAAAATGAAAGGTGATGTGACACACAACTCTTAGTAAACTGTAAAGTGATAGATGAATCCACTGTTACTTCTGAATTGATAAATATAATTCATTCTGAGTGATTTTTTTTAAAATGACCCATCTTCCCTTTACTCCTTGGTAACAACTTTTAACATGGAGAGGTTTTGGTGGTGGGGGAGCAATTATAAGTTATATATAGTGAACCATAAGCTTGAGGGAGAGAATTTTAGAGCAGAAAAGGAGAATAAACCATTTTATAGAATCTAATCTAATCCAATCTTCTCACTTTCCAGATGAAGACAATGAAGATAAAGTGATTTAGAGTCAAGACTGGTGGTTAAGAGCCTGGTCTCACTAGTTAGACAGACTTGGCTTTTTTATTTGTTTTTGAGACAGAGTCTCATTCTGTTGCCCAGGCTGGTGTGCAGTGGCGTGATCATGGCTCACTGCAACCTCCGCTTCCCAGGTTCAAGGGATTCTCATGCCTCAGCCTCCTGAGTAGTTGGGACTACAGGCGTGCACCACCTCGCCAGGCTAATTTTTGTATTTTTAGTAGAGATAGGGTTTCACCATGTTGGCCAGGCTGGTCTTGAACTCCTGACCTCAAGTGATCTGCCCACTTGACCTTACAAAGTGCTGGGATTTCAGGTGTAAGCCACCATGCCCAGCCCACACTTGGTTTTAAACATGAGCCCCTCTAGTCTAGTTCTATGACTTGGGGCAAATTGCTTAATTACCTCTAAGCTGCTAGCTCATAGAGGTGTGGGAAGAATGAAGTGAGCTAAGATGTGGAGAGCCCTTAGTGGACTCTGCCCACACTCGATCAATAGCTGTTCCTGCAGCCAGTGCCTAAGACCTCAGAGGGCACCAAGCGCTGATAAAGGACAGGGCCCAGGTGTCCTGATTCCTATCCTGGTGCTCTTGTTTCCAGCGTCACTTCCCAGACTCCCCTAAAGATGAAGGCAACTCGGAGGGGACAGAAGGACGTTATTTACCCAGAGTGGGCATTAACATAAAAACGGGGCTAGTCAGATCCACATCATAGATGTTTTCCTCTTCCTCCTCTTTGTCAGACATTTGCTCTTTATCATTAAGACTTTATCTTCTGATAGAAAACCTTGAAATAAAAAAGGTTATATGTTTTATAATCTTTCAAATGATTATAGCAAACAACAAAAAAAGAAAGAATGTGATTGATGGTGATCAAAGACTGTCATATTTTAATTTTGAAAAGGCAAATTGAGAATCTGTGAATCTTAAATATGTATTACCTCAAGACTAATAATGCTATTGGAATTATAAAAATCTCATGTGGAGCTATTCAGTTGCCTCCACACTTCAGAGAACAGTTCATGGCTGGGCGTGGTGGCTCATGCCTGTAATCCTAGCACTTTAGGAGGCCAAGGAGGGTGGACTGCCTGAGCTCAGGAGTTCAAGACCAGCCTGGACAACATGGTGAAACCCTGTCTCTATTAAAATTAAAAAAAAAAATTAGCCGGGCATGGCGGCATGCACCTGTAGTCCCAGCTGCTCAGGAGGCTGAGGCAGGAGAATTGCTTGTACCTGGGAGGCCGAGGTTGCAGTGAGCCGAGATGGTACCACTACACTCCAGCCTTGGTGACAAAGAGACACTCCATCTCAAAAAAAAACAAAAACAAAACAAAACAATAGCCGTGCATGTAGACCAGCTGAGTCATCATCTAAGCTCTGGTGCTCTTTTCAGGATTGTGAGCTGAGCTGATGACTTGATTCAATAAAATGAGACCTTCTCCCAATTAAAAAGATTGGTATGACCCTCACAGAAGGAGAATGCAAGCAGAACAAAAGGAAGGAGTGCCATGCCTGACATTTCTTTGCTGGCCTGGTGCTGGCTAGCTTTCCTTTGAAAGCACTTAAGCCAGTCCCTCCACCAGCTATTGGCAGGAACTGTTACAGAGCCCACTAGAACACAGCTCAGGAGGAAAGAGGGGAATATTGAATTCTTTGGGGAATCATACAAACATAGCAAGCTGAAAGTCTGGGCATGCACCTATGCACCTGAACAGGTATGTAAATACATGTATGTATATGTGCCTTTGCATTTTATGTATGAATGTATACTTGTGTCCATGCTTATATGTGACTTTTTTTTTAGTTTTTTTTATTTTTTTTTTTTTTTTTTGAGACAGAGTCTCGCTCTATCACCCAGGCTGGAGTGCAATGGCGCAATCTCGGCTCACTGCAAGCTCCGCCTCCCGGGTTCACGCCATTCTCCTGCCTCAGCCTCTCCGAGTAGCTGGGACTACAGGCGCCCGCCACCACGCCCAGCTAAT
Organism: Nomascus leucogenys; assembly: GCF_006542625.1. Classification (NCBI taxonomy): domain Eukaryota; kingdom Metazoa; phylum Chordata; class Mammalia; order Primates; family Hylobatidae; genus Nomascus; species Nomascus leucogenys. The sequence continues at coordinate 80,769,001 of NC_044395.1, read as the reverse complement.
TTTTTGTATTTTTAGTAGAGACGGGGTTTCACTGTGGTCTCGATCTCCTGACCTCGTGATCCGCCCGCCTCGGCCTCCCAAAGTGCTGGGATTACAAGCGTGAGCCACCGCGCCCGGCCTATATGTGACTTTTAATGTGTGTCCACATGTATGGCTGTATGAGTGTGAGTGTACAGCTGTGCATCTGTATGCACTTGACTTACAACTGTAAAATATGTGTCTAGAATGTGCCACTTGATCATTAATCCTCTTTTGTGTGTACAAGTATTAGTTATCCAATTGCGCAGCGTGGCCAAATGCACTGCTCATCTCCAGCACAGGATCGAATTAGGCACTGTCAGTGAAAGCTCTGGGAATTTTAAGAACTTTAAGTGCAGGTGCTGGGGAGCTTCCATCTGCCTGGAGTGGACTCATCCATGTGTATGACATGGCCCCTGAAGCCCATGTGCCTCATTCAGTAAGGGGTGTGGTGTAGCCTGAGCAATGAGCAATGTTGCTGACCAGAATCACAAAGAGCAGCAGCACCACTGTGTGGACTGGCTCCACACAGTCTCCCATGGTCCTGAGGATGTGCCATCAAAGAGACGGGCTGGGAGGCAGACAAGGACAGAAGGATCCATCCATCACCACAAACACCCAGGCTTATCTTCTCAGAACACGAGCTCTTCTGTTTTTCTAGAACGGGCCCCTCCCCTACCATTACTCTTCTCCCCCATGTCCCTCTCCCTTCAGAAAGCCCCAGCATGCAGCAGGGACTGGGAGGATCTGGATGTTCAAGGCAATCCCTGCTATAAGAAATCTTAGTTATTGAGCCAGGTGTTTATTATTTTATTTATTTTTTAACTATGTTGGGATGTGTTAGGACTAATGCTGGAGACTGTCAGGTGACACCAAACCGCCCCCACCCTCATATTTAGGCCTTCATGCTTTCTGCTCAGGGAAGCCGCTGCTACAAGGCCTGGGGTCCCCACATTCCTAAGCATTCTGGGATCAGCTCACATTTTACTTCCCTTCTTCAGCTTTCTCTGTTCCTTCCCCAACCTGTGCTGTATGAACTGCTCCCTGGAGCACATTTTGTCTGCTTCTCTTAGGAGCTTATCACGTGGTTTCTCAGCTATTAACTTAAATATTCCTGGAGTACAGTCTAGCTCCTGCCCTTACAGAACCAGAATCCACTAGAAAGGAACTTCTACCCAATGTCCCAGGCAGCACAGGTGGGTGACAGCTCCTACCTGTACAGGAAAGGTGCAACTGTGGCAGTGTTGGGATGGTTGTATTGCTGCTGGGGCTGAGGTAGCTGAACACTGACAGTATTGCTTCCTGTGGTCTGGGTGGTCCCAACGGACCCACTGACAGTCTGGCTGCTGATGCTGTGGTTCAGGGTGGTCCCTCCTGGGCCTTTTCCTTCTGAGGATGCCAGGCTAGAAGAGGAACTGGAGTGTCTGCCATCCAGCTGGGGCTTCTGCTGGGGGAGTCCTGAGCTCAGCTTCCCACTCCGGCTCCGCTCTCCTTCCTTGGAAGGCGCTGGGGCACTTGGGGATTTCCCGGGCATGCTCTTCATTCCTGGTTTTGGTATTCCACTGTGGGAAGGGGCCATGGGCTCCTTCTTGGCACTGTTGAGCTTCCCCCCTTTGGGGATGAAGCTGGCGATCTTGGAGGACTTTTTTGGCATCTCGGGCACGGCTGCTCCACTGGGGTCTTCTTTTGGCTCCTCCTTGAGGTCCAGCCTCTCCGTCACAGAGGCTCTCTTGGCAAAGTCCTTGCTTTTCTCCTTATCCTTCTCCCGCTGTTGTTTCTCCTTCTCTTTCTCATTGCCTTTCAGAGAACTCTTCTTGTTGGTCAGTGCCCGGCTAAAAGTCCTCTGGGCAATGCCCTTGAGTGCAATCTTGGGGCTGCTGGAAGCAGGGCCCAAAGTGGTGAGCATGCGACTGGCGGCCTCCAGCTCCTCGCTCTCTTCGAAGCTGGGCAGAGTCTCCAGCCGCTCACAACTTGTGTCCCGGGACCCCGGGCCCTCACCTGCCTTTGAACCCCCTTTACTGTTGAAAAGTTTCAGCTTTTCCAGCATGGACTTCTGATTGTTGGGGGCCGGCTTCATGGCTTCAGGTGTGGGCCTGGGGGCCTCAGGCCCAGGAGGCTTGACCGAGAGCATGGATACCGTGGCACTGTGCTTCACGCTGAGGGATTTGCTGCGCCAAGGCTTGGTGGCTGCACCGGGCTGCGGGATGGCCGAGGAGGTACTGCAATTAGTAGGGGTGGAGCTGCTGCCACTCTCCAAGGAAGCAGGTGCATTGTCACTCATTCCGGGGTGGGAGGAGGCTGAGCTTGCCAAAGGCTCTGCAGAGACAGAAGAGAGGAGGCCTGAATCATACTTGTTGACCTGCACTGAAGACCAGGGAGAGTCAGCCATGGCCACACAACCAATCACTCCCAACCCAAATGCTGTATAGCTCCATTGCCCACTTTGTGGATATCTGTGGTTAGGTTTTAATTCCTGGCTTGACTTTCTCCTGCTTTCCATACTGCACAGTTCACATCCCCCCTGACCCCATCACATTTTGGTGGCATGTGCCACGCGAATGCATGAGGGTCTTAACAAATCTTAACAGATACCTGCACCATTAATATAGCCAGTGCAGGAAAGAGTAGGAAATACCTACTGTTTTCAATTATTCATCCCATAGCCTGTTTCCCAATTATGGGAAAGAATCAAGAATTATCCAACTTTAAGCAAATAATGTATCAGAGACATTAAAATACAACAATTACAAAAATAGAAAAGAAGGAGAAACCATGTAGAATCTTTAAAAAAGAATAATTACACACAAAAGTTGTTAAAGCCTATTAAAGCATGTAAGTTTTTCCTATGCTGGCACTTTTAAAAAGTTGCAAATGGCTGGTGCAGTGGCTCACACCTGTAATCCCAGTACTTTGGGAGGCCGAGGCGGGCAGATCACCTGAGGTCGGGAATTCAAGACCAGCCTGGCCAACAGGGTGAAACCCAGTCTCTACTAAAAATACAAAAATTAGCTGGGTGTGGTGGCACATGCCTGTAATCCCAGCTACTTGGGAGGCTGAGGCAGGAGAAGTGCTTGAACCTGGGATGTAGAGGTTGCAGTGAGCTGAGATCATGCCATTGTACTCCAGCCTGGGAAAAAGAGTGAGACTCTGTCTCAAAAAAAAAAAAAAAAAAAAAATTGCAAACATGGTTCAGCTTGGACTTAAAAACAGCTTATTTTTTTTCTTTTTTTTCTTTTTTTTTTTTTTGTTTAAGAGTGTAATCTATGCAATGGCTTCAGTGTGGGCAAGAAAACACACAGGTTATCTGAAAGTCAAGGCTTCCCCTTGGCGCTCAGTGAGTATTTCCCTGGCCAGACTCTTTTCTCAGAAAAGCCTCAAAATATTTCCAAACTAGAGCCAGAATTGTTCTAGTGAGGGCAGGCTCCAAACTAACGGCTAGTCACCAAGGTGGCCAATGTGACAGAAATGGAAACTGCAGCACCCTGCTTCAGTCAGTGCCCGGGATGATGCAGCCTCTCTCTCAAGGAAGGACAGCTGTTGGAGAGAAAGTGCCAGGCAAGGCACGTCTCCACTGGGCCCCGTGCCCACGGCCACCCACACCCCATGCCCAGTGTGCACGGCAGACAGGATACGCCCCTTCAGCCCCCCAAAACGCACCTCTGCATCTGCACAGTCACAATGACATGACTTACCTAGCAGCAGCCACTTTCTCCTGCAGTGATTCCCTAGGAAAAATCCTCCAACTGGAGAGGCTGCCCTTCCAATTGTCACAAGTGTTTTCGGTTAAACTGCTCATGTTTCTAATTAACTTTTGTCATCCACAACTACTCCAGTGCCCAGAAGCCTGGCGGGATTAACGGCTGCTTCTTCTGCCTTTTTTTTTTTTTAATACCTATGTTCCACTGCCTTCTAGCAACAGAGTAAACTGTATATAGAGCGGCTTTTTATGATTTAAAAGTCAACGGCTGCTGAAGCCGAGTGAAGGCAGCCCCTGTGTGGGGCGTGAGCACCGTGCCGTGAGAGCCCACAGTAGAGGAACTGCCTCCTTTCACTCTCAGCTGCTCGGGGAAGCCACAGCTCCAGGGTGATCCAAAGCAGACCTCCCAATGTTTTAAAACACATATATCTTCCTGACTTACTGGGGATTTGGGTTTGCAGGGAGGGTGCCTCACAATCCTCCCTAACAAAACTCAAGGGGTGTTGTTGGATGTTTTCCTGGGGAGACTGGCTTGGAATCAGGCTCAGAGAACCCACCCACACTGCTGGCCTGTTAGAGGGTTGCTACAGGCTTGACGCTGCCCATCAGCAGCCTGCTCGGTGTCAGGAGGCTCAGTGCTCAGCACATTGTGAAAAGGGGTTCCTGCCCCTATTTTAAGAGTGAGGAAACTGAGACTTAAGTAGGGCTAAAGAATAATCCTAAATTACACAGCCAGAAATGCAGATATCTGGGATTTGAACTCAGGTCTCCTGACATGGTGTCATAGCTACATCCTTCGATGAAGAATGCATGTAAACAGCCACTTAAACAACAAGAGCACTTTTAGGAACTGCCCATTCTACTAGCTTATGTATGTTCACGACATCCATGGTGCGGTACAAACCATCCCTGCCATTTGAAATACAGCCGCCTATATCACAGAGGATGGCTCTCTGGCTGAAATACTAGTGCACCCACCAATCCTGAGTACCAGTCCTCCTAGGAAAACTGCCTTTCCCTTTACCTGAACTCAGATCTGGGGCAGATGTAAAGTTTTCATTCATTCATTCAATATATTCATTCATATCTATCTATTCATTCATTGAGCTCCTAATATGTGCCAGACACTGTTTTAGGTACTTGGGATCCATCTGTGAAAAAACAGATAGAAATCTCTGCCTTCATGGAGTTCACATTTTAGCAAGAAGGAACAGACAATAAATTTAACTAAATAAACTATATTATTTGTTAAAAAATAGTGCTAAAGAAAAGGACGGGGGTCTTAGGGGCAGGTTGCAACACTGTCCTTATAGGAACTACAAGATCACATTCAAGGGTATGTTCCTCTTTCCTAAAGAAGTTTTAGGCATAGTCCCCACGTGTACATGGATCAATGTGATCTTACTGCTTGGAGCTACTCTGAGGCTTGCTCAGAAATGGATGTCTCTACTATCATTTCTATTTTTTTTTTTTTAACACTAACAATCGCAGCTAGAAATTAACCAACTAAGTAGCTAATAACTGACCCAGAAGAAAACAGATACTTGGCTTGTCTTGGTGAAATGGCCATCTGAGACTCTCAGGCCTGGTTTATATCACATGGCATTTTCCCCTACTGTATGCTTCACTAGGACTCTGTCCATACCTCTTCCACAGAATGATTTTGGAGGGCCAGCTACTTTATACAATGCTCTGGGAACACAGAGTTAAATAAAGCTCCTGCCCCCTAGAACTCACTGTCTCAGGGTGCAATGGACCTCAAAACAAACCATGAAAACCGTGTAAAAAGTGGTAGAGGGCTCTATGAGGTGCAATGAGAACCGGACAATTAGTAGGCTCTACTAATTCCCCCTGAAGAGTTTGGGAAAACTTCCTGGAGGAAGTGATCCTTATGTTATCACGTGGTGCTTCTGCTACAGGTCGGTTATTCCCCTGGTCTGGGATTTCCTCCAGGACAGAGACTCCCCACCCTGACTCATCTTTGTGTCCTAAAGTCTGCTGGAGCATAAAGATACTTATGAATTGCTGGTTGGTAATTTTGACATTTGCAAGTCATATTTAAGGCAACAGAGATGTAGGATTTGTGATGAGTCTTTAGCGTTTTATTAAAACTCTTCAGCCTAAATTCAGGAAAAAATTCAGATTAAAACTCAGAGAATCAGAATTTCTATGTAGTATTTAGTCTGGGCTCCCTGGTTATTAAGTCATGGGGGCATTTCAATGCTACTCATTATGACTATAAAAGGTAGCACCTGGGTATGATTCTGAATTTGGTTTCTAGAGCAGAAGTCTTGAGTGGTGCTAGACAGGGGGCACTAGGGCATCTGAGGACCAGGTCATCAACATTCTACACTCATGTCACAGCCAGAAGTCCCCTATGACATGAAGGGTATGTCAAGTCATGAGTGGTCTTGTACAAAGTAACTTGATACATTTCTATCATTCCTAGGATATCACACCAGTGATCTCAGAGCTTGGCCGAGTGGCTGTTTGGGGCCTGTTCGGGGCCTGTTCCTCTCTTTGTCCGTTTTTTTTTTTTTTTTTTTTTTTTGAGATGGAATCTCACTCTGTCACCCAGGCTGGAGTGCAGTGGCTCGATCTCGGCTCCCTGCAACCTCCACTTCCCAGGCTCAAGTGATTCTCCAGCTTCAGCCTTACAGACAAGTACCACCAACACCTGGCTAATTTTTGTGTATGTGTGTGTTTTTTTGTAGAGATGGAGTTTCGCTGTGTTGCCCAAGCTGGTCTCGAACTCCTGAGCTCAAGGGATCCAGCCACCTCGGCCTCCCAAAGTGCTGGGATTATAGGTGTGAGCCACCACGCCTGGCCTTCTTTGTCCATTTCTAATCCTGGGGTCCTATGACTCCTAGCATGAAGCTTTCCTCAACAGGCTTCTCAGATAGTAAGTTAAACAAAGGGGAGGTGTGGGTGGGTAGGCTGGACCTTGAACTTTGTCCCCAACTCATGGCACGATCCTAGATATGCCATTTTGCCTCTCTTGGCTTCAGTTGCCCCATTTGTTAGAAAGAGGATGAGCTATTTCTCTAGTGTCCTTTTAGCCTTGTTTCTATTCAAATCTGGGCAAGTCTCTGAGACGACCTCTGCGGCTGGGTAATTTCCAATCTTGATGGAGAAAACCGGCTGGGTCAAGGTATGGTCAACATTAGATGAGCTGCTTGTGAATTCAGAAATGCTAGTATCCTATGAAAACCAGTTTGGGGGAAGGTGGGTGGGGTGAGTTCTTCAAAATGAAAAGCACTTATTTTCCTCATAACTAACAACTCTTGTTATTTTCTTCAAATATCTGAACCCTTGTTAAAGCAAAGGAACCAAAGGGGGAAAAAGAAAAGCATAAAAGAATGTTTTGAACATCTGTATCCCCCAAATGATGATATGTGGGCCACTGAAGTGGATGAGATTGTTTTGGATGGCACATGAATATTTTTATATTTTAAAAGTCATATTTATTGCTTATTAGATATATTAGAAACATATTGGAAAATGATAACTAGCCATATATAAATTAACAGTTTCATGGATATTAAATGTAGATTTAAAATTTGAGCTAGCTTAAGGAAAATACGAAATAAAAAACACAAATGGAAGAAACACTGTTACATTAAATCAAGATATACTCACATTAACTGTGTTCTCTTGAAAAACGTAATCAACCAAATAGAAATCAAACCAGAAGGCTCAAATAAGGACTAGGTTCAAAACGAACCTGAAATGGTTAGTTTTTAGAGCTTTATTTATTTCTATATATTTGTCTAGTATGTGATATTTTGCCAGTTCTGGCAACATGACCAGGCCTTGTTGAGCCAAAGGTAATTTTAAAATAGTAGCTGTGACTATTTTTGGCCACATAGTAAAAACACGGTAAGAATGATATATCGCCATCTAATAAACAACCACTTCTCCACATGTTAAACCGAAAAATATCAAGATACACTCGTATTATGTACAATAAACTCTGATATATGCTACTCTAGTCTGTTCTAAAATGCTGATTGCAGAGCCCTTAAACAGTTTTTTTTTTTTTTTTTTTTTTATTTAAAAAAAAGACGTAGTTTTGCTCTGTTGCCCAGGCTGGAGTGCATTGGTGCAATCTCAGCTCACTGCTGGAACCACAGGCACATACCACCACACCTGGCTATTTTATTTATTTTATTTTATTATTTTATTTTGAGAAAGAGTTTCACTCTTGTTGCCCAGGCTGGAGTGCAATGGTGCAAACTCAGCTCACTGCAACCTCCACCTCTCAGGTGCAGGCAATTCTGCTGCCTCAGCCTCCTGAGTAGCTGGGATTACAGGTGCCTGCCACCATGCCTGGCTAATTTTTGTATTCTTAGTAGAGGTGGGGTTTCACCATGTTGGTCAGGCTGGTCTGGAACTCCTGACTTCAGGTGATCCTCCCACCTTGGCCTCCCAAAGTGCTGGGATTACAGGCGTGAGCCACTGCGCCTGGCCCTTAAACAGGTCTTATGCCTCACTAGTGGGCTGTGCCTTGCAGTTGGAACACCTCAGTTCTAAAAGACCAGCTTAAAAGGTTGGCCCACCACCAACTGACAAACCACTGTAAGAAGGAAAAGTTTCATTTGAAACACTGCAGACAGGATGCCTTTGAAGAAAAGGAATTTTTTTTCTCGGAGTTTAGAGAGAGTATTAATCCTCTGGTGGGGAGGAAAAAAGTTTGGTTTGGTTTTTCTGGCAACCAGCCTTAACCTTCCCTGACAGGAACCAAAATGCTTTCTAAATGAAAATACTGTTTAAAGCAGATAAATAAAGCATTTCTTCCTCTCTCCTTCAGTGAGGGCAGACACTGGCCCCAGGTCTCTCCTGTCCCCAGCTTTTCAGTTAGGGAGACGTTGGTGGTCTGGTCCTGATGCCAACAGGCACTCAGGGAGAGTGTCCTGTTGATCTCAGCTCCTGTCACTGCTACTGTGATTTTTAAATCTGCTCTGGGGAGGTTTCTGGCCTAAATCCTCTCCCAAGTCTTTGGAGAACAGGCCTGATAATTGAGTGTGGGAAAATGTTTGCAATTTCCTATAATTTGTCAAGGTGTCAATCTTGAGTATTCAATTGGTTAGTATAATTGAAACTAGTTTTTTTTTTTGTTTTTTTTTTAAAGTGTATTGACTCCAGCCACATGAGCTAGAGACTGTTTTCAGAGTCATCCTGGTCAGTTCTTGACAACCTGGTAGCCACCAGACCACAGAAGGGCAGGTGAACCTGTCTTGATCCACTTAGAGATTCTGCAGGGTTCTTGGAACCTAGCTGGAGGAGCCTTCTCAGCAGCACTGCTGTGTCAATGTCTAATATTAAGGATATAGCTTAAATGCAGTCTTTTCTCCAACTCCATCTTGGAGAGGATCCCTGGAGGTACAGAGAGAAGTAAAGAAGGTAAGCGGGGCATGAGGACAAACAAGGAATGGAGACAGGAAAGTGAGAGGGCATGGAGGGAGAGCGAGCTGGGCTTTGGATCCACATGCTTCAAGGATCTTACTGTGTCTATAATTCCATACACTTCTAGAAAGTCTAAGCTAGAATAAGGATGAGGATCTATATAATCAAGTGTTTTTTAAAGGTTGTTTGGTTAATGCAATCCCTATCAAAATTCCAGTGACTTTTTTTTTCCAGACATACAGAAATCTATCCTAAAATTCACTGGAATCTCAAGGGACCCCAAAAATCAAAACAATCTTGAAAAAGAATAAAGTTGGAGGCCTCACACTTTCTGATTTCAAAACCCACTACAAAATTAAAGTAATTTTTTTAAAAGGTGTGGTACTATCATAAAGACAGACATATAGACCAGTGGACTAGACTAGATAGCTCAGAAATAAACCTTTGCACATATGGTCAATTTTTGGTAAGAGTTCCACAACTATTCAATAGGGGAAAGAATGGTCTTTTCAATAAATGGTGGTGGAAAAACTAGATAATCTCATGGAAAAGAAAACTAAAGTTGGATTCTTTTTTTTTTTTTTTTTTTTTTTGAGACAGAATCTTACTCTGTTGCCCAGGCTGGAGTGTAGTGGCGCGATCTCAGCTCACTGCAACCTCCGCCTCCCGGGTTCAAGCAATTCTCTTGCCTCAGCCTCCTGAATAGTGGGATTATAGGCATGCACCACCATACCTGGCTAATTTTTGTATTTTTAGTAGAGACGGGGTTTCACCACGTTGGCCGGGTTGGTCTCAAACTCCTGACTTCGTGATCTACCTGCCTCAGTCTCCCAAAGTGCTGGGATTACAGGCGTAAGCCACCACACCCGGCCTGGATTCTTACCTTATACCATATGCAAAGATTAACTCAAAATGGATCTAAGACCTATACATAAAAGCTAAAACTATAAAACTCCTAAAGGAAAACATAAGGCAAAACCTCATGACTTTGGATTTGTCAATAATTTCTTGGATATGACACCAAAAGCACAGGGAACCAAAGAAAAAACAGTTGGATTCATGGAAATTAAAAACTTCTGTGCATCAAAGAACACTATCAGTAGAGTAAAAAGGCAACCTACAGAACGGGATGGAATATTTATAAATCGCATATCTGATAAGTGACTGATATCCAGAATATATAAAGAACTCTTACAACTCAACAAAAACAATCAACCTGATTTTAAAATGGGCAAAAAACTTGAATATTCTCAAAAGGAGATAAGCAAATGGCCAATAAAAACATGGAAAGACATTAAACATCACTAATCATTAGGGAAAGCAAATCAAAACCACAACAAATACCATTTCATGCCCATTGGAATGCCTACTATTTAAAAAAATAAGCGTCCTTGACCCTTGTTATCCTGCGTTGTGGTTAGTAGATGCACCTGACTCAGCTTACTTCCAAGAATGCCTGAAGTCTTATTAGGTCCCCTGAAATGGTGGTTGGAAAAATCAATAAACAAACAAAAACTATTATCCACACCAGATCGCTCTATAGGGCTCAAAATTAAAATCAGGTGCTCCTGACTTGTCCCCTTCTTGACTAACCATGTCAGTTCTCTCTAAAACTAACTGAACTCAATGACTAGAAATCTTGGTGATGCTTTTAATGTTTTTTTCTTCTATGCATGGTGGAGATTTTGCTCTCTACTGGGTCACTTAAAATGTCATGTATGAATACTCCAGCATCTTGTGACAGTTTGATCAAAAATAAATATGCAGAATGTAAAAGCACATTATCCTAACAGACAGAACGCTTCTCTGTCCTGCATGAACCACACATTTCCCAGTTTTTCTCAGTGACTTTTTCACCCCAGAGGAAGCAGAAGAGGCCCTCGACAGCTGGAGCAATTACAGTTGTGTTTCTTTGTAATATGTGACAAGGTAATCCTTTTTCTTCAGTGGCTTATTTTGGATAAAACCAAGTGAAACCATGGGTGATGAGGTAATTCATTTATCTGCTGGTAGCTAAAAACCAGTTTTGTTTTTTTTTTTTTTAAAGAATTATCCCTTTCCAAAGTAGTTTTCACTACATTTTCTCCAAACAGTTTTACAAGGTATGTTCTTAAATCCCACGTAATGTTATAAAGAATTGGTAAAGCTAAACAAAGTTTAACTTGCTGGAAATATTCATATGCAGCTGGGCTTATGTTTGACCTTATGATAACACCTTAAAAAGAGAATAAATTCTTAAAATCTCTCCCTCTCTCTCACACACACACCCTTTATATCAAATGTATTCTATACAAATTTTTAAAATCCTCCCACTCAGCTGGGTAAGGAGACAGATCATTTGCTGGTATCTGAAGGAAGATACCTTTAAAAATATAAGACATGCCTATTCTTTATCTTTCAGTTCTTGAAGCCACATCACCCTCTAAACACATCCTTTCTCTCTCTTGAACTTATTTGTTCAAAATCCCCAGGAGAAAACTTTTGCTTTAATTGGTCAGGCCATTTCTCTATCTTGTACCATATATGGCTATAAGAAAGTACAAAATTGGCTGTAGAAAACCATCTCCCTTTTTCCAAGAGTGTATGAAATTTCACAGACAGATTATACACATTTTACAGGGGGCAAATCCCATTCTTTCAAGAGGTCATTGTTCACAACCAGCAGCTTTTTGGCAGAATGCAATGGCTGTACACTATTGTAAATACATCCTTCTAAGATAGAGTTAGTTAAGGCATTCTGAGGCCCCTTCCTCTAGGAGCCCAGCCCAATCTTTCTGCTTTCTATTGGGGCAAAGATGGGCAGCCCTAAATAGGAGCCTCCAAATCAGTGTTAAACCAGAATGGCTTCCACTGAACAATATAAATAGACAGTAAAGGAAAGAAGAGATTCCATGGTCAGGTAAGTTTGGAAAATGGAGGTTTAAATAGTAGTCAAATAGTTTTTTTTGTCTACAGGACTTCTCAGAACCTTTAATGTGCCTATATGCACTGAGAATATCCTAAAGGATAATGGGATGATAGTGTGATTCTTAAATGTATTTTTGCCAGGGAACTAATTTTATGGGATAGTTTAAGGAAAAAGCCTATCATGGGATGCATTTTGGCAAACACTGTCCTAATGAAGGGGGCATAAAATGGGTTTACAAGCTAAATCAGAAAAGACAGATGTCCACTGGCCACTTACTAGGAGAGCTAGAAAAGGGAGAAGATGAGCCCTTATTTCCCCCTGTGATGTTATAATCTAGTAAAATGTGGGATTCTTTCATGCATTTGAGCATTAAACACCCATAAGGTATACCTGCTTTCTTTTATTTACTCTGCATGGAGGCCAAAAGCTACATGAAAATAGGATGTAGGTTATTACCAGGCAGCATTATGCCTAAAAAGATTTCTATCAACAGTTAGGTTCACTGTGACTCACTACAGAGATGTGGCTGCCATGAAAATCCATGGGATCTTGGGTTATACTAACATAGGAATGACATTCAGAACGAGAAGGGTGAGGATCTTGCTTTGCTGCACACAGCCCATACCACAGCTAGAATGGTGAAATCTTAGAATTTTGGATCTGGAAAGGCTTCTTGGAGATCAGCTACTTTAAGGCATTCTTTTCTCAAAGTGGGCAACAGAACCATGGGCAGGTAATGACTTCTCCAAGGTCTCACATTCAGTAAATGCCACAGCTGCTACTAAACTTGGGACTCTGGAATTTGTTAAGTAACATAGCTTCCCTGGCTCTACCCCAAACTTACCAAATCAGAGTATCTCTGCGGAGGGACTCAAAAAGCAGGGGGTTTAACTACCTCCCCAGGTGACTGTAATAGATACCGAAGTTCAAAAACCAGGTGTTAATATATTGAGTTCAAATCTTACAACACACACTGAGAAACTATAGTTTGCCCTAAAGGTTGAGGATGACCCTAAACCATGCTCAAGAAAGAGTGGCCAAAATGACAGAGACCCTCAGCTTTAGAGAAGAGACAATGAAGGAGAAGGCAATGGTAGAAGAACTCTTCTGAACAAGGTGGCTTTCCTTTCCCTTCAATTTTTCTGCCCAAAGACACTGGGAGGCAAAGAAAAAAAAACTTACAGCAACACCTGCCAGAGCAGTCCATGACTCAGGACCATTCTGAACAAGAGTGTTTGGACAGTGAGAGACCCAGGACCCATTACAGCAGTGGGTGTTAGAGGGAGCCCTGGGGTTCCCTGGAGCAATCTTGGGGACAGTCGAGGAGGGTGAGGTCAGAGAGTATTTATAGCAATTGTGGAAAAGGGGAATTGAGTCACCCTATTTTTATGTATTCTCTGCTCCACTTCTACCAGAGCAGCTCTCTTTACATCTAAGATTTTATTGGACAAAAATTTTCCATGGCAAAATATATTTATATATATATGTGTATATATATGTATATATGTATATATATGTGTATATATGTATATATGTATATATAAGTGTATATATGTATATATATGTGTGTATGTATGTATATATGTATATATGTGTATATATATGTACATATGTATATATGTGTGTATATATGTATATATGTATATATATGTGTATATATGTATATATGTGTATATATGCATATATGTATATCTGTATATATATGTGTATATATATGTGTGTATATATACATATGTATATATGTATATATATGTGTATATATGTGTGTATATATATACACATATATATATATATACTCACAGCAATATTACTAACAACACATGTTAAGAAGGATAACAATCAACATTTACAGAGCATGCACTTTGTGCCAGGCACAGTGCTAAGCATTTTTATTGTTTTAACTTCTTTTATTCGTGCTATAAATCCAGTGAGGTAGGTAAAAATGATCCCATTTTACCAGTGAGGACAACTGAGGCATAGGGGTTGAGTGAGTTACCCAAGATCAAACAGATTAGAGCTAGGCAACTTTATTGCAAAGTCCACACATGTAAGCTGCACTTCTAGTCTACCCCACCTTGAGAAGGGACAATAAACAGGACTCTCAAAATATGTGCTTTTCTCTGGGCACAAGATATAGTATTTTCATCAAGCCTTCTGTCAACAGCTTTTAGAAACTTTACAACAAAGTTTGTTGGCCTTTAACTCCTTCCCTGAAGACAAAGAGAATGTTTCCCTCCAGGAGGTTCTTTTTAAAAATAGGAACGTCAGACAATTTAGCAGTCATTTAAGTATGGTTTTTGTTCTTCAAAATTTAGGATGCTGGCAAAATGTAATCTTTCTGCTGTTATTTTTTCTGTCAATCAAAATCAGGAGCCAACCAAAGAATGAGCTTATTATGTTTCTCTGGAGGAATCAATGCAGAAACTGAGAGCTGAATTGGACTATTATTCACTCTCTATGATTGTATTATGCCAAATGTGCAGGAACAGAAGAAAAAAAAAGGAGTCATTTATCCTGATTCTGCCAAGAATGCAGACACTTAATATCAGATAGATCAAACAATTTCAGGGCTTCACGGATGCGACTGATCCACACACAGCCCTACTAGATTTCTGGGCCTTTTCACCTGACAGTTGTCTTCTTAATGGGAAAACAGAATTCTTCTGAAAAAATAAAATATACTGAGATAGAAAATGCCTCAAGAGACTTCTCACCAGCTTTACTCACCTAAATCAGGAAGCAATTTCCTCCACGTGTCTGTTTTATTTTATGTAATAGGTCTGGCTGTGACAAGTTGGTGGTAGATTGAGGTTTTGCAAATGAAGCACCCATTTAGAGGAATCCTAACAATTCTTTGTAAGCCTAAGACACCTTTAAAAATCAGATAATTATAACGAAGTGGAAAGAATGCTAAGATAATCATCTTATTCTGTTCTGTGATATTCAGACTACCCTTAGAATTATGCAGTCATAGAACTTTGTGAATGGGTTCAAGTCCAACTTAAAGGCTTGGTAATCTTGAGTTAAGCTCCAGTTTATTCATAAGTAAAAATAAAACTAACACTAATAACTAGTACTTTTTGAATGCCACCTCTGTACCAGGCACTGTATTAAGTGCTTTAATTTCATTTAGCCGGGCACGGTGACTCATGAGGTCATGAGGTCAGGAGATCAAGACCATCCTGGCTAACATGGTGAAACCCCGTCTTGACTAAAAATACAAAAAATTAGCTGAGCGTGGTGGCACACGCCTGTAATCCCAGCACTTTGGGAGGCTGAGGCAGGCGGATCATGAGGCCAGGAGATTGAGACCATCCTGGCTAACACGGTGAAACCCCACCTCTACTAAAAATACAAAAAATTAGCCGGGTGAGGTGGCGGGCGCCTGTAGTCCCAGCTATGTGGGAGGCTGAGGCAGGAGAATGGCGTGAACCCCGGGGGAGGCGGAGCCTGCAGTGAGCTGAGATTGCGCCACGGCACTCCAGCCTGGGTGAAAGAGCGAGACTCTGCCTCAAAAAAAAAAAAAAAAAAAAAATTATATATATATATATATATATATATATATAAAGAATTTGAACAATAAAGTCCATGCTCTTCTTATTTTTTTTTTTTTGAGACAGGGTCTTGCTCTGTTGCCCAGAATGGAGTGCAGTGGTGCAAACATGGCTCACTACAGCCTCACCTCCCGGGCTCAAGCAATCCTCTTGCCTCAGCCTCCCATATAACTGGGACCACAGGTACATGTTACCATGCCCGGCTAATTTTTTTATTTTTTGTAGAGTTGGGGTCTCACTATGTCGTCCAGGCTGGTCTTGAACCCCTGGGCTCAAGTAATCCTCCTGTCTTGGCCTGGGATTACAGGCGTGAGCCACCATGTCTGGCCCCATGCTCCTCTTAATCAATGGAGATGGTAACTAAAGCTTTCTTCCTCCCTCATGAGCAGCAAAAGGGCAATGATGTGGAAGCACACTGCAAACTGCAAAATGCTGAGATTCTTATTCTTCTCTACTAATATTGGGCTTTCTTAAAGCAAGGTATAGCTCTACCAAATTTTGGTGGCGTTATTCTCTTTTATAAGCAAGATGGGACCAGGTCTCTAACCCAACTCTATGGAGAAAGAGAGAACTGTCCTTCCAGTGCCATAGTTTCATACGTGGCTCCCACGGCCCTGCCCAAGCTGACCTCTGCCATATTCCCACTCTGAGCCAGGGCCCTGTGCCTTACAGGCATTGGCCTGTGTGCCCCATCAACTTCACCAGGCTGGCTGGAAGCAGCCCAGTAAACACACAGTTCTCACTGTCTGGAGTGGTGACTCAGTCACTCTTGGCAACATCTACTCTGTTTCCATAAGGCTCAAAGAGCTCTTCATATGAACCTTGTTGAACAAGGACTCAAGGAGCTTCTCATCCACGTGCACGGCTACGAGATAGAACATGGAAACCAGGCTCGCTCACAGACCAGCTTAGAGGTTTTAATTCCAACGTAAACATGCTCAAGCTTATTAAATTTTGTTTCAGAGAATCTTTGTCATCTTGAATAATGAATTCTGGATGTACAGGAACCAGGGATATGACTGGGCTCAAAGTTATTTGGCCACATTTCTCCTCGGAATCCTAAAATAACCACAATGTTGCATGTTTTTTTCTCCAATCACCCAATCTCATCCCATCCTTCCAACTTTTATTTTTCTTTTGACATTTCTTCTGTTCCAGGTACTTTTCCAGGTGTTAGGGATACAGCAATGGATATATGGTCTATGCCTTCAAGGGGTTCCAGGCCTTGGAGATGAAACACAGCATAAAGCAGAAGGAAGGACAAAGCAAGAAGCTATAGTGATGATTGGTTTACGGACCTGTGGATCACAAAAGGGGTTGCCTAACTCAGTCCGAGGGCAAGTGGAAGTCAAGAATTCATTCAAGCCAATGAATGACTGCATGAAACTTCTAGAACTAAACCTTTTACAAAGTAGGAAAAAGAAATAAAATGTCCTGGGGTCCAAGCCTAGTGATTAAAATCAAACTCAAGATAACAAAATATATAGATTCTGCACTTGATCAGGGCAAAATCTGGTCAGCCAAATACACTCATGATACTAATCATAACCAGGAATTCCAGGGGCATATCTATTCCACCCAAGCATAATGAAAAATGGGACATATAACTCAACCAGAATGTTGTTCTTCTCTGCTCACCCAGCATGCATATACTTTTTTCATTCAGCTGCACGTCCTGAATTTATTTCCACAATGAAGAATGCTTACAAGTCACCTCCCAGTCCATGATGGAAAAAAACAGGCATGCAGACTCAACTCTCATTTTTTCCCCAAATTTGGCAGACAAGCCAGAAGCAAAGTTGATGGTTTCAAATAATGTCAAACTGACTATTGACCCAACCACTCCCAGCTGTCAATCCAGATACCAGTAGTTTGAGACAAATGGCTAAACTTTCTCCAGCAAGAGTCACATTTTGTACTAAAGATGTAAATGAATGGCAGAACCAAATGCAATGTTATCCTCTCAGTTTTGGACTTAAAGGAGAAAATGAAGGTAGGAAAAGACAACCAGCATTAGCTTCACACTGAGGTGCACTGGGCTTGATGGACCCAGGTTCTCTCCCCGAAGAGGGAATTATCAAGCCTATTTTACACAACAGTAAATTCAGGTTCAGAGAGGTTGAGTCATTGGCCTGATATCAAAAAGCTGGAGAATATAGAGGTGGGATTCAAATCCAGGTCTGTCCAGTGGGGAGGCTATAGCCTGTTGCCTCAGTCTCATTCTCCTTTGTGAAAATTAACAAACCTGGCCAGGTGCAGTGGATCACGCTTGTAATCCCAGCACTTTTGGAGGCCAAGGTGGGCGGATCACCTGAGGTCAGGAGTTCGAGACCAGCTTGTCTTGGCCAATATGGCGAAACCCTGTCTCTACTAAAAATACAAAATTAGCCAGGCATAGTGGCGAGTACCTGTAATCCCAGCTACATGGGAGGCTGAGGCAGGAGAATCACTTGAACCCGGGAGGTGGAGGTCGCAGTGGGCCGAGATTGTGCCACTGCACTCCAGCCTGGGTGACAGAGTGAGACTCTGTCTCAAACAAAAACAAAAACAGACCTGTGAGAACAAAGCTATGAAATGAGGTAGATGTGAGATGAGAGGGGGATAGCAGAATATTTCTTGGAAGCCACTGTCTGTGAGGGTAAGGGGGGCAACAACATTTCAGTTACAGGGGAGAGGTGTCTCTAGTAGAATAATTCCTTGACAAGCCACCTGGCCCAGAAACTCAGGCCCTAGAACAGCAACTGCCTTACAGAAGGCAGAAAATTGCTAGGGAACATGGGGTGTGCAATATTTCCCTCCCTGTGACACCCCCTCCCTCAACAATATACTGTCACAAAAGTTACTAAAAATATGAAATGCTTGCTGTGAATGTATATCTCTTGGAAACCAGCAAGGTGGGCTTTTGTGTTCAGAATGTGGGGGTGGAGTAGAGACCACCTTCACAGAGAGGCTGGAGGCAGCACCTCATGGGAACTCACAGAAATCCTGAGGCAGGTTCCATACTGTTCAATCAGACCTCCAGAGGGCAGGTAGGTCCTTGAAGCATCTAGGCTGGGCAGGGCTGATCCAGGACACCTGATCTCTTAGTTACACCAGCATTGCCTGCTTCTGCAGCAAGGAACAGCCATGCATTTCTTCCTCCTGGCCTTAGTTGTTCTCCTTTACTTCTCAAAGTACTCCCAGTTCCATAACCCATTTCCTAACCCATCATCTTCTCATCTCCCCATTCTCTATCCTTCACAGATCTTGGCCCTCTGTACTTATCAGTAGCCTGCTACGGACTTAACTCACTCCTCTAGTATGGAGGCCGGTAAGCCTGGGCCTGAAGGCCAAATCCAGCTCCCCACCTATTTTTGTAAATAAAATCTGACTGGAACACAGCCGTACTCATTCATTTATGTATTGTCTATAGCAGCTTTCTCACTACAGTAGAAGAGTTGAATAGCTGCACCAGAGACCCCATGGCCCTTGAAGTCCAAAATATTTATTGTCTGGCCATTTAAGAGAAAGTCTGCTATCCCTTGCTCCAGAATATCAAGTCCTTAAAGCCTGGGTCTCTGTTTCACTCATCTCTTTATCTCCAGTATGTGATACAGAATAAATGTTGTTTGATAAAGTGAGTGAATGCATGCATGAGGGTTAGACAGACATGATTAGATCAATTTAACACAGTTGTTACTGCAAAGACACTAATTAGAAATCCTTTAAACTGAATAGAGATGTTCTAGTTAGCCATATTTTCTATTTAAGCCAGTTAACAGCAACAGCAACTTTTATGTTTTAATGCACACTGATTTTATTTTTTTCCTCAAAAGCATGTTATTCTATTTCTCTTTCTTAGTAAACTTGGGTCTAATTGAAAACTCTGTGATGCTTTGGGCTGCATTGCTGAACATTAGTATCTGGTACTGAAAATGACAGGTATAGCCTTGGAAGATATTTGGGAATAGGATAATTTATCTTCCAGTTAAATGGTGGATGTTATTGGTTTTTGGTGCATATACCAAAAACATTAGTTTATTTCCCTTTCATTTGCTCTTCATGATTTTAATCATTAGTAGTTTAATGACTTATTAAGTATATATTATATAAAAGGCACTACGCTAAGTATTGTACTTGCATCACCTAATTTACTCCTCACAATAACCCTATGAAGTAGATACTGCTATACCCCCATTTTACAGATGAGGAAACCGAGGCTTGAAGAGACTAAGTAGCTTGTCCAATGTCAGATGACAGGTATACATCTGTGTGGCTCCAGAGTCTGAGCTGTAAATAATTACTCTGTAGCTCACTCATTTATTCACTATACAAACAAATATTAAAATACTTAACAAATACTTTAATGTCTCTGTATGCCAAGTCCTGTAATGGCAATGGAGAGAGAAGAAAATGAGGCTCAGTCCCTGACCTCAAGGAGCTCACCTACTCATGAAGGACCAACAAGATAACCATGGAACCTAGGGAGGACAACTAGAGAGTAGAATAGGGTGCAGGAGAACTTAGAGAAGGGGCTTCAAACTCAGCCTCCAAAGGTCAGGGAAAGATTTCTAGAGGAAACAAAATCTAACCTAAAACATAAAAGATGAGTTAGAAACTTGGTGGGAAGAAGGATGAGGAAAGTGGAATGCATTTCAAATGGAGAGCTGCAGTAGCAGAAGCTGATTATAAGAGAGTATGGCCTTTGCATGAAAACACATACTATTTGATATGGCAGAAGCTTCCAGTGAGAAGAGAGGGGACAGCAAAAAATGAGGCCAGCTCACGGAGTCTTATAGGCCATGGTGAAGAGTCTTCAAATAAAGAGAGAGAAGAAATGGGATTCAGTGTTCCAAATTTTATGTTAAGGAAGTTTACCTGGCTACAATTTCCCTCTTCTCAACACAAGTCATCTTTCTCTTTATGAAAATGAGATAACTTCTGACAGGGGATTTCTCCCCAATGCCCCACTGAAAACCCAGATCCTGGTGGACTCCATGATCAATTGAGTTCCTTGAAAGCACAGTGGCTGGAAAAAGTCAGGGCTCCACAAATATGCACCACATGAATGCTCTGGATTAGTGCAGCAAAGCTGTGCACCAACTTTGACTAACCTTGGACAGGCTACTCCAACCGTGGAAGATAAAGCTCTAAGGCTATGTTCTGAAAGGTGATAAGAAAACAGAGATAAACTTCTGTGTATAAAAAGAGGAGAGAAGGGGAGAAAAGTAGAAAGGAGAGGAGAAGGGAGGCATGGCTTAACAATATAGCAGAAGGCTGGAATATGAAGAATAAAACAAAAGGTGGCCATGGAGAAATTCTAAGTGGCAAGGGAGCTGAAGAACTTTTAAGAGCAGGAACAACAATATTAAATTTTAAGTGGTTTGTATTGCAATCATATAACCCCTCCACGGCCCTAAACATTCAGCAATAGTCCACAATGCCCAAAGCCTGTATCACTTTTCTGAGAATGATTTGGGTTGTTCCCGTGGGTAAGAGACGGATATTACACAGAGAATGAAGATACATGACCTGTAAGTGCAAGTATTTCGGCAGAATAGACTAGGCAAAAATAGTGACCCACAGTAATGTGACACCGCCTTTATCCCAACAAAACAAAATAAGCAAAAGGAAACACTTCCAAAAAGATTAAAAAGGACACTGGGTCTTCCACACGTGAGTTCTCCAACTCACATTTAATGTCTGGCAAATGACTAACAGTTGATTCTGGAGGGAAAAAAGAAAAGTTCTGATTCATAGTGTTTGCCAGTTCCTGTGGTGTAGATACTCCTGCTATGGCAGATGTCTAGCTACCAGCAGGACATCAACAGGCTTGCAAAACTCCTGAAAATCAAAAAATTCGCTCTGATGTGCTAGTAGAAGCTGACTCCAGCAATAACACTGGCTCGGGGAGTCCACAGCTGATGTCTAGGTTAAAGGCAGTTTCCATGGATCAAGCCTTTGCTTAGGTTTTGCCAAGACAAGGTTTTATCCAGAGTTGTTGTAGTTTTTGGAGACTATGCAATCCCTATAGGAGACTAAGGTAGGCAGGGGGATAAGAAAGGTGTAGAGCTAGTCACCATCCATTAGGTAACTATCGTGTGATCAAAGTACATAGAACTAAAAGGAAGCACTGAGGTCAGCTAGTGCGATGGAGGAATCTAAGGCCCAGAGCGCGTGATTGCTACTCAAGGTCACTCTCTGAATTAGTAGCAGATCTGGAACCAGAGTTTTGACAGCCTCCCTCCTTTCTCTCTGTGCCTCGAAGTCTCATCCTCTTAGGGAAAGGCACGGCATGAATTTGGCTTATAACAGGGCAGGGGCACACATAGACAGTTCTGGCCAAATTTATACATTTTGCTAGTTTACAATTTGCAGGATTTCTGACTCTCTCTGTATGAAGAGGAGCTCTGCCAGGGATTGGTGTGAGCTTAAGAAAGCTAGCCAGAAACCCAGCTGACAGGAAGATAAGACCAACTGGGGTGGCCAACAGTGAAGGAATGAGCAGACAGGTTTCTACAAGACAACATACAAGGATGTGGGGCTGATGGGATATTACAGACTGGGAAAGGCTGCCCCACACTCTCATGCTAATTAGCAGGAAATAGAAGGACAGAAGAGGGAGGTCCTTTTATTTTCTTAATAAAGCTCCAAACACAAAAAATACAAAATGTACCAGGCAATGCCTCTCTTTTGCTGAAAATGAGATGAAATTAGGCACCCTAATTATTTTTCAAATGATTTCTGACCTGGTTATATTACACAAAACAGGACAGAGTGATTCAAACCTGCTGTCAATACAGATTCAAGGAAAGAAAAATGCCAGCGATTCTGCAGCTGTCCAGCTGGAATCCTGGAGGAGCAGCTTTCATGGCGACTCTGATGCACAGAAACAAGCCAAACTGCCAGAGCAGGAGTCAAACCAAATAAACCTGAAGGATATCAGTTTATTAGGAGGACAGTCTTAAAATAGCAGCCAGGAATGCATGGGTTTCCCTGGACAACTCAGATTACATGCCCTAACCCTGCCTTTAGTAACACGATGCACTAAAAGGTTCTGTTCAATCTAGTTTCTCTCTGAATTGCATTAAGTTTTCAGCTTAGGGAAGTCAGTCTGTAAGCAAACACACTGGATGAGCAAAATGTATACATACGGTGATGTTCCTCAGAGGGGTTAGCTGGGTGTAAAGAGAAAGAAGGCACAGTCTGGGTCTCTGGGAAATTTACACCAGGATTAGAAGAAGAAACACGCCTATAAGGACATGGTCCCAAGGGTGAGGGTTTCCAGTTAAACTAAAGGATGGTCTTCATGACAATGAGTATTTGACATGAACTCTAAAGAATGCATTCCTTCATTTAATGCATCTCTATTTTGTGCCAGTTATGGGGACAAAAAGATCAACAGTGACCAGTCTCATGGGGCTGGGTAAGGGGCGTCGGGCATTCTAAAATATTACATTGAAACAAATTTTCTTTTCTGTTTCATTTATTTAACATTTTGGTAATCAGCAGCACAGACATTAAAGCCCAAATGCGTTAAAGTGGAATGTAAACATTTGCTCAAAGCTGTGGGTGTTTGAAAGCAAAGAGGACTTTTGCAAGAGATATAGAAACATACAAGAATCACTTTTTCGCTCTTATTCTGCAAGTGAAGAAGCAAAATGTCCTAGAGTCCAGATGTAAATTCCATTTCCATTTTTTCTATTTCAAAAACATTGGCCCTAGCTCGTCTTTGGCAGTTCACTAAACTTTACTTAATGAGATAAAGTTGAAGAATTACTACCAAACACAGACATTCTTCTTAAAAATTAGAATGTAAGCACCAAAAGATTAAGTCAGGATGTAACCTAGTAGAAATTCAATGATGAAATGCCTGCAATCTATCATTTTTGCCAGTTAGAATCGCTAGAGTGGCTGCAGATGTTACCACTTGTGCTCTCAAAGGTTGAGAGCTGCCTTTTGCTAACAGTTGCTGAAACCTACTAGAATATAGGTGGCCCAGAACTTTACCACCACAGAGCTCTATCAGGTTTCCCCATGTCCACAAATAAACCAATCACTGGATCAAGATGTGCTCTCCCTTTCGCTGTAAGTCAACCAAGTTATTAGCAAAGCTCCTTGGACAGAAGTTTGGAGTCTTTCTGCCTTTGCTGCAGCTCTGTCCCCCACCAAGAAATTGATTTCTGCCCTGACTGGCTTGGGGGGGCATTCTAGGTCTTCCACTGTCTGAGGTCAATTTGGAACTGATGAAGAATTCTTAGAGTGAGGTGACAGGATAAAACATGAAAGAGATTCAGAAGGCCTGGGTTCTGATCCCATTTTGGCCACCATCCTCTCAATTCTTTCAACAAGGATTTATTGAACACGACAGGCATGCTCCCTGCCCTCACAAAACTTGGAGTCTAGCACCAATTTGCTGAGTAGAATTGAGAAAGTCATTTTGCCTACTTCATTCAGACACCTACACACACACACACACACACACACACACACACACACACACACACTCGACTTTCCTGTATCATGCCATGCCCCCTTTTACCACCTAGACTTTGGACACGCTGTTCTGTCTAGAATACTCTTTCCTTATTCTACATTGCTAATGCACCTTTCAGTTTAGACCTCACTTCTTCCAGGATATCTTCCTGACTCCTCCAAGATTGGATTGAATGCTCCTTCCAGACATAAATGTCCTATAGACACTTATCACAGGATATTACAAGTGTCTGTTTCCATGCTATGTGTCCTGTCCCTATTCCAAGCACAGCATCTGGCACATGCTGGGATTTCAGGCACCATATAGCCAACAGAGTTGGCTACAGTTCACTTCCGGCTCACAAATATTTGCTGAGCCCTGTCCTTGCCCTAAATGAAATCAAGACCAAAAAAAAAAAAAAAAATGTGCTTGCAAAATGATGACACTGTAAAAGCCAATGAGACAGGGATTAAGCATTACCTTAAACTTAAGGGCATTTGCGGGGAGAAGTGATCATTGTCCTCATAAAAATGAGTTCAAATTATCATGATCTTTTTACATGTGGTGTTTGGTTACTTTTAAATTTTGTTTTGGAGACAGAGTCTCGCTCTGTCACCCAGGCTGGAGTGCAGTGGCACTATCTCGGCTCACTGCAACCTCTGCCTCTCAGGTTCAAGCAATTCTTCTGCCTCAGCCTCCCGAGTAGCTGGGATTACAGGCACATACCACCATGCCTGGCTAATTTTTTGTATTTAGTAGACATGGAGTTTCACCATGTAGCCCAGGCTGGTCTTGAACTCCTGAGCTCAGGCAATCAGCCTGCCTCGGCCTCCCAAAGTGCTAGGATTACAGGCATGAGCCACT
Source organism: Nomascus leucogenys (assembly GCF_006542625.1). Classification (NCBI taxonomy): domain Eukaryota; kingdom Metazoa; phylum Chordata; class Mammalia; order Primates; family Hylobatidae; genus Nomascus; species Nomascus leucogenys. Next base: position 80,744,099 of record NC_044395.1, on the reverse strand, counting down.
GCACCTGGCTAGTTATGTTTTTTTCTTAACATGCTGATATGTCAGAAAACAAACTCCAGGGCCCCTCTGATTTAGAGTGTCCCTACACAGTTTTTCAAGAACTTCATACTCTTCCTTTAAGCTCCAATTCTATATGAACTCTCCTTGCCTACCTTCTCCCAGTCCCTAAGCTTCTACTTTCTTCTCTGAATTTCCATGACTCTGACTGCCTGGACCACTCATCTGGCATTGGCTAGTTTTGTTCATAGTTGCACCTCCAGCAATTTGTACAGCATTTAACGTAAAAGAGGGGCTCAATGATTAGTGAATTTAGTAAAAACTAGCTTGTGTGATAGTATGAGGGTTAAAAGCAAAATATTAGCTTTGCAATGATGCAGATTCTGGTTCAAATCTCAACACTGGCCCTTAGCTGCATAATGTAGGTCCGTTATTTAATCACTCTGAGCTTCAGTTTCTTTATAAAATGGAGATGTTACTACTGACACTTCCTAGTAGTGATGTGAGGGATTAAATGAGACTATGTATGCAAAATACCTAACACACCTCCAGGCACATAATAACTCAATCACCCCACGATGGGCAGCGACTGTTACCATTCTCTTTGTTGTTACTGTTTCAGTGCCCCCTTTCTATTCACAGTCCATCTCCTCACCTATATTATAAGCAGTTATATAAGTTATTATATAACTTTATAAAGTTATTTATAAGGCAGGCGTTTGTAACATCTGTTGTTGACACACGTGGAAGGCTTTAGGATAGTGATGAAGAGGAGGAGGAGGAACATGATGGCAACTATTACTTCTTCTGATGTCACTAATTTGCAACCCTATGGCAGGCTTTCGATTTCAAAAAGAGCAGCTGAGAAGTGGGAGAAGAAAAAGACCAAGCTTCCTCCTGAAGAAATGTGCTTCCCAGAGAGATTCCACAGGACCCCTGGACCACAAACCACAGAAAACCATGAGACGTTTTACAGCCAGGAATCTCCTCCTACCCCCAACTCCCCACCTCTTCCCCGGCCAGGGTCTTTGCTCGCTGAGGGTATGGAAAGCTGTTTCTGTGCATTAGGATCAATTGACCACTCAAAGTTACAATCTGTTTTTATCTGGATCAGAGGCAGAAAGATAAACGTCTCAGGCATTACTTAAAATTCCTAGGCCAGCACCAAAGGCCTTCTATCTATGCTGTGGTTCCAGAGGGAATGGCCAGAGCAGGGTGGCCAGTTACCTGCATCAATGCTCCGTTTACTGCCTGGGTACTCCTGGAATGGGGCACTGTCTAGAATTGGGGTCTCAAAAGGAGGGGGTACATACAGTCTCATCCCATATGAACTGGATTAAAGTTAAATATATACAGGGAAAGGACGACCAGAAATTCTTTCCTTTAGTATCCTTGAGGCAAAATCAATACACTTTTTTTATTGAGGGGAAACTGAGGTCCAAGAAAGGGGAGACATTTAACCACTAATATTTTGGGGTAGAAGAGCTAGAGTTATAACATCTACTTGAATATGGCATGAACAGAAAGCCATTTTTAAAACCACTATATTGACATATAATTCATATACCATGAAATTCATGCATTTAGATTCAATGGTTTTTAGTATCCTCATACTCATGAAGTTCTCCAACCAGCACCACAATCTAATTTTAAAACATTTTCATCATATCAAAAAGAAACTCTAGCCACTCCTCATCCCTCCTCTACTCCCACCCCACAGCCCTAGCAACCACTAATCTATTTTTTGTCTCTACAGATTTGCCTGCTCTGGAGACTTCATATAAATGGAATCATACAATATTTGGCCTTTTGTGTCTAGAATGACATTTTTTTAATGATAGACTTCAGTAGCAGACTCACTGGTTGTTCAATGAATAATTTTCTAGAGCTGTGCTGTCAAATACCATATCCACTAGCAAATGTGGCCATTTAAATGAATTAAAATTTACTACATTAAAAATTCGGTCATTTATCCACACTAACCACATGTCAATTGCTTAATAGTCACATGTAGCACTAGTGGCTACCATATTAGACAGCACAGAGCGTAGGCTATTTCCATCATTGCAGAAAGTACTGTTGGACAGTGCTGCAGAGGATAGAGGCATTTATTTATTAAATACAGACCAGCACTCTGCAAAATGTCTCCTCCTCCTGGTGCTGGAGTTACCAGTGAGGATGAAGAAGAGGTTAAGGGAGGAAGGAGGGAGTGAAGGGTGGGCCAAGAAAAGCTCAGTATACCCTCCTCCCACCCCACCACAATGTTACCCCACACCCACTCTGGACCTCAAAAGCTCTCTGTTTAGTTAAGCTCATCCAAAAGGCAGATATGCCAAAGCCTCTGGAAAGACTTCAAGGAAGCCAGCCTCTACCTTAGCCGTTTGATGATTTCTGAAGCGTTACATGTCAGAAGGTGATCTGAGGGGCTCCTTAATGAGACTGAACAGTTCTGATCAGTTTCCGGCCAGCAGTGGCCATTCCGGTTGCCAAGATCATAAGCGCTAATGCTGACTAACACCTCAAGGCCAGATCCAGGGCATCTTGGCATGCTCAGACTGAAGGGAACACAGAAAGCTCCTTGCTCCTTTCCTGGGGGCTGCCTGGGAGTTCAGCTACAATGTCTTTCCTCTAATCTGTCCAAAGACGCTGTAGTCACCAGCCCCCAGCAATGGGGCAGCAAGTTGCAAATTGTGGGTCTGGATGCATTAAGACAATCAGAGCGCCCAGACTGAAGGATGATAAAAAAACAAAAGGAAAAACAAAATCATATTCAGAGAAAAGTCCTTTGATCCTTCACCTATCAGAGTACTTTGTTCCAAAACACTGTGGAAAAATAATCAATTCTGACTTTCAAACATTGTTTTATAGGAATATAATTGGCTAATTTCCTTTTGTTTAAAACTCTGCCAAAAGATGTATCTTCTTTCGTCTACTTTAGCCAATTTATAAAAAAGGAAAGGACAATCTAACAAATGCTTCTTTCAGTGTTTGCTAGTTTCAATCAATACTTCTGTCTCAAATTCCCCCTCCCCCTATGAGTGGCAGTGGGGGGGATTTCAAGAATCAATAAGTGACATTTCTAAGATACCAGGAGCAAAAGATAACAGGGTAGATATTTACCAAACTATGTCAAGTGTGCATTTGCTAAAAGTTGTCCTTTCAGTGAAGGTCATTCAGTGTTTCTTGGTCCCTTGGTTTTCAAAAACACTTTCCATCATGGTTTATGAGAAAGAGAGGAGGCTGAGCAAGAAGAGGTGGCTACATGGGTGCTTCAGACTTTTGATCTGAAGCAACAGACCAGGAGTGGAGAACTGGCTCTCTGAGGTTCTCAGTTCAGCTGCTGTGGTTACTTTCTCCTTTGTAGTCACTTCTGACTTTTGGACACTTATGAAATCATTGATTCAAACAACCTTATATACACAATTTAGGGTATTTTCCCATATGTTTCATCTCATGGAAACCGTACAATAACTTTATGTGGTTGGCGCTATCCTCATTTCCATTTTAGAGCTGAGGAATGTGAAGTTCAGAGGTGTTAAATGACCCATCAAAGCCACACAGCCATCAAGCAGAGTTGCTGGGACCAGACCCCAGGTGTCCTGAGCCCAAGTCTGACATTTGGATCATCTTCATCACACAACAACTTTTGCCAGTTGGTGTGGGAAAGAGAAAGCAGAGAAGTGTAGGCCTGTGAATACCAAGAATCCCAAAGGCTGGAGGACAGGCTCAAGTGGAGTAAGACCTGTTTTGCAGAGTTCTACTTTAACAGCTGGTTCCTACCTTCTTTCCTGGGCCACAGGGGCCTCATAAAGCAAGTGGTGCTTGTGACCCTTCACCGACCTGCCAGTGTCTGCTTCTTAGAGACACCTTCCATGGGACTGGGGTAGCCAAGGATGCTTTGGCTGCTCTCGCCTGTGAGTTCTTAGAGCTACATGCCCCCATAACTTATAGGAAACTGCAGGCCGGGCGCGGTGGCTCAAGCTTGTAATCCCAGCACTTTGGGAGGCTGAGGAGGGCGGATCACGAGGTCAGGAGATCGAGACCACGGTGAAGCCCCATCTCTACTAAAAATACAAAAAATTAGCCGGGCCTGGTGGCGGGTGGCCCAGCTACTCATAGAGGCTGAGGCAGGAGAATGGCGTGAACCCGGGAGGCGGAGCTTGCAGTGAGCCGAGATCGCGCCACTGCACTCCAGCCTGGGTGACAGAGCGAGACTCCGTCTTAAAAAAAAAAAAAACTTATAGAAAACTGCAAGTATGTCTTAGTACATCTTAAATGAGCTCAGTGCATTCTCATTTTCATGCAACTACAGTGGAAACAGACTATTACCTTGACAACTGAAATCAATCCATCAACACAAATTCACTGGGTACAACCTGTTTATTGTGGTAGATTGATTACAAAAACAGCCCCTAGTGTCCACCCCTCTCTGTGCCATGTACGCTTTGCAATGTGACTTTGCAGCTCCTCCTTCAGTAGGTGGAATCTATTTCCCAATCACAAGAATTTGGGCGGGTCATGTGACTAGGTTTGGCCAACAGAATGAAGACAAAAACTGGTGTTCTCTTTCAGAGCTTAGGCCTCAAAGGGCCTTGTACATTTCAACTCTCTGCCTTGGAACTCACCTACCACCAGAAGAATAGCTTAGACCAGACTGCTAGGAGATGAAAGACCATGTAGAGAAACCTGAGTTGTCTCACCTGAGGCCATTACAGATCAGCCAGCATACAGTCAATGTGCCAGATGCCCTCAGACATAGGAGCAGGCCCAGCTGAGACCCCCTGAAGCTGGTGCACCTTAGCAAGACTGTCCCATCAGCCTTGGGCTTGTAAGAAATCATACATGGCTATGATTTGAAACCATTCATTTTGAGGGGCTGGGAAGATAGGGGTGAGTAAGGCATTTGTTTCACCAAACTTATCAAGGTGAGAGGGTCCAAAAAAAGGTTTGCTCCCACAAGTTTTATTATTAACTATTTCCTAGGCAGTAACAGGTTTGAAGATGTTCTGGGGGAGGTAAACACTACTTGTGTTGGCAGGTATGAGCCTGAAATGGTTCAAATTGTGGCTAAAAGAGCAAAAGCTTGGAGTCAGGTGACCTAGGTAAGAATCCTTGCCCTAGCACATATGTCCTATATGGAAAAGTCCCTCTCCCTCACAGGTATTCACTGGTTTTCACTCCAAGCTAGATGAATTTAACATAAGCCAAATTAATCCTGGCCCCCTAAGAAGGTTCATTACTGAAGGTCAGAGCCTCATTCATGCACGAACAACAGGACAGACTGAATGAGTCTCTAGTATACAGAAGTAGTTAAAAATAAGGCTCAGTTTCCTCCCTACAAAGTCAAAATTACTGGCTCTTCCTGGACTCTCTCCCTGGTTTTCCTTAATGAATACTGCCCCCTACAGCATATCAGTGAAATACATTTTTTAAAAAATAATTTGCATGAACATTCCTATCTGGCTCTTAGATGAGGGCAAGGAATTACCTAAGTGTTAAATGGTGGAAACCACACATATGACTTCTCATGAAGTAGCCACGATTTCTTCTGTGTGGCACCCATCCTTGCCTGTGAACTCTCTGATGGCCTCTGAGCATGAAATTGGCAAGTTCAAGACAATTTAAGTGAAGTTAAGGGAGAAATATCCTCAAGAATGTGAATGGAGTAAAAGAAGTCATCACAAATGCACACAGGCATATCCACATAAGATGCAGCCTTTTTCCAGCATACAAATGAATCCTAGAGTACAAGTAGCACTCTCAAAAATAAAGTGCATTTTTGGAATGAATGAATACTTTTAAGGGAACCAATCCAAAGGCAGGGTTTTGGGAACTCTAATAAACTGTGGGGATATGTGTGAAATTACTGAGGTGGAGGAGACTCTTCCAGAACAAATCACACCAACTTTGCCCTTGCCTGGGGTAATCAAATGCTAGATTTGCAAGCAATCTTAGAGAAAATCTATTCCAACCTACCTGCTATTATAAGAAACCTCACCTGTAGCATCCCTAGCAAGTGATGATACAGCCTCTATTTGAATACCTCTGGGGTCAGGGAACTCACTACTCTCAAGAGAGCCTATTCAACTGTGAGAAGACAAATGTGAAAAGTTCTTTTTACAATACACATATGGAGCCAAAGTTTGCCTCCCTGTATTTTTTTTACTTTTACTCCCTATGACCAGAGAGAGAAGAAAAAAGCTAGTTCAGGATATAGATCTTCATTTGTGCAAGGGAACTGGTTTCTGTCCATAAAACTGTTTTCAAAAACACCCTTTATTTCCAACCATTTTGTGGGAGAATGTGGGTACAATGGACCCTGCAAACTTTGGCTATGGGTCTCACCCTGAAGAGGTTGTACCTAGTCCAGAGAATTAAGTTTCTACCTAATCCAGAGAATTAAGTTCACTCATAGTACCCCTCTTTTTTTTATAAGAGCAGTTACCACAAAATGTAATGATACCGTTTGCATTTGTTTACGTCTCTTCCATCAGACTTTAAGTTCCATGCAGGCAGAAATTACCTGCTTTTTCACTTTTGAATACTCAGTGACTGGCATAATGCTTGGTACATAGAAGACATTCAATAAATAACCTCAGACACATGAATATATGAAGGACTGAATTCCAAGTACATGAATGTATAACAAATAAGGGAGAGAATCATTTATTCCACACTATACAGTCTGGTTTAGAATTATTTGCCTCTTAAAAATGGAACCAAATCTAGCATAACCTTTTTGCAGCAAAAATCAACTAGTGCCTTCAAAAATCCTTCTCCTTAGGGCTAAACGTGATCCTTGAATCCACCAGCTGGCTGCCTGCCCATGTGAGTGGGTGGACGGCTTTGTGAAGACCAATTTTAGCTCGGGCCTGCTGTCAGTTCCTCACCACTCAAGAGAAGGTCTTTCCACTAGGCCACATGAACCTGATCACACCCACACTGTGGGTTTTCTCCACTTCACATACATTCTCCTAAATTGAGGAAACAAATGTGGGGAGGCCCTGTCTGGAAGAAAGCATTTAGACAGTCTGCAAGTCATTATCCTCCCAAGCACAGTGCCTGAGAATGCCAGGCTAGAAACCAAGGATCCTCTAGGAAACACACACAAAACTTGGGCAGTAGGGGGCAGCAGTGACTTACAGTCCTAGGCTGTCCTGGAGCCAAAGGCTTTTTTTTTTTCTTAAACTTTTCTTTTTCCAAGCTATGTAATTATAGCTTCCCCACTCCATATTTAGATTTCCCACTCCACATTTCAGAAGAATGCTGTGATTCTCCAACTCTGAAAAAGGCAAAGGGAGCATTAGATGTTAAGAGGCCGCCTTTACCTTTGCTCTTATGAAGGAAGCAGGCCAGGCCACTGAATTCCATCAGCAGTTGTTATCTGTGCATTGTCCACAAAGTTTGGGGAGACTTGCCATCATAAAAACTAGCATAACCGCTGCTAAGGAATCATGGCAGGAGCTCCTAGGACATTAAAAATGTGAACTGTGTCCATGAGGCCTTGGCACAAACCACCATGTAGCATGACCATTCATCCACAGGGCGTGACACCGGCAAATGGCCCATGTGTCACTCTCACCACCAAGTAGATATACCATGACCGTTGTCTCACATATTCTCATTGCAACCCCCTGCCACCTTCATCAGGAGAAGATGGCTCCCTGGCACGTGGGCTACACACTGGTATCCTAATGAAATGCACACATAGATGGAATCACAAAGGCAAGCTGCAGCTAAGAAACAAGCTCTTTATTTGCGAGAGTCACTGAAGCCTGAGGATGTCATGTCCTCGGCCAGAGAGGCAGCCAAGTGCACATTCACAAGAAACTCCTCAGTAAGTAGTTGCAGCTACATGAGCTGCCAGGCTTTACTGTTCAGTGTCTCCCTCCTCATTCTGACCAGCACTCCATGCTTGCACTTCACATTGTGAACATGGGCTACATATGCTCACAGAAATGTTAGCTTCATTTATCCCAAAATGTATGTATCTTCTCATGCTGTTGAACACTGTCAAATACCTAAACTTGGAGGAAATAAACTTTTTAAAGAGGACCTTAAACTAAGGAATGACTAAACTAAGCCCTGACTGCAGATGAGAGCTTGATAAAAATGACTATTATGAGAGCACCCAGAAATGTAAATACTTCCCCCTCCCAATGATCCTTGAAATGAAACTGAATTCATGTATGTGTGACAGTTTCCACGTAACAGATGGAAGCAAGAGAAATGCTGAGATTTATCATCTGAAGATCGGATGAACATCAACTAGTCATTTTCAATTCCTGAGACAAGACTAATCAAATAGATCTTTCATCTTTCCAAATGATTTTCTCTTTTTCTCTACTCCCTCTGTTACAAAAAGCCAGGTTTATTATATTTTAGAGAAAGGATATATAGCAGAACCATAAGTTCACACATTGGTTTTGAAATGTATCCATATTTAGAGAAAAACAAACAAGGTGAAATTCTTCTTCTCTGTGAAAAAAGGATGGCTTCAGCATTAATGATTATTAGTTTCACACATTAGAGGGATTTTTGTGTCTCCTCTTCTGAAGGCTCTTTTAAATTACACAGTAGATCAAGAAAATGACTCCCAAAGGGGGCGAAAGAGACTGCACCAGATACAATTTCTTTCACCTTGATGTTTGACTGTAATGCTTGAGGTTAAGGACAAAAGCTAGGGGGGAATAAGGGCAGTTGGGCACATCACTCAGGTGCCTCTCTAGGCAGCTTTAATAGTGCTCTCCTCCACATAAAGTACCACCAAGCTCTGCAAGTGCCAAGGAGACAAAGAGCCAAAAGGTGATTCTCCAGCTAGGGCAAGGTGAGCCAACTTCTCCCTCAGAGCACCTCTTTGTCTTGTATTCCCTCTGCTCCCCTATTTAGACCCCAAAGGGACACTTTCTTTTTAATATCTCCAGTCTAAGGAAGAATCTATTAGCTCAGCAGAAACAAGACCGCAATGAAAATGTAAAAATGAAAAATGCAAGAAAGAACTTTGCTAAAGGTTAGTGAGGCAATAGCATAAAGCCAAAAGAAAATAAGACCTATGCAAGTAGCTAAGTCTACCCAGTATAAGTTGTGGGTTCTGAGAATAAATTTAAATATGTATATGACAAAATGTATACATACATTTCAATGATTCCCCATTTATTAATCTCCTATGTGCTAGGCATCTGTCTGGGCGTCTTACTATATTACCTCCATTCCCCATAACAATGTACTACAAAGTAGTTGCTGAGAATTACAGGGCAATTAAAAGGGGGTGTTCTCTTTTCTCACTCTGTTGCCTAGGATGGAGTGCCAGTGGTGTGATCTCGGCTCACTACAACCTCTGCTTCCCGGATTCAAGCAACTATCCTGCCTCAGCCTCCCGCAAAACTGGGACTACAGGCGTGCACCACCACACCCAGCTAATTTTTGTATTTTTATTAGAGACAGGGTTTTGCTGTGTTGGCCAGGCTGGTCTAAAACTCCAGACCTCAATTAATCCTCCTGCCTCAGCCTCCCGAAGTGCTGGGATTACAGGTGTGAGTCATCGTGCCTGGCTGGTGGTGTTCTCTTCTAAAGGTAACCAAGAAGTCCTGCTAAAACTAGGGTTCTCAAGCTGCAGTGCCTTAAGGTCTCATGAGTGTGAAATGTAAACTTCTAGGCTTTTATTCAAAAATATGAATTAGAAGGACTCAATCTGTAATGCCTGGGGATTTGTCTTTTTAGCAGCTACCTCAACGGATGATGAGATGGCCCATGAATCACACCTCGAGAGACAACAGTCTAGAGTTTCAATTGGGTTATGCAAAAAATGAGAAAGAATGTTTCACATCTAACTTTCTCCCATCGTTAGGGCTATAGAAGCCTGTTGCCACTTCAAAGATAAATCAACTGAATCTCTGAGAGGTAAGATAACTTGCTTCTGGGAAAGGATTAACAAAACCTTTTCCTCTTTTGGATGAGAATTCGACCTTGGGTTAACCTGCTGACTGTTCCCCTGGAAATATGATAAAGATAGAATGCCCACTATATTACTAAGCACATTGCTTATGGTAAAAATGACACATCTGGATGGGAAAAACCATAAATGAGGTATAAATACCTCTTGAGGATACCATCATTTTGAGCTTCTCTGAGTTCTATGACAATTGATTGGGGCTAATCCTTGTGGGAACCCTAGAATTTATACTTATGGGGCTGTTATATACTCCCTTGGGGTATGCGACTTTTAAGCTGGACGGACTTGTGCACCTGCCCTATTCAAGTCTTATTCCCTCACACCTGAGCTGTTACCTGGGGATGCAGGGATACAGCACTAGAATGGTGCTAAGCATGGCCTGTGATGGTCTTTTGAGGGTCATCCTGAGCAGATGCATTGGTGACCATGACATTTGCCCAGAGCCATACTTCTGGGAAGCGGCAGAGCCAATACTCAAACGCAGTGGTCTGCCTTCACAGTACTTGCTTTCTCTTTGATTGCAAAGCCCCAAAACTCCTCTCCTGAGATAACTGAACACTGGCCCCAAGACCTTGGCACAACTTCTTGTTTATTCCTCCAGTGATCGGTGAAGTCCCTAAATTTGGCAGCATCTAATCCATCCTGCCTGCTTAGCCTCAACAGGTGGTCTAACTGGTCATTGAGTTCCATTCCAGGCAATATCCCAGAGAATTCTTTAAATTCAGTGATGCCACCTTGGTTCACACCTCTAGGTTGGCTTTCTAAGCCCTTTGACAACTATGGATTCTAGCTAGAAGGTCATAATAACATCACAGCTGATTCCCAAAAAGAGATGGCTATCACCCACTCTAACCAACTGACACCTAAGCTCTCCCTGGCCTGGGATAATAGCTCCAGCAATGACAAAGATCTCTTGATGACCAAGGGAGGCCCTACCCCATCACAGAAATGATCTTGCAGAAGTTTATGCTCTACAAGCCCTCCATAGAATATGAGTTGAATAACACAGTGAACCCAACAGATTTGCTGTCAGATTAACACCCAGATCAGGAAGCGTAGGATGAGTCATTCCTTCCCAGCCTTCTTTTCCTTTTCTCTAAGCAAAAATTTTGAAACGGAAATCAATACAAATGATATCATTTCTCAGAAGTCCTCCCTGAGTCTTCCCAGCTACGTTCATCTTTTTCCTCACAACTTTGAGCATCTCTCTATTATAGAACACGTGAGCACCATTCCTCCCTGAGACTGTGAGTCCCTGGGAAGCAGAGTCTGTGTCTCAATTCTGCCTGTCACGACAACCAGTCCAGTACCGGACAGATAGTAAGTGCTCTATAAATGATGATGAAATGAACAAATGAAGAAAGTAACCTGAAACAGGCCACCCCAATCGTATTTTTGTCTGCATGACTTGGACGACTGAATTAATTTCATCTAGTCTAACCTGTAATTTTATGTCAGAATCCTGGTTAATAGCAGGACATGGGCAACTTTTCCATGGTTACATCTCCTAATCACTAGCTCAGATAAATAACTTGGTTTGCCAACCATAAGGTGACATGTTTATAGAGATTCTAAATCAATGGCCCCAAAGTTACTCAGACATGACATAGTGCTGAAGGTTATAAAATTCTGTCTCGAGCCATGTCTGGTTCTTCTCTTCTGCTCATGAGAAGGAGTGAACAAAGAGGAAGGGAATGACACAGAACAAAGACCAGAGGAGGAAACCCACCAGAAAGCACGGATGGTGCTCCCATGAGATGAGGCACAATAGCCAGTGCCAACTGAAGAATTCATTCACACCTCATAGTGGTTTAGTGGAGGACCTCAGACTCACAGAGGGGAAACTGAGGCTGGAGAAGTATCTTAAGAGTAGAAAGTTTGATCTCAAACTCAAGTGCTTTTTGTACTATGTTAAGGCAACTGGTTGTCAAAGCAGTGTCAGTAAACAAGTCCAATTTTTATCAAATGGTCTTCTTATTTCAGCTTCTTAAAATAATTTGCCTCATTTCAGAAGAATGAAAGTATTTTTTGCCGAAGATAGTGATAAAAACGCTATCAAGTATGTAGAGAAAGTAGCCCTCTCATATCTTGTTGATGGGAATATAAATAGGTATAATCTTTTGGGAGCAAACTTTGGAAGTATTAAGGAAACTATGCATACCCTTTGATACAGCAATTCCACTGAAATGGTTATATACATGTAAAAAACATACAAGGATGTTAATTTCAGTACTATTTAAAACATCAAAAAATTGGAAACAACATAAATGCAAGTGATTAAACGATATCGTGGTAAATCCATACAATGGAATATTATGTGACTATTAGGAAGAAAGAATGACCTATATGCATAGATGAGAAAGGCTGTCCATGACTTCATGATTTCATTTAAAAGATTTTGAAAGTAATATCAGTGTGTGTACAGGTACAGAGCTTCTGAAGAATAATTACTTATAAAGCACTTTAGAATACTATTTGGAAAATAAACACTAAGAAAATTTTATCTATCAAAATGTGATCATATGTGCATAAAATATGGAATAATATAAACAAAGTGATAAACAATGGCTAATCTAGGAGGTGGGGCTATGTAGGGTTCTTTGTCTTTTAATACATATCTATGTTGTTTGAATATTTTCCATTATTTTTGTAATGAAAATAAAGATGTGCTTTCTGTAAAATGAAGAAAACCATATTATTCAGAAGAGAGTATCTTCTATATGCACATAAGTCAGTCTAGGAATACCAAATGTTTCAAATTCATAAGATGGACCAAATACTTTAGAAATGTACTAGATCCCAGGCAGTGTTAATTCATTCAAAGGATGTGAGAGGACAGGAAGTGAAAACAGATAATATCACAACTATTTAAAAAGATAGCTATTTCTTTGCCCCTGAAAATTTGTGATTCTGGTCTGGAGCCCTAGGGCCACTTGGAGTCAATAGAAGTGAGTAGTCTTCCTGCATCCTTGACCATCTCTGGACACTGACTTTTCACTGGCAAATCTGCTCACATATATCACAGGTCAGGCACAGCTGTGGCTCATTGCTGCTTGCAGGAGAGAGAAAACGAAATCAAAGGCAAATCTAACCATGATGGCAATGATGATACAACAAACAACTTGCAGGTTTTCCTAAAGGCTCTGCAGACTTTCCTCCAAACCTCACAGACAAAATCTGAGATCAGTCTTTGGGAAAACTAGTAGATTAAGTTGCTGTCCCGGAATATTTTTGTTTTTTACACATCAACTATGTACTTGGCCTCCACCTTATGGAACAAGTGAATGAATTTCATGTGAGTCTCTAGGCCTTTTCTAGCTAAGAAGTATTATATACTATCACTTTTCTTTAGCTTCATATCTCAGTGGGTTGTTCTGTGTAACCAGAACTAAATTCAGTGATGATGGCAAGAGAGGGCATGATTTTAAGATAAATCCTTTAGGATTTCCCTACAAAGTATAAAGTGCTCTATGGGTTTTGAAAAGTTGCCTTTTACAATTTTTAATTCCTCTTAATATTTTTTAAAAATTGGGACTAAATGTTGAAATATTTTTGTCACTTATTGACAGAATAATGAATTTTTAATTTAAGTTACTGATGTCATTAGAACAATTCCTCAAAGTGAAATTCTTAGGTCAATGGGGTCACACATGAAAGTCCATGAATTGCAGGCTATGATATGGATGACCCTTGGGGACATTATGCTAAGTGAAATATGCCCATTATTTGTATTATTCCATATTTTTATGCATATATTATCACATTTTGATAAATAAAACTTTCTCAGTGTTTATTTTCCAAGCAGTATTCTAAAGTGCTTTATAAGTAATTATTTAATTCTTCAGAAGCTGTCCCATACACAAAAATACAAATGCTGTGTGATTTCATTCACATGAGGTATCTAGAGTTCTCACTCATAGAAACAGAAAGTAGAATAGTGGTTGCCAGGGACTGCTGGTGGGAGGTGGTGAAGGAGAGCTATTGTTTAATGGGCACCGAGTTTCAATTTTGCAAGATGAAAAGGTTCTAGGCATTGGCTGTACCACAATGTGAATATACTTAACATTATTGATTAAGACGGTGAAGAGGATTAATTTTATGTTATAGGTATTCTGCCACTACTTTTTGAAAAAGTAGTCTATGAAGTGGCTCACCTGAGAGTGCAATGCCAGATCCCGACCCAGTCAAGGTCTGACTCACTTACAGGAAGGCTTTGGTGAAGGATGAAGGAGCAGGGGTGATGGGATTACATCAAGGACTTTACCTCACCTGAAAACAGTCCACGCCTCAGCTACAGCACCCACTACAACAAACTGTGGTGTATCTGTTCACAAGAGTATCCCTCCCCGAGACAGAACTTCTCAACGTGAAGGACAAGAGGTGACTTCATCCAGGTACCTGCTGTGTCTTACCCAGGTGGTTATTTCACTCTGCATGTGGGCTGGCTACCTCAGGAGCTGCAATCAACAGGTCAGGTTCAAGGGAGAACACAGAAACCAAGGAAAAAGGTGAAGAAAATGCAGAAGTGTCTGAAAGTAAACTTCCACTGGCTTTTTACCTCAGGATGGTTGAAAAAGTTAGTATAAAAAAAAAACCTGGGACAGCCCAGGGTAGGAGAGAGAATAAATGCACCCTTCTACAGACTGGGACCACCATCAGTTATTTTTATCATTGTGAATCCTCACAGGAGTTTTCAGCGTCACAGCTCACATAACACTCTCACATGTACCTTATCCTCATAACAGACCTCCGCAAGGACAGGACAAAGCCAGAGTTTGAATCCTGGAGTGGAACCTGGATACAATTCCAGTGCCTAGTTACCAGTGAGGGCAAGTTACTTAATCTCTATTAACCTCATTCTCTCTGCCTGTAAAATTGAGTTAACAGTATTTACCTCACAGAACATTTGTAAAGATCAGGTACCATACTGAAAATCAGGCCAGGCACAGTGGCTCACACCTGCAATCCCAGCACTTTGGCAGGCCGAGGCGGGCAGATCACTTGAGGTCAGGAGTTACAGACCAGCCTGGCCAACATGGTGAAACCCTATCTCTACTAAAAATACAAATATTAGCTGGGCATGGTGTTGCACACTTGCAATCCCAGCCACTTGGGAGGCTGAGCTAAGACTGTGCCACTGCACTCCAGCCTGATTGACAGAGTGACACCCCATCTCAAAAAAAAAGAAAAAAAAAAGAAAGAAAATCAAAGTTCCTGGCATATAATATGTACTTAATAAATAAGTATGATGGCCGGGCACAGTGGCTTATGCCTGTAATCCCAGCACATTGGGAGGCAGGGGCGGGCGGATCACCTGAAGTTGGGAGTTTGAGACCAGCCTGACCAACGTGGTGAAACTCCGTCTCTACTAAAAATATAAAATTAGCCGGGCGTGGTGGCACATGCTTGTAATCCCAGCTACTAGGGAGGCTGAGGCAGGAGAATCGCTTGAACCCGGGAGGCGGAGTTTGTAGTGAGCCAAGATCACACCACCGCACTCTAGCCTGGGCAACAAGAGCAAAACTCCATCTCTAAATAAATAAATAAGTATGACTTCCCTTTCTTTCTTCTGACACTAAAGTCTTTCTCTGGGGCATTGCCTCTACTGGAATTTGCACCATGGTCCTTTAAGGGGCCTCATTGTTCTCAGGCTGCTCAGAGCAGATATGGGAGCCTTTGCCCAGGGCAGGGGCAGGTCAGTCGCTGCCCTAGCATTGGTGGGCACACCCCTAGGCAGCTGTAGAGCACAGTATCCTTCTACACCTGTTAAATCCACCAGGAACTTTTACCTTTCTCAATTTTTTGGACTTGAGTCTCACATCCATCTTTCAGACTCTTTTATGATAGCTTCTCCCCAAATGAGCATAGGGCAAGGGCAGATTGGCCCAGGAGGAGAGGCCCACCACAGGATTTTCCTAACACCTTCCCAACTTTCTCCTCCTGTGCCAGCCAAGCAGCCCTCAACAGGTGAAGCTTCAAGCATTTGTTTCCCACTTCCAGAGAAAGCACAGTATTAATCATGGTTCTGAAACTGAAGTGCCTGGGTTCAAATCCAACTCCATCTCTCACTATCTCTGATATGACTTCAGCAAGTACTTAACCTTTCTTTGCTTTAGTTTCATCTTTTGTAAAATAGGGGTAAAATAAGACACATGGTAGGTACTCATAAAGTTTAGCTTTTACACATCAATGTAAAAACACAAAACTTTCTATTACATATATATATACACACATATACATATATATACGTATATATATATATAAATGCATTGTGAAAGTTCTGGACGGATATATATAGAATGGTGTATATTTGTGCTCTAAGGAGAATATGCAGGAGAACTTCTATCTGATACTTCTACCATTTTACAAGCATATATTATTTTTGGGAATCTAAGCACACTTAAAAAACACACGGGTATGGTGAAGAAAAGGAAAGTGGGAGAGAAGAGGGCAAGGAAGCGGGAAAGGAGGGAGAAAAGAAGAGTAAAAATGGTTGCTTGAGGCAGAAACTAAGGGCTGGTTGACAAAGTCTTGATGGGTTAAGACATCCTGGTGATGGCGTTAGTGCCATTTGCAGAGTTCCCAGTGCTTTGGCTGGGAAACCTTTGTCTATACACATCTGTCAGCCCTGTATACATTTCCTCCATATGTAGGGAGGAAAAGACAGAGTGATTAGCAAACACTTGGGGGAACTCAGTTCCACTGAATCAAGTGACCCTGAGTTAGAGGAGAAAATGGCAGTGGTTCCGAGTTCATTCACAGTAGGAGGGCTGCCCATGCTTCTGGGGCACTTTAGGGAGTGAGGGGGCAGCTTTCCTGGATGTCAGGGAAATAGAGAAACACCATCAAGACAGCCCTAGGAATCTTCTACACCACCAAGTAGGAAATGCTTCCAGGAGACCTGGACATATTTCCTAAAGATGTCTAGACTACTTTGCCTAGAGGGAATGTAGGAAGGCTCTACCTCTTTTTGAATAATCTTTGAAACTACCTCAGTTTCTCCAATGTCTCAAGAGATAGAGGCTGAAACAAGCAAAGGTTTGTTTTACTACCTTCTGGGCAGGACCCCCATGGGACTATTCACTATTTTTCTCCATCCTAAAAACGCAGTACTGTGTATAGTAAAAAAAAAAAAAATCCATGTCCTTTTATGGCAAAAGTTACATCATCACAACTCCTAGAGCAATGCTGTCCACTCCTTATATGTAGCCAAGATCTTCAATGAGCCAATCCACATTCCTGACTTTTTCAAAGGGTGAAAAACCTCTTGTTCCTAACTCCCCTCACATTATTTCTGATGGCTAAAAAAGCTTATCACAGTTCACAAAATGCATGCTCTAAGAAGCTTGCATTTCTGAAAAACTACTTAATATATGGAACATATTCCATGAAAATTTATTTTCAAATTCCAAAGGCTATATTGCTTCTATCCATAGCCAGGTGTCTATGGGGCCCCACCCAAACAAAGATAGCAAATTATTTTTGCTAGTGACTATAACAAATTTTCCCCCACTTTATTAATACCTCTGGCTAATAAAGTTCCTGCCTACCAAATATGTCCTTGTAACCCATTCTCAACACAAATGCAACCCCTCCTCACGACCCAACCTAATTCACCCAAAGGAAATAGATAGATGTGCTCTGAAGGAAAATATCAAAAAGGCTCCTCAAGAAGGTGACTCACCTTTCTCGTGGCTGCTTGGCGGTGGGGGTGGGGAGGTGACTGGTTTGGATTTATCATAGTTGTTAAAGCTCTGGCTGCGTCGGTTGTTTGCAGTAGTTGACCCTCCGCGTGTTTTGGCCTCGCTGCCTGCAGCGGATACCCTCGCGGTAGGACCTGGAAGTCTAAAATGCAAAAGCAACAGGATAATGCATTCAGTCTCAGGAGAATAACAGTGTGTGGGAAGAAGGAACTGCAACCATGCAGGAGGTAAAAGAAACTATCCAAGACATTGTGTGGAGGTTGCCAGTCACAGAATTTGGTGGAACCATTACAAACATGTAGGCAAGTAATGACCCCAGCAAAATCCAACAGCAAAATGTGAAGTTTTCCTTTGAGCAGAGAGAAAAATTTTGATGAAGAAATATGTTTGTGGATTAAAAATACAAAGTTCAACATGGCAAAGCCCCATCTCTGCTAAAAATGCAAAAATTAGCCAGGCATGGTGGTGGGCACCTGTAATCCCAGCTACTTGGGAAGCTGAGACAGGAGAATCACTTGAACCCGGGAGGCAGAGGTTGCAGTGAGCTAAGATCATGCCATTGCACTCCAGCCTGGGTGACAGAGTGAGACCTCGACTCAAAACAAAACAAAACAAAACAAAAGTTCATTTTTTTCCCTCTGGGATAAGTATTTTTACTTTTTAATAGGTTCAAGCCAGTCATTTCTAATTCTATCAAGCATGGAACATAAAGGCCTCAGAGGATTCTAAACTGATAACCTTGTGTGTGCATCTCTTCTGATAGGTATAAAAACTGTTTTCCATAATCTGGGGTTGTAAGTATCAAGAAAAGGACAATTTATAATGGTGAGAAGGTGAATTACTACCACTCAGAACCCAACATATTTGCTATGAAAACTTAAGGTTGGTTGGAAACACTTGCCCACACATACATTTCAACACCTGATGACCTGTCTCCAAAGGCATTATTTTGAGGCTGAAGTACAACTTATCTGCACAGTAGATGGATAATATCATACGTTCTTCCTGTAAAACTGGCAGGAATTTGTTAGCCTAAAGACAAACACACACTCTCCCTTTAAATAAAACACCTCATTTTGGGTGGTTTGGGAAATAAAGTCACCATCCATAATGTGTCTAAAGATATTATGGCCCATTCACCAAAGAGTTAATGGTAAGACTCCTCAAATCAGAATTTTGGTCCAGGGAATTACTAAGCAGGCTGTTTCCAATAATTAAAGTTGAAAGATGAATAAATGATGAAATGTTTAGTTATATCTTTCAGCTGAAATCCACTTAGCTGTGTTTAAAAGCCACTGGAACCTCAGCTGACTAGCATTAGATCTAGTGATAAGTCTGAATTTTCAAGTCATAAAACTTTCAGCCTTCTCTTTCCATGCAAATCTGTAAGCACCAAAGAAGTCTACAGTCTGGAAGCATTTTAGATATAAGCAGGCAATCACTTTAAACTTTTTCTTGTTGGCTGGGCAAGAAAGATGGTTGTAGAGTAAACAGAGAACATGAGCTGGTGTGAGGGGACTGTAAAATTTATATAGTTAAAAAGAAGCTGGCCCAGTTCCCTGACTGGGAGCTGGGAGAGAAGGAAGGGGGTTAGCTCTTCCCCCAACAAGTTGCAGTGAGAATTACTTCCCACCTCGCTGCGAGGATTTGTCCCTTGGTTAATTTACCTCATCTCGTTTGGAGAGGACATTCACTCCACAAAGACAGGCACAGAACGGAGTAGAAAATACTAGCAGTGCCAGTGCCTGTGTTTGGGGACCAGATGTGGCTAGCACATCTGGCCAAGGAGGTCCAGCAGTGGGATCTTAGTACCTCTTGGTTCTGCTTCCAATGCAAACAATGTTCTGCAAGTCCTTCAAGTCAGTGTTATCTGATTACTCACATCCAATGGAAGAGCTTCTGCAGGTGAAGATCTGGGCCTCCCTTGGGCTGGACTTTTTAAACCAGACAGAGTCTTTGGGAATCATTATGCCCACAGATAGGCCTAGAAAAGGATTATGGACTTGTTCCAAGATGATGTCACAGCAATGGTATTAAATAGTGTAGGGTAATGCAGGTCACAGTATTCTACCACAGTGTGGAATTTGCAAAGAGCAGGGAAGCAAAAAGCAATGAAGAGGGAAAAGATGCATTCCTTTCAGAGTTGCTGGAGAGCCCCCACTGTGCTGACCCTAGGCTGAACCACAGCAGATTTTTAGGACAGGATAAGGACTTTATAGAGGCAAGCAATCAAAGCATAGGATGGGAAAGATACAACCTTAAATCAGGTAGGCAGTCTGGTCCTCTGTGAGGCAGCATGGTGTAATGGATAGAATACAGGTTTTTCCATACACAAGACATTGGAGCAGTCTCATAACTTCTCTGAGATTCAAATTCCTTACCTGTAACTTCGGAATAATGATGAATCATGATTTACAGTTATACCCAACAGTTAACAGTTATACCATTGGGTATAGCTGTAAATCTGAAATAGCTTAATGTCCGGCCACCATATGTTAGTTTCCTTTCCGTCTTCTCCAATGAACACAGGTTCATGAAGGGATTAGACACTGGCATAAAAGAAACATGCTATGGCACAAGAAATAATTGGATAAATCAAGAAGAAAATAGATGAGTCTAGGTTAAAGTATCAGAGAGAACTGGACAAAAATCAATACACAAGAGTCTGAGATGAACATTTTCAAAGAGGCAAGATAGGCTTTGGCAAGCAGGGCTCATCATCTCCCTAGGAACATTCCAGAAGAGAAACTACTCAATCCAAGTATCTGTGGCTGACTGAGATCTTATACTTGGGTTATCTGTGGGCTCCACTCTCTGGAATGAAACATCCCTGGTTTTGGATTAACTAAGACAGTTCCTGGTTTTCCTTGGGTTGTCATGGTCAGATTCTTTTCACTGAGTCAGTGGCTAGCTACGCTTTTTATGGGAGCAGCACATCGTTCGAATGGCTGCAGCATTGTGCCAAGCCTTCTGGGACATGGAGAAGGAGTTCTTGAGGACTGTGAGGATAGTGGACATGGCAAAGGGTGAATGGTTTGCATATAGCCGTCAAAAGCCACCACAAAGCTCAAGCCTGCTCCTGTCCACCCCTGACCACTATCGCCTCCACACCCTAGTCAGGACAGCTCCCTGAACTTGATCAAATCAGAAAACTGGATGGAGATCATGTACTTTTTCCCACCATTCAGAGAGAATCTATGTCGACTCTCTAGTTTAACACTTGGGTTCTGTTGTAAATGGGCTTAGATCGTTGCTTGCTCCAAAGTAAGCCCCCTCCGTCTGACATTTTCAGCAAAATTTGGTTCACAAACAAAGCCCATAATGACTGTGTGGTAGGTGGGAAGAAAGAAAAAAAGCTAAGCCTGGACTCACCCAGGAGGGAACCAAAACATCTCTTGGGATGATGAGTCCATCCACAAACTGAACTAATTCAGACTGAACTTTTAAGTACTGGAGTTTAAGTGCAGGATTTCAAAGCCAAAGGTGACCACAAGAACCTGAGACACCCGAGCAAACCTGGGAGGCCACTGGACTTTCTATAAACTGAAAGAGGCAGAGCTAGAATGCTCAATCTTACCCAGATCTCAAGGGGCTTGTCGACCCCAGCTGACATCTAGATTACACATGTATTGATAAAATACGTGAAGTTCAGAAGGTATTCAGAGAAGGAAATGAAGATCTCGGAGGCTGGTGAGATGATCAGGAAAGGTAGTGCGTAAAAGACCCCAGAGCAAGTCCGGCACGCTGAATGGGAATGTGAGTAGAGGATGGGAAAGCAGGGGGCGGAGCATGCCACTCTGAGGCAAAGCCTGTAGAAAGTACAGGGGAAAGAAAGAGCTGGTGTGTGCTGGGACTCGGGGGACAGAGTGGAAGGAAATGAGGCTAGAGAAGCAAGCAGGGCAGGGGAGGGAAGACCTTGTATGCTACACTATGGAGCTTGGACTTGGTCCTGCCCTCCAGGGATATGGTGTTAATTAAGGAGGCTGAGAGCACAGGTAGAGATGAAAAGCAGAATATCTTCTAGTTTACCAGTGGTGCAGAGCCGAGGCCTCTGGCTAACATTTTGAGAT
This sequence comes from Nomascus leucogenys, assembly GCF_006542625.1. NCBI lineage: Eukaryota > Metazoa > Chordata > Mammalia > Primates > Hylobatidae > Nomascus > Nomascus leucogenys. Next base: position 80,722,377 of record NC_044395.1, on the reverse strand, counting down.
TCATTATTGTTAACATCCTTGTGTATCATGGGAATGTCTATCAACCTCCAGTCTGGAAGCATCTGCCATCTGGAGCATTAGAATCCCTCTTTGCTGAAGAGCTAGGTCTTGGCTCCTGCGGAACAGCTGCAGGTATCACAACAGATGTTGCCTACTGGGCCTGCCTCACCGAGGCAGCATGGCGAGAGGGGAGCATGGCAGGTCAACCCTGCATCCCTTACAGCACCAGAAAGTCCCAATAGCTCCTTCCCAAGAGGAACTTGACCTCTCATAGTCACTCTACGTCCAAACACAGTTACAAATAACAGAGAACACAGACGGGTCCTTTGAAGCATATACATGTTGAGTTTTTAAAATATTAAGCTTAAGGGAAGTGGTGTAAGAGGTAGGGGAACAATGCTGCTGTTGTTAGAGCCATGGTCCATTTCTCCAACGTGTGCAGAACTAATTAAGCATAGCAGTAAAACTGTCATTCCCAGCACATAACCTACAAGTGCATCCCGGCTCCTCTGCTCCACGCAATGTACGTGCTGATGGCAAAAAAAGCAGTTCTTCCCCCCAAAACCACTTCAGAGGCTGGGAGCAGAGGATGGCCCCTCCCAGGAAGCATGGCAGCTTGTGTGCACATGCTGGGGTTTTGGGGGGGGTCATAATCAGAGATGCTTCTTGCCAGGCGAGATGATTACATACTAAATCTCTCATTTCCATGGCTTCTGCTTTTCAGCCCAGCAGCTGGGTAGAGAGGACCAAACTACTAACCCCACTGCCTCTTTTCCACAAGATAGTTGCATACAGATCAATTCTGTGGGACTTTCTAAAGGCAGCCTGGTTGCCTTACCTGACTCAGATGAACCCAAAATACCAACACTGCCATATCTGAACTGATTATATGTCAGGACTAAGGAATGACTTTTTAAATTTATAATTATTAATTAAATGACTTTTTTAAGCCTCATAACGCTGTGAGCAAGGCAAGACTACCCCATTCGACCAATAAGGAAACCTAGGCTTATAGAGATCAAATCATTTGCCCAGGTAACACCATCAGTAAGTGGTAAGGACGGGCCTTCACTTAGGTTTAACTGCACCTCATAGCCACTATGTTTCTCTGCTTCCTGCAGGTAAAATAAGCCTCCCTGGGCTCACCAGGGAGGCCGGTGGGGGAGGGGCGCAATAAGAGTGGTCAAAGGCAGAAGTCCATGGAGAGCTTTCACCCTCATATCAGTTCCCTCCATACGCCCCCTCCCCACATCCAGATTCAAGGGTGAGGCTTCCCATTCTTCTCAATACCCCTGGTGCCCATCAAAGTGTTGGGTTCTGGCAGGCGTTCCATCAATGCTTGATCTCCAACAAGAGACCTATTTCCAGAGCTCCAGGGGAGGTGGCCTACTCTGCCAGAAGGGGTAGGACTGCTTCTTTTGGCAACCAAACTTTACTGCCGTGCTTAGTGGTGCTTGATCAGCTAAAATTCTTCACAGGATCCTGCTCAAGGCTGGGGGTGGGGAAAGGGGGGTGTAGGGAAGGCAAGGAAGAGCCTTCAAAGGCTTCATTTGAAACCAAGAAGCATCCCTTCATTGGCCTCAGCAGAGACAAAAACGAATCTCAAAGAAACTCTAAGTGGGGGATATGACACTAAGGGAAAGCCAGAACTTGGCTTAGGGTAAACCCAGAAGCACTGTGCCCAGCCCAGCCTCAGGACAGGGTTGACACACCCTCATCTTCCAGTGCTTTCTCTCTCCCCCCTGCCTCCTTCCATCATCTGGGACTGATAACAAATCATTCACGGGATGGGCATGTGCTTCCAATTAGATATTTCCCTAGCTAGCTCCTGTTTTCTTTATCTTGCAGGACTGAGCACATCGTGGGAACAGGCACTAAATTTCAGGTTTCCTCCCAGCTCATCCCTCCCCTTTCCTTTCCTATGTATGTGCATTTGTGTGACATTCAACTTAACTGGGAAAGGACCAGTTTGCCAGAGCAGTGGGTGTCCACTCTGACTTGGGCCTGGTGTTGTTAGAGAAAGCAGCCACTTTCTGCATGGCTACCAGAAGCGGTGACAAACTTGGGTTCCCTACTGTCCTCCTCCACCGAGACTGGGTAACGTGCTGACTTGCTCTATGGAGAGGCACACTGCCATACGGTTTCTTCCCTTGCCAGCCAGGCAGAGCCTGACCTGGGTCTCCCCAAGTGTAAGCACTTTAGAAAACCAAACTCTAGGCTCGGCAGCTCAGTGGCTCACACCTGTAATCCCAGTGCCCTGGGAGGCCAAGGCAGGAGGATTGCTTGAGCCCAGCAGTTGGAGACCAGCCTGGGTAACATTGAGAGACCCACCTTTACAAAAAAAAAAAAAAAAAAAAATAGCTGGGTGTGGAGGCATGTGCCTGTAGTCCTAGCTATGTGGGAACCTGAGTCCTAGCTATGTGGGAGCTCAGGCTATATGCCTGAGCCCAGGAAATCAAGGCTGCAGGGAGCCATGATAGCGCCACTGCACTCCAGCCTGGGTGACAGAGTGAGCAAGACCCTGTCTAAAAAAAAAAGAAAAGTAAACTCTGGCTAGGAAAGGCACCTAGAAGCTAACACACTGGGGCAGCCAGTGAGCAGTTATTTAGTATGTATTTGTGATAAATGAAGACAGACATGAGTATGGATTTCCCTTTCCATACTCAATAAGAATATGGAATTCAATGAAATATAAGAATAAGAATTCAATGAGAATTCAATAAGAATTCAATGAAAAATAAATACCAGTCATAATAAGGAGGAGATTCTACCCCAGGAGCAATTTCTGTTAGGATGCCACAAGGGCAGTGTGAGAGAAAAAGCCAAGAGTAGTGGTTGAAACATAAGATTTTAAAAAGCAGCCTCAACAACCACAGAGATGCCAGAATTGAAGGAGGGGTTATAGTGAGGGTTCTGAGTTAGACCACCTGTGTTCAAATCCTGGTTCGTCCATTTTTTATGTGTGTGGCCTTGGACACAATGACGTAACTTCCTAAATTTTAGTTTCCTCATCTGTGAAATGCAGACAATAATATGACCTACCTCATGAAGTCTGGCATGAGGATGATATAAGATGACACATTTGAACTGGTGCGTTCAATAAATGTTAGCTGTTGATACCTTGAAAATAACAGTAGAAGCAATGATGCAACATGATATAACTGGCTTTTCCCATACCATAGGATGGGTCCTCATAGGAGGCAGCAGACAGGTTAAAGTCTGAATTAAGAGAACTAGCTTGTGAGCAAGCCTATTTTTTTATTTTCAGGGAACCAAGGCGGTCTCCATGGCACCTAAGAGCATCCAGAAACAAAGATGAGACATAGCTGCCTTGCTGTTTTGTCTCCTCTGCCCAATATGGATTCATGCTCAAGTCTTTATAACTCAAGAGAAAACCAAACCCACATTAGTAATTTTAACAACAACAACAACAAGACAAAGCACAACACACATAAATGAGATACAGGTGAGGTGGGATTAGGGCCAGGACGAAGCAGGAAGCAAACTCATCATAAAACCACTATAAAAACTATGTGGAAACTCACCTTTACCTAAATCAGAATGGATTCTGATGACAAAACAGTCAAAGCCAAAAGTCAAGAAAATGTGAAACGTCATGTATACCTCAATCTCACTTGCACTCTGTCACTCCCCCCGCACACACTTGCAACAATCCCATGGCCACTTTCAAAGCTCTGCACCATGGGACCATCAGCCAAAGCACGTTTAGTTTTCTCAAACTGCAAACATGAAACAAGGAGAGGACCAAAGGGAAACTCAGCCAGAGCAGAGGGAACAATGGAACAGTGGGTTGGGATTAAACCATGCTTTGCAGGACACAGAGAAAGTCTAACCTAGAGATCTTTTTCTGACCCAGAGTGAAGCGGATGATTTTGCTTTGAGATGAGTCCTTGGATGATGCACTGCATGATAGGAAAGAAAAAAGTGGAAGAGCTGAGTGAGGAGAGAGAAGATACATTAGACACACAAATCCTAAGAGTCTTCTGACAATGGGGATGTTGCTGTTTCTTTCCCCCTGCCCACTGTTTTCTATGACACACAGCTTTCTTTCTAGGTCTCAGTTTACTGATTTGATAGATTTCTAATGTGAAGAAACTGCTTTTATCTAAGAATGCTTGTGTGTATGTATCCATGTGTGTGTTTCTTTAAACATCAAATGTCTTTCTTGCCTTAAGGCCTTATTCTCAAAATATGGGGTCCCAAACAAGTAAACAAACTTTATGCCTTTCTAAAGTATTGAGATGTTTCTATTTCACATGCTTGTTCTACTGGGGTGCTTTTCAGATGAATGTCCTCAGTATCCCATAAAGGTGACCCAAAGCAAGGGCATAGATGTTTGCAAATCTATACCCAGATGTTGCTGGCCTTGGGAATTTTTGCTTTTAATGCTATAGAAATGACCATTTAATGCTTGTTAAACTCACTAAATTCTGTTTTTCTTGTACTAGAAATTGGTACATATAAAGAATTTTAGTTAGGCTTAATAAAAGAAAAAGTTAAACTTATTTACTGCTTTCTGAAAGATAGAAATATTTATCTTTCTTGCATCTATACATCCTGTACCACGTTCATGAAAGGATCTGAGGTAAGAAATAATTTATTGGTTTTACTAGTCTTAGGCAGTGAAGAGACAGAGGAGAATAGAGAAAAATATAAAGTCATTTTCTGGATTATTCCTTAACAACTGAGTACTGATTATCTGTGTAGTCACAGATGGAGAAAAAAAAAGCAAGTCCTGGAGACTATGCTCCTCTCCTGGACTTCAGACCAGTGGGGAATTTCACAGGGTGAAATGTGGATTAAGTTCTTGGCCACCATGTTAGTTATGAGATGAGCTAAGGGGAAGAGGCAAAGTGAGCCTCTGTGAGACTGTCATGGAAGATTTGCTCTGATTCCTTCATGCCCGTGGAGTAAAGAAATTCTTAGACTTTCTTTGCCAACTTCCATAGCTCCTTTACTAGCAAACTTCACGGAAAGTTGTCCAAGCTTTAGTATTTGCTACCCCCCAGTGGTGCTGAACCTAGATAGCTTCAAAATAGTTTTTAGGCAGAGTTCTGACGGAAAAACAAAACAAACCTGGCATGTGGGGGTTTGCATCAACATTTGACATTAATAATCAAGGGTCCAAACCACTGCCCTTGGAATTTTGGTTATCAAAGATAGAATTTGGAGACCGAGCCACTGATGTAATTTTATCATTCTTAAATTTATAGCCAGAGTGTTAGCATGGGATAGCATATCCCTAGACCTTGAGAACAAGATTATCCTTTGGAAATACAATTAGAAAGTATCAGGATATAGTGAATAAAACCAGTCTTCTGCAGAAGTAACCCAACCTGGGCAAGATGAAGGGGTGAGGACATACAGCAACTCCAAAGCCCAGTCCATGTCACCACTGTAGGGTCAGGGGGCCATGATGGCAGGACACTTTGTAGCTGGAATAAATGAATGTAAAAACCTGACTCAAGTAAGTTTGGCTCTTCTTTAGGTAAAGCACTCGTTAGTAGTAGGATGTTTTGGCTTACTGGTAGATGGGTGCTCTGACTGGAATATCTGGTTATTTTAAGAAAACAAACGCCTACCATGGAAATGGATGCCTCAGGTTAGCAAAGCTCAGTGACACAAGCCAGTATTTCTCAATGCATGTTCCTTGGAACCCTATGCAGTGAGATGCTCTATAAAATAAGAAGAGTGATGTGGCCAAGTTTGTAGAATGCTCCTTTCTGTGTCACCACCTGTCTGAACATTCATAATGCATACCTGCTCTCCTGGACTTCGTCATCTCAAAGAATAATACCACCACTTACTTAACTGTTCAAACCAGGAATCTAGGCTTTATCTGTGATTCCTCTCTTTCCATTACTCCCGAGAGCTAATCTGTTTGCAGGCCTCTTGGCTCAACCCCCTAAGGATTCAGAATTGGTCCATCTCCATTTCTGCTTCTATTACCTTGGCCCAACTCATCTATAGGATTGCAAAGTCCTCTCAACTGAGGTCCTTCCTTCCATTCTTGCTCCTCCACAATCTCATTCTCCAAAGAGAAGCAAAGGTGGATTTTTTGACCTGCCAATCAGATCCAGTCTTTCTACTACTTTAAGACTTTCCCATGGCTTCCTGTCACCCTTAGAATGGAGTCCAAACCCTATCCAGTTTAACTGGTACTCTATGACGGGGCCTGAATGCCACAGCAATGTGCAACTCCAGGGACCACAGGTCACACTGTCATCCACATAAATGGTAGCAGCCCTCTCTCCTTCCAAACTACCTTATCACTGGTCCCTCTCCTCCCCTACTAAGCTGTAATAACCTTGTTTATGCTCTTCCAACACACCAAGCTTAACCTTCGTGTCCTGAGAGAGACCTTTCTATCAGCCAAACCTAAATTAGCAACCCAGCCCCTCTGAATCCCATCATCTTATTATAATACTCACCACTATCTGATAGCTCCCTTTCCTGTTCATGTGCTTGTTTGCCTGCCTCCTCCAAGAGCATAGGAGAGCAGGCACCTTGGCAATCTCATTCATTCTTGACTCCCAAGTGCCTAGAATAGGTCTGGCATGTGGGAGGCTTAATATCAATTAAATAAACAAATGCATATTGGCAGGTTCAAGGATCTCAGTAGACCCACAATGACAGCCATATAACAATTTAACCCAAATTATCTCCCAATATTTTCCCCCCACAGAATCGCAATATGACCCAAGTTAACATCCCAAGGAATAAGCACTCAGCAGAATGCAGTCTGGGAAATGACACCCTGATCATTTAAATAATCATGTCCATCAGGGAAGCTCTGACTGGGAGTGACTCCCACTCAGGCAGTTCTCCAGCGAAAGGGTTCAGCAACTGGCTGATAGGCTGTCTGTTCCTCATTGCTAGTCCAGGCATCTCTTCCACCCCACAAATTTCCATAATGCAAACTGGATATAATTAGATAATTAATTATGGGACCTGATTTACATTACACCCATCAGTGCTGGTTTTAACACCATCACAACTGGGAAATAGCACTTCTCATGGGGAAAAAAGAAGGCCGTAACTGTCTATAAGGCAGCAGCTGTGTTTGAGCGGCTTTGTGCTCTGCCCAACCACAATGGGTAATAAAAGGTCTATCAAGGTGTGTGAGAAGCCTTATGATTATTAATGCTGGTGCTCTGGGGGAATGAAAAGAAAAGGCCATTACTCTTCAGCACACATTGGATGAAATCAAGCAATCAATCTGATCAGTGACATTTAGGGTTCATAGCTGAAGTCTTGTGGCTTAAAAGAAAACAGTATGAACTTTTCTGTAGAACTTGACCTCGAGTCAAAAACTCTCTAGTTCCTAAAGTCTTCCTTTTTCTTCTACCATTAAGACAAAAATTTTACAGGGTGATGTTATTTCCATTGTAGCACAGTAGATGGTAACTACAGTGGCAATTGGCTTGTACCTGGTGAGTATGACTGGCAAACGTCAGTCCCCCTTGGCACAAAATCCAGGCCCTAACCCTGCAGATCACTCCTGCATTGTGGGACTCTCGCCATCTCAGTTCAACACAACACAGTCATATTTAATGGTAACTGCTCCCATTAGGCGATGCTGCCCCACTCAGGGATGGCTGCCTCCTTCCCTTGCCACCTTTCTTTGGTGCCCTCTATATTTCTGTTCTGGCAAAGCAGAGGCATCCACTGGAATAGAACTTTTACCTCCACTAAGTAAAACTACTCTCATCATGTATAACACTGAACATTCAGCTTGTAGGGAGACACACAAAAGGTGTTTGAAGTCTATTTTAGGGGCTGTTTATTGCCTACGAGCATGTGTGTAATAGGCTGGAGTAATAGCAGGAGCAGCTAATTAGCTTTGGCTGCTGGCAATTCTGACCTATAAAAGTATACATCTCTGCCAGATACAAGAAGGGCTCCTCACTGCATCCATTTTAGGGCCATGCTAATTTCCCACTAACCACCAGAAGCTCTCAGCATTGAAGAAGCACAAATGAAAAAGCCATAGAGGGTAGCCTAGAGATTGGTTGGCGTGGAGGAAGGTGCCTGTAAAACAGAACCATCATTTGGCAAGGAGCCCCCACCTGGACTGCATTTCCGCTTGTGCTTTTGACTGCTGATGTGGCGCTGGCTGGTGAGGCTGGCACGGGGCTTGGGGAGCGGCTGGCACCTGCTGCTGAGGGGTGCCAGCCTGGCACTGGGAGGGGGCCCCGGCCACCTGGGATACGGCGGGCGGCAGAGGTGAGGAGAGGTGCTGCTTCTGGGGCTGCTGCTGCTGCTGCTTGTATCGGGAGAGGCTGAAGAAGAGGCCTAGAATGGCCTTGAGGTTTCCATTCCTGATCTCTGCAAGACAATAAAGAGACTCTTGTCAGATGGGGAGCTCTTCTTCCTGTTCAATGGGCTGTTTGAGCTGGCACGTGAGTTTGATTTCTTTAGGATATGACAGGCTTCCTGAACACTTCATTGGTATCACAGTCAATTAAAATCGGGCCTATACCACAAAGAAATTAGCTTATTCTCGCCATTAGGATTTGAGTGGATACAGGAGGCAAGTTGCAACTAGATGTCTGGTAGGTGCCAAGAGGAAATTCTCAGTAAGGACACCACTGAAAAAGCAAGCGTCTCGAACAAGACCGTGCTTGTTCTACAGGCAGGGGATGGAGGAACTCTGGCACTGGGGGAAGCTCATGGGTCTTCACAGTGCACTTGGCTTCTGCCAAGTCCATGTTCTAAGCTTCAAGCCACAGTGAGTGTGCCAAGTGGCTGCTGTCCCACTCCATGATCTGTGCTCTGCTTTCCCCAGTCATCCTACTCTCAAATACGTGGCTCTGTGTCCCCCATCTGCTGAACAGATAACTCTAATTTGGGGTGGGTATAGGATAGGCTAGAAGGACTTGCTTCCATAATGGACTCATAGAAAATACTCCCTACATTAAAAGAAATTAGAACAGAGTGGGAATAAATTTTTGTTTTTATTCCAGACAGTATTTTTCAATGTTAAAACGCATTTGCCTCAAAGTATGCATAAAGAGTTGCAGAGGAGAATAAAATATTTATTCACAGGCAAAGGCTACTGTACCTTTCCTATAGGATTGTTATGAGAGTTAATTGAAGATTAAATGAGAAAATGAGGCTGGGCATGGTGGTAAACTCCTGTAATCCCAGCACTTTGGGAGGTCGAGGCAGGCAGATCACAAGGTCAAGAGATTGAGACCAGCCTGGCTAACATGGTGAAACCCCGTCTCTACTAAAAATACAAAAAAATTAGCCAGGTGTGGTGGCATGCACCTGTAGTCCCACCTACTCGGGAGGCTGAGGCAGGAGAATCACTTGAACCCGGGAGATGGAGGTTGCAGTGAGCCGAGATCGCGACACGGCACTCCAGCCTCGGCAACAGAGCAAGACTCCATCTCTAAATAAATAAATAACATGAGTGCACCTAGGATACTTCCCAACTCTGTACTTCCCTTTTTGGCTGAGAAAATGTGGCCATTCTACCTGCAGCCTCCTCAGAACTCACCGCGGAGCTCTTCACCCAAAGGAAGCCTAAGAAGTGGTCCATTCTCTCTGCTCATCCCCTGTATGCCACAGTCGCTGATGTCCAGAAAGGAAAACCACGAATGATCTAACATTAGAGAAAACTCAATGGTAATCTTTCTGGTTTTAAAAACAGTTTTACTGAGGTATAATTTCATAAAATTAAGTATACAATTTAATGATATTTAGTAAATTTAGCAAATTCTAGATTTAAAATATTTCTATCACCCTAAAAAGATTCCCTATGCTCATTTACAAACAATCAATCCCCAAACCCACTCCCAGGCAACCACTAATCTACTTTCTGTTTCTGCAGATTTGCCTTTTCTGGATATTTCACATAAATAGAATCATGCAATACAGATGGTCCCCAACTTGTGATGGTTTTACTATTTTTCACCTTCACTATGGTGTGAAAGCAATAGGCATTCAGTAGAAACCGTACTTCAAGTACCCATACATCCATTCTGTTTTTCACTTTCAGTGTGGTGTTCAATAAATTACATACGATATTCAACACCTTATTATAAAATAGGCTGTGTGTTAGATGATTTTGCCCAACTATAGACTAATGTAAATGTTCTGAGCACATTTAAGGTAGGCTAGGCTGAGCTACGATATTCAGTAGGTTAGATGTATTAAATGCATTTATTTTCAACCTATGGTGGGTTTATCAGGACGTAACCCTACGGTAAGTTGAGGAGCATCTGCATATAGTTTTTTGCATCTGGTTTTGTTCGTTTTTAGACAGAGTCTCACTTTGTCGTCCAGGCTGGAGTGCAGTGGCGCAATCCCAGCTCACTGCAACATCTGCCTCCTGGATTCAAGTGATTCTCCTGTGTCAGCCTCCCGAGTAGCTGGGATTATAGGTGCATGCCACCATGCCCAGCTAATTTTGTGTTTTTAGTAGAGATGGGGTTTTACCACATTGGCCAGGCTGGTCTTGAACTCTCGACCTCAGGTGATCCACCAACCTCGGCCTCCCAAAGTGCTGGATTAAAGGCGTGAGCCATCGTGCCCGGCCTGCATCTGGCTCCTTTTACTTAACATAATATTTTAAGGTTCATCGATGTTAGAGCATTTGTCACTTTTTATATTCCCATCATATAGATACACCATATTTTGTTTATCCATTCACCAATTGATGGACATTATAACTGTTTAATTTTTCAGATTACAAAAACTCAAGAGTGCTGAATGTGCTGACAGCCACACAGTTTCTACCATGGGTGGTCTATAACAGACAGTATCCAAAATAGCTAGAATTATATTCTTTCCATATTTCCAAATGGTATTTGTCTGTGTTCCATGAGGCTTGGTAAGCCAGCTCCACAGGAAGCCTAAAAAAACCCCCAAAGCCCCACAAGAATGTTTCCCTCATGACATTCCCCAAGGCTTTGGAAAAGGAGTTACTATTTTGTATCTGATTAACCTCACCCTCTGGACTTCCAGAGAAGGAAAAACATGTAGATTTAGAGAGAACTGACTTGCCTAAGGAGACACTAGCCAGTTGTGGCTAAACCCAACCTGGAGCCCTCTTCTTTCTCTTCCTGTGGCCACTCTTGTGGCAACAGAAAAGCAAATTGCATGGGCCATATTCTCATATTCCAATTTCTATTTGAATTAGTATTGCCTTGACTCCACTTTCTTTGGGTTCTGACTAATCGCTTTCTTGCCACTGGTTGGTCCTAATCTGCATAGATGCTGTGGGTAATGTCAGGCATGAAGAGTAAGATAAATAGGAGTTATTTTCTTTCAACATTTTTAAAGAGAAACTTCAGGCTTGGTTTACATGGCACAAGTGCTGAAATAATCTTATACAAAGAAACCTGCTTTGTAGGGTATAAGGGATTCAAAGCCAAAGGGAGGGCTGTGCAGACCACAGAGCTGCAGAACTCCTATTCAATTCCTTTGAGCCACGGTTGTGTGAGGTTCACCCAGCTGATTAAGGACTGTGGATTCTGCAGCATTGTCCCTGCAGTTGGGCCGGCTGCATAATCGGCATTCACCACTTAACTTGCCCCTCCACTCAGCAGCCCTCTGTGTTCTTGCTGCTCTCCAAGTCTGCCAATGACTTTACCCACAGGAGAAGCGGGATGAGAGGGTGGGAGCAGAGCCTATGGGGCCCCTTCTGCTAAGAAACAGAAACTGAAGGTCTCAGTCAATGCCATACTCAGGTAATATAGGTAGGAGGAAATGGAAATGTTCCACCTGCTGCTTTCACCCTATGGGTTCAGAAAGACCTCCTGCTTTCTAGCTTGGGATGAAAGGAGGAGAAAACTCAGTACCTAGATCTCTGGCCATCAGGGCAGCAAGCCCAGGACTGAGCTAATCAAATCAGCAACTGGTTTCACTTCAAGGCATACACTCCTTCCACCTGGAAGGATGTTCCTACTTTTGTTTATCCAATGTCTGCAAGGTTTGCCTCCATCATATTAATATTACCTATGCCTGATCTTCTGTCTAGATTTCCTTTCACCTTCCTTTTCTGTCTGGCAAATGCCTATTCATCCCATGAAATCTGGGGGGAAACATCACCACTTCTGTGTAGCCCCACTGAGAGCCCCAGGAAAAGGTGATTTGCCTGTCTTTGGTCACCACTGGATCCTATGCTTACCAGTAACACAGCTCTCTCTTATTAACTGGAATCAAAGTTAGTTTAATATGACTGGCTTGATCACTGGTGTACCCCAGTGCCTAGCACTGGGCCTGGCATACAGGATGTGCCCAGGAAACATTTGCTGAACTAGATAGAATATGCCTTACTCCCCAACCTCCACTTCTCCATTGCAGGAGGATGGGCTCAGGGCCAGATAGCACAAACCCCAGGTGTTCTCAAAATGGCCAGAGATAAAGGCCATCCTTCCTCACAGGGGCAGGTTTACAGATGGCTGTGACAGGTGGTGTGTTCTGGGGAAGGGTTGGTGGGGGATCTTGAACATCACCCCAGGGCAAAGGGAGGCCCAAGCTCACAGGACTCTGGCACATCTCCAAGAGCAAATAGATGGGTTCAATCTTCAGGAAAACTGACGGAGCAGGGAGGCCTAGCCCAGGTTAGGTCCCCAAACCAGCAGCACCTCCATGGGGCTCACTCAGGCCTGCAGCCTCTGCCCCCAAGCATCTGCCGTCTGTGCCCTAGAACAAAGGCTCCCTGTGGCTCTCTCACAGGCGGGTCGGGGCAGGCCTGAGCTGCTGAACTGCTTTGAGGACAGGTGCATACACCCTCCTGAGTGCAAACCCAGCTTTAGACTGCGAAAGGGTGGAGATGTATCTATGGGGCCTTCCAACTGCTGATGTTTTTTTCATCAGAGAAGGAGCCTCAGGGCACTCAGTCATCTTCAAAAGGAGAACAAAAAGCATTAAATCCACATTACTTTTTAATACACCACACTGCTTTGCTAGTAGTTATGCAGGTGGATAGAAACATAGGCAGTAATGTGCAGTAGCACACACCAGGCCTTTGAATCAGCAGATATGGGTAGTTTAGCCACTGCTGATCTAGTGGGCCTCCTTTTTATAATGTGTAGCTTAATCTCTTTGGGCCTTGGTTTGCTCATCTGTATGAGGGGGATAATACTAATACTGACCCCATAAGGTTGCTAGGGGTACTAAATAAGATATAAATATGCACAGCACTTAGCTCAGTGACTGACATGTGGTAAGTTCTCAATAAATCTATTCCTGTAATGTAACATGATGTCAAGTGAGATATTGCCTGTACCCTGAAATTGTGAATAAGGCCAAATTTGAGGATTAAAGGCTCTAAGTACCCTTGCTTTTTATAAGTTTGAGAATGTGGCAGACATTGGGGCCACTTTCCCAAAGGAATGCAGCAGTTCACACTTTTACCACTCATATCTTCATCATTCCCCATCCTCCAAAAAATATAAGAAGATCTATCTAGATGACAGAATGTCATTTTGGGGAGACAATGTTTGATGATCATGGAGAAAGGATATTTTCCTCCCCTCACCAAGGAGGCAAGGCAGCAGAGTCCTTAGGCCCCCTGAAGTCAAGGGAGTGGTAGCTCTGAGAATCGCTCAAAATGGGGGTGCTGGCATGAAGGAGGGCCTGGCATTCCAGTCCCAAATTGGACATCCGCTTAGCAGAGACTTGGCTGATCTGCCTCTTGGCCACCCAAGTGGGGAAAAGAACCGGAGAGAGACTGTCTGGTGGGGGACTGCTGCCAGGTGACAGGAGGCCTTGCAGTTCCACCCACTGCAAGTGGAAAATGGAGCCCACATATTCCTGCTAGTCCTATGGTAGGTACTGGAGGGATCATAAGACTGAGATGAAAGATCTGGCCAAGTCTCACAGAAGACCACCAGTGCCCCGGGAGCTACATGGGAGTAAGTCCTGGTCAGCAGCGCCTGCTGAGACTACCAGCTGAGACAGTGGCAGTGATGTATACTGAGGACAGCACCTTCCCCAGCAGCAGGACTCTGCTTCCTCTGTGCTGCCTCAATCCTGGGGGCTCAGGCACAAGAACATGGGAAGGGGAAAGGAGAGAAGGTCAAGCCAGCATGCCCCCATCTCTCTTCAAATTCCTAAAGTCATTTGCACTGGAAGGAATGAGGGTAAAGAGCTTTGAGTAGAGTCTGAGATTGAAGTTCAAAAATGACCATGACTGAGTCATAAATATGGGCATCAAGTAACTGTAATAACTTGGAGATGACTAAAGAGTTAAACATTCTGGCCAAAATATCATTAAGTGAGTCTTGACCCAGCAGGAAGGGTGGGGGTTCAACATAGCACAGTTAAGGCAGTTATTGAAATACCATAAAACTCCTTCATGGTTATACCACAATGACTTGATACCACAGCACACTGGCTGCGGTATGTTCTTCCATGCTCAGAGCCTCCAAGGGTCATCTCAATGTTAAAAAGGGGCAGACAGCTGAGTGTCTCTCTGCATGATGTGCCTTCATGGGCTATAACATCTTCTGAAACAATTCCAGGTGACAAAGAGTTTAAACCTCATTTCTTTTACCTTTACATGGCATACCTAGATTTTATCCACCTCTATCCCAGAAGACGCCATAATCATGAGCTCTGAAATCACACAGAACTGGATGTAAATCCTGGCTCTGCCACTCTCTAGCTACATGCTTCAGGGATGCCACTCATAACCTCTTTAAACCAAAGTTTCTTCATCTATAAACTGAGGCTGTTATAAACTCCAACTTTAGTTGTGAGAACTGAAGCCAATACAGATAAAATCCTGCAAAGCACAGTTGGTACTAGTTCTTTCAACAAATACTTATTGCGTAGATTCTCTATGCCTTGGGGTACAGAGAGGATGGGACAGATGGGGAGAACAAATGAGGCAGAACTCAGGCCAATGGGTAGATGGCTGAGTAGCCAGGGGTCACTACCAGCCAGGCAGGATGAAGCAGGCCTGCAGAGTCTGCATACCCAAGAGGCCCTGCTGCCACTTGCTGCCAAACACACCTCTATAAAAGTCCCTGCTGGTGCTCTGCTGGGGGACACAGGCCTGTCCCAGGAGTTCAATCACTCCCAGAAACTAGGAGGAGCATGCCCTGCCACCTACTAGCCAGCACAAGAACTCTCTACCAGGAGGAAATCATGTGCTCCTCTGAATGGGAATTTGCATCTTCCTACTCCCAGCAAACCCCCGCCCCCCACCAGCAACGCATATTCCACATGTCAGCCAGCCCTGATCTTATCCCCATGGATGAGGGTCCATACCCCAGGGCTGGGGAATCTTCTGGGATTAGGACTGACCACACGACAACTGCTTCTGCGACCTCTGGAAGCAGTGTGGCCATGCCTGACTGGGAACAGGTCCAGCACATCAGAGTTCCCAATTGAGGAATTCCTACAGTCCCACTCAGAGACAAAACACACCCATGAGGTATTAATAGTGGTCATTTATACCACCCACCCCCAATACCAGGAGAGACTACCACTCAGAAACGCAGCCAGGAGAACCAAGCTTTCACCATGTAGCAGAGCAAAGGCAAGGAACAGGTCCCAGATGGAATCCACTGTGCTTGCAAACTTACCTGCTCAATTTGGCTGTTTCCTTTCTCATTGTTCTCCTCTGCCCCACCCTGACCACCAGAGTCCATGCTAACAGGCATCCTTTCAAAAAGCAGTCTCACTAGGGAAAGGTGCTATCATCTGAAGCCCAAACTGCTTTACCTGTTCTGGGAAAACTGGAGGCAGGTGCAGGCAGCCTAATGAGCTTGGGAGGATGCCTGGGCCTATGGCAGCTCTGAGCTGGCAGCTGCTTGTATTTACAAACAGGAGAAAGCGTGAAAGTTTCAGGCTGACTTGTTGTCTGAGGTGGCTGAGAATTTGAACCAGCCATCTCCAGACCAATAACTAATTTAATTGCAAAACACTGGTGAACACTCATGTGCTAATTAGCCACCAAATTTAAGTTAATTAAAAACTAATCACAATGTAAAAATATAGCATTGCATTAATAAATCACATGCTTTTTTAAGAGCAAGAAAAAGTGCTGCTTCCTCTAATAAAAGAGATAAGGATTAAACATTTTTCCCTGGGAACTTTACAGCTGAAATATGCTCTGTGGTGAAGCATGCTCTCTCCCATAGATAAGGCCTGACTTGATAATTAACTGAATTACTAGACAGGTGAATCAAATCAGCATTGTTTAAGCAAGTCTTTCTCAAATAGGACAGCTTCCCCTTCACTACCCTCTCAGGGTCTTGCAGAGGTGGCTGGTATGGTTGAATCCACATTCTTGGAGTGAGTCATTGGCATCCTCAAGTCTAGGCAACCACTGAGCAACATAAAGGAAAACAAAACCACAGGAGCCCACAAACATCCCTTGTCTTAATAGTGTTAATATCATTCATAAGTAACAGGTGGGCATTTCTAATGATGAAGAGGCAGCTTCGTGACAAGCGTTCTGACTCACCTTCTGCAGACAGCCCCTGGATGTTTATTCCCTTAGCTGCCAGGAAATTCAAGCAGGCATCTATGTTTTCAATCTAGGAGGGAAAAACAACAATATATACTTAATAAATGTTCAGCCTCTCCAGAGCTACCTCTTATTAGGAACAATGGGAAAACAGAACGCTGTAAAAACGGCCGATGAATGAACGAAAGATAGGACACTCTCTTTTGTCTGTACTTGCACAGGAAAAAGGTTACCTAATATCCCAACCACATAGTGCCAAAAGTTGAGGCCTTGGATTGCTCACAGCTGCCAAAAATAACCAGGGTGGAATGGAAGCTCTCATCTTGATCACTGTCACCACCAGTGCAATCCTGAAAACTTGAGCAGTTGCCAGAAAAATGGAGGTGGGGAAAAGGTTAGTGGACACACCCATCTACCAGCAGCTGGGAGAAATTTCCAGCCACCAAAGAGGCAGGCAGTCAAATGCACAAACAGTGAATGGGAGTTTTCGCAGGAATCTGGGTAGCATTTACTCACAAAATTCTCCGGATGGCAGGCATTGCAGATGACTGGGGAGGGCTGTGACCTCCTGAATCCCTCTGTCCTTTGTGCTTTCTGTGGCAAGAAAGGACCCACCAGAGTCTGTGAGATCTGCCAGGTTTGCCAGGGCTGACACCACAGCCAAGGGCAAGCCAGTGCCCAGCCTTCCCAAAAGAACAATTAGGTCATTCCCAAGAGGCTAATTTTACTTCAGTTGTCAGGGCTAATTATTTTTTGGTTTAAAGGAAAATGTTCTGGCTTGATTAATGTCAATGGGTACCATAAGTAAAAGAAATTGCTTTAGACTTGGCACAGAGATCTTTGAATTTCACACAATTTGCATTTCACAATGGGGGCCCCACTCATTCCCCTCCACAATCACCCCACGCCCCATTATTTCCCAGGTTCCATCAACATTCCTATGAACTCAAATCAGTATTTAACCCATGGAATTTATTTTGAACTAATAAATGATTGCTTTCCACAGTATACATGTGCCCTTCTCGTTTCTTCAACTCCAAGCAATTTCCCAATGTTCCTTCATAGCCACAGAAAATGTAAAGTGTCTACATTTAAGAGCTGTAATTTGAGTAGAGTCTAGCTCCAAGGCAGTCTTCCTAAAGTTCACATCCACCCACCTATTGACATTTGGCATTTTATGACTTATCTACTCCCAGTCTTCACATCTTCCAAGTGCTTTAAATTAAGCTATGGGATACCTGAATAAAACTGCACCCATAATGTAGACTCTACTCGAACCTGAGCTTGAAGTTACTCCATCCTTGCATTTTCAGCACAGGTTCCCATCTCCTTTCCAACCTCCATCTCACACTTCAAGGGTCCTCATCTGGAAGACATTTTCTCATCTCTAGAAAAAGGTACAGAATGCAATTTGCTGCAAACTAAATGTTGATGCTATGCATTATGCCTGCCATCACTGCAGAAAGTCCTTTCTTATACACATGGAGGAAAGGTGAGTTTTCTTTTCATCTTCCCTGTCCTCTGTCCAGCCCCATGGATGACCACTTTTGATGGTGTTGGTTTTGGCAAGTATTATGTGATAGAGAAAGTGAAGTAAGGAGGTCAGATTTCTGACCAGGATTACACAGGTCAATGTCAATGGCAGAGCTGGGTGAGAAACCAGGAGGTCCTCTTCCCTGTTATACACAGGAGCCTGCATTTACATAAATGCAGACAACCAGGTGCTATTGGCTTAGAGGGAATGAGGGAGGGGAAAGTAAAGACAAGACTGGCCGGGAGTACCCTGTGTGTGATGTCTTGGAGCAATCTGCTCCCATTTGTAAGTGCAATAACAGTTGTATCTCTAATTGCCACTTCACCATACCATGAAACCCTGCTTTTGAGAACAAATGTTAACTATCAGTCCTTATTTCTACTTTTGTACACAGTGGTAATATACCAAATTCACTCAAAAGGACTTGTTGCCCCCCAAAAGAGACACTAGTATTTAAATCATAATAAAATTATAAAATCCCTCTTCTACTGCTTGCCTTTTCCTACCATTCTCTCCTACTTCTTTTATATAATATCTTGCACATGGCTGGTAACTGAAGCTTTGGCAATTATGTCCCCATGGAAAGTGAGAAAAAGAAAAAGCTCACCATCCCTGAATCTCTTATTGCAATATCAAAAATAGTACACTTGATATTTATTCTGGGAAGTGTCATGGAGGTGGGCTGACGAGGTAGGTTAAGATTTTTCAGCAATAGTCCAGCAATATGGCACTGAAGAAAAAATAAAGACAACCACCAACATATTCAAGAAAAGCACTGCTCTACTACAACACTATTTCTATAGAACTCACATTCCAAGAAGCATAAAGTACATTACTTATATTTATGGAACATTCAACACATACAGCATCATTTAAAGTACATGATAGTGTCTGTTTGCAAGGCTAGTCTTGATACATTTCAATTCAGCCATCTGCTGGACTTTCTTTTAATGTCCGATTCTATTAAAAGAATGAATAATTATAAATAAGTTACCCGAATACTTCTTCTTTGTTAACTTTTTAAAGTCCTGTCATTTTTTTCACAGAATTTTATAATTTTGATCAGTAGTTCTCCACTGGCTACGGATGGAGGGTGGAGGTGAGGGACCAATTTGTCAATGTCTGGCAGCATTTGGGGCTGTCACAATGGGAGCTGGGTACTACTAGCATCTTATGGATAGAGGCCAAGACGTAGCTAAACATCCTACAATGCACAATACAGCTTCTCACAACAAGGAACTGTCCAGTCCAAAATGTCAACAGTGCTGAGACTGAGAAGCCCTGAGTTACAGGATTCTTTCAAGCATTCATTCAGTCAACATCATTGTGTAGATGTCTGCTCTGTGCCAGCATGGCACTCAATTCTTTGGATGGTGTTGGTTTTAGCAAGTATTATGTGATACAGAAAGTGAGGTAAGGAAGTCAGATTTTTGACCAAGATTACACAGATCAATGTCAATGGCAGAGCTGGGTGAGAAACCAGGAGGTCCTCCTCCCTGTCACACATAGGAGCCTGCATTTAGATAATCCTTCTCTAGGGTCCACAGAGCCATTCAACACACACCTTGATTCCTGTCTTTCTCAGGAAGAATCAGAGCACATAAACAAGAGAAGCATTAGGATCTTCCTTTATTAGGTGAACAGGGAAGGCCTAAGGGCACCATTGTTTTCTTCTAAAGAGATGAAATACAGGGAGCCAAAACCAGATGGTTGGTCTGCACTCCAGAAGATGTTAAAACTAAGAACTTTGTCATTATTTAAAAGATCATTCATAAGTCCATCAAGTGCCTTGAATTTTTCCCTTCTACTGTGATTTCTCTGTTCACAGAAGGAGTTCAAAAAACATTCCTCAAGTCTGAAATCCACTCTTTAATAATATTCCATTAAGGTTAAAAATCACTCCTGACAAGGCGGCCGAGACCCACGCTCTTTCATCTGCACCCCAGGAAGAGAGTGAGGCTGGGAAGCAGAATGGGGTCAGATGTGGCTTCCAACCTCCTGGCTTCATTTGGAAGGAGATCAGAAAGGGAGATTGTTTCTTTGATCCAGGCCCTCTTGTGATTAAAATTCACCTTAAGGTTTTCTTCTAAATACTGTACAGGTAAACACAATCCATCTTCATATATTGTTGAAATTGCAAACTCCTACCACATCTCAAGAGGGGAACGGCCCCAGCAGCAGCACCCCAGTAGTCATTACAGCACAATGAAGTCCTCGTGCCCATCTTTAACAAGACTTATGTGTGATCCAGACACACAGCATGAGATGAGGATCCGATTAAAGTTGGGAGGCAGAGAGAAAGAAAAGACTCTTAAACAGCAAAGTATGTAAATAAGACCAAACTTGTTCATTAGCATGTAGTGGCCAATATAAACTACTTTCCAAAATTAGCTGAAAAAAATCTGTATGAAGTCTGACATTCCAGTGTTTTTGAAGGGGGCTGGGGACTGGGTGAGAAGCTATTGTAGTTGCTGCCATAGAAATGGGTCCAAGAGCTCTGGGACTGAGTTCCTGGAATCTGCAGCATTAGCTGGGGTAGAGGGGGAAACCCAGAAGAGGGACCACCATGTGGCTTGGAGACTCCGGGAGCAGAGAGGTGTTGGATGAAGGATGGAGGTAGAGAAAAGGGGCAGACCAGGATGCACCTCCCCAGAATTCCTTTTGTTTGGAGCCAAATGTGGCCTCCACCTTGTGCAGTGCCTGAACATCCAGGAAAGAGACTGCAATTAAGCCTTTCTGCCAATCTCAGCTGAGACTGCCATCAAATTTGAATAGTTTCTCAACAGTCTCTGAACTTTAGACTTGCAGGGCAACTTCCATGGGCTATGTTGCAGCCTTTGTCTCCTATATCCTGAAGTATTTCCCCACCCAGGAGAGCCAGGGAGTTAGAAAAATCAAAACAAATGCCAAACAACTGGAAAGAGAACCAGGAGATAGGAAGCAAATGGAAAACTTTGCATTTCAATCATGATTAAGGCTGGACTTGGGTCTCCTGATAACATAAAATATGCAAACCTCGGAAGCACTGCTATCTATCTCCCTGGTAGCTTAGAGACTGATCAAATACCATCTGTTGTGGCAGTTGTCATGGCAGCATTTTTCTCTGAATACCAGTGTAGCTGAGTGCAAAGCGCATGAAAATGATTAATGCAAACGAAGACCATCTCTATGGGTGCTACCACAGCCTAGGGGAAGATGACATTCTGGGCATACCAAATAAATGGAACTGTAGTTCTTATGGTTCAATAGTTTCTCACCAAGCCCCTTGGGAAATCTCCAGTCTGGAAGGAGAGGCAAACATCTGCTGCATTAAAGTCAGCATGGTCACAACCATTTTTGTAAATCATGAAATGCCTAAAGCTTAGGCAGTAGGAGCTTTAGACACCAGGCAAGGCTAAGTGAGAACCTGCAAGTTCTGGTGACTTTGGAAGCACAGTGTAGCTTCTTCATAAAACTCATAGGTCAACTCAAACAACTTCCTCCCAGAAGTGTGTGGGACCCTCATATCTGATATTGCTATTTGCCATCAAAAATAATTGTCACCCATTCATCTATTCCTTCAGCCCTATTTACTCAGCACCTACTGGGTGTCAAGCAATGTGCTGGTGTTGAGTATATAGCGGTGAATAAAACAGACATAATCCCCAACCTTGTAGAACCTACAGTCTGACGTAGGGAAACCAGCATTAAATAAAGAAAGCACAAATAAGTACATGATGACAGGCTGCTATGGTTACTGTGAAAGAGAAGAGTGTTGGGAACGTGTATACAGGAAGGAAGACCTAATCTAGCCTATGGGTGCAGCAGGGCCAGAGGGAGGGTAACAGAAAAGAATTTCTTAAGGAAGAGGCAGTACATAGGTCCATGGATAGGGTTTTTTTGTCTGCTTTGTTCACTGATGTAGCTCCAAGCACCTAGGATAGGGTGCAGCACATAATAGATCTACTCAAGAATATTTGCTTACTGAAGGAATAAAGGGAAATTTGTGCTGAGACCTAAGGAATTAGCCAGGCACCAAGAGTGGGGAGAATAAGAACCTAACAAGTCTAGGGAATCTAAAGCTAAAGACTCCATACAGGATGCAATATACCACATTCTGGAACCCAGAAAAAGTCATAATGGCTGGAGCATGGCAGGCAAGGGAGAATGGCAATGAGAGGTCCCTTGAGCAAGAGTAAACGGGGCCACATTGGGGCATGTTGACCACATAAAGGAGTTGACATGGAGAAGAAGCAAAGGCAAGGGTCTCTTCATTCCTTGGAAAGTCTTGTCAGTACCTCGACCTGTCCCATTACCATGGAAGTAGCAGCCCAGCCAAGTCCTTCCTATCTGAAAGCTGGAGGATGGGCTGTTTCATGTTAGGGATGGGTCAAACAGTGACCTCAAGGTGGCTTCTAGGCTGGTCACAAAGAAGGGAGAGATGGGAGGCAGATATCAACATCTGTGGTCACATGTACTGGAAATGTCTGTTCCATATCTAAGAGGTCTCCATGTCCTTCTAATACTCCTTCCTCTGTCTCTTTCCAAAACTAAAAAAGAAGAAAAAAAACCATGAAACCAAACCAAAAAACAAAATGAACTTTGGGGAAATGCCCTCCTAAATGTCTGTCTTGTAGTGTTATCTGTCTCTTTCCTCTATACTCCTAGAGGCCACAACCTTATGCATGATTTACCCACCTTCTTTTTTTTTGGGTCCACCCGTATCAGTGTTGGGGGCCTAGCAACCTCACAAGATCACATGTCTCATGGAACATAGTGTGGTCCTGGAGATGCACAGCTCCATAGGGCAGAGCTTGCGGGGTCCTGACACTACAGTTTTAATTTTAGAAGCGGACCTCAGAAATGAGGGAAACACATGGTGAGGCTTCCAATTCTCCTCGGTATGGAAATATTCGGGAGCATCAGGGCTTGCCCTTCTGTAAGCCACACAGGCTGATGTATAAAGAAAGCCAACTTCGTCCTGTCATAAGAGGGGCTCCATGACT
Organism: Nomascus leucogenys; assembly: GCF_006542625.1. Classification (NCBI taxonomy): domain Eukaryota; kingdom Metazoa; phylum Chordata; class Mammalia; order Primates; family Hylobatidae; genus Nomascus; species Nomascus leucogenys. The sequence continues at coordinate 80,699,402 of NC_044395.1, read as the reverse complement.
CTGTCCCAGCTTTGGCCATTCAAGCATCAACGTTTACAGCAAGCCAGCTCAAGCTCTCATGGTGGCTTTGAAACAGGAAAGCTTAAGAATGTGGGAATCACAGGCTGGACACAGCTTATGAGTCCCTATGTCAGACTGCTTCTCCTCCTGCTTTATTGCCTTGCCCAGCTCCTGTCTTTAATTTGGCAGTGTTATCCACCATACTGTTTATAATATTTATAACTTCAGCTTTCCAAGATGTTGTCAAAAATTCCCTTTTTAAAAAACTTTTTAAGAGTCTCTCTGCTTTACAGCAAATGGGTAAGTCCATATGGATACAAAAAAAAATTATCTCTAGAGAAAAAATTGAAAGCAAGATCCTCAAATTCCTCCAGTGACTATCTTTTTCCACTTTGCTTCCAAGCGCCTAGAATATTTTTTCCTATTATTTTCCAACTTCTCAATTTTTCCCTTGAAACAAAGAAAGAAACCTGGGAGGGGAGTTGTAGCTAAAGTTTTAGAAGTCTATCCTTACTCTGGAGGCTCCCATAAGAAACTCTTATGGCTGAACTCTGTTCTCTTTTAGAGATGGTAGACCCTACGAGAGGAAAAATTCCACTGGTGACTAGTGTCAGAAAGGCCCAAGGATACCTTTGTGTACATTCAATCAGTATCCCATTCTGTGTATCCATGCTCCTGCTACAATTTCAGAGTAATTCTCCTTAAAACTTCCTAGCACTTCCAAAGAAATCACTGCTCCAAGTCAAGGACTTCAAGCTAGAAGCTGGACACAAACACAAAAGGGGAATGATTAGGGCTAAGGAGTGATATTTAGAGGATGTAACTAACACAGGCTTTAGGTTCAGACAAGTCTGGATTCAAATCTTGTTTCTGGCATTTACTAAATGATGATGTTCAGCAGGTTACCCCAGTGGCCTGATCTATAAAATGGACATTATAACACCTAACCCCTAGGGTGGTGGTTGTCATTAGACAAGAGGATATATTTGTGATGTTTAATATGTGCCCAACAACTGGTAGTTTTTGTTACTGTATTGTAATTTTAGGCATGAGTGGCCCTGGGCAATAGTTCTAAGGACAGGACATTCCAAAGCTGTGTCTTGGGTTGGCCCCTGGTGAAACAGAGAATCGAACAGGATTATCTGCTTTCCGTTTCCTCCTCCAGGCTTTGCTCTCAAACACAGCTCTCCAGGAATCTGGGCCCTCTCCGTAACCTGATGTCATGCTTACTTCTCTGCAACCTCTTTCTTGAAAAGATGCTGAGAAACAAATTCACACCAAGACAGAAGGGACTGCCATTGGCTTCCCACATTACCTCTTGCCCACAATTATTAGGTGACAATATCTGTTTAAGAGAATATGACTCTGGACTCCTCCATACCTGGTTCTGGCTCCCTGACAGATGCCCACAAGACTCTGAGAAAATTATTAACTGCTTCAAGCCTTAGATTTGTCATCTGTAACATGAAATGCTGATATCTATCTCCCACCATTACTGAGAGGATTGGGTGGGTGGATATATGTCAATGATCTGGAACTTCACATACTCAGCGCTCTAAAAGGGCTTATTCTTCATGTAATTTCATAATGGCAGAATTTTCATACCAGTGGCATTTCCTGAAAGTGAAAGATCATTCTGCAGTGTGAGACACTCTGAGACTTGTTAAATTATGTGACACTAGTACAGCCTTTCTACGAATACGTAATTTGTCACTAGCATTCATTTTTAGCCTGTCAGAATCAGAACTATCTATCCAAAAAACTTTGTGGTCAAAGTCTCTTCTATTGAGTTGCATGAGAAACCCTAAGACCTTTTAGGCAAATAGTTTTGGTGAAGGAGAGTCAACAGTCCATTAGGAAAAACAGTATGGAAGTTCCGCAAAATATTAAAAATAGAACTACCATAAGAACTACCATTGTCAAAAGGAAAGGAAATTGGTATTTCAAAGAGATATCTGTACCCTCATGTTCACTGCAGCACTATTCACAATTACCAGGATATGAAAATAACCTAAGTGTGCAATGCATCAAAGGATAAATGGATACAGAAAATGTGGCATATGCACACAATAAAATATTATTCAGCCATAATAAAGGAGGGAAATCCTGCCATTTGCAACAACATGGATGGGCCTGAAGGACATTATGCTAGGTGAAATAATCTAGGTACAGAAAGACAAATCCTGCATGATCTTGTTTATATGTGAGATAATAAAAAGTTGAATTCATAGAAGCAGAGAGCAGAACAGTGGTTTACCAGGGGCTCGTGGATGGGGGGAATGGAGAGATGGTAGTCAAAAGGCATCAACTTTCAGTCATAAAATGAACAAGTTCTGGCTGGGCGCAGTGGCTCACACCTTTAATCCCAGCACTTTGGGATAATGATTTCCACAGTCAAAGTAATTGATACTTCAATTACCACGCATGCTATATCTTAGATCTCTAGAACTTGTTCATTTTATTATTATTATTATTTTTTGAGATAGTTTTGCTCTGTCGCCCAGGCTAGAGTGCAGTGGCATGATCTTGGCTCACTGCAAGCTCCGCCTCCCGGGTTCACGCCATTCTCCTGCCTCAGCCTCCCAAGTGGCTGGGACTACAGGCGCCTTGGGAGGCCGAGGCAGGTGGATCACTAGGTCAAGAGATCGAGATCATCCTGGCTAACACGGTGAAAACCCATCTCTACTAAAAATACAAAACACTACCCCGGCATGGTGGCGGGCACCTGTAGTCCCAGCCACTTGGGAGGCTGAGGCAGGAGAATGGCGTGAACCCAGGAGGCGGAGCTTGCAGTGAGCCAAGATCATGCCACTGCACTCTAGCCTGGGCGACAGAGCAAAACTATCTCAAAAAATAATAATACTAATAAAATGAACAAGTTCTAGAGATCTAAGATATAGCATGCGTGGTAATTGAAGTATCAATTACTTTGACTGTGGAAATCATTATACAATGTATACATATATCAATTCTACTTTTTAAAAATCAAGTAGTTTTTGCAGAAAACATTGGTTTTATCCACAGAGGAGGACATAAACTTGGACTCAAACTTTAAGAAAAAAATCCTGACTTCCAGTCCCCCAAGACAGACAACAGAGGTAGACAGAGTGGGACTACAGACACTTGTTGGAGATTTCACCCAGTGCAATTACCTGGAACCCGACAGTCTCGTTCATTCCTTGAAAATACAGATTGAGCATCTACTCTCTTCTCAGTCCTATTCAATGGGCAGAAAATGCAGGCAGACAAGACAGTGTGGTCCTTCCCTCAAGGAGCAGCTAGTCTCCTGGGCAAGAGTTGACTTTAAGTAAGCAATCAGTCCACTAAACATACAGTCACAAATATGTTAAGGGACGACTTATCAAGGCACCTACTCAAAAGCCTGACACTTACTCACCATGCTCTTTTAAAAAGGTCTGGATTTTTTTTTTTGGTATCTTTGCCATATTACATGCTTAAACCCATAAGCCACCACAGAATCTGCAAGAGGTAGCAGAATATAAATGCAAAATTAAATAAGACATCAGAACCTTGAAATTCAGGAGTAGATATGTCTCTAGAGTGCAGTGAATCTTCAGTTTTGGAAGAACCACTAGACCACATTGTTATACCCACAAAACAAGTAGATATAAAGGAATATGGTAATGGAATAATCTGTAGAGGAAGGCCAAGAGTGAAACTCATTCCTCAGCTTGGTACCAGTTCCCTCACACCAGCCTGTGTAAGTCAGCTTTGTGCTTTGTGCCTCAGCCAATTTGCCACTATCGGCAGCTTATGGTTCTTCTGGTTGTTCACGAACAGTCAATCCATGCATTTCCTGAAATTCCAAGGATAGTGTGTACTTAAATGTAAGACTTGTCCTGGTGGCATCCATAAGCAGGAAACAAAGCCAAGCAAACACCTTTGAATACGTTCATGCTCAATTCAGAATCCTGCAGGACTTTGCTCACCTACTCTGATGATGGCTAGAATGAAGGCCATGGGTCTGCTATGCTCTGCCTTTATAGAACACCCTATTGTGTTAACGTCTATGAGAAATCTAACCCCAAATCACCATTGTTTCCACTGTAATTTCAAATTCTGCCAGCAATCAGTGGGTGATTATTATATGCCAGGCACAATACTAGAAACATCCACATACATTACCTCAATCTATTTTTTATTTCAAAAGCTAGTTGTAGGCATGGCTAAGGAGTTGCACCTGAATCCTAGATCACTGATGATCATGAATATATAATTTGGGGAATTTTGCAAGGAATACACAAAATATTTTAAACTAAGAAACGAATTGGCCAATAGTTTCAAATTCTAAAATCTGTGATAAAGGCAAAGAGCTACATGCCAACCAATTAGGAATTATGAAATTAAAAATAATTAAGCATATAATAACTAATTCTTCACTCTGCATACTGCCTGCTGCCACAGCCACAATGTCAGAGGCATGGTCAAAATCCACTGAAAGAGGAGAACAAACTAGACAAGGAAGGATTCCATTACAGGATATCCCTGAACTTTCCAAGGCCACAAGATACCAAATGCACCTGTGAAGAAAGAGTGATTAATTTTTAAGTTGTCATAGAATGCTAACCTCTGTTACTATTTACATCCTTGCCAAATCTTTGGTTGAACTAGATAAAATTGCCATTTTTGTAGGTAAAAAATGGTTAAATATTGGTCATTTCATATGGTTCTATCTACATATCCACATATCAGGAAGGCTCCCTCCACCCACCCCAAGGGCTAAAATTACACTGCTGGGTGATCATAAAGAGAGAGCACTTGATAATCATTCATAAAAGGAGGCATCCAATGAATTCTGAAACTCAAATCAAATCCCTGCAAATCCTTCTCAAAGGACTCTCACAAGACTGGTTATGCAATGTATGTAGAGGAAAAGACCAAGTAGGAAGAAACACCCTATCCAAAGGCTAACCATGAAAGGCCTTTTGCTCTGGTTAGGGTTTCTTCTGTACAATCTCCTTGGAGAGACAGAAGGGGGCCTGAGGAATACTTTAATTCCAAGTTGACTCATTTCAGAAAGCCTCCCACTAAAAGCACGCACAAGCAGTCCCTCAGTGGAAACCCAGAATGCATGTCTCTTTCTTCTTGCCTTCATATTCCTTCAGGGGAAAGTATATGAGATGACATTGTGGACAGGTTCTGCCCCCACATCCAACTCTGTGTAACTGGTACCATGTTCCCACCGATGTGGGAGCCCTCTCACCAAGAAAACTACTGAAATAGGAAAAGTCAACACATCTCAAAGTTTCATCATTACCAGAGCTATTACTAAGAGGAGATTTCAAGGGTAGACAGGGGAATCAAGGATTTCGAATGACCAGGTGGAAAGTCTAGGGAATTGTGGATTTCTCAGGGCTCCTTGGCCACCTTGCGCAAGGTACTTAATTTCCTTAAGCTTCAGTTTTTCCTTCAGTAAAATGGGGATAATTATTCCTTTCTTGAAATCCATACAGAGACCTTGCCAGAAACTAATATTTGCATTCTTACGAAACCTGAAGCACTGCACTAAATTCTGTCCCATACATTACTATTTCAGTTAATTTTTATTTTTTTAATCCACCACTAGATAAGGTAGATATTATTATCATTTTTCAGATGGGGAAATGGAGGCACAGAGTGTTTAAGAGTCTTCCTAAGTCACAGCTATTAAACAGCAGAGTTAGAATTTGAACACAATAGGAAGTGTTTTGTAAGCTATGAAGCCCTGTGCAAACATGGGGCATTAACAACCAAACAGCAAGTGCTTTGCCAGAGCTGGGGAGAAACATGACAAACTTGCCTGGTCATTTTTCCTGCCCTCTGATTTCAGTAGTACAACAAGTCAGTAAGTAATCAGTCCCTCCAAACCAAATCTAACCTTTACATTTTAAAAAGGACACTTCACTGAGGAAGAGGTAACTTTCTTAGGGAAGACATTTAGGTTCCAAATCTTCAGGAGCAAGAATAATTTAAGTCAATATAAACATTTATAGGCCTCTCAAGCTACCACATGCCAGTGCTTAGGATTCCTGAGGAAGCTCAGGAAACTTATGAGAATATCATCATTTAGGGATCAAAAAACTCAAATGTGTGCAGGGGGATCGGCAGGTAACAAATGAATAAAAGGGGTTAGGTATAAGACAATAGGGAACTGTGGAGATTGTGACAAACAGCCCACAACCAACTAAAGGGGGCAGCTGCTACCCAGTTATAACCAATTTTTTGCCTGTTGTGTGCCAATCCACAGAAGGTCAATTTTAATGAAATATATTGATTTTTATCTAACTGTTGGCATCTGTTCAGTTTTTGTTTTAAAAGCACCTCAACTTAGCTTTTTGGCCACCATTCTCTACTCTCTGAAGTGAGCATACTGGCACTTGTCCACTGACCTGACCAGTTTCCAACATGCAGATGCCATAGACTAACCATGCCCTACAAAGTGCAAACAGGATTTCCCTGCTAAGTTCCACTTCACGGCAAAATTTTTAAAAAAACAACACATATACAAAAAAACACCTCTTTGATGCTTGGCTGAAACATAAGAACTCCATGAAGACATATGCAGGGAGGTGGTTCCAAGCATGAGGCCCAGATGGCTTTTATATAAACCACAATCCACACGGTTATAAATCACCATCCAATTTCTCTTTCAGCTCAGATCTATAGCTATGTTTCCCTTCCCCCAGCCCCAACCTCGGTCAGCCTCACATTTGCTATGTTCTTTAACCTTCCTGAGTACAACATGTTGCCACTCACAACACCTCAGTCCCAGTGCAGGTGTGTTGGGAATTTCTTCATTAAACATTCACTGAGTGAGCATCTACCAGGTTGCTAAGCAGTGTGAGCAAATGGACAGATGCGACTACTGTCCTCGAAGTTAATGTCTAGTGGGGACACAGACATTTAAGCCCAGTGTGCTAAAGAATTATCACCCCAAATGTTCAGTGGAAAAAAAAAGTTACAGAGGTTAAGTGAGCTGGAAGGAGGTAGAGAAGGCATCTCAAACTCCAACCAGATCATGACCACATGCACAGTTCAGATCATATCAATTTGGAACATATAATAGTTCTAAGAAAAAAGAAGGTACAAAGCAGGAATGCCCAAACTCTTGACTTCCCCGGGCCACATTGCAAAAAGAAGAATTGTCTTGGGCCACACATAAAATACACCAACAATAGCTCATGAGCTTTAAAAAAGTCACACAAAAAAAGATCTCGTGATGTTTTAAGAGAGTTGAGGCTCATTCAAAGCCATCCTGGGCCACAGGTGGCCTGTGGGCCACGGGTTGGACTAGCTTGAAGGCATCCTAACCTTTCCAAAAGAGCAAAAGGATTCCCTCATATTAACTTTTAAAACTGGAAACAACTTTACAAACTAATATATATTTAAATGCACGTTTGCTCAGTCATATCCCAGCAAAGAGGCTTTGTTACTTAACTCAGAAACAATGTGTCATGCTTGGCAAAGTGTGGTCACCAGAGCAGTAACATCATCAGCACCAGGGAGACTGTCAAAAATGCAAATTCCCCAGCTCCTCCCTAGGCATACCAAACCAGAAACTCTGGGGATGGGGTCCAGCAATCTGTTTTAATAATCTCTCCAGGTGCTTCTCACACATAAACTTTGAACACGGCTATTGGAGGCTTTGCCAACCCAAACACCATTTCCTTTATTAATGAAAATAATCTGTTATTTTGGTGTATTTTCATATACCTTTAGAACTGAGTTAAAATATAAAATTGTGAGAGAAGAGACTGAATCCCACATTTCTTGAGAGCACTTAAACTTACACAGTGTGCTCAAAATATTAAAATTTGATATGCCACATCACTCCATTCTCTGTGAAACTCCTGGATTGTTGGACCACTTATCGTTTAGCTTTCTCATCTGAGAAAAATTAGCTGAGCACTTCTAACATACCTAGGCCTATGCCAGGTGCTGAGAATATGGATATTTTTATTGAATTGAAAGAGATTTTTTAAAAAAACTATTCGCATTACAAAGCTTTGATGTTATTAAATAGCATATAAAATATGGTAAATTTCTAACATTTGCTTAAATGTTATGTTAATTAACAAGACAAACATATGTTAGTTGTGGGGACAAAGTACCTATTTGTGAGTTTACATTGGCAAAGAGGTCCAGAAGATGCAATATTCACTTCTAATTACTGAGATGAAATGCACTTGCCTCTCCCATGACAGCTTAGTATGTATATCAGCCCACAATGTGGACACAGTACTAGAAATAAAAAAATGTGGTTCTCTGTCCTCCACATGCTTCCCTACAGTGACATGCTCTGAATGTACTGATGCAGCAAGCTCCATTCTGAAGGGTTCTAACAATAGAGGCACCTTCCAGTAAACTCAGAAATCCAAGGAACCCACATTTACAGCAAAATGAGCCTGTGCTGTAAAACCCAAATAGCTTACTCTCTGATACAGCAAGAGTTATTTTGCATGAATCCCAGAGTGTATTAGTTTCTTATTGCTGCTGCAACAAATTAACCACAAACTTAGTGGCTTAAAACAATACAAATGTATTAGCTACAGTCCTGGAGGTCAGAAGTCCAAAATCAGTCTCAGTGGGCTAAAACCTAGGATTTGGCAGGGCTGCATCCATTCTGGAAGCTCTAGAGGAGAATCTGTTTCCTTTACCTTTTCCAGCTTGTGGAGGCCACCTGCATTCCTTGGCTCATGGCCCCTTCTTCCACTTTCAAAGCCTTCAACTTAGCATCTTCCAATCTCTCTCTCCAACTTTACTTCCATTGTCACATCTCTCTCACCTTCCTGCCTCTTTCTTATAAGAATCCTTGTAATCACACTGGGCCTGCCCAGATAATCCAGGATCATTATCCCATCTCAAAATCCTTAATCGCATTTGGAAAGCCTCTCATCAGGTAAGATAACATATTCACAGGTTCTGGGGATTAGGATGTGAACATTGTTGGGGATGGGTTGACACTGTTCAGCTACCCCACTGAGGGCGTATTTTTTGAATATAAAATAATGAAGAGTTCATGTCCTTTGTAGGGACATGGATGAAACTGGAAACCATCATTCTCAGCAAACTATCGCAAGGACAAAACACCAAACACCGCATGTTCTCACTCATAGGTGGGAATTGAACAATGAGAACACATGGACACAGGAAGAGGAACATTACACTCCAGGGACTGTTGTGGGGTGGGGAGAGGGGGGAGGGACAGCATTAGGAGATATACCTAATGCTAAATGATGAGTTAATGGGTACAGCACACCAACATGGCACATGTATACATATGTAACAAACCTGCACATTGTGCACACATACCCTAAAACTTAAAGTATAATAATAATAAAACAAAATAAAAGAAAAAATCTTTTGATGCACCATAGTTAGAAAATATGTGACTTGTAAACAGGGCAGGGAATGACCTTCTCATGTGCATTCACTGTGAGCCAGGACGAGACCAGGTGCCTTTTATATCCCCCTCACAACAACCCTAGAAGGTAGCTTCCATCATTATCCTTTTCCAGATGAGAAGACAGACTCAGAGAAATTCAATTAACTTGCCCAGCACACGTGCCCCGTGTGTGGAATCTAGGTGGGCCTGATCCCTGAGCCCATGCTTATTCTTCTTATCTCACATCTCCTTCCCACAACAGAATGTCTCATCCTGAGTCTCTGCCTATGCCTAGATGAGGGGCTAGGGTTACAAATGGAATGTTTGCCTTTTCATGTCATAGTGAGTCTTTTTTTCTTCTTTAGTCAATTTCTTTAAATGTAGAATAGCGTAACAGTTAAGAGAGTAGACTCTCGAGCCAGGATTCCCGCAAACAAACCCCAGCTTGCCACTTACTAGCTGTGTGACCTTGGGCAAGTTACTCAACTGCTCTCTGTCTCTGTTTCCCCATCTATAAAATGGCAATCATAATTGTATATGCTCTCACAGAGTTTTAGGAAGATAAAATCAGTCAATACAGATAAAATATCTAAACCAGTACCTACTCTAAGTGTTTGCTACACCTTATTAAATAAAAGCATGGTGGAAAGTCAGGAACAAAAGTGCTACAGTGTGAGGGGAAAGAATGAGAGGTTCTTTATCACAACCCACAGCTGGCCCCTGGCAGAGCACATTAAATGGCATCAAGGTCTAAGTTCTCCATTCTTTATAATGGAATGGATAAAACATATTCCTCATTCTATAGGACGGTTATGAGAATAAAATGAGTTAAAACATGGAAGGCACTTAGAACAGTACCTTATCATCATTTTTGTTATCAACATTAATAAACTGGTGGTTGTGAGGGTGCTTAAATATGCTCACCTCAAGCAACACAAAAAACTCAATACACTAAAAATTAACCACAAGTCCTGAGAGTAATTACAATGTTCTATTTGGGTCCTCTGGATAAACTGAGGAAGAAAAGAATTAGGGAAAGACACTTCTAGAACAGCACTACATATCTATTTCTTAAATCCTATTAAGAACTTCCAAATTAATACTGAGTGCTGAAAGCACTGCTCAGCTGTAGATAATGAAATCAGAATAATGGTATGTTAGAATCCTCCAGCTACACACACACACATTCAGGCCAGATCCCTCCCTGGTCTTTCCATCTGTCCATCCTAACCACCCCGTATTTACTAAATACTGACTACATACCCAGTCACCAAAATGACAGATGCTTAGGATACTCAAGTGAAAGACATGGTATCTCCTTCAAGAAGATGAGTAAACAGACAGCCACAAGAGAGTGTGTTATGTTAAAGGCAGGCACAGGACACTTGGGGACACAAAAGATGATAGGCACCTCATTAGGTCAACACCTTGAGGAAACAAGTGACCTGAATATTAAAGGTCATACTGCCCAGGAAGGGGCAAGTGGGAGATCAGTCCTGGCAGACTGGACGATACTTTATCTGTAAATAAGTACTTTGTATATTACCAAAGTACAAAGGCATGAGAATACGTGGCCTCTTTGGCATACTACAAGGTATCTGGTCTCGCTGGGGCATAGAGATTGAGTGGCCAAGTGGCAGGAGAGGATGGTAATCAGATCTTGAAGGATCTTCTATTCTGTGCTAAAGAGTATGGAGAGGGAAATGGGAGGGCAATGACAGTTTTAAACAGGCATGACTGAAGAGACAGACAGACGTGGAGGTTGTTGCCCCCTCTGAAAGACAATAAACGATGGCCAACATATAAGATAGTGTGTATATGCCGCCCTGGGTGGGAAGCAGTGGATGCTTCCTGCTGATCTTGGCCCTGAGCTCTTTCTACTTTGCTTTAAATTCTAAGTGGCCTATGGACTTTTCTTCATTCCTTCTTGGTTCTGCAACATGTGTGTGCCCTTAGGGCTGTGTAAAAATAGGCCCAGGGCCCAAGGAAGAGGCAACTCAGCTGCCCAAGGATCTCAGACACTCCCCAGGCATGTGGCTGGCTTTCTGGCAGCTGTTGGGAGGGCTCAAGGTCACTGGGCCTGGAAACCTGATCCCACTGCAGATGGCCTTCTCCTGGCCCAGGAGGCTCTGGAGAGAATGCAGCCAGAGGTACCTGGCGCCAGGGCTCTTCGAGGCCAATTCAAGGAGCTGCCTTTCACAAGGGGCCACCTGCCCCTGTTTCAGCTTTCATGTTCCCGTCAGCAGGTCAACTCAGGCCCTTTCCAGAAATATTCCATCTCCTCCCTTTTTGATAACTCTCAGCTAAGCCTAACTGGTTCTGCTCAATCTGCAGATGAAAACTAAGGAGAACAAGGCTTGGTGAGGCGGAGACTATTTTTATGACACCCCTTCTCTGTCACAGAGGTAAACACCATATCTCTGAAAATAGACTTGGGTTCAGGCTCCAACTCTGCCTCTCCCTAGGTAAATAATCTGGGACCAAGAGCAACCTTTTAAATCCTCAGTCCCCATGTACAAAATATAGACAGTAACTGCATCTTTATCATAGGGCTGTTTTGAGTGATTGAGTAGGCTCTCAGCACATAGTCTGGTGCATAGTGAGTGCTCAGTAAATGTTAGCTCATTAAAGTCTCATGGTAACCCTGCAAGGTGTTGTTCTCTTCCACATTTCTCATAGAAGGAAGTGAAGTGCTAAGGCCAAGTGGATTATCCAGGGCCACTTACGACGGGACTGAGCGAGACTGACCACACTGCTCTGTGACATGAGATTTCTCAGGGGTTTCCTTTGAGTCCAGTGCTATGATTCAGAGAGATGTACGTATACAAATGAATTCAAACCCCACTAAACAAGCCCCCACCCAAAAGCAGAGTTGGCTGTTCCCGAGGCATGTCTGTTTTTTAACAAATACTTAAGTCCCTTGAAAAATCATCAAAAGAGCTAACATCTACTGAGGCCGGCAACTCTGTGGCCAGCAACCTGCCAGCACTTCATGTAGATTGTCTCATGGAAGCCTTAAAACAACCCCATGGGGCAGGTACTGCTACTACCTCTGTTATGGGAACTGGCTCCCTTAGAGCCTAAGGGACACACCTAGGTTACAAGCAGTTGGCCTTCCCAGCCTTTGCTCTCAGCTGTGATGCCTTGCAGAGGTCAGAGGTAAGAACTAATCCGACTTCACAGAAAAGAGACTGAGGAGGACCAGAGAAAGGAGGGCTAGAGCCAGGAGCAGAGCTGAAACCTGACACTGCCATGTTCCTTCCTAAGCTGCATCCCGCTGCATCTCCCCAGGTGCTGGCCTCCTGCAAGGGGCAGCTATGGTGGCCCTGTCCTGGGCTACCTACCCCTACTTATAGCAGCCTTTATCGCTCACATATGGGGTTCCACAGCTTTTATTTGGGAAAATGAGGGGTTCTGCTTATGGAATAGAAGTTAGAAAATCACTGCCTGGCCCTTCTCTGTGCCTAAGTGCAGATTCCTACTGTCTTAGGAACTCCAGTGCTGGCATTTTTCATAGAGCTCCCTTAAAGGACAGCGTGAGAAGCAGAGCTGTGCCCTATGCAGCAGGGGCACCAAACCTGGAGTCTGTGGAGCCCCAGGGCATACATGAGTTGGCCTCTGGGGTTCATTATCTGCTCAGGTTGTATGCAAAATTCTGGGGTAAGTGCAATTTGGGAAGGAGAGAGCTAGAAGATTTCTGAAGGTTCTCAGATTTCCAAAAGGTTCTATGTCCCCTAAAGCATGAATGATCACTGAAAGAAATCTTCATTATCATAGTGACTGCCATATATTGAGTGCTGATTATATGCCAGGAGAATAGGGATAATAAGATCACCCACATCAAAGGGCTGTTGGGAGGATGAACTAAGGGGACATGCTGTATTTGTAAAGCACTTAGAATGGTGCTTGGCAGAAGGCAAACACTGTAAGCTTTGGTTATATTTTATCACTTTAATTATTATTATCCATTATTATCATTTTCATTGCCTCATTAGTCTTCATGAAAACTTTATGAGGTATGTATTATTATCAACCCCACTTCATAGAACAGGAAATATGAGGCTTCAAAGAGTCAAGTAATTAGCTCAAGGCTGCAGAATAGCAGAAAAGGAATTAGAAACCTGGCCTGGCTGGTCCCCAAGCTCAGGCTGGCCCTCAGTCTAGATGCACTGAGGGAAGAAGGCAGGAGGACTCCTTGAAGAGCCCAGGAGGAAGCGGGGGCTCAGCGCTGGGAGGCTCAGCTGACCCCAGGTCCAAGATCAGCTAAAGGGGAAAGCAGGCCTGGGACTTTTTTGTTGAAAAGGCAAGCAAGCCTCCCTAACTTTGCACTTCTCCTAATCAACAACAGAGAGCCAAGCTGCTTAAAATAATAATGATGAAAAAAGAAAACCACCCCCTGCCACTGGCTATTCCCAGGCTCCAAAGTGGGCCAATGCCCCCAATGTCTTGAGTACAGTGAGTTCAAATTGGGAAGCAGGGCCGCCCCAGCACCCGCTGGCTAACCTCCAAGCAATGTTTTTCCTTCCACACTAACACATAACTCTGCTGAACACACCACTTGAAAGCCAAAGAGATGCCCCTTGGTTGCCATGGCAATGTTAAATAGACAAAACATTTTAACCAGCTCTGACGCACACACCCAAACTTATTTAAGGGCCAAGGGGATGAATTTGGTGGGGGAGAGGGAATGGGGTGGGAGTGTTGTTTCTAAAGCTCCATCTCCAAGGATTTGGCCCCAAAAGCATCTGGGTCAGACTGAAACAGGGCAAAGGGCTCCTTAAAAACAAGCCAAGGCTGGGCTTGCTCCAGGAAAGGGAAGCCACTGCTGTGCCTCTCTGCCTTTGGGTTACAGACCTGGTGCCATTTTACCAGGGCCAAGAGGAGGGCGGCACTGAGGGTTACAAATGCTGATGGAAAAGCGTCAAGTTTGAGTCCTGGGGAGAGTATCTCAGTTTCTCACCCAAAAGGTGTGTGTTACGCCAGCCCACAGCAGAGTCAGGAGGACTGAATATGTGATGGGCTCATAAGCCTTAAAGCACTGTGTAGATGCACATTACTGCTGATATAAAAATATTAACAGCCGTTTCCAACCGGGTTGTGTTTCCATTTCCCAAATTTCATGGCTGAACTTCTGTCCACAGGAATTGATGACCTTGAATATTTTCCTCTAGAAAACTTTGTTCTGAGGTTTCTCCCCCAGATGTAGGAATCTGTGTGATGAAGCATGCACAAGGCTTGTCCCAGGTCTGAAAAGACCTCTGTGCCTATGAGTCTGTTATACTCTGGGCTCTTCCATGCCCCTCCTTTCACCCCAGGTACAACAGGACAAGGAGTTGATGCTGCCGAGAGGCTAGAAGAGCCTCACCAGACACAGTTCATGGCAATTTGGTACAATCAATGGATGACTGTTTGTAAAACCTTCCTCTGTGGGATCCATGATTTCCTCAGGTAAACCCATTCTCCAGAAATGGGTTCCATGCCTGGGTGTCTCCACTTGGAATCCTTTTCCACCCATCATCTCTTGCGGTGAACTCTCTGACCTTTCAAGACTCACCCTTTAGAAGTTATTTAGGAACCTTCCTTGCCCTGGGGGTAGAATGGGTCCCCACAGTGCCATGCACAGATGTCTGTGGGAGCAGCTGCAATAGTCTATTCTTCTAATTGTTCTCTGGTCTCTTGCCCACTTATCTGAGTTCTTTGAGGGCAGGGATCACATCTTGGTCACCTGTGTATTCAGCTTGGCCTAGCCCAGCACCTCGCATTAGTAGGCACTAATGTGACTGCTTGCTGATTGACAGTCTAAAAGTACACAATGCCAAGCCCATTATGATTATGTACTGCTGCCCCTGGAATCCTCTAGGTCATATTCCACAAATGTCTGCTTTCACTTCCCTATCCTCTGGGAAGACAGCAGGAGTTACAGCAGAGAACAGAGCAGCTGGGCAGCCTAGTGGGTTAGGAAGAGTGAAGGGAGGGAGGAAAAGGTGCCCTCTTCCAGGGCTTGCTTGCTCCTCCTACAAAGCTCATGCTTCTAACCTACTCTTGAGCTGAGGATACAAATTGACCCACTGAAAACTGGAATAGCACCCACTCCATTCCTGCTCTGAAATAAAACTCCTTTTGTCTCTACTATTAAAGGGCCCTAAAGGTGCTCTATCTGTTTTCTTAGGGAGTGACTGCATTAACTCTATGCTGATTATTTTTTTTTCCTAGCAGAGCCCGTTACCCTCCTAATAGGATACACTTCCCAAGTTCTCATCTCGTTGTGTGTCATCTTCCTTCTGCCATGCTTTCTACATTTCTTCTCCTTTGGTATCCTCCAAACAGGCAATATTTAGCAAACAACAAATGTTTATTATTGGCCACCCAGATAAAGTCTAATTGGGAGGTTAACTACCTAGGAATCTAGAAATGGTGGCTCACACCCTATGCCATCTTCTCAAATTATACTTCCCATGAGCAAAAATGCTTTAACTCTATATATGCTTGTGTGCACACAGGTGTCCTATTAGCCAGAAAATCATCCATGCCTGTCTATCAAAAGAACTTCCTGCATGATCTAGTGAGTTCTGCCTTATGAATTTGTCATTGTTTTGTGATATAGGGGCAAGAACAATGATCCTATTGTCCTTCTCATCATCCTACTCATTTCCTACAGAATAGAATGACTGTGGCAGAGGTTCTTACATTTTCCTGGACTCACATCCTGTACACTGAACTACTCTCTGCTAGGCTCACCACAAGACTGTGTCTGCCTCCCTACCCCTAAGCTGGAACTAATTATTACAGACAATTATAGGATTTTATATTCTTGTGTTCTAAAAAAAAAACACAGTTCACACACACACAAAAACAGAAACAAAAACAAAACAATATAGCACTGGCATGGCTCAAAGATTTATGGAGAAACTGCAACACTGCATTGGTGCTATGGTAGTATTTATAAGTAACTTATTTGCATATGGAAATAAATTTGCAAAGAAGAATCTGAAGTGACAATCTTACAGGTTGAACATCTCAAATCTAAAAATCTAAAATCTAAAATACGCCAAAATCCAAAACTTTTTGAGCATGACATGAGGCTCAAGGGAAGTGCTCAGTGAAACACTTTGGATTTTCAGATTTGGGATGCTGTTTAAGTATAATGTAAATATTCCAAAATCCAAAACATTTCTGGTCCCAGATATTTCAGATTAGGGCTACTCAATCTGTATAAGCTTGGAAGTAGACTCTAACAACATGCAAAACCTCCAATAGAAGGTGCTTAGAATACAGGTGCACCAAATAGAATAAAAGGTTGACAATTTCCACATATCAGTTCTACACGCACATTATAATGGGCTAGGGCAACTGCATCAGTATCTATCCTGGAGGGAAATAATGCATCTGTTTCATATGAAGATAGGACTACATGTGTAGCATGCCTGCACTAAAATTAAGTCTTCTATCATCCAAATTTTCTCAATTATTAATATCCTAGACAGCTGCAGTAGCTGCAGCAAAAATAGCAGCCCAGTTTTTCCAAAAGTCAAAGCAGCCATGAGATGTCAGCCTGGGGACTTTCCTATGTAAGGAGTGGTTGGTCTTTGGATCAAAAAGAAAGAAAACCTTCAGTGGAACAACAACAACAAAAACTTGTTCCAGAATATAAACTGGAAAATGACTCCCCTTCCATACATACACTGACATCTTTATATTAAAAATGTGCATAAAAAAAAGCCAGCTAAAAAGGCTGCCTATTTGCCCAAGTCACTGGGATAACAATTCAGAAAACTAAACAGTAAACCCAAGGAATGCCAATCACTTTAGTTTATTCTGAAATGAGACCCATCAAACTGTGCCTACTCAAAGGAGGTAGGATGGGGTTACAGAAGCAAAGTAAGCTTTTTTTTTTTTTTTAGATTTCTGGAAGCAAATGAATATCCAGCAAAAAATAGTTGTCCTTAAGTTGCCATCTTCATGTTTTAAATAGGTTATTAGTGTTATCTTAACAGACTCTGAAAACATACTTTTTTTGTAAATATTCATGCTTGAAATGTGTTTTGAAGTGAAAAACTAAGCCAATGTTTTCTGAACTCAACAATGACCATAAATTTTAATTCAAAGATTATGTGCAGGACATGCAATATGAAAAAGAACAGATTTTTAAAAGATTAGTTTTGGGGATTATGTATAAAGCTATAATATCACAGCTTAAATGCATCATGCCAGAGAGAATATCACTTGCAAAGGTTATGTTGAAAAGCTTCAGATGTGACTGCACATTTCACATTTCCTGTCACAGTTCTGATTTCACATCATTCTAACCTTTAAAGGCAATCTGACCACATGCTCCAGTTTCTGATTAGTAAGATACCATCACTTCATCCGTGCCTCAGCTCCATACACAAACACATATTAATGTGGGTCTTTGAGAAAGCATAACGAGCCATAACAGTTCAAGTACTAAACATGTATATGTTTGTACCAGTTCTGCATAATTTGTGTCTAAGAGCAAGGACAATATTTCGCTTTAACTGTCTCACGATCTACATAAAAATCACAGCCATTTTTCAATAAATGCCAACAAATGTCAGAAAAGCAGAACACGGCTACTTGGAAATAGCTGTGAGTTTATTAATATAATCCCCTGGAGTAAAGCATCTGGTATGAATGTTTTCAAGATGGTCAATAACATTTAGAGGCAGGGCTTGCTGACAGAACTCAAACATTTACTACCTATGCACCACTTACCATTTGGGATCTGTTCTTTGGACAGCCATTGATGTCTTCAATCTTTTCATTTGCTGAAAAAGGAAACACAAGTCAGAAAAATAAATCACCAGAGAGACACTTTCAGTAGTGATGTTCAGGACACTTGAGGCAACCAAGTCCTAAGGCCCATACCAGGGTTTGTCCAATCAGTGCAGGCATGTGAAATACTGAGACACATCTAGCAAGCTTCAGGACTTACTCATCGAGCTGCCGTCCTCCAGGGACAGCTGGGGCAAGGTCGTCATCTAAAACAGAGACAACTGCATCGATGACAGTCTTGGAGTGATAGGGCATCGTGGAAATGCTTGGAGACTGGGAAAGAGAGTGAGCTAGCTGTGATTGTGCTTTAGGCTCTTGGAAAGGCAAACATAACTGTTACGAAAGACGGAATAGTTCAGAGTGGATCAGTCCAGCTACAACTCAGCTCCCAGGGACAAAAGCCACACATGAAAGCATCTCACTTCATCTTTGGCCAGACTAATATTGCTTTTGTTTGTCCTAATAACTATTCCCAAAGCAGTGGCAAATGGGGAAAATGAGAAAGTGAGACTTCATCACTTTCTCACTATGTGACTTGACCAACGCCACACAGTAAGTCCAAATTAGATCAAGGGACACACATATGTGAAGTCATAATAGCACCCAGCTACTTAGAGAAGTAATAGAAAGAGTTTGCACTGCACTCACAGGAAATCAAGTACTAATACAAAGGAGGACTGGCCCAGCTTCCCTGGGTGAATGCAGTTCATTGTAAGTATGGAGGAGTCCCTGGCACAACACAGTCCGAGATATCTATGGAGAGACTGTGTTTGAGAATACAGCAGCACAAGAAAGGCCGTAAGCATAGTGGTTAGAACACTGGCTTTGGAGGCAAAGATACGTTAGCGTGAATTCCAGCTGCAGAGCTTCTTAGCGTGTGACATCAGGCATGTCACTCATCCTCTTTGGGTCACAGTTTCCTCATCTATAAAACAAGTTAATACTACCTGCTTCACAAGAGAAGCAATGAGAATTAGATGATGCCAGTAAAATGCTTAGCACAGTGCCCAACACATAGTAAGTATTCTCTAAATGGTAGTATCATTAACCCGATAATATGCATTATATATAAAAATTTTCTTTTTGCTATCTCCGTCTCAGTTTGGAAACTCAGCTAGGGCTCCATAGTAAAGAACTAAGGGTTAGCCTCCTCTTGAAACCTTTATAAGCTCCCTCTGCAATCCCATGTCCTCACCCACAGAAGGGTAAGATACACTCAGGCCTCTATCCTCACAGCACCCTGTACCTGTCTGTTTTGTTCTTAATCATCCAATACATAATTCCTCCTTTTCTTGTTTCCCCAAAATATGCTGTAAGAGCCTGGCAGATGTGTATAGTTTACCTTTCACATCTACATCCATTGAGCTCAATAACTGCTCGCAAAATTGAATTCCCCAAATAAAATCATATCATATTTTAATAAATGATACCTAAAACTTCCAAAAAGAGAAAAGCCATTGGAAACTGTCTGAAAAAGATAATAGAATCAAAGTGTCCCAAGCCTCCAAGATTTTAGAAACCTGGATCATTATCTCAAATTGAATTTATTTTTTCTCTACTGTTTCTATCTTGAGAGAGAAGTGAAAATTAAGAAGCAAGCTAGTGGCAGAAAATTGTTCAAAAATCTAATTACCATAAGACAGACTGGTTAGTATATATTCAGTTTAATCTACACCTTTTTTTTAGAACTTGCCAGAAGTAATAGATGTTAAGGTTTATGACCCACCTGGGAAAATCCCAATCTTCAGAGATCTAATTGCATTTTCTCAACTCCTCTTAATATAAGAACACTAGGATAGGCATTGTAGAAAGCCTTGCTCCCAAAAGAGGTGCCATGAAAAGCACAAACAAGATGCCCACTGAATGGAATAGCTCATGGATGTTTGTTCTTCTGTTTATCAGAAAATATAATGAGCCAGAGTATATCGCTAGCATGTAAACTTCATAAGAACAGATATTCTTATCTGCTTTGTTTTCTACAGTCACCCCAGAGCTTAGCACAGTGTCTGGCACACAGGAGCCACACAATAAATACTTGTTGAGTGGAACTAAGAAATAAGTCTTCTGAATATCTCAATGAATCAAGAAATCTTGATTCTTGAACATTGAGATGAATCAAGAATGGCTGCCTATTTTCAGGCAGCTATCCTTCCACTTGTAATACAGATGTACATACTAAAGACCAAAAAAACCAAACACTTGACAAATGGCACTCTTTCATACCTGGGAAATTATGGCAGGCATGAGCTCTGACCTTGGATTTTGACACTCAACACTGGAGAGAATAAATATGCGGCTTTTGAGAATCAAGGCCAATCAAGGTGTCTTCCAAGTGGATACTTGTGATGGCCAAAGTCATAAGTCATTGGATTCTGATCAATACCCAGTTCAGCATTAGGTCGTTAGTGCTCATTACAGTGAAGGATGGATAACTGTGATCCTAATAAGTCATTTGGGACATTTTAAAGATTCTTTATATGCCACCTGCATAATGAAACCAAAGGGCTTGGTCTAATTTCTCATCTAATTCCTTTTCATGGTCTCTCACCTAAACCCAGTCAGGTGCTCTTTGAATTTAAATATCATGACTCTTACAAGCCTAATACTTCCATTTTACAAAAGTCAAAATAAACTGATAGGGTAAAGCCTAATTATAACCACTCTAAAGAGTATATGGGAAGAGATGAATCAAATGACTAATCCAATCTCAAAATAAATAATTAATAAAATTACAAAATGAGTTTTGGGCCTCCTAGTTTCCAGTTTCATATACTAGAAATACTTCTCCTTTACTTAAATTCCCAGGAATTCCTATGGTTGTCATAAATAATTAGAGTGCAAATAGCAGCTCTGATTCTGCTGGTAAGAAGGAAGAGCTTGGTCTTCAAAGCTGAATTTAGTAACTCAGGGCAGGGGGTCTTTGGCTGCATCCCAAAAGCAGATAATCAAAGAAACAAAGGCACTCATCCCCAAAGTCCTCATCTGTGATTAAAACTGGCATCCTTAAGTGCCAATGGTAATTTATTTATCCCAGCGTATTCAAGACTTTCTTAGCCCCACTAATGCAGTAACCTGCCTGCATGCAAGGTGACAAGTTAGTGACTGGAAAGTATCAGTGCACTTTTAAAATAAGAACAGTGGTATCAAGCTTATTACTTTTCAAAAGACTTCATTAAAGGATTCAGAGCATTTCAACATAGCTTGTGCATCTACGCACTTATCATCCCTGGCAGTTAACAATCCTGTCAATGGGAAGAGACAAAAACTGGCTCCCCAGAAAGGTAAATGACTTACCCAGGGTCACATAATGGTAGTAGATCATCAACAGAAAGAAGGGATAGTCCTACATGTTGTCTGAATTTCCTGGTTGTGTTCAGAGGCAGCACAAATGGTGGTGGAAAAGAAGCTGCTATCAGGTCTTCCCACTTCTAAGAAGAAATTCTCTCTCTCTCTTTGCTCCCTTTTCCTCCAATCCTCCTTTGTTCATCTTTTCCTTCCTCTCTCAACTCTTACCCCTTTTCTCCCACCCCTTCTCTCTCCCTCCCTGCTTCCCTTGCTCCAACCTCTTCTGGCATCCTCCCTGCGTGACAGCAACGTAAGCAAAGGAGGGAGGCCTGTCTCCCTCTTGATTCATGCTGTTTATCCTGGCCTCTTAAACCTTCTTAATAATTCACAGAGATGCCACTGTGATGGGCTGGCAGGCGACTGCCAACTTGGGGAAGCTCACGACTCAAGAAGATAATCACACTAACAAGACGCTGAACACACAGATCCAACCTTAGCCACCAAAGGAAGGCTCCTAAAGAGCAGCAGCAAAAGGCCCACTTTCTTCTGCCTTATAGAAGATGATGGCTGAAAAGTCCCAAACAATCCCACTATCTAGGAAGCCCAACTCCAGGGGTGTCTGGGATAGATGAAGACTTAAGAACAGCGAACGTAAAAAGCATTTAAGGCCAGGCATGTGGCTCACACCTATAATCCCAGCACTTTGGGAGGCCGAGGTAGGCAGATCACTTGAGACCAGGAGTTCCAGACCAGCCTAGCCAATATGGCAAAACCCTGTCTCTACTAAAAATACAAAAATTAGCTGGGCATGGTGGTGCATGCCTATAATCCCAGCTACTCGGGAGGCTGAGGTGGGAGAATTGCTTGAATCCGAGAGGCAGAGGCCTCAGTGAGCCAAGATCGTAACACTGCACTCCAGCCTGGGTGACAGAGTGAGACTCTGTCTCAAAATAAAACAAAACAAAAACCATTTAAGATTTTCCTTGAAGTCACACATCAGATGTTACGTCCCAGACTGAAAAATCAACTCTTCAACCACTGGCCCTCGTTCTTGGGCTAAAGCCCAGAATTCGTTGCCTTATACCTGGTGGCCCTGCCCGACTTTGCCTCGCTGGCCCTCTGGCTGTCCTCTCCTCTCTACACACTATTTTCACTGCTGGGAATGCCCTCCCTGACTGCTTTGCCTGTCTCACTCTTAATAAAGTCTGAAGTCTTGGCTTATAGGTAAGTTCCTTGAGGAAGCTTTCTGTGATTGACACCCTCCCACCATCCCCACTCCATCATAGGTCGGGTCTTAGCACCTGACCCATGATGGAGTGGGTCCTCAACCATGCCATCATCACTACACTCCTCCCGGGCTTAGAAAGGGGTTGTCCCTTAAAAGGCACAATATTGCTGCCTACAAATTTTGATAGGCCTTCATTTAGATATGTTTTCTTTTTAACTTTTCATTTTGATATAACTTCAAACTTACAGAAAAGTTACAGGAATAGTATAGAGAATTCTCATATACATCATCCATTCTCCTTTCCTTTCTCCCTCTCCTCCCCTCCCCCTTTATCCATAAGGCGCACATATCATCTTTCTTCTGAGCCATTTCAGAATAAGGCACGTAGATTATACCCTTTGCTTCTTATGCTTAGTGTTTATTTCCAAAGAACTAGTATATTGTCTTCCATGGTACAGCTATAAATTCTGGCAATTTAACATTGATTTAATTCCAACATTCCAGTTTTGCCAATTGACTAAACATGTCCTTTAGACCATGTTATTGCTCTGCACAGGATGCCGTTCAGGATCATGTAGTGCATTTAGCTGTCACATCTCTTTAGTCTCCTTCACCCTGGAACAGTTTCTCAGCCTTTGTCTTCCATAGCATTCACATTTTTGAACAGTATAGCCCAGTTTTGTTTTAATAGAATGTTCCACAATTTGGGTTTGTCTGAGATTCCTTATGATTAGTTTCAGGTTTTCCATCCCTGACTGGAATATAGCATAACTGATGTTGTGTTCTTCTCAGGGTATCACCTCAGGAAGCACATGTCGTCCATCTGTCCCTCACCAGTGATGGAATTTTGATCACCTAGTCATGATGTGATCTGGATACTCCAATTAGTGCTTACTTTGTTTCCCTTTGCAGCTAATAAGCAATCAATAGAGAGATATTTTGAGACTATGTGAAAATCCTGCTCCTCCTCAAATTTCCCCCTCTAGATTTCAGCATCCGTTGATGATTCTTGCCTTAACTCCCATTCACCAGATGGTTGCAACTCCCTCTACCTTTATCAGTCAGCGTTCTCCTGCAGAGTCCGGCCCTCTCTTCTCCTCCATTGATATATCTATTTTTAAATGTATCTATTTATTATTATAGGCTTGTGGATTCCTATTTTATTTAGTGGCTATAATCCACTGTTGTCCTCAATTGATTTTGATGTTCACACTGTCCCCAGATTGGATTATTCTTTGTAGCCCTACAGAGAATGACACTACCAACGGGAGGACTTAATAAAAGAAGAGCTGCTGTGGTCTGAATGTTTGTGTCCTCCCAAACTTCATATATTCAGGTTTAATCCCTAATGTAATGGTGTTTGGAGATGGGGCCTTTGGGAGATAATTAGGTCATGAGGGTAAAGACCTCATGAACAGGATTAGTTCCCTTATAAAACAGACCCAAGAGAGCTTGATACTGCCTTCCACCATGGAAGGACACGGTGAAAAGATGTCTGTCTGCAAATGAGGAAGTGGGCCCTTCCGAGACATAGAATCTGCCAGCACCTTGATCTTTGACTTCCAGCCTCCAGAATCATAAGAAATAAATGTCTTTTGTTTATATGCCACTCAGTCTGGTATTTTGTTGTAGCAGTCTGAATCTAAGACAAGAGTTTTTGAAGGATTCCAACTCTCCACCATTAGAACTAGTGCCTGAAAAGGTAGTAAGCTGCCCATCACAGGAAGTAATTAATAGAGGTTGTTGACTACTTTTTATAGAAGCAATTCATTCATCAGATCGGAGCTTTTAAAGGTCCTTTCCAAACCTGACAGTTGAGAGCTGTGGTAGATCCCTAGAAAGTAGAAAGGTGTGACATACAATTTAGAGGAATGTTTAGTGGAGTACTAAATGTTGAGAAGGGGAAACATTCAGGCCACCTATTGGAAACAATCCAACCTAGGCTGGTAGTGAATAAAATTCTTATCCCTAATCCTCTCAACTTTTCCTGAACATCACTGCATGCAAGGCACCATGCTAAATGTTGGGAACCCAGAAAGGAAGACAACTAAGACCCAGGCCCAAGACAGCAGCTGGTGGGATGACAGAGGGAGGTTCCTCTGGTTCTGTGTGGGGGAGCTAGGAAACGTCTCAAAGAGAAAGTCACTTTTCAAGAATAAGTAGGAGCTTGCCAGTCAAAGAACAAGTACAGCCACTAGAATTCTGTCCAGTATAAGATCAAGTCAGTAAGATTCCAATTCTGGGAAAATTTTATGTAGATACATATAAAATTTTATGTAGAAAATTCATATTTTATATTGAAAATCCAATTTTATATAGATATCCATATATCTATATATACATACATATGTGTATATTAAATATGTGTACACATACAAATATATTTTTACATTTTCTTTTAATGGTCATGTATGGGGGAAAGCATGGACTTGAAAAGCAAAGTGTTCAAATGGCCAATAGTTCAGCATCCTAGTCAGAAGATGCTTCTCCCTCTTCTCACCAAGAGACCTGTGTTCATAAGACAATCTAAGAGTAAATGCTCTGAGCTGGCTGATAGACAACTGAGGAAAGAAGTCACACAGGAGATGCCTACAACTGCTGTCGTCTCACTCCTCCTTTTAGTCTGTTCTCTACACACAGAGCAGAGTTTCCAAGCCCCAGCACAGCCAGTCTGACGAGAGAGTCACATGCTGACATCCAGCCTTACTTGAGGAGTCTCTGGACAAAGCGATCCTGTGCTGGAGGGTTTAGGGAAGCAATTTAGTGGCCTCAGGTGTGGCCTGGACAACTGGTGCTAACTTGGGTCTCTGGAACTGCAGACCAGTACCCTAGGCCTAAAGATGCCACTGTCTAGGGAAGTTCATCTCATCTGAATAGATTCAGAGAAGCATCATCCTGAGCAATGATAAAACTGCTAACTTACATTTTCATAGCACTATGTTTAGAAAATGCACAACATACATACTCCCATTTGCCTCTTCTGAGCCCAAGGCAGACATGACTAATGTATCACAACATACTGACACAGATATTGAGACCTCATCATCCTTCCATACATACCTTTCTAGGTAGCTGCTGCCAAGTGCTATCTGGAACATGTCATAGATTTCAAACTTATGTCATATTTGATACCTGACTTAAATTTCATAAGACTGCTGTAAGATCAGACAAAACAAGCATGGATATCCTCATTTTAAAGATGGAGAAACACGCAGCAGAGCTGATCCCACAATCAGGAGGGATGGAGCTGGAATGAATGTAAGACCTCTCAGTATGATCCTTTTTATATTCCCTCTCTTGCTGCCTGTGCTGAAACCTGGGAAGTTTTCAGGCACAAACACTCTGCACAGCTGCAAAACTCAGTCAAAGTAGGCCCACATGCATAATGTGATTCTGCTGATGTGGGCTTCAAAACCCAGCTCAGGCACAAGTTGTATTTCCATGATGATTCTACCAAAAAAAAAATGGTACCCCTTCTTCTGAGGTCTCAGCCTTCCACATTTGTTGTTTATTCTTAACAAGGAGTACAGTACTGGAACACATTGGTGCTCAATAAGTGGTTACTAAAGGGAAGGAGGACAAAGCCCTGCACTAAGTTAAGCATCTCTGGAGTAAAAAGTGATATAATACAGCAGAGCAAAGAACAGAAGCTTTAGAAGCAGACTGGCTGGGTTAGAATTCCCACGGATACTAGTCAGGTGACATTGGACTACTAAGCTTCACTGGGCCTCAATTTCTGCATCTGTAAAATGGAGAGAATACCACTTACTTCAAAAGGGTTTTGAGAAAATGAGAGAAATTTTTAAAGAGGTTTGGACAATAATGATGAAGAGTAAGAGGAAGAGGAAGAATTGGAAAAAGGAATGTGGCATACAGATTTTACAGCAACCCCTAATGATGCCTGCACTTTGGTATTCATGCCCTTGTATCATCCCGTCCCCTTTGAGTGTAGGGACCTGTGACTTGCTTCTAACCAACAGACTATGACAAAGCTGGTAAGATGCCATTCCCATGATTATGTTAGGTTAGGTAAGATTCTACCTTGTTAGCAGACTTGTTCCAGAAGCTTTTTCCCATGCTGGCATTGAGGAAGCAGGCAGATATTGGGAGGCCCATGTGGCAAGGAGCTGAGAGCAGCATCTAGGAGGTGATGGTGGCCTCCAGCTGACAGCCACCAAGAAGCCAGGGCCCACAGTCTTAAAACGGCAAGAAAATTAGTTCAGCCAACAAACTGAGTGAACATAGAAGCAAACCCTTCCCCAGTTAAGCCTCCAGATGGGAATGCAACCCCAGGCAACAGCTTGACTGAAGCCTTGCTGAGGCACCCAGCTAAGCTATGCCTAGAGTTCTGATGCATAAAAGCTGTAAGATAATAAATACATGTTGTTTTAAGTGGCTAAGTTTGTGATAATTTGTTATACAGCAACAGAAAACTAATACAGGGAGAGGAGGAAAAAGGAGAAGAGGAGAATCAATGGCAGGTAGTCTTAAGAAATAAATCATAAGACAACAGAGAAAACAAACTCCTTTCTCTTTGAATGGCAGCAGTAGTCCAAAAGTTTCAGCTAAGGCCAACCTTCTGTGTTTTCAGGTACATACTCCACGGATTTGAGCAGAGCTCTAACTATGAAAGACTACTTCTCACACTTGAAGGGTAAGCAACTTTTCCACAACAACACACCAGAGAGGCTGGGCCCTGTCATCTCCTTGCATCTTCTCCTTTGGCCAAGGCTACCAGCGACAATCATCAGGCTAATGCTGTCCAGTTGACCTCTAAGCCTCCTCGGTCTGCTCTGGGCTCTCAGGCAGGCCCAAGGCAAAGCTGTGGCCAGTATCCACCCACGTGCCTTCACTGGAGGAACTCTCTCCTCCCAGCACATGGCCAAGGCATGAAAAATTCCGCTGCTCAAGTTCCCTTCCTCTAGCATTAACCAGGACCATCTAATCCTCTCTGGAGTCTTAGCCTTTGATTTGTCAGACCCAAGTAGAGTTGGCAGGATTAAACCAGCCCCACATTACTTTTTTTTGGAAATATTTCCAGAGTAATCCACAAAAGTACCATCTAAAGGGGGAAATGAGAGAGCCAGAAAGATAATGGGAGGCAAGAAGTGGAGCAGAACACCTCTTCCCCAAACCACTAGCATTTCCCTCTGGCCTTGGCCAGCCTTTCTTCTGAGAGAATCAAGATGATATTTCTGTGTACGTGACCTTAACAGGAAAAGCATAAAATCAAGCTGGTACTCACACAACCTAGTCAAAACACGAATCAAATAAATTGTCAAGACATGAGACAGAAAGCTGCCTTCTGAGAGATTTCAGCGTTCTGTTCCCCTCACCCCGGCCTTTTGGGATGGCTCCACTGTAACTCATTATCCCCAAGGTAAAATCTGCTCTTACCCACAACCTGGATAATCTGGGCCAGGAGGACGCCATCTGTCACATCTTGCTGGAGATCCTTGATGAGACGCTTGTGGCCGGATTTGGCTAGATAATGATTGGCCCAGTCTGTGTAGATCTGCAAAAAAAGCAAACAGGCAACTTTAGGAAGCCAGTCAGATCCCCTCTCAGAGTCTGAGGCAGCTGCTCGGGCCGGCACAGTGGCCACTGTCCCATTGGTAAGCTTTCAGGGCCAGCCAGCACCATTAAAATTCAGTGCATTGTGCTGATCATGCATTCAGCTAACCATAGCTGGGCCTTAGCCTATTGAGAGAACTGCCGTCAAGATTCAGGGAAAAACTAAAGAAAGCTTCAAAACATGCAGAGGGCTGAATGAGACAGGGGACACAGAACTAAACAGTCTGCTCCAGACGGCTTTGAGAGGCTGCAGCTTTGAGAGGCTGCGACTCTAGATGCAAGCAAAGTCTCCCCCACCCCTTCCCATCCTTTTCTCTTTATTGAGAAAACGTATGGGGAGGTTACCACCCAACAGGCATCTCTTAATGGGCCATTTCAGGGTAAGGAGGGCTATTGAGCTATTCTGAGTTCTCAGGAGCCTGGGTCCCTTGAAAAGAAGCCAAGTATGAAAACAGAGCCCCTTCAATTACTCTTGTGTGAGTGAAGTTATTTACGGCCTCACAATAATCTCAAATTTAATCGGTTTAATTTAAAAGCCAGGCATCATTTTCACTGTTGGGATTCTGTGAACAAAACCCAGCAAATTCCAACATATTTAAACACAACACTGTTGTGTGCAGCATTTTAGAAGGCAAAGACTGGCTGACCCATGGAATCAGGAGAGCAGACCCCCTTGGGGAACATATCTGACCTGCTCTTCCTGGTCACAGAATGGTCAGGAAAGAAGAATATTTTCTTTCCAAACAGGCCAACAAGCACAAGAAAACTCTTGCCTGAAAATTTTCTCCCCAAACATCAAAGCCAAAAACAAACAAAACAAAAAACCTTCTGAGTTTGAGTGCCAAGTTCCATACATGGACTTGTGAGTTTGCAGAAGAGTGTATATGTGAACATGTAGGCCTTAGGGTATCAGCACCTCTTTTTTTCAGAGGGATAGGAACAAATGATTGGTCAAAAAGAGAATGTCCTGCCTCAACTGGTTAGTGGCAACAGGCTCAAGTACTAATCCCATGATGTCTCCACCAAAATGATGAAGGTGATCATTCTACCTCAACCAGTAGGCCTGCTCCAGGGATCCATGTGACTCCCAGAGCAGCATATGGTCTCATCCTCACCCTCCATCCTGTTCTTCCAAATGCCTTTCCCAGTGTAATCTCACACAATGGCCACCCCCCACACCCCCCGCAACACTCCTGGAATGGGAACAGGAGCTGGGGTCAGGTTTGCCAAGCAGAGACCTTCTAAGGAGGCAGCATCTCTGGCTACTCCACCTGGGGACCATGAGAGCCTCATACCAGGAAGGGATGAGGTGGAGCTGCATCTTCTGGTTCCTGAAGAGATGAGAGCTGTAGCACCTGCCCACCACCCACTCACCTAGAAGCTCTGTCTTCCACTGCAAAGGTACACCCACAGTGTCCCTCTATTTCACAACACAGCCCAAGGATCCAATCCTTAAATCTATGCTAGTCTCCTTCCCTGTGACTCTCCAGTTGTCAGAGACCAACGATCCAATAAAGCAAGAGTATTTTCAATTTTATAAGCACAAAGAAGGCTCAGGAAGTAGACCATCACCTTTGTAATGACAATAGCCAACTTGAAATTTAAAAGATCATTAAAGAAAATTATTAAGAGGGAGAGAGGAAGGAAAATAAACATTAAAAGGAAAAGAGGCAGACACAGGTTCAGGTCCCAGTTCTGTAGGCTCCACAAGAGTAGGGATTTGGGTCTGTTTTGTTTAATGACGTATGCCAAGTACCTACAAGAGCACATTTGAAAGAGTGCCTTATGCAGAGAAGGAGCTTAATAAATCCAACTAACATACAGTGCCTACTACATGCCAGGCACTGACACAAACATTGTACACATGTTAACTCATTCAATCCTCATTCTATGTGGCAGAGGTTATTATTGTGTCCACTTTTCAGAAGAGAAAACTGAAGAGCAGAATGGTAAAGTAACCTGTCCAAGGTCACAAATAGCGTCTAAGCCAGGATTTGAGCCCAGGCTAACCTATTTTACAATCCCTTTGACATTCTACAATGCCTCCCTGAACACAAATATGAATGCTAATCGAGTTATTCATCCCTTCCGTGGCATCCTCCTACTGACTCTAGGTTCATGCCTCTATTATGTTCTCAGCGAAAGAATTTATTTTATTTTTATTTATTTTTTCCCAAGACAGAGTCTCATTCTGTCACCCAGGCTGGAGTGCAGTGGCGTGATCTTGGCTCACTGCAACCTCTGCCTCCCGGGTTCAAGCAATTCTCCTGCCTCAGCCTCCCAACTAGCTGGGATTACAGGTGTACGCCACCATGCCTGGCTAATTTTTGTATTTTTAGTAGAGACAAGGCTTCACCATGTTGGCCAGGCTGATCTCTAGTTCCTGGCCTCATGATCTGCCCACCTCAGCCTCCCAAAGTGCTCGGATTACAGGCGTGAGCCATCGCATCCGGTCCCAGATTTTAAAAGTAATCAAAACCCAAACCTAGATCTTTCCCTTGCTATCTGAATGCCTTTGGATAAATGACTCCACTTTTCTGGGCTTCAGTTTACTCACCTGTAAAATAAGTACAATAAGGCCTGCTTCAGAAGGTCAATGTGAAGACTCAGAGTGGCACTGTATGGAAGTGCCTATCCTGACCCATGCTGGTGGGGCTCCGGAAGTGAAGGCAACTGGGAAGGAGGGTAATAAAGAGGCGTGCTCTGGAACTGACAGAGTTGCTTTAATCTTAGCTTCTATGCTACCAATTCCCTCTGTGCCCTCTGGCCTAAGTGTTGTCATTTGCAAGATAATGATACCTACATCATTGGTATTATGAAGATGAAATGAGCTCATACATACAAAGGTCACAGAATCTGGCACATGCTAAGTGTTCAGTAAATAAAAGTTAATAATAAAAAATTTTATTAACAGCTTCATGAAATGGGCATAACAAAATCAGCCACAGCCTCCACCCTGAATCTCCAGGATACAAATGACTTAAGGATTTCTTCCCCTTCTCACAGCCAAATTTCAAGAGTCTGGAATATCCCCTACCTGGAATAACAAAGTATGGCAGAGTGTAAAAGAAAAACAAGTCCGAAACCAGCCAGGCTGGTACATAAAGCAGGGCTTCCTTCCCTAACTAGGGGATGCCCCACACTGCTCTCTCAAACCCTGGAGGGATTTCCTCAGCCACGTGGGAGGGACCATGAAGTTTACAGTTTAAAGCCACGTGCAACTAAAACATCAGCTGAGTGAGAAGTGAACATCAACAAGGGCACAGCTGAGTGGGATGAGATGCTGGTGCCTCAGCTCATCCCTTCTTAGATGATTAAGGTTCTTTAAAATAGACGTACTGTCTCTAC
Organism: Nomascus leucogenys; assembly: GCF_006542625.1. Taxonomy (NCBI): domain Eukaryota; kingdom Metazoa; phylum Chordata; class Mammalia; order Primates; family Hylobatidae; genus Nomascus; species Nomascus leucogenys. The sequence continues at coordinate 80,667,789 of NC_044395.1, read as the reverse complement.
AACTAGGCTTCTTTGTGAGTTTGCACAACACAGCAAGAAGCCAAGGTTAAACTTATTTCAACAAGTGCACATACACACACACTGTGATTGCAGAGCCACAGTGAGGCCACACAAGTATCAAGTACAATCACAAGAACTTCCACAGTATAGAGTGGTTGGAAACGGCTCTGCCAAAATGAACTTCTCATTCTGAAACAAGAGCTCTTTTCTCAACTTTAATTTACCTACACACCAATGCCAAACGAACTTTCCTAGGGCGCAGCTCTAATCTAATTACCCGTTTAAAAAATCATCAATGGCTCCCCACTTCCCACTGAATTAAAGGCAAACTTGAGCCCAGGAGTTCAAGACCATCCTGGGCAATGTGGCGAAACCCCCTCCCTACAAAAAACACAAAAAATTAGCTGGGTGTGATGGCACGTGCCCATAGTCACACCTACTGAGGAGGCTGATGTGGGAGGATCACCTGAGCCCTGGAGGTCAAGGCTGCAGTGAGCCGTCATGCATCATTGCACTCCAGCCTGAAAAAGGAGTGAAATTCTGAAACATGTTACAACATGAATGAACCTTGAAAACGTAATTCTAAGTGAAATAAGCCAGATACAAAAGGACAATACTGCATGTTTCCACTTACAGAGGTACCTACAAGAATCAAATTCATAGAGACAAAGTAGAATAGAGGTTAAAAGGGTCTGGGCAGAGGGAGGAAAGGGAAGTTTTATGCGTACAGAGTTTTGGTCTGGAATGTTGAAAAAGTTCTGGAGATAAATAATGGTGATGGTTACATACCATTGGTTACGTGAATGTACTTAATGCCACTAAATTGTATATGTGAAAAATGGTTAAAATGGTAAATTTTGTATCTATTTTATACCATCCCCCCTTAAAAAATTGTTTTTAAGAGTCAAGGTCTCACTCTGTCTCCCAGGCTGGGGTGCAGTGGGGTAATCAAAGCTCACTGCAGCTTCGAACTCAGCCAGCTTCCCGGACTCAAATGATCACGCTGCTTCAGCCTCCCGAGTAGCTGGGACTACAGATGGTGCCATCACGCCCAGCTCATTGTTGATTCCCTCCCCTTGGTAGAGACAGGATTCTGCTATACTACCCAGGCTTGTGGAACTCATAGAACAAAGGATCCTCCCTCCTAGGCCTGGGTGTGGGCTCGCAAAATGCTGGGATTCCCGGATTACAGGCAGGCGCACCACACCAGGAGCAAACACTTCCCACTTTAAAATTCAATTTGTGATTGGCTGTCATTCAGTATTATGCTAATTAAGCATGCCTGTTTTTAAACTTCTTAAAACAATTTTTTAAAATTAAAAAAATAAAAAAAAAATAAAGGCAAACTCTTCACACTTCAGTCAAGGCAGCCTTATCATCCATCTGTTCTACCCCACAATGTCCTCCAGCCTTTGAAGGGGAGGCAGCATGTGTAGAAGAATGCAGCCTTTGGAATCTGACCTAGTCAAGCTGGCCCTTGGCCCTGGGCAGTGTTAGTTTCTACTAATCTTTCTGTTCTTCGGTTTTATCCTCCATAAAACAGGGATTATATCAAACATAAGGCAGTGGCTGGCAAACTGCAATCCAGGCCAATTCTAGCTGACCATCTATTTATGTAAACAGATAGGTGGTCAACAACCTCGGGACAGGTATCGGGACACAGACTCATCCATTTATGGTCTCTGGTTGCTTTCGTGCTACAAAGCAAAGCCCAGCAGTTGTGACCGAGAGACCTGTGGCCCACAAAACCTCAAGTACTGACTTCCAGCTCTTCACAGAAAGTCTGCCAGTCTATGTTATAAGGACCAAATGAAATGATACACCTACACATAGCACACGCTCGGTAGTAATAATACGATAATCCTCAGGAAAACCGGACACAACCCACACTTCCCTCTCTCTGAACTCAGTCTATCCCCTCTGCCCAGGTGCCTCTGCTGCCTGAGGCCGTCTCACCCAGCTCAATTCTCAATTCCAGTGCCCGTCCCCCATCAAGTCCCTCTTAATTTCCTGACCCAAACCTCAGCTGCCTGTGATAGAGCAGATGTAGAGAACGTGTATGCTGGCACCACCTTTCCACTCCCACTCACCCATCTTTGCACTCCTAGTAGTGCCTCACAGGGGCTGGCCCACGGCAGGAGGCCGGTAAGTGGTCGCCAGGTAGAGCTGAACATGGAGAAAAAGGGCAAATCTTGGGAAACTGATTACACTTGAGACTTACATAATGTGGGCTCTCAGCAAATCCTCCAACCAGAATCTCTTTATTGATTAAAAAGAGCAGGGAGCAGGGAAAATAAATCACTCCATAGCTCAGGCTCATTAATCAGAAACCATTTAACAAGGATCATTAATTATCTGGAGTTTCCTCTCCCTTCCCTCCCTGTCCCCAGCTCTCAACTTTTCGAAGTGAATCAAGAAAACACCTAGATTTATTTTTTAAATCAGTGTTCATGGGCCATGCTAATCATGGACATAAATTCAGCCCCATCTCCTTCACTTGCTGTTTCAGTAGCTCATGCAAGGGAAATCATTCTTCCAAGGGGTACCCTTGAAAAATAAACTTATAATTTTAGTCATCAAAGATAGATTTCATCAGGTCCAGCAATTCAGCAAAAACAGAGCAATGTGGGTTTTGAGTAAGGCCTCAAGATTTTGAGTAAGGGCTTAAAGCAAGCGGCCTTCCTGTCTGAGCCTCAGCTATCCAGAATTGTTTTCTCCAAAGCCTTTCATTCCCTAAAGTGATGGAAAATTGAGGGCTGCTGTTGCTTTTTCCCCAGGAGCCCATTGATTCTTCATCCTGGTTTGCCCCCAGGTGGATAGCTGTGACGTTTCAGTAGAAACTGATAGGACAAAGAACAGCAGGAAAGAACAAAACCACCATCCCATCCCCAATTCCAATTCTAAATCATCAAGTCATTTCACGAGAAAGTCTCTAGGATCCTTTGACTCTAGTAGCCAAGGAGTCCAGCCATCCTCTTGCTCCAGTCACTCCATCTCGCAGAGGTACCCCTCTCCCCATCCCTTCTAACCAGAAACTCAGTGCTCCAGAACTGCTCTGTGAGGGAGAGAAGCTGCTGTCGAAGGCTTGACAAGATAAAAGGGGAAGGAAAGCTAAGACAGCTAAACAGTGAATTCATTTTGATTCACTTTATTACCCCTGACAGAATTTTAAGGAGTGCGTCATTTGTTTGCTTATAACTCCACATCATTCCACATCAAACAGGCTGAAATCCAAAACGGAACATTTTGACAGATCAATTCAAGTAAAGAACCTAATCATTAGCTGTAATAACAAAAACTGATAATAATTGTACCATGTTAAACCAAAGGGGTAATAACACTGCTAAGTTTATACTGCAATTAGCCCTCAAATGAAGCAGGGTAGCACTAAAGAACCCAAGAAAAATTCTGCAAAACAACTGCACTGAAAGTGCTAGAATGGAGCCTTAGCAACCAAACTATAAATGCAGATGGATATGCTAGGCAGCCTGATGGATCCAGAGGCAGATGGCGTCAGGTTAGCAGCTCCGGGAGAAACAGAGCAAACTGTATTTCTTAGAAGGAAATGCCAATGTGGAGACTAATGATTAAAGTAAACCAGTCGTTTAGCGTCTGAGGCATTTCCAGTGGATTGACTGTGAGGGGAATGCTACTGTTTGACCCCAATTCAGGAAGCCTCACTCTAGACTTTGGTAATGTCATCAATATAATGCCTTTTTTTTTTTTGAAACAGAGTCTCACTCTCTCTCCCAGGCTGGAGTGCAGGGGCATGATCTTGGCTCACTGCAACCTCCATCTCCTGGGTTCAAGTGATTCTCCTGCCACAGCCCCCCCAAGTAGCTGGGATTAAAGGCGTGCACCACCATGCCCAGCTAATTTTTGTATTTTTAGTAGAGACGGGGTTTCACCATGTTGGCCTGGCTGATCTCAAACTCCTGGCCTCAAGTGATCGCCCTCCTTGGCCTCCCAAAGTGCTGGGATTACAGGCATGAGCCACCACACCTAGCCAACACAATGTCATTTCTAAGACTGGGCAGTATGTGGTTAAATGCTTTAGTTCTGAATGCTCTGGAGTATAAAAAATGATTTTGCAACCATAGTAAAGTGTTCATCCTGTCCTTGAACACCACAAAGAATGTCACCACTTATTCAATTGTTCACAATTTTAAGAAAATCGAAATGCACTATTTGTTATCAAGAGCTAAGCTGGTGACACATTCATTCCTGCATCTGCAGCATCTAGCAAGGAGTATGATACCCATCCCCACAGGTATCAACCACATGTCCACATAACCTTTTAGCTGCATGGGGTGAGGAAACCGAAATTAGCTGGTGGCTTTTTCCCACTTCCCTCTCTCCATAACAGTTTAATGTATCCTCCTTTTAATGTAGCCCCCACCTTGGGATTAAAAACCACTGCCTTACAATAGTCAAATAGGTGAAATGGTGTCCCCAGCCCTACACACTGGAGAAACAGGCAGAGTACACAGAAGCAAATCTTTTGCTCAAGGCTGCACAGCACAACAGGGGTTTCTGCTCTCCGGTTTCTCAGAAAAGTCCGGTTCTGCCCAATGTCCCTGCAGTGCCCCACATGCCCAACCTCTAGGGCAATGACCAACATTCTATCCCCATCCTTGCCATCTTCTGATGTATTACCTGGGACATTTGTGGGCTTTCCACAACCACAAAATCATAAAGGCAAGTGTCTACAGTCTCAGGTATGGGTGTGGACCAGGGTTGAACTCTGGCTTTGCCTTACAAGCTAGGTGACCCTTGGGGAGTCATGTCCCTTCTGAACGTCAGTGTCCTTCTGAACTGGTGCAGTGGTGATATACAGTTGCTTTACAGATTAAATGAGATCATGTAAGTGGTTAACACAGTGTCTGGCACATTGTGTGTAGTAAATAAACAATGATTATTAATTTTCAAATGAATAACACTGAGTTTTGGAGGAATAAGTCATTCTAGATTGCTGAAGGTTTACACTTCTGAGAGCCACACATTTTAAACTATTCCACTGGGATTTTTTTCCAAACATTATAATGATCTCTGATTTTTAATTAACACAATTGCACTTTTTATTTTCTTTGTCTTTTTTTAATACTTTAAGTTCTCAGATACGTGTGCAGAACGTGCAGGTTTGTTACATAGGTATACATGTGCCATGGTGGTTTGCTGCACCCATCAACCCATCATCTACATTAGGTATTTCTAATGTTATCCTTCCCCTAGCCCCCGAGCCCCCGACAGGCCCCGGCCCCAGGGACATCACTATGAATGACAGTGTTTTGATGTTTACAGGGATCTGTCCTTAGGACCTACTGAGTTGCTGGACCTTCCTTAAGAGACCCCAGAGTCTTTAGAAACTGTATAAGCTGGCACAGTGGCTCACACCTGTAATCCCAGCACTTTGGGAGGCTGAAGCAGTCAGATTGCTTGAGCCCAGGAGTTCAAGACCAACCTAGGCAACGTGGTGAAACCCTGTCTCTACAAAAATAAGAAATAGGCTGGGCACAGTGGCTCACGCCTATAATTCCAACACTTTGGGAGGCCAAGGTAGGCAGATCACCTGAGGTCAGGAGGTTGAGACCAGCCTGGCCAACATGGTGAAAACCCTTCTCTACTAAAAATACAAAAATTAGCCAAGCATGGTGGTAGGCACCCGTAATCCCAGCTACTTGGGAGGCTGAGGCAGGAGAATCACTTGAACCTGGGAGGCAGTGGTTACAGTGAGCCAAGATCATGCCATTGCACTCCAGCCTGAGTGACAAAACTGAAAATACATCTCAAAATAAAATAAATTAGCCAGATGTGGTAGCATGTGCCTGTGTTTCTCAAGAGGCTGAGGCAGGAGGATTGTTTGAGCCCAGGAGGTCAAGGCTACAGTGACCCGTGATCACCACTGCACTCAACTTGAGTAACAGAGCGAGACCCTGTCTCAAACAAAACTCTGTATAAAGTAAGAGCACATACTGTTTAAGTAAGAGCCATGCTGGAACTTTTCCCTCAAGGAAAACCCATAAGTAGAAGGATTTTGTGACACCCCTTTGAGCTGCCCCAAGGTACAGCAGGGAAGGCTCTTTGGTTCTCAGCTGATCTTGAGCCAGGTAAGACTCCTAGAAAGCTGGGTTCCAGGAGCACTGAGATGTGAATGGGTTCTCTATTCCCCATCTGAGCATATGAGGAATTGTATTGCCAGGCTTTGCTCTTGACATATGTTTTGTAACATGGCTAACATGAACATTTATACCAAGGGGTATAAATCCCTGTCTGGACCCACAAGAAGGCAGCAGGGGGAGGAGAATAGCCATCTGCCAGTTTCTTCCCTTTTTATCTGCAGTAACCTACTTGCCTGCACAACCACCAAACAAAGATAAACCCTAATACCTGCCCACCTGGAAGCCTTTGTTTCAAAGGGATACTCACACAGAGCAAGTGACCAGCAAGAGTGGCACAGCTTCTCATTAATTAGGATTTTCATCTTTTTCCACATCCTGGGACTATCCCTACTCCTAACTTTGCCTCTGAATATCAAGTTAAGTAGCTTAGAGCTGCATGCGTGCCTTGGTGCATGAAGCAAACTGCCTGAGCATCTACTTGTGCAGGGGGCAATGCTTGCTCCAGTCTTATGTAAGATAGTAACTACCATCTGCCAAATGTCTATGGTGAAATGATTAAGAGAACACTTCTTAGAGTCAGATAATTTAGTTCCAAACATGCTCCAACCATTTCCTGATAGTTTTAGTAACTTGCCCAGAGTTACCCTATCTGAGACTCAGTTGCCTCATCTGTAAAATGGATCACCCGTTCTGGTTACTGTGAGATTGAAATGAGATAATCTACCAATGCCTGACACACGGCAAGGGCTCAACAGGTTAGCTGTGATTATATTTACCATGAAGATGATGCCATGCAATGTGAACACTTTACAAACAAGGGATTCCTTCAGTTTCCAACCCACCTGTGAGGAAGATACTATTTTCCCCATCTTACAGATGAGGAAACTGAGGCTCAAAGAGGTAAAGTGACTTTCCCAATGCTATGTGACAAGTACGCAGGGTTTGAAAGCAATAACTGGCTCCTAATGACACTACACTGTTACTGAGGGGCCCACACAGAAACCACTAGCCACAGAAGGTCAAATGCTACAGTAGTGTGGAAAAAGCAGAGAGAGAGGGAAAGGCATATTGATAATACCCATCACAGTGTTTCCCCTGTCCCTGGGAACAGGGCTGGCCACTTGTCACTCAGGACTAACAGACCCAAGAGGGGAGCTGACACTTTCCCATGTCACCAAAGTACAAAGCAAACATAGTTTCACAACAATCTCACTGTGGCAAAAACAAAAATGCCAATATAACATGAGTTAACATTGCAGGACTGTATCCAAGTAGGGAAACACTCAGGGGCAAAGTCCCCCAGTTCTTCCAGTCTGTGGTGTGCAAGGCTGGTCTGTGACCCCATGCAGCAGCAGACACTGGGTCATGCCTGGGAATGGCACCACAGCCACACAATGGTGGCATTGTCTGTTGGGAACATGAACAAGCCACAGGTGGGTGTACACAGCACCTCCAGAGGTTTTGAAACTATGCCTTTAAAAAAAATAAACCAGGCTGGTGAACGTGCTGGGAGAAACAGGTGATATTTTAAGGATGAGGGTGTAGGTGCCTGCTTCATCCACACCTCAGGATAACCCACATTCAGTGCCTACGAGCTTCCTATTTTTTTTTTTTTTTTTTTTTTTTTTTGAGACGGAGTCTCACTCTGTCGCCCAGGCTGGAGTGCAGTGGTGTGATCTTGGCTCACTGCAACCTCCGCCTCTCGGGTTCACACCATTCTCCTGTCTCAGCCTCCCAAGTAGCTGGGACTACAGGTGCCTGCCACCACGCCTGGCTAATTTTTTATATTTTTAGTAGACGGGGTTTCACCGTGTTAGCCAGGATGGTCTCAATCTTCTGACCTCATGACTTGCCCGCCTCGGCCTCCCAAAGTGCTGGGATTACAGGCGTGAGCCACCACACCCTGTCCTCGATATGCCTCTCTTGAACTGTTTCCTGGACAGGCAATGCCCCGTTTCATACTTCACATGATAGAAAGTACTTTCCTATTCATTTTCTCATTTGATCACTACCCTCTATGTGCTAGGAAGTCTGTGCTTCTGTCTACTGTGTGCCAGGTGTTTTGTACCTGTGATCTCATCTACACTCTCTCACTCACTGGAGTAACAGCTCCAATAGGCCAGGACCAAACATTTAGAGCAGTCCTTGTCACACAGTAGGTGTTCACTAAACAGTTGTTGAATGAATGGATGATCAGCCCCATTTTACATACTGGAAAACAGGCTCTAAGAGGTTAAGGTGCACAGGATCACACAGCTAATAAAAGGTGAGGCTCCATCTGACCCAAGCTGACCAGCCTCATGGCTACCACCTCTCACCATGGCAAAATATGTCTCCAGGTCTCCCTGGAAACTCCCTGGAAAATCAAGTCCAAGTGAGGCTGAAAACTGGAATTCTTACTGGTCACTTCAGAACAAAATTGAGTCCCTTTCTACAGCACTTCCTCCCACCCTCTCCAACCTTAGAACTCAGATCTGAACAACTTTTAACCACAATGTCTACTAGCTGCCAGAAAGCCAAATGTCAGAGCCCCACTAGGAATTTTTCAAGTGTTTTTTCTCCCAGCGTTCATTAGTTACTGACTAATCAGATGCATTCTCCTTCCAAGTGCTTCCTCTGGTATGATGGCAATCAGGCTCTTGCAGAAAGGCTTGGAGCAGCTGCAAGCACACTTATTGACAGCAGACATCAATCAGTGCCACTGCCTGGCAGGGCAGCCACACGTAAGTGGGTAGTGAGAACCTAGACCACTATAAGGCCTCTCTCTGGTCTGGTCACAAACCAACCTTTTAAGTCGTAGCCTCCATCCAGCTGTTCAAACTTCCATAGCTCCCCTCACCTGCAGACTGCAGATAACGGGACTGTCAGCTGCCTTCATCCAGCCAAACACCTCAGCTCCAACTTCCAGGCACAGGCTCCCTAGGATGTCTGGCCCTATCATGCCCAGCCAAGACCTTGGACCTTGGAGTCCTGGGTGACGTCTGACAGGTTGCTTAACATCTTAGGATTGTTGAGGGGATAGAATGAGAGATTAGATCTGCAGAACTCTGCACATGTTTGGACACAGACTACGCCGAGGCTTTGTGGCTTTGGGCAATCCACCACTCTCTAAGCCCCAGTTTTCACATTTGTAAAATGGGATAATACTCTATTATCTGTTGTAAAGACTACTGTGTCTATTGTGAGGACTCAATGTTGGTAAAGTGCTTAGCACATAGGTGGTGCCTTTACTGTTAGTTTCCTTTCGTTATTTCCGTCATCTCCATGTCCCTAAAAAATGCCTTCAAGTGCATCAGCTGGTGGCATCCCTCACACCACAGTTCCATGCTACTCTAACCCTCAGCCCCTATGGGCAGGTTCTCTGGTCCCATGTGCCTCCCTGGTCCCCTCCACTTAGCAGAACGCCCCCTTCTCCTAGAAGCCAACCCTGCCTGCCAGGCTTCTGTGTGAACTGGGAGTTCAGAGAAGGCAATTAAAACACCCCTGTGAGACAGGCTCCCCAGCCTCTGTGCCTTTTCACACGCTGCCCTCTCTGCCTAGGGTGCCCTTCCCCCACCACCTAGGAAATGCCCACTTGAAACCTGAAAAGCAAAGTAAATGTCAGTCCCTGGAAAGCCATTCCCAACCTACTTGCCTACTCCTAACAGAATTACTCATTTCTTTTTCACACCTCTGAAAGCACTTTACATCTGCCTTTATCCTGGCTGTTGTAACTACTCACATCTCTCTCAATCAGGAGCTTCTATAGAGTAGAAACAAGTTTTATACATATTTAAAACACAAGCACAACACCTGACTCAATACAGGAGCGTGATAAACAAGCACTCATTGATTTACCGGTGGGTGGGTAGATGGATGAATGGAAGAAAGGAAAAATGGGTGGAGGAAGGGAGGAAGATCTGGGTAAACAGACTGGTGAATGTTCAGATGGATGGGAGTGTGAATGAGTGGGTGGAAAAAAAGAGATGAATGATTAAATGGTGGGGGATGCACAAATAGACAGATGGACTAATGGGTGGGACAGATGAATGAGTATGTTCCCCTTCACTGCCTACATTATAAAGTCCATAAAACCAACATATTTCACGTAGCTTTTAGACCAGTCAGAGCAAAAAGGCCCACAGCAGGCACTGGTAAGTAACACTGTCATGAGACAATTTCAGTAGCTTGGTAGTAGGACCCACCCGACAGTGGACGCTAAAGTGCTATTTTCAAAGATACAAACACACATACAGTGGTATGCCAGGGCAGGCATGGACTGGCTCAAGAGAGTTGGTTGTAACATTTTCAGTAAATTTTAGAGGTGACTGTTAACTACAGCCACTATTTTAATAATTAAATTATATAAACTGAAAATTATATTTTTAAAGTGATAGTAAATATTTAAAACTCATCCCTTTCTAATTATTTTACTGTATTTTACTATTGTTTATGGTCATGAGATTATTGACACCTATTATATCTGTATAAGGGAAATACTATATAATAATGCACTACTGTACATCTCTTCCCAGCTCAGAGTGGGTAAATTAAAATCAGTCTTGGTAGAAGGATCTACGCCATGGTAATTGGCAAGTACTACCTATCAGGCTTTTCTCCTTGGAGAGCCGACTGTTAAACATCACTGAGTATAGACAGGTGAGACGGAGTTAAAAAAAAAAAAAAAAAAATCACTAAATACACGCAGGTGGGACAGGAAAAAAACATGAGTTATTATTTTCCCTCCTTACCCCTACCCCTCCCCCAAACTGGAAATCTCTTTGTTTTGTAGAATGATGGGTAAGAGTATGCAAATTTAGGGGACAGTAGACTGTGCTAAAATGCTTTGCATGAAAAAAAGGGAATTCAGGGAGAGAGGTAAGATCTGGAGCTGGGAAGCCTGCAGGGTGCAAAGAGGCTATCTGGGTGGGCGAGAAGCCTTGGAGATGAGATCGAGGGGCTTTAGGGAGACTGAATACGATCTGAACTCTCCCCTTGGAGATCTCCAATGCAATCTGTATTCTTACTGGTGCTTTCTAGGGCAAGTGGAATCCTCAGAAAAGACAAGAGGTGCCAAGTTCCACTTCCTAGTAGGTGAAGGGACAGGAGCAAGTGAGCTGGAGCCAAGGTTCAGTTACTCCCCATTAAGAGAGTGACCCGGCTTCATTTACAAGGCCAAGTGGGTAGAGCATGAGCTCAAGGTTTCCCTTTGCAGGACCTCTCAGTGTGCTTGTTACAGAGCACCTGCTCAAGGACTGCTGGCTCAAAGGCCCTCTGGGCCACCCCATCCCTCCTTTCACATGAGTGTCTTTGGTTTTGGCACTGGTCTCCCAAACACTGACCATCCTCAATTTGCCCAGTCTCTCCCTCCCCCAACTCGGACCTCGTCACCCACTGAGATGTCCCAAAAGCCCCGCTCCAGGTGTTCCCCCATTCCCAGACACTGGACCTAACTGTCTCTGCCTGACTTGGGGATCCAAACTCACCTGACCCACATTCCATTCCATCAGGGCTTGCTAGGTCCCAGGCACACAGCTCTGGCAGAGAAAGGTGAGTCATGGTTCCCAAAAAACATTTACATTTCCAATGGGATTCTCAATGCTTTAACCCCAGGAGACTGATGTGAGGATATGTAATCACTCTGGAAAGTCTGGGAGATTTTTTTTTTTTTTTAATGGTAAAGGATTTTTGTTTCATTGTTTTGTTTTTGTTTTCTTAGGGCCATTCAGACCAGGGCAGGTGAGTGGCTATATAAGGTGTACATTGCTTATTAAAGTTCCCAACACCAAAGGCAAACTGTGTGCACTCATGGTGATTATTTGAGGATGTTTCTTACCCAAGAAACCTGAGCAGTGGGGTGGTGGGTAGTTTAAGGATTTCCCCTGGGAGACGAGGGGTCAGGTTTCCTGAAAGATTACACAGCAGACTGATTTATCTGGGAGAAGTAGATCCAGAGAGGGCTCCAGGTGGAATCCCTTTTTCCGCATAAGGGGCTGTGACCAAAGGCACAGAGGGGAGAAAAAAAGGTGGTGGGAGCCTCCTCTGGTTTCACCTGGAGAAAGAGGGAGGTGGAAGGGCCTGAAAATTATATTTTGTTTATAAATAATAGATATATGTATATTTACATATTTTTACATAATGATGCCAACCATAAACAATGGACCATAAAGCACTGACCTTGGAATGATCAATTGCAAAATGTTTAAACCCTGGAAGCATTTGCTTAGGAGAGCGGATATTCTGTGTTGATGTTATTCTATAACCATAAACTTCCCTGAATTTTCTGCTAATGTATCCAAGTCCAGGCAAGTCACTTAAACTCTTCAAATGCAGCTTCATCTGTGAAGTGGAGATCATAATATCATCTACTGCACCAACTTAGATGAAGAATTGAATGAGGAAAAAAATGTGAAGCACCTATGAGCACACTTGCAGAAGTACTCAGGGACGGGTAAGGGACAGAGGGATGACGGGGTGAAGGAAGGTACAGAGGGACTGAGATCTGACATTCTCATAAATGGCCATGGCCCTCCAGCCCGTTAGGCAGAGAGGCACAGAACCTGGCAAAGACTGTTGTATCATTTGTGGGAAAGTTGTGTAGCAAAGGCTTTAAAAAACTCTGGAAGGCAGGCAATTCCCAGCAGTGGCTGGCGCTGCCCGGCCCTAGGAACGCGCTTGCCGCTCCTTCCCCATTTGGGAGCCTCATTCCTTTCTCAGCAACTCCATGGCCAAGAGACTTGGCAACAGTGGAAATGACCGTTGTGCCCCAGGCCCTTCTCCAGCCCAGATGTCAGAGCTCTCAGGCCTGGGGGCATCTCGGGTTTTTCATGTTTATTATTTTTATTATACTAGGCGTTTACTACGAAGACTACCAAACACCAAGCTGACACCTAGGAAAGAAGGGGTGTCTTTCCTACCCAGGGGACAACCTGGCCCAGAGCACAAAAGAACAATTTGCACAAAGATACTATTTATTCTCCAAAGTCCTGGAAGAAGGCCCTGATTGATTCATCTCAAGAAGAATAATAAAGTCCTAACAACAGTGCTGTCTCTGCCTCCCGTCTGCAGTGCTTACCATTTATAAAGTTCTTTCGTAAACACAATCCAATCTGAGCCTCACCACAATCCTGGGAAACATGGGCGGTGGCAGCTTGCATTCTCCCTATTGCATGGATGAAGCCAGTGAGATACCAGCTGGACAACGTTAGCATCTGTCCAGCTAACAGACCAGGTATTCCAACTCAGTCCAGTCATCTTTATGCCACAAGGCAGTTAGAAAAATCAGGCCAGGTCATTCAGATGGTCAGGATGAAGAGGAAGTTCTGGGATGGAACTGGGAGGAGCCTTGTGTTCCTATGAAGATGGGAATTTGAATTCTATGTCTAATCAGCCAGGTCCAGCAGGGGATGGAAATTCCCATGCAGGCATATAAGATGTGTTCATCCAACTTCAGAACCATATACCATAGCTGCCTCCTATTGAAATGTCTATTTTTAACATTCTACCTCAAAAGAAATCTCTTCCACAGGGCAGTGAGCCTAGACCCCAGGAGTTAAAAATAATAATGATAACTCAGGGACATCCCCATTAGTTGTGCTTGGCCTGGGTAGTGTTACACATCTAGAGCAAACGACAAACATGTCCAATATCCCAGCAGCCTTCCACCTTTAATGAGCCACACACCCAGAGGATGAAGGAACAAGAGGATATCAAACACTCAGAGGACTCAGTAAAGTGGCTCACATGGAAAATGACCTCAAAACTGTGTGAAAACGTATCTTCATGCAGGGATTTTTTTTCCCTACACCTTTCATACCCACAGCATTCGTATCTTTATACATAAAGGGCCATACGGAATATCTGCTCACCAAAGCAAATGCTTTGGGGGTTTAAACATTTTTATAACAGATCACTCCAAGGTCAGCTGTATACAGTAAGCATTAAGCAGATAAAAGAAGCACACTCTTTCCTAGAAAATAAGCCCCTGCCAAACCACCTAATAATGCTAATGTTGCCTAGGAAGTTGGGTGAGATATGTAGGGGAGAAGGATAAGTTTTAGGAGGGGAGGGTAAACTACAGCATTTTTGCAAGAAGAATAGGCTAAGAAGGTTCTCTTTCTGTCACAAAGCCATGGCCTCTGACCACATCAAAGTGACCATTCTACCTGGGCATGGTGGCTCAAGTCTGGAGTCCCAGCTGCTCCAGAAGGCTGAGGCAGGAGGATTGCTTAAGCTCACGAGTTCAAGACCAGCCTGGGCAACATAGTGAGATCCGCTCTCTCAAAACAAACAAAAAAATGGCCATTCTGATTGTAAAACCAGAGCACCACACAGCTGCAGGCACCAGGACTGCCATTAGCCCCTGAGTTACAGTAACCGTCTGAAGGTTAAGGAGGCATAAAGGAATAAAAATGCATCTTGCCTTTTTGCTCTGTGAATGCATGCTCCCAAATGGATTCTCGGCAGCAAGTGGAAAGCCATGGGTACAGATGCCTTCCAGCTTAAAAGATCCCATTCAGGTTGCCCTGGCCAGGGGAGGGAGAGGGCAGTGGGCCCTTCCCAGACATCCCTGGGTCTCACTGAACAGGAAATTGTTTCCAGTTTCCCCCAAGCAAGTCCCTCCTTCAATGAAGCTCTCAGGAGTACTCCCTGACATCTCCTCCAACTCTTTTGCACCTGCTGAGGCCCACAATTAAGAAAACAACCAAAACCTGCCACACCTGTTGACATACAGGACCTTCCCAATTTCAGCTTCCTCAGCTTGGCCTTTGGTTTATGCAGTTGTATTTTCTCAGGCCACCAACAATGTCCAGACAGATCTTTCTCTACCTGCTCTAAAAATACACCACCCAGCCCTCACCCTGGGCGGACATATGAAACAAAAAAGCAGCACAAAGGTGGCAGCTAGCTCTTTTAGCTTTCCACAGATGAAAGTCCTGCTTGGAGGGCTCGTGGTCTCTGCCCTGCATAGAAAATAAATTGAAACCATCTTTAAACACAAGTCCAATTCAAATAAACTTCATTGTCTCTCCCCAGAGACCCTGCCAACATCCCTGGAGGTTGCTTACCACTTTATAATGGTCACAGGAATCCCGACTTTGACCCCGAGCGGGAACCCATAAGTTGATGCTTATAGGCATGGCTCAACCCACAGCAGCAGTGCAGTCCTCAGCAGTCAATGTCCCGTGCCCTCTCTGGGGGGTGTCTAGTTCAAAGCACTGTGGAAGCGTGTGAAGCCTCCAAGGTTAATTTTAGCCAAAGTCACGCACCCGCTGTGGTCAGATTTTCTTACACAGGCCACCTCCTGAATAGCGGCAGCTTATGTTACCCCAACCCACTGGGCAGCCCTCTGGCCCCCAGCCCTGACTCCAAACTGCTGCAGTTCTTCCATCTCCATCTCCCCCATCAAATTCTCACCCTCCAAAATAATCCAACTCTCGGTGCTTACATTTTCATGACACACTCAGGGGAAATAAATCACCGTTTCTTTGGCTGCCCCAGGCAAACAAACCTGGGGAATCGTTCCCCCACTTGGCCCATGCTTGGCAAAAGCTGGGCATGAAGCTCTAGGCCAAGGGACTGTGCAAACTTCACTTGAACCACGCAGTGGCTGCTGAGGCCACACAAGAGCAAAACCTTACATGCTTTCCAACTCCTCCAGTGGGGTTTTGACAATCATCCTCAGAGCTTTTAGTCGCATGGTGCCTCCACGTGCCTCATCTTTTGCTTGACTCTGTTGAAAAGAAAAAACAACAGTGCCTGCCCTTACATTTCTCTAAAAGGCGAGTGCAGGAGAGGAATCTGCATGTTTCACCGAAAGGTCTCACTCCTGCAAAGAAGAGTTTGAGCCTTCATTCAACTTTGTGGAGGTTATGAAAAGGCTACTGAGGCATTGGCATGGGTGCCGGATTCCAGATTCCAACAAGGGAATGAGTATAGGCTTCAGGTGGAAGGTTATTAGAAGTACATTTCAGGCCTTGCCTCCTGCCAAGCTCAGAGATAGGGGCCTGGCAACTTCACGATGCAATTTGTGCAAGAGTTGCTTGCTGGACTGAATTCTGGTCTCCTCTTAAGATTGCCTTTTTTCATTGTGGACAGGACTATAGAAAGGCGATGGAAAAACTAAACAAATCCAGAGTGGCCTACTATGATCGCAAACAAATCCCACAGCCTGTAACCTTGAAGACAAAACTCTGGTATGCAGTGTTTAAATTAGGCATTAAGGCCACATCTAGAAACTGCTCCAAGTAGGATGAAATGCAATGTCTTTGCTCCACCTTAGGTCTACCTGTTACACTACCAAGGCATCTTACGTCTTTCCTTCATATGACTCATTACACTTGTAATTATTTAATTCATTCAGGTATTTATTGAGCACATACTCTGGTACTCTGATAATCTCAGAGGATTCAACAGTGTCTAAGGAAGTGCTCTCATGAGGCTTTATTCTATTGAGGATGAGAGGTAGGAGAGAGAGACAAAATGGCAATAAAAAATAAGCAAACTAATATTAGAGAATAATAAATGCTATGAAGATGCATTAGAGAGTGAATGGCCAGGAGTGGAGGGATAATGTGGTTGGGAAATCAAGAATGGCCTCTCTAAGGAGGTAATATTTGATTAGAGACCCAACTGATAAGAAGACAGCAACCATGCAAAGGCTCAGGGAGTGGTTCTCCCAGACCAGCAACATTAGCATGGCCTGAGAACTCATCATAAATGCAGATTATCAGGCCCCACTCCAGGCCTACTGAATCAGAAATTGTGGGGGTGGCAGCTTAGCCATGCAATTTGTGCAAGAGTTGCTTGCTGGACTGAATTCTGGTCTGCTCTTGAGACTGCCTTTTTTCAATGTGGACAGGACCATGGAAAGGCGATGGAAAAACTAATCAGCAGACTGGGTTTGAACAAGCATTCTGGTGGTCCTCATGCACACTACAGTCTGGGAACCACTAAGCCATAGGAAGACCATTCCAGGCAAAGGACTCTAAAGACAACGTGAATCTGTTTTGCTCACCACTGCAGTTCTCGGCCACTAGACCAGGGCATAGCACATAGTAGGAATTGAATAAATATTTTTTTGACTGCTCGCCAAGCTTAAGTCCCATCCCCCTAGAATCCAGATAAAAATCACAAAAAGATAAAAATCACAAAAGGCTGTATGCATAAAACTTTAGCAAAAGCACGCAAAAAGGAAGAGGAGGCAGTCATTTGCAATTCCAGGTGGCCAGTGGAAAACTTTCTGTCATGCTAGAAACTGCCAGCCACTAAGAGCAACTCTTCCCAATCTAATAAGCCTTGGCACCACAAGGTTGGCAATTAGATTTCCTGTAAAAGGCTAAATGTGGTAACCTTCTGCTTCCTGATTCTGAAACTCAGTAAGAAAGGCATTAGTGTGTGGCAGCTGGGATAATCATTTAATTGATCTTTTCCACCCATAGAAGCCTCCCTTTCCTGCTCCAACCCACTGACTTGTAAATCAATGTCACCTTCATTGTGAGCATGAAAAGGCAGGAAAAAACACCCCCCTTCACAAACCAAATTGGAGTCAATTTCCTAATGGGGCCTGGGTGACACTCTAAATGGGTGCTGCCATTTCTCCCCCTCTGACCTCCTCCTGGGCCACCCACACAGCTCCATCCAGTCCAGTAGGAGAGCCCATGACATGCAAAGCAGAAGACAAGAGGCTTCCTACCAGCAGGAACTCCGCAACAGAAAGGATGTGGATTCTGATGTCAGCCAGACCTGATTCAAATCCCTGAACTGGATAATATTTAGAAAGCAACTAGACAGCTGTTTAGCATGTAGGAAGAGTTCGATAAATCACACCCATTTTTCTCTTCCCCCTCAGTGTTGCTGTGTGTCATTCCACCCACTCATTCAACAAATATTTAATAAACACCTACAATGCACCCTTTCTGAGGACAGAATGATGAGCAAAACCGACACAGAGCCTATTGTCTTGAGGGAGTTGACAGATATTAATCAAATAAGGATGTCAAATAAAGATATTATAAAAAGATGCCAAAGGGAAATGGTGACAAAAGGTACAAAGGAGAAATACATGGCATCGTGAGAGCCTATATTGGGAGAGTTCGATCTGTGTAGAGCTTATTTAAATACAGATGCCAAAATCCCAGGTGGGCATCTACCTCAACCTCAGGCCATAAGGCCCAGGCCCAGGTGTGTTTATTAACAAGCTTCACACGATGTTCTCACTGTTGGAGTGAAAGCTTACAGACGAACAAAGATGGAAGGCTAGGATGAGCCATGTGGTAATGGATTAGAATTGAAGACTCTATAGAAACTAAAAACTGCTTTCAGTTTATAAACTAAACGATAGTATAGTTTACCAGTATAAATTACATACTGATCTATATAGCATGCCAGTGTAAAGGAATCTAGATAGGATATTTGTAGATACATGTACATATCCTTGTTCTTTCAGCTGAAAAGTTCTAAAAATAACAACAGCCCAGTAGTACAAGCAGATCTAGCCCCTGATCTTGGTTTCTAATAGCATTATCCAATCAAAAGAACCAGGGATCCTTGGAGAAATGATTCTTGGACTGGGGCAGGAAGTATTTAAAATAAGCCTGGAGCACAGTATAGTGCCAAAATGTAGGCATATATCCCCACTCCAAAACACAATGATGGAGTATGTCAAAGTGACACAGGAGCCAACTGAAAGAGCTCCCAATGGCCAAAGCTGACCAAGCTCAAAATAATTTGAGCAGCAAAACAAAGTAGTATTGGATTATAACTCAAAGTGTGAAATAATTGATACTGCTATAAAGAAATGATTGACTAAATAAATAGAATAGAAAAATCTTCCATGTAAATAGAATTTCAAATAAAGTATGTAGATGTTCTGCTCTCAAGGTTAAGTGTGGGCTGCACAAAGAGTAAAACATGGAAAAGAGGGAAAGAGTAACTTTACAGTGAAGATACCAGCCAAACACTATCTCAGCCAGGTGATCGAGGTTAACATAAACATTAGCAAGTCATGTTGATAGCATGACCCTGATAGGATGGGATGAAAAATGTCACTTTACCTCTGTGGTCTTCCTCTCCAAAACCTACAACTTCAGTCTAATTAGGGGAAAAGCATCAGACAAATCCCAATTGGGGGGCAATAGTGATGATGTCCATTCTACAAAATATCTAACTATAACTTTTCAAAACCATTAGGAGCATCAAAAACAAGGCAAGTCTGAGAAGCTGTCAAGCCCAGAGAAGTCTAAGGATGCATGAGAGCTAAATGAAATGTAGTATCCTGGATGGGATCCTGAAACAGATAAAGGTCATTAGGTAAAAACTAAGGAAATCAGAATAGAGTACGGACTTTAGTTGATAATATTTCAACGTGGGTTCATGGGTTCACTAACTGTGGCAAATGTGCTATGTGAATATTAGTTGTTAATAATGGGTGGGGTATATGACAACTTTCTGTACTATCAAATTTTCTGTAAAATTAAATCTAGTCTTAAAGTTTATTTTTTAAAAAAGAACAATTACAAAGTTCCATAGTTGACTATGGTGTGCAACCAGGTTTGAAAACCCAATTCTTAATCCTCCATGGATAACATGTGGATTTAGCCATTTCAAGGGCAGAATGCTAGCCTGATGTTTGATTTGAGATGAGAAAATTTCAGAAACTCTCATGTGTGTATAAACACACAAAAAACATACATGGGTATGTGAATATAAAGTTTATACCCTAGTTATTATGTACACGAAATTCTTCCTGCATGCGTGAATTTCCTAGAATACTCATTAGTAACTGTTCAGGATAAAAGGACTTAACAAAAAAGAAGCCATTCAAAACTCCAGGTTTTGCTTTGATCCATTCAAAAAGGCCATGAAAGAACTATTTGTGCCCAAACATTAAGTATTGGGAATCTCCAGTTAACAACCCTGAGCTCTAACTCAAAAGCTCCCATTTGTTCTTAGAAAAAGATTCTGCATTTGGTTCTTCCTCACCATTAAAAGGACTCAAAAATGCCAGAGGTTCCCTCAAGTTTACTTGATGTGAGACATTGTAATTAATAATCAATAAACTAGAAAACATCAGATCCTAAGAACACCAGTAGCATAAAAATGTCTCCAAAATGAATTAAATACTCAATAACCCACGATGTGAAGATTTATTTCTAAGGGGAAAAAAATATCCCCCATATGATTGGAAACATAAGCCAGGTTTTACCAGCAATAGGTGGCAGCATTTCTATTCTCTGGGCCACATTCTACATAATTGTACCGACTATTAACAGACAATAAAAAGACAATTGTTTTTTAAGGTCCTACCATAACTCTTATTTTCCACTAGCGGATAAACTTGCTATAAATCTCTTTTACCAGAGATAACAAACTCACATCTCTTCTTTTTTTCTATAAATAAAAGAAAAAATAATAAAGTGACAAATTAATTTCTCCAAACTTAATAAAACTAATTTAATCATTTTGTGCAGGCCATCTGCTTCATGGATGCAAATCTAACTGCATTTTCTACTGCCTGATAACTTGCTTAATTCAGTTAGCTCTTGTGACCCCGCTTTTGTGCTCAGTTCTCAATGGGACCTTTCCTTGGTGGCTTCTGACAGCTCCTAGTCAGGAGCTGACTGAGCTAGAGGAGTGTTCCCCCATGGAGTGGTGATGCAACCCCTCTCCAGCTGGTGCCCCTCAGTGAATGAAGTTTTAAGGAGGGCAGCTAAGATGGCTGGAGTTTTAGTGGAACTGAGGCTGGATAATGGGTACCACTGAGCACTTCCTATGTGCCACACACTAAGCCCTTTATATGTGTTTGCCACATTTAATCCTCACAATCTTAGAGTTAGTTTCTGTGACTAGTCCCATTTTTAAGAGAGGTTAAAACACTTGCTTAAGGACTCATAGCCAGGTCTCAATACCAAGCTCATCTCACCTGACAGCCACCTGCCACTATGAAGGTAATTCAGCATGACAGAGTGGTCACTCCGAAGTTGGCTTAAGCTGAGGCACCAATACCACAGTTAGTGGTTACCACAGTAAGCAAGCACAGGACAAATATGCAAAATGCAGAATTTCAAGGAATATCAAAGAGCCAGTTTCATGACTTTTCCTGCTGTATCAGACGGAGGATAGAAAAACCGGTGAACGTGTAGAGAGAGAATTTTTTGAGAGGAGGTTATCATTGGAGAACACTGCTATGAGCACATCCTTTGCTCACCCAATCAAACCTAGTGGGTGGGTGAGAACTTCAGTGGGGTCACTGGGGAGCCTGCGGTGGATATCTCTGCAGTTAGGGATGCTGCGGCCTGGGGCCTGACGCCTGCCCTGAGAATCTAGAGGGAGAGAGAAGAGCACGGCTGATGGTTCAGTGGTAGCACCAAGGGATGGTTCCAGGCTGGGATTGGCCTGCAGCCCCCACCACTGGGGCAAGGAATTCAAATGTTTCATTGGAGAGAGTGTGCACATAGGTGCATTTTGGGTTCTAAAAAGGGACCCTAAATGTGCCCCAAAAGAGAAAGGCCCAGCTTTTAGCAGAGCCAGAAACCAGCTCAAAAAGGCAGCATCTAAATAAGCATCTTTGTCTTCTGTGTAGCTCCCTGGGGGTGGAGCAGGAAGGTGAGGGTGGAGGAGGCCAGCTGCTTTCACTCTCCTCCTTCAGGGTTCTGACCAGAATTCCAGTTTGGAGCTTTGGTTTGTATTGTGGAAGGGATATTCTAATTTGTCATGTGAAACTATCTTTACAAATTATCATGACCATGGGACTTTCTATGAATGAACAGAAAGGCCATGGGTTGCTAATGCCTTTACCCCCATGGCAGGAAAACTCCATGGGCTTTGTCCGTAATCCACACATCACATTTGCCCCATATGCTGGTTACATGAGTAGTCTCAATTCTAGCTGTGCATCAGAGTCCCTGGGGGAGATTTTAAGAAACACAGATGCCTAGGCCTCATATTTGAAGCATGTGAGTCAGTAGGTTTGGATGCCCATTTTTCTTTTCCCTTCAAGGGTTTCAAGAGGATTCTGATGCCCAGGCAGGGTTAGCTATCATATCACACTCTACATAGAGATATATAGATAATTATCTCTGAAAGAGGAAAGAGGGGCATTTCATTGACACCCAAGTTACTTCTTAATATTTAGAAAATCTATTATATGGTGAGTAGGACAGCGAGGCTTAAGTGTTCCCCAAAAAGGAGGGTCTCCAGCATTGCTTTTTCTAATTCACCAAAGCATCAGCATACAAAGCCTCTATGAGATTACCAGAAGAAATTCTCCATCCCCTTTTTAGAAATGAATCTCCACTTTAAAAATAAAACAACTGAAATTCAGAGACACGATCTGCCCAAGGTCTAGTAGTTAACAAGAAGCAAAGCTGACATTCGACCAAGGTTTTCTGCTTTCAAAGACCAGGTTATCAATCATCATACCTTCTTCTTTCTAAGAATCAACACTGATATGAGAGATCAAGAGGTTCCATCTCCCTGGCCCCAGGCCTGACCATGTTCCAAATTTTAAGTTGAAGAAATGCAGGTACTTGAGATGAAAGGGATCTGATGACAACAGAAGTGACTGATGCAGGATAATTTCCTACACAGAACTGCAATGTCAAGGCCACTAAGAAATAGTTATCACTTACAATGTAATATCCCTTTGATGGAGAAACAGAAGTCAGGAAAGGAATATTTTCCAATGAAATGTTCACTGGAGAATTCAGCCATCTATAAAATACATTAGGTTACAAAGCCAGAAGGAATCTTGCCTGACATTTTAGGGCCTCGTTTATTTTCATATAAGAGTGTGGGAAAGAAACTCTATAAAGATGGAACACTGGCTACTACACTAAAGCAAATTCAGCATGAATGAGCTTTAAAAATTGCATGTTCAATCAACTACTTAACTCCAAGTGACTGAGCTATCAGGGGACAAAATAAATAAATAAAAACCTCTGTAGTGAAATTCCAGGTTCAGAAATCAGACACGCATGGTTTCATGGAAATTATACAGGCTTTGATTCTAGGCAGAAGTTGGTTTGAATTCTGGCTCTGTCACTTATGAACTGACCTGGTGACTCTGGGATAGCAGTTTAACCTTTTGACCCTCAGTGTTCTCCTCTGTGAAATGGAGATGTGAATGCTCTGGTTTAGAAGAATGTTGCAGGGATGAGAAGTACATTTGGTAAAGTCCCAGCAGCCACAACACAAGCGTTCCTCAAGATTATCTTTTGAAGAACCTAGATAAACATGGTTAGATATTTCAAATAAATGGAAAGAGACAGCCCGATAAGGAAAGGCAGCTCACAGCTCATGAAATTTTAATGTCAGTGACAGTTCAGGTTTGGCCCTAGTCAATAGGAACCATAAATAGCTGTCACCTAATGGCCATGTCCTCTTGAAAATGGGTTATTCGTCTGAGTCCATCTCCCAGAGGACAGCTGCAAATACCAGCAATACTGGCACTAAGCAACAGCCTTATTTATAGCCAAGGGACAGATTCCAAAGACAGAAGAAGCCATGGACGCCAAACCCCATCTCAAAATTCTCATTCCTAGAGGACTAAGAGGTGAAGCTGGGGAGTAGGTCTTAGAGGAATGCCTGTGACAGGGGAGAAACTGTTAATAAAAGTGACAAAAACTAAAAATAAGAAGAGGTCTGAAAAGAAAGAAGCCATGAGAGAAGAAAATGTAAGTGGTGCTACATATGCCTGACTTTGCTGAATCAGCCATCACCCATCATTGAGACTGCCTCATCTCTCAGCTCATACTTAATCTTTAAAAATTGGAAGACCTGTCAGAATCTGTCAGCATGCATCCAGATTCAAATGAGGGCCAGAAAGTCTTCCTTTGGCCACCCCTGCCATGAAACCATTCCCAAGCACCTACGGAACCAAGTCCTACTTCCTTAACTTGACTTTCAAGAACTGCCACTTAAGGAGGTGCCCTGATTTCCCACTCCTCCCTTTCACTTCAGCCCAATTCAACTACTGGTGATTCCTCATAAAGAACCACCTCTTTCCAGCCTCTGGGCCTTTACTCCTGCAATGGGAATCCACAGTCTTCATAAACTGGGATCCTATGGATTTCTCAAAAAGCACTGGGTTAGAATGCCACTCTTCACCCCAAAATTTTCCTTGGCCTTTTCATCCAGTTTCTTACATATCTTATCCCCTATTTCACATGTTAAAGTCTCTAACAGCAGGATCTATGATCATTATCTCTATATCCCCTTGTAAGTTTCATGTCAACTCAAGTGCCAATAAATGTTTATCAGATGGATGGATGGATAAATAGATGGATGGAAGGACAGACAGAAGAATGGACAGATTTGATGGATTACAAAGAAACCACCAAGGGAACACATTATCCACTATGTCATTGTCATTCAACACAGCCAGGAGATGGAATGTCCTGGTTATCACAATACGCTGATTAACAGAATGCTCCTCCCACAAGACCATGCACAGATTCAACCACTGATAACTGACCTACTCAAGATTAAAATAAGATCCACCCTGCATTTCAAACGAACTAAAAAAGACTGTCTCTTGTTGATGATTCATTCAGCACTTAGATATCTTGCAAGACTTGGGGTTGGGAACTGTAATTGCCACTGCACTGAGGTTTGTGAGAGGGATGGCTTACAAAGAGTACTGATTAAAATAATCCTAGATAACTAGACATACGTTTGGTGAAGTTGTAATTGAAAATGAATAATTTTTTCCATATTCCCTCCTTCAATGGAGACTTATAAAATGAGTATGAACATTATCTATTTTTAACCAGATGACCCTACAAATCTGCAGAGACATGAAGGACACACACACACACACACACCCGCTCTCCTAAGTGCATGAGGTCTGGCTCTTCTCACTGACCTAATGAGTAGACCTGGATTCAGAAAGTGAGTAGTAAAAGTCATTAAGCAAATTGGCCACAGATCACCTTATACCCTATCACTTTTGTCTCACCTTTAATCCTAGCCACACCCCTTTCAAGCTCTACCCTACCCTTGCCAATTGTTCCTAGACAAAGGCCATGTTTGTTTGACCACTTTCCAATTCGATAAGCCACAGATGGGGTGAGGCAGAGGAAATACACGTCAAACAAGTCAGATTGCTATTACTTTTAACTTGCCTTTTCCAAGCTCTCAGGTAGAACTGGTTCTGCTGCATGCAGAATTTTTCCATTGCAAAAGCACGGAGAAGAATGAGGGGCTTCCCTGGACTATACATTACCCTCTACCATTGGGGGAATCCCCCAAGTGCTCATTTAACAGTTTCCTCTCACAAGCACCTTCCCTGCCCCAGGGCATTCTGCTCTATCTCAATTAATTATATGCAGCAACTCAATGAAGCCTCACAATATCCTATGAGGCAGGGATGACTAATTCCATTTTGCAGATGAAGACACTGACACTCTATAGAGGTAAGTAATTTGCCTAAGCCACAGACAGGATTTGAACACATATCTGAAGCTCTGCTCCCACCATTTCAGTGGGAAAACTGGAAGGATGTAGCATTTCATGCTGCCAAATGCTTTCTTGGCCCCTAAGGCAACGTCTGCAGTGTGAGGCATTCTCTGCTAAAGGGCATTAAAGGGTGAGCAGATACTCACCAGAGGAAATATCTTCCTGCCTGCATTTTCAAGACAAAGCTGATGCCCTCTGTGTGATCAGAGACTCCACCTGAGTTGAACAGATGCACGGGTGATTCTGTTGTGTAGTTTTGATATACAGCACCAGCACAACATGCCCACCTGGGAATAGTTTGGTGCCAAGAATGAACAGAAGGGAATGCATTGCAGAAATATTAACCTTGGCAGCCTCCTCCCACAGTAAACCACTGGTTGAACTTTAATGAAATTTTGCACAAGAACAGAAACATCTGTATTGCTGGTAAAAATAAATCCCAGCCTGGAACACACAACTGTCTCTGTGCAAGAACATGACAAACCTGGAAAGGAATGGAAAGGAGGCCTTCTCTCTGATCAAAATGGCTGTTTATAACAGAGAGGAAGCAGCTGCTCCCCTCTGTCTGTTTTTCCTAGTTAGGGTTAATGGCTTCTTGGGAAAGAAAATACATTCTAAATTTGTGCATCTGAGGCTTTCCTAGAAGGCTGATTTGTGTGGGAGAACAGAGGTCCTGCAAATTGCCTGTCCCCATTGACTCTCTCATCCCCACAAAACCATTCTCCAGGATGAAAAAACATTGATGTAATTTTTTTTTTTTTTTTTTTTTTGAGAGACAGGGTCTCACTCTGTCACCCAGGCTGGAGTACAGTGGCATGAGCATAGCTCACTGCAGCCTCGAACTCCTGGCCTTAAGTGATTCTCCTGCCTTGGTGATATACTATTCTTAACCAATACTGGCACTATAAGGCCTGATTGCTTTAAGTATCTAGAAATAATAACTCATTCAAAACCAAAATTAAGAGCATGGACATTAACTTATTTAAAAGATGCAAGAACAAGAGGCCAGTTCACAGATCACAGGTGGCTGGGGAGGCCTCAGCAATCACATAAAGTTGCTATACAGTGTGGCATATTCCTCTAGGTAGTCTTTCTTTAGAAAAAAGAGCACAGGCCCTCCTGGAACCCAGAATCAGAGAATTCTGGGAATGGAAGAGGCCAGCTAAGCCCTCTAGCCCAATCCCACTACTCCTTGATGCATGAATCCCTTGCACAAGCTCCATGCCAAGTTTCCCTAAACTACCAGGGGTAAAGACCTTCCGACCTCCTATAAGAGCCATTTGGCACTAATCTCAGAAGACTCTTCCTCCCACTGAACTGAATTTTGGTCTCAGTTTGATGAAGAACTCCAGTGATTAATCCTTCTAGCCCTTCAGAGATAAAAGGTGGCATAGTGTCTCTTTCATGAGTCATACTATCATAAAAGAGTTTCAAATTCCTATAAATACTCTTCATAGAACAAAGCTTTTGTTCTCTCACCACCCTGGCTATTCTCCTCTGGACAAAGGTGATGATGGATAAGGTCGGCAATTACAATTATTAAAAGCAATGATTTTGGCTCTTATTAAGCACATACTATGTGGCATACACCATACTACATGCTTTATATGGACTTATCACTGAATCCTCACAACAGCCCTGGGAGTTCAAGACTATTATCCCCTTAATTTCACATTTTGAAAAAATAGGAGCTCACAGGTGACGTAACTTGCCCAAGGTTACAGAGCTAATAAGTGATGGTGCCGGGATTTGAACTCGGACTCAGCCAGAGGCTGCCCTTCTTTGTCACCGTGCCTCCAGAAGATGGGGGCAGATTCCAGCTCAGCCACATCCTCCGAAAGTAGTCCCTAATGGTGTTAGCCTGGCTCATGATCCTCAGGGCTAGGAGGTCCATGTGCCTGACCCTATACTTCCACTTTCAGGTGGAGGCCGAAACTGCCTTGCTCTACTGAAAAGAAAAAGATCCAGGGAGACGTTAAGTCTCAAAGAGGGAAGAGGAAAAGGAAAGTGGGAGGCAGTGAGGATGCACTTTGTATCATTTAGCAATCTGAAGCAATGCTGGGCTTGGAGAGGACACAGCAAAGGGAGAGGTGCCCAAGGAGGACAGCAGAGGGCTGGCAAAGGACTCTGCCTTTTGGGAGACCCAGTCAGTCAGTGCAAAGAGGAGAGAGGCAATCTGCTGCCCACAGGCAGGGAGCAGGCCGCACCACCACGGACTGACTTTGTGTCTACCATTTTCCATTCCCTAAATTGGGATGGGGTCCTGCTGTTGCCAAACTGGTTGGATTAAGTCACAGACAGTAAAAATGACCTGTCTGGCTGCCACATCCCTGATCAAAGCTGACTCATTTCAAAGGTGAACTGTCAGCAAGTTGGGAGATTGTAATTAGACAAGGAAAAATAAACTATAAGGTTACTTCAGGGGTTAAAATACAAAACCTCCCTAAAAAAATAAAGTTATCTTTTGTGCTTGCTTCTGAAATGTTCAGTCCTAACAACCTCATGAGGAAACTTATCAGGAACTAATTAAAGAATACATCTGGGTCCTGAGGTAAGACCTACTGTTCATTTGGCCTCATGCCTTGTCTAGGATGGGGAAATTTTCTGAAGCTTACATAAACGACCTAAGGCTACAGACCAGACTGGGATCCCAGGTTTTTGGAGAGCCCAGTGTTGCTTCCACACACCTTCACATTTTAAACATGGTGTAATGAAAGCACAAAAGTTCCCAAAAGATACACATACATACACATACACATATGTATCTATACATACATGCATACAAACATACACACACACACACCCACACCCATTCTCCTTTTTTTCTCTCTTTTTAGAAAAACAAATAATCGCCAAGCTATCAAGTTGGAGCACACTAAGCTTGCATTTCAAGATAATTTGGTTTAAGATTCATTCAGAACCTGGATTTTCAGAGTAACATGATTTGGTCAAGAGAGGGATTTTTTTGAGCAGGTCCTAGGGTGTCTACTTAGAAATGGGAAGAAGAATTATTTTACATTTGATATGTTGAAGAGAATGAAGTTTTTCTTGCTTCTCAAACGATGAGAGACTTGAAAACTTCTATGAAGCCCATACACGTTCCCAGGAGGGGGCAGCCTTGCCTGGCCTCCTGAAAGCCTACTGGAATCCTCTCTCTATGTGAGACTGTGGGCTGCTCCCCAAGTGCTAGAATATCCAGAGAACCCCACAAAGCCCAGGCTTGTCAGAAGTGAGCCCAGCCCCACTCTCCCCATACAGAACTGCCAGCGAGGACAGCAAACTCTAGTGTGCAGGGAGGAACATCAGTCTAGCTAGTGGGGATGACAGAGGTGTAGCGGGGGCAATGGATAGAAGAGGTTGGCAGAAGCACTGTGAAACCATCACTAATGTCATACCTGCATTAATCAAACAAAGTGTGTCAATTTATTAGAAGATGAGGGGCTCCCTTGAGCTCCAGGAAACTGCCAAGATGCATTTTCCTATTCAAGTTTGCGGCCCTGGGCTGAAACCCAGGGACAGTTAAAATAATTTCTCTATCAAATTACTCTTGTGAAAAGGAGCATATTCCAGCCTCCTAACTAATGAAAGTCACTTAAGTCCATATCAAGTAGAGTCCTTCAGGGCTCTGCTGTCCCCACCAATATATGTGGAATATAGCAAGGGGGAGGCAAAGAAAGGAAAGAACAGGGCGGGTGTGTGGGGGGCTGGGTTCCGAAAAGCACGCGCACACTTGACCTCACTATCTCTACTGCACTTGGGACTCTATTCCCTTAACAGTTTGCATATGCTCTGCAGGAAAAACAAGTAAATGCTGGACTGTCCTGGCAGGGGCAGGTTACAGACTTTCTGAAGCTCAAGGGCTGCCCAGGAGCTTCTGAACCAGCAGTTCTTCACCCTGTCACCCACCCTCCCCCGACCCCTGCCCGCACCACTATTAACAGGCTTCCTGGCCAGTTGCAGCCCAGCACCTAGTTTGGGAGATACCGGATTCATTGTACAGGGCAACTGATTCCAAATCTCACGCTATCTGCCCACTGGGTAGTTCTGTCTACTCATTTAGGGTTGTTGCTTCTTAGCAGGTTTTGGTGACAGGGACACAACACTCAGCAATTGTAGAACTAACTCAGTGAAGATCTGTAATCTGGAATGCCCTCTTCACTCTTCCTTACCTTTCTAAGTCCTATGAAAATGTTCTATGCTGGCAGTTCCCCACCTGTGGGCCCAGAATCCCTGGAGTTCTTGAAGATGAAGCAGTAGGGTCTCTTGGAATTCATGCGGGCATAAGAACGCTTTCAATCAATCAGTGGGAAAAGGCACGTCTGCTAGTGTCGGCCCTCAATAGTTGCTGAAGTTGCTTCATGCCACTCTTCCGTTAGGACTTCCAATATCATCCTGTTATCCTCAAGATACAGTCCCAGCCCCTGAGACCTTGGCATGGTCTTGCAGGACCCAGCCTCTGCTCACCTCTTCTCCTTAATCACCTAGTGCACTTCCTCTGAGCGGAGTGGAGGGGATGTGTGCTAAAGGGGTTACAAGAATACTGACTGGGGTAGTGCTGATATTTCAGATCCGTACATTTAGGGATTTTGTTTCCAAGAGTCCATAGATTCATAGGCCAAAGTCAGGCATTGCCAGGAAAACTACAAGCTTTGAAGTCAGCTAAACCTAGATTTTAAAATCTCCACCACCCACTTGGTAACGCCAGGCAAGTTACTTAATATATCTGAACCTCAGTTTTTCTCTATCTGTAAAATGGGTACACGTGAAGGCAGCTATGAGATAACCCATGTAAAGCATCTGACACAGTATTTGACACAGTATCAGTTGTAGATCCCCAAAACCCCAACTCAGGCTTCCAAAGTTGAGTTAAACTAAAGCAGTACTTTATCCACAGTCAGAAACAAGCATGAGGGCTCCCCGTGGCCAGCCTCCCTTCCAACAACAAGTGTCATTTCTCGTCATCTTCATTCATGCACAAACCATCCCCTCCCCACATCTTTTTAAAGCCATTTTCCCACAGCAGAGGAGATTGGCAGTGATGATTTCAAACTAGATTTATGAAAACCCATAACTAGAAGATTAAAATTCCAAATGTCATCTAGATAAGATGGGCCAGATGCTTGGAGAACTGCAAAAGCTTCAAGCTCTCTGCACTGGCAGAGAAGTTGGAGCGGTCAAGCAGTCATGTCTGAGCACTTCTCTTGGTGAGAAGGGAGTGCACTTCTGTCTATTACAGGAAAGAAGAGACACATTTTAACTGGACTGAGTAGGTACACTGCATCTCCTAGATGAACCATCAACTGGTGTTTGGTGTGGACTTCAATTCACTGGGAGACAACTGTGATCTGGGTTGGCTCACTGGTCTTCTCCTGGGTGGGTCTGGAATGTGTGTCTGTCTATGCTGAGGCCTTTACTAGAGACCAGAGGGAGGGAATCACACCATGACCACTAGGAAAAAAAGCCCTAGAGGCTAAATCAACAGACAAACATCAACTGACTTAAGCTGATCAGAACCATCTCCTACAGATCCCAACAAGCTGAAAAGGAAAGGTGAAAAGTATTTCCAGAACTCATACCATACAAATGCCCATCATGGTGAAAGCTTTACACCGGTGACTTCATTGAGTCCTCAGGACCACCTGAGGAGGGCCACTGTTATCCCTCCTGTACAGAAGGGAAAACTGGTGCCCAGGGAAGCTAAGAAAGATCCCCACATTCTGTAAGCTCCCCACACAAAGTGGCAGAGTAGGGATTCAAAGCAGGTATTTCTGAATTCAAAAATCCATCCATTGTCCTAGAACTGGCTCGTTCCAACCAGAGCTGCCACATCTCATTGTCTGTGTCCACAGAAGCTGGCTTGCTCCCACTCACTGTCATGACCAGAGTATCTCGGGTCAGAAGGTCAATCAAATCTTCCATATCATGATCAAGGCATTAAAAAATAGCACAGAAAAGAAAAAGAGAGAATGAATGGCATTTACAAGTTGACCCTTGGAAATAGTCTAAGATCAAAACTCTCCACAAGTGAAAGGAAAATGCTTTTCAGAAAGAACCTAGTCTTAGCCTTCTGAACTGTGCAATATGGGGATGGGAGAAGATGGAGAACATAACTACAGCTGAAATGGATGGCAAATGCCAATAGACAATAAAACCACTGGTGGCCAAACTGAGAGCCTAAAACCACCTGAGATTCAGGAATTGTTAGGGAAAGAGTTCATGCTCTTTGAAAAGCCAATAAAGACCAGGAGGGGTGGAGGGGAAGTTGGGGGACTCATCTACTGCTCTTGCCTCCTCGCTGCTCTCTGATTCTGGCCTTTTCTCATGCCGACCAGGCCCACATTCTCCTGCTCGATCCTCTACATGCCTCCATCACATCACTCTCTCTCTGGCTCTCAAACCCATGTGAGGGGCCAGTGACCCCTCATACCATTTGAGATAAAGTTCAGCATCCTTAGCCTGGCACTCAGAACTCATCATATCCCGGACTCAGCCTCACCTGGGTTCAGCAATATGGAGATGGGAGGGGATGGAGAAGAAGCAAAGTGGGGAACGAAATGCATGCCGAGTGCCAAAAAACAAAAGAGCCATGGGGAGACTACCTAATCAGAGAAAGTGTGCAAATCTCAGCTACATGGTAACAAGCAGCAAGTACCAGCAAGGCCACAGGAAGAAGAGAACAAAATTGGCTTAATCTAGATCTCGCAGAATTCTGCTCGGGGTGTGTAGGCGCATGTGCTAGTAAGGTTTGGATGAGAAAAAGTCAGAGATGGAGTAGTACAATGCTACCAACCTATCTCCACCAGCCTTCCCTCCACAGAGAGGTGGTGTGGCTTAGCGACTGGGCACACCGGTTTCAGGGTCAGCCTGACCTGTGTTTAGCATTATGGCTCAGCTGCCTAACAGCTGTGTGACCTTGTCAGGGAGGAAGATTACTTAGGTTCTCTGAGGCTAAAATGGGAAGAAATAACATTCAGATGAAGAACTAAATTACTGCATGTAAAACGTTTTCAGTACAATATATGGCACCAAGAAAGGGTTCACAATAAAGAAGGTTGAGGATTTTCAAGCCCTCATGATGGCAGACAGGTTTGTTTAATTTGGGTTCTGTCAACAAGGTGCACCTGCATGAGGAGTGAGGCAGAGGCCCTCTTTCTTGCTGTAATAATACATATTAGGAGGGTCTGGCTGAACTCTTGGTTTCAAGGCCAAACTACTATAGCTGAGCACCCCTAGATCTAACTTCTGTTCTTTGTAACTTCTCATTTCTTTTCTTCCAGAAATTCTATAAGTATCCAGTTCCCTGTATGAAATCTCTTCTTGTTTGAGGTACCAAAAATGGTTCCTAGTTCCTGGACTATCCCCCCATTGATGAATTCCCTAATTTACTATTTAGCTCCTTAAACTCAGTAACTACATAACACATTATATATATGCAGTTTAGTGCTTAGCCCTACTCTTAGGAGCTGCTCACTACCTGAGTCCATGAGGAATCCAGATTCATTTTCATTCAGGAGCCAGCTAAACCTAAATGGGTTTCTCAAAGCCACTACAGTCCGTGGAACTGACAAATGAAAGTATATATTGCCTAACCATGCCTATCGCCAAGGAGGGCTGAAAGTATCTTCAAAACCTTTTGCTGGGCAAAGAAATAACCACATGGCAAACTGGAAGGACAAAGGCAGATCTGTCACTGAAACAAATCTTCATCACACTTTCCAATCAACATGAGGAGGCAAATTTATCATGAAGTGTTAAACTAAAACTTTCTGACCATTATGTGAGCTTTAGTAGTTCCTTCACTTTCCCATTCCCCTGTCTTCCTTTCTCTCTGATCAATAAGGGTTAGCCTTACTTTATAAATCTCTGTTTCACAAACTGCAGTAGATGAACTACTTATGGTATAATTTATAAGATTTCAGACTGTACACTGGTGAACATCTTAACAGCTATATATTTATTTTTATGATTACCTTCTATTTTGCCCAATACTGCTTTCGCATTTACCATTAGAATATTTTGTTTCCTCTTTATTTAAATTTATACAGATTAGGTAGTCAATTTGAAGGAAATAAGTAAATAAGGGACATAAGTGGTAGGCAAATATGGCAAAAATTCTAAATATGCCATAAGAATGATAAGCTTGGGTGACATTGACTTAAATCAAATCTTACAAATAAATGTTCTGGGGAATTCCAAATATCTAGTCTATTTGGCTTATCAGGACAGCAGTATGAGATGGCTCTGAGAATGTTCACAACTCATTTTAAATAACTTCTGTCCCATTTCTCTTCTCAGGCCCTTGGGAATAGTTTGGTCTTACAGGAAAACTGTTAGAAAGAGTCAGGAATTTCAATAGCCTTGCACAGACTGTGGCACTGGACAGGTTATTCAAGCTTGTTTGCCTGCACTCCTGTACCTGGGAAAGGAAGCCACTGAGTATGCCTACTCCACAGGGTACTGAGTAGGGCACAAAGATGCCGCCAGGCCTTTTAAGTTAAATCATTAATTTCAATGATTGTCTTTATTGCAATTGTTTTCTTTAAATGCAGTTTTCGAGATATATACATTCCTGGAGTTGAGGGAGAGGAAAGGTTTGCAATAAATTATTCAAATAAATGAATATTAACTGGGAAAAGCCACAGAGCCATGGCTGCAGAGGTAAGTTTACCTCAAGAATACAAATTCACAATTATGTGAGGGAAAGGAGGTTGGCATTTTCTCTCTAGACATCCCATAAAAATGCTACTGGCACTTAGGTCCCTCCCCCTAAACCCATCACAAGAGGGCATAACAGGAAAGATTAGGAACAAAGCCAAGGAAGTAACTCACTGCTAACAGGACAGGATGAAGCTACACTCTCTGTGGACCTACCATGGTCATTTTTAGCTCAGATGTCACAAAATATATCCTAGAATGTTTGAGAAGGGAAAAGGCCTTCTGGGGAAAATAGTTGTTATATTCATTGTAAATACCATGTTGACTTAAAACAGTTTTTGAAGGGTGGGATCACACCTGTTTTATAAGATATGAGTTGGGTTCTTCAGCAGCTATAAAGATGTAAGAGACTGGAATCTCTACCCATAAGAGCAGGATCTCAGAGAGGAAGTGAGAAAGATGATACATTATAACCAATGTGACAACGATATATGGCGTGTGGGACCCTAACAACAGTTGAGGCGGAGGAGGAACCGTCGCTGGCTTAGGTGGAGTGAGAAGAAAGCCTCCTTACAACGCCGAGCACAGGTGTTCCTTTTCAGAGGACCCTGCTCAAGTCATTTGTCATTCATTCATTTGACAAATATTTATTAGGCCCTACCTTTGAACCAGATATTCTGTGAGGTGCCAGGAATTCAGTAGAAAATAACGCAGACATGTCCCTATGTCATGGGGCTCTTCTACAAGTTGAGTGAGGCACATGATAAACAAGTAAACATACCCCTAAACGAGGCGATTTCAGTGTGTGATGTACCCTGAAGGAAGTGTGTGGTAGACATGAGGTAGGGACTGAAGTGGGCACTGTGGTTGGGGGTCCCGGAGGCCTCTCTGAGGATAAAATGAGAAGGAAGCATCATATGAAGAGCCAGGTAAGAATATTCTGGAAAAGCAGAACAGCCAAGGCAAAGACCCTGAGGTAGGCGCCTGTGGCTGAGGAAACGAGAAACTTGAGATGATGTCAGGAGGAAGGCAGCGGCCATATGATACGGGGCATTCCAGGCTAGGACAGGGGAATCAGATTTTATTCTATGTTTCCTGGAGTAGCAAGGGAAAGGTTAAAACAGGGCATGACACAATCTGATTTAAGTTTTCCATAGGCCACTCTGGCCACCTATAGGGAGAACGAACAGAGAGGCAGGGTTGGGAGCAGAAGCAGGAAGCCCAGACTACTGGAACAGTCCAGGTGCAAGAGGCCCAGGCCAGGTGACGGCAGCAGAGACGGAAGGAAGTGAAGAAAAGCAGTTGACAAAGAGTGCTAGTGCTGGGCATGCTTGGCACTGAATCAATGCTTCCCCAGTGAATACATTATAACTTGGCTGGAATTTTAGCTGATTTGATTGGCTTTTCTAAATTCAATCATCATAAAAGTTAAGACGATTATACACATATCCAATAGCTCTAAATCAAGATGGAAAACAAAAGACATCTTCAAACTTGACAATAACCAGCTCTTATGATACATGCATTGAGACAAATCCAGGGCAGCACCTCCATCCATCCTTTCTTTCTTTTTTTTTTTTTTTTTTTTTTGAGACAGAGTGTCACTCTATTGCCAGGCTGGAGTGCAATGACATGATCTCGGCTCACTGCAACCTCTGCCACCTGGATTCAAGCAATTCTCCTGCCTCAGCCTCCTGAGTAGCTGGGATTACAGGCACCCACCACCACGCCAAGCTAATTTTTGTATTTTTAGTAGAGACAGGGTTTCGCCATGTTGGCCAGGCTGTCTCGAACTCCTGACCTCAGGTGATCCACCCACCTCGGCCTCCCAAAGTGCTGGGATTATAGGCATGAGCCACTGCACCCAGCCTCTTTTTTTTTTTAATGGCTCACTCAAAACCGAGCTGTCAGGCGCTCCCTGTCTTCCACTGCCTTCCCTCCATCCCCCATCCCTCACAACCCAAGTCTCAAAGTTAAGCACCTAAAACCTCCCCCAGAACAAACTGTAACTTCCAAGGAAGAATGTGCTCTGGCATGATGCTTCAGTAAACCCAGAAGGCATGCTGAGATAAGAGTATTAAGGGTACCTATTAATGAAGCCGGAAGTTTCAAATAAAGCAGAAGAGATGTCCCGAAGGGAGACATAAACCAGAGCCTGCATCCAGGCAGAGTCTGAGTGAGTTCTGTAATTGCTGGCAGGTTTGCAGAGAAGGCCTTTTCCTCCCAGCTTCCTCAAAGAGCAGCAGTGTCACAGCAGCAGGGAGGAATAGAGGTTTTCTCTTTCCCTCTGGAAGCGTGAGGTGCATACAGTTAGGACACGGATCTTCAGTGGGCTCAGAAAAACCACTCTCATTTACAAAGAGTGCTCTCCCCTGCAGCAGACCAGGGTGTCAGGCTTGGCACGAGGAGCCAATGGGCTGGCCAAACCCTTCAGAGGGCAGGAGGAGGGGGCAATGCCCCCCACTACTTAGAACAAAATCCCCCTGGCAGTGAGAGCTTTGACTTCCAGAAAAAATTATGGGAGAAGGCAGAGGCAAAGGGACCCATGACAGGGAGGAATGTCACTGGCACAGAGCTCCTAAAGCCTGGGACCTGGACCTAAGTATATGTGTGTTGGAAAGACATGCAGAAAAGAGGATCTCCTGTCAATCTCTAAATTTAATTACCTCCCACCACCACTTTGGTATATAAATTGCCATGCATGTCTATAAAGGTATATAAACTGTCCCACATGTGCAGAACAATCACCCTCCTCTCCCCCACCATGCCCAGGACAGTCCTCTCATGGGGGCCCAGCGTTGATGCTGCACAGAGATGGTGGAAGAAACTGAACATTGCAAAGCATCTCCTAGGGCCAGGCACTCTGTTAGCACCTATGCTCACACATGTCTACCATATAGCTACCAGTAAATGAGGCCCAGAGCCATGTAAGCAGTGCTTGGCAAAGCTGAAATTTGAATGAGTCCTATGCTTTCCCCACACCTTGCTGCCTTCCTCTTCTGCCAGGTTTTCTTCTGGGGAGACTGAGTGCCCACTCTCTGGATGGTTATGGTCTGAGGTTCCAACCCAAACACTCGGCTTGCCCCAAGTGCTTACCAAGCTTGAGAAAGGCAACCAGTCACAGATGTTCTCACGTGGAACTAACTCTTTTTAGGGAGAGAAGAACTCTGCAGCACCCCAATTCTGCTACCAAGTGTATTTACCAACAGCAATGGGATGACATCTCTCTCATGTGCAGATTAAGATGCCCCTTTGAACAGCTCTCAGGCACAGCTTCTTCCTGTCATGCCAGCATGTGCTCCCCAGGGGCTCCACACCTGGGCCAGGAAAGGAAAGGAACTTGGCGGGCTTGACCTGTTCAGAGGCCCCAGCAGATTGGGTGGGTGCAGTACAAGGGGCGGGCTGGATAGGGAAGGGGAGGAGCTCAAAGATGCGGTTCCAACGCCTTGCCCTCTTGCCATTTGGCAGCTGGTGAGGTGGTAATGGTTAACCTGGGAAGGTGCTCCATCCTCCTCTGCTGTCCTTGATGTCATTGATGTCCACTTGGGCAAGACTTGTCTGCAACCAGGGCCTGGTACATTTCCTGGCCGAGAATGGTTAAGGGTACAGTTTTCAAGCCA
Organism: Nomascus leucogenys; assembly: GCF_006542625.1. Taxonomy (NCBI): domain Eukaryota; kingdom Metazoa; phylum Chordata; class Mammalia; order Primates; family Hylobatidae; genus Nomascus; species Nomascus leucogenys. The sequence continues at coordinate 80,629,958 of NC_044395.1, read as the reverse complement.
GATTGTTCTGGGTTTGAAATTGTGGCTCTCCCTCTTACTAACTAACTCTGGGTAAATTATCATCTTCTGAGACTTAGTTTCCTTATCTATCATATTAAGATAATAATAGCACTTACATCATAGGGACTGTTGTGCAAATAAATTACATAATGTGTGTAAAGGCACAGAACAGTGATTGCCACCTAGTAAGTGCCCAATAAATGCTAACAAATAAAAAAAAAAAACAAGCAATATTCCTTTTAAGCAAAAAGTAATTGAAGCTGCAGGTCTTCCCTGGAAGTGGCAGCAGATCCAGCCCTAATATTCCTCCCTTTTGCAAACAGAAAGGAACAACTGTTAGCGACTTGGTGTTGCACGATGTGCTGGTTGCCTCACACCTTGGGGGGCAGTAAAAGATGTGACCATTTACTCAGAGCCTACTATACAGGCAGGTAGGAGCCTCATACACATAATCTCTAATCTATTCAACAATTCTGGTGAACCAGAGTTATTCTTACAGAGGAGGAATCATAGGCTCAGAGATATCAAATAACTTGTCTTGGGTCACACAGCTAATAAGCAGCAGTTTCACAACAATGAAAGCAACATTTACACAGCCCTTACGCTGTGTAAGGAATTGCTCTGAGCCCTTTCTGTGCTTACTGTACTACCCTATCTCTAAGAATAAAAACTCGTGGGTGCTGAGGACACTCTTCTTATAAGAGACAACTGTGTTGGAACAAAAAATGCCCTGGGCTGGAAGTCAGAGACTTTGGGCTGTGACCTTAAGCAAATCACTTTCCCTCTCTGGATGTCAGTTGGCCCAAGTATAAAAGGATTGGTTTGGACTAGAACTCTGTTTTGAAAACTTGCAGTTCTAACAGTATATGGTTCTCTGAATTGGGCTTTCCTCCTTCCAGAGGAAGACCATGAAATCCATGAAAATGTGGGCTGAGGTTACTGACCAGGCCCTTCCTCAAACGGCCAAAGCATGTCTAATGGAAGAGACAGCATGCAGCCGGGTGCATGAGAGCCGCCTGCAAGTGAACATCTGAGGCTGGGAAATCCTGGGCAATTTACCAGGCCCTTGGTTTTTCCCCCTTGGCAAAGAGAGGGAAATAACTTGCCTTAGCGGGTTGCTTTGAGGTCATAAAAATGGTCATAAAGCATTTTCCCAGATTCAAAGTCCGGGTTTCAAAATGCTCTTGAACTCAGCCATGAGAAGGGTAATCAGAGAAGAAGTCGGGACTTTGCAGGATTCCCAGAAAGCAGTCTGAGAATGTAAAAAATCTTCATTACTTCTCCATGCTTCTTATAGCTGAGTCTGGTCCAGAAAGGGGGAGGAAGCCCCAGCACTAATTCAAAGCAACTACAAAGATACTCAAAACAGTGCCATGCTATTTAGCACAATTATATGCTATCCTGTTCTCCAAAGTCACCTCTTCCACTGGACAATAAATTCTCACAGGATATGAAATTTGTCTGTCTCTAATCAAGACCTGCTGACTGATTTCATTTTCACGATAAGACCTGAATATACTGTCTCTGTACACCAACCAGTCTAATTCTCTTTTCTTTTTCCTAAGTGCTTTGATTCAAGTCAACAAATCTTTACTGAATATGTACTATGGGCCATGCAGTAGGCCATGTACACATTCCGGTTACTTCTATAAGCTACAGTAACAATAACGGCCGAAAATAGCATCAGTCTCTTAGACTTGGGAGTGGAAGAGGAGAATCAAACCTTCCCTTCCTGAAAGTTTGAGAAGGTCAAAGGATGGATCTTGGGATTTCGACTACTTGCTTAAAATCTGTTTATTTTCATTATTTAGCATTCACAAACTATTACATAAGTATGAACCATTCATCCATTCAACAGTGATTTCTCGGGCATCTACTCTTTAGTAGGCAGTGTACTAACAGCACTGAGAAGCTAAAGAAGAAAACTAGCTTCTTACTGATTTTATTGGAAGAATAATTCCAGAGGTCTGCTATTACCAATTTTAAACTAGAGAAATGGTATCTCTCTTCCTCAAGAAAGATGAAGAGATTCATTTGTTGGTTTAGTCAAATAAATGAATACTTACTGAGCACCTATCTTATGCCTCGCAGTGGGGCTGCATTAAAAGCATTGCAGCAGGATTCTTGTCCTCACGAGAGCCAGCAATATTTCAAGAAGACAGACAGTTACTAACTGGCATAGATGTTATGAAGGGATAAAATGAGGGACTCAGATTTTGCAGGGGGTACCTACATGAGACAGAGGGATCAGGGAAGGTCTCCGTGAAGGAGCTCCACTTAGGTAGAGTTCTGAGGGATAAGAGCCAGTCAAGTAGAAAGAAGAGAGAAGAGCATTCCAGGGCAAGGGAATGCCGTGGGCAAACTCCCCCAGGTGAGAATGAGCTTGGTGAGTTCAAGGTAGAAGAGGAAGAATGGTGCAGCTGGGGCCTGGTGAGCAACCAAAGGAGGTACAGGAGAGAGAGGGAAGGGAACAGACTGACATGTGCTTAAAGCAGCAGACTGGCACAGTGACATTTCTTTTTTGACAGCTCTCTGGTGCTGTATGGAGAACAGACTGGAAGCAGGCAATAGCGAAACTATGGAGACCAGTTAGGAGATTATGGCAGTTCTCTAAGTGAAGGGTGAAGGTGTCCTCGTCTATGAAATGAGAAGTCGTTGGACTTTAGATCTATTGGGGACGCTCAAACAGAAGTATTTGCTATTAGAATGAAGGAATGCAGAAAAGGAGGACTCAAGGATGACACCTCAAGCTCTGGCTTGTGCAGCTGGTTAAGTGGTGGGACCATTTACTACAGTGGTTCTCAACCAGGGCAATTTTCCCCCCTCAGGGACATCTGGAAACTTATGGAGACATTTTTGATTGTCATGACTGGGGGTTGCTACTAAACATTTTACAATGGGTAGAAGCCAGGGATGCTGCTAAACATCCTGCAATACACACAAGAGCCCCCTATAACAAATGGTTATCTGGCCCCAACTGTCAAAAGTGCTGAGGCTGAGAAACCCAGACTTACAGAAGTGGGAAGACTGAGGTGGGGGGAAAGTTTGAGGGGTTACTTTGCTCTACATCTGGGACATATTACATTTGAAATATTCATGCTAAATTGGGCTTGGAACCACACTGCTTAGAATGGAGAAAGTAACATGTGGGACTGGCATCCAGGTTCTTTCGAAGAGGAGAGAGTACATGTGCTCTCTCTGAGCCAGGAAAAGCTAGCTACTCATGAGCCCCTCCTGCTAGCTAAATTATGAAAGAAATTTCATAAAATCATGAAAGTATGGCTCTTTATACTTGCCATTCACCTTATTTATGACCCTCCCTTTCTCCCACTCTAAATTTTGCCTATTCTTTCAGCCCAGCTCCAAGTCCTAGATTTGGGAGGCTTCCTGAAGGACAACCATCCTTCCTGGGTCTGAATTCAGAGGAGGTGACTTTTCCAGCACCTCTCTAAGTTTACTGTCATGCTATCGCATACACACCTCTTAAAGATATCTGATATCTCTGTGAGAAAAGGACTCCACCAATCTTCCAGACAGAGAAATGGAAGCTCAGACAAATTAAACAACTTGCCCAGGCTCACAATGATTTGTACCAACTTCTTTTTGTTTCTGAAATCGATGCATTACACAAATGGCCTCCCTCTGATCTCCAACAGTGCTTAATCTACAACCTTTAGATGATTTCTATATCCTGCTTTAGAATGCAGCACTCTACTGGGTGCAGTGGTTCACGTCTGTAATCCCAACACTTTAGGAGGCTGAGGCAGAAGGATCCCTTTTCCCCAGGAATTCAAGACCAGCCCCGGCAACATGCTGAGACCCCATCTCCAAAAAAAAAAAAAAAAAAAATACAATAAAAATTAGCCAGGCATGTTGGTGTGTACCTATACTCTCAGCTACTCAGGAGACTGAGGCATGAGGATCCCCCGAGCCCAGAAGTTCGAGGTTGCAGTGAGCTATGATGGTGCCACTGCACCCCAGCCTGGGTGTCAGAACAAGACACTATCTCAAAAAAAAATAAAAATGCAGCAATCTGGCACCCAGAGTGGTTATCATACAGTTCTTCTTCTTCTTCTTTTGTTTTTAACTTTTTAAAAAATATGAGGTCTTGTTATGTTGTCCAGGCAGGAGTTCAGTGGCTATTCACAGGCACAAATACAGCGAACTACAGCCTTCAACTCCTGGCCTCAAAACATCCTCCCAACTCAGCACTCACCCCCGTCCACCTCCCCAGTAGCTGAGGCTACAGGTGCACGCTACCACACCCAGCTTAGCACACAGTTCTTGCTGGGTAACTTGTAGAAGTGTCTTCCCTCTAGTCCAGCCTCCCTAGCCGATATGTTGTAAACTGGACAGCAGGGAGCTATGTAGGGAAGGAAGGGAACTCCTCCCCTTTTCCCTCTCTCCCAGGTTCCCACTTGGATTCCCCAAAGAAAGCTCCATCAGTATTTCTGGCTTCCTTCTCCACACCCAAGTCACTCTCCCACAGGAGAAGCTGTATCTAATCTGACCTGGCAAAAATCAGTACTCTTATGGGGCCCCAACTTACTGGTGGGGTGACTGTGTTTAAAGGCACAAATGAAGCTGTATGCAATCTCAATGACCTTACAGTAAACAACTCCACATTTTATGTGATTCAACTTTGCACTATATTGAAACACTGAAATGGTAACTGTACCATTGTTCCATTAATTGAACACTTAAGTGTGTGCCAGAAGCTGTGTTGTTTCTGGGGATACAAAAATGATGGAGACTGAAGTGCTGACTTCCCAGTGTTGATGCTATAGCAGGTGTCTGCAGAGGGTCAAGATGAGCTGAGAGTAAGGTGGTGGCATGGAATAGCGGACTTTAACCGCAACTGCCACTGTGAAGACATAATAGGCTTAGCAGCTGAAACATCCTGGAACTGCACTGTAGATGGCCTTGAAACACCAACTGCCTCTTTGAAGAAGTCTATTTCAGTTGTACATTAATCTTCACATTTTTAGAATCTAAAACACTTTTGGGAATTAAGTCAAGAAGATAATGCAATAAACTCCAAATTCCTGTCTTTGCCCTTTTTTTCTTTTTTGACCAACTTGGCTATCTAAGAAGGTCTATGAACGGAACCTTTTCCCTCCTTGCCTGGTGTAAGGTAGGTGTGCAGTCATCCTTACTGAGTGATAAGCACCTTGGGAAGGGAAAGGGCAGAAAGCATGTAGCATGTATTCAGGAAAGATAATGTAAAAGAAACCTTTTTGTCCCCAAGTTGTCTGGGGTTGGAAATCTATTTATTCAAATAGGGGTCCCCTTAAGCCAAAATATACTTAAATCTGGAATAGTACCTAACAAGAGAGACAGTGAGACAGCTTCTAAGGAATGAAAACTACCATGCCTCTAGCTCCCACTCCTCCCCATACAGTGGCCAGACATTACTTCGTGGACAGAACATTTACTACTGCAGTTAGTGCTTTAAAAAAAAAAAAAAAAAAAAAAAAAAAAGCCAACTGACGCAATAAACTCAGCTCATTTAATTTCAAAACATGAACTCATTGCTATCTCAGGAAATATCACCTTACTCTTTAGATTAAATGTTATCCCAAATCTAGGAGGCATTCAACACTGAGAAAGTAATATACTTTAGCTGGCTTCTCCAGGCTCAAGTTTCACCAAAACAAGTTTCATGCAAAGATTAGCCAAGTACCAGGTAATGGGATATGGCAGGGTTACGTCATCTGTGGCCCATTTCCAAAGAAACATGGCTTTTCCAGGTGGAATTCTAAGTGCTCTCTCTTCTCGCTTTTTATAATCTTTGCTTTGCCAGTCAGCAGGATGGTTAAGGACAGATGCATTGAAACAGGCTGCAGGCCATGAGGCCCTGGCCCAGTCATTTCAGCTCTCTGGGTCCTTCCTTCCTCTACTGTGAAGTAGATTGTTTCAGGCCACTTGTCATGGGGCCTCTTCTTGAACTAACATTCCAAAATTCTTAGTCCTGGACTCTACTTTCCAAACTCTTCCTGTGGCTGCCCCAGCATGAAGTCACCCACCCGATTGGTAACATTTAAACACTGTGTGAGTCTTACATTCTGTAAGAATGAATGGAGGCAACTACTTGGCAGATCATTCAGCTCATCTCCCAGGTCCACTGCTCAGGTAAATTTCCAACCCTAACATTAATCCACCTTGTATATCCTCAACCCCTTCCCAGGCACAGAGATATCAAAAAGAGTGATTCTTGCTCTTGATCTGATGATGATGATGATGAATTTCTGTTGACTCTTTATGAGGTGTCAGGTCCTGTACTGAGTGCTTTGCTTTCATTATCTCATTTAATTCTCACAAAATCCCCATTAGGTATGCATAACAAATGAAGAAACTGAGGTACAAAGAGGTTAAATGACTATTCCAAGATCTCACAGATAGTGGTGGAACCCAGGATTTGAATCTAGGTCTGTCTGACACCATACTATCTCTTATACTTGGAGTGATCAAGTACAACTATAAATGCAACTTTGCCCAAGACAGGACCAATTTACAACTGTATCTCAATGATCAAAGGGAATGCAATTATCATTAGTACTCCCTTTCACTCTCAGAAGTATCTTGGTTGGGATAATAAACTATACAGTCACCTGGTATAATGCCTAAGGAGTGTCACTAATAATAATAATAATTACTATTATTATTACACAATATTCATGTCACTTTTGCAATAAAGCCCCTCTTTTTTTTTTTTTGAGATGGAGCTTTGTTCTTGTTGCCCAGGCTGGAGTGCAATGGCACCATTTTGGCTCACCGCAACCTCTGCCTCCCGGGTTCAAGCGATTCTCCTGCCTCAGCCTCCTGAGTAGCTGGGATTACAGGCATGCACCACCATGCCCAGCTAATTTTGTATTTTTAGTAGAGACGGGATTTCTCCATGTTGGTCAGGCTGGTCTTGAACTCTCGACCTAAGGTGATCTGCCCACCTCAGCCTCCCAAAGTGCTGGGATTACAGGCATAAGCCACTGCACCCGGCCAGTAAAGCCCCTCTTAACCATCCTACATTAAAGGTAACCTCCACCATTCCTCCCTATCCTTCTCACCCTGCTATATTTTTCTTAATTGCATTCATCACTGTAAAAAGTAACGTTTTGCTTATTATCTCTTTCTTCCAGTAAAATATAGGTACAAAACTTTTTTGTTTACTCATATATTCCCTAGTTCCTAGAAGATGTTTCATAAATGTGTTGGATGAATTAAGGTAACATCATGATCATCATCATTATGACAATGGCTAACATTTATTGAGCATTTACTATGTGCTTGGATGCTGCTCTAAATACATGTATCTTACCAAACGACCCTAACAACCTTGAATTTGGAATGATTATCGTCATCATTTTACAGATGAAGAAACTGGGGCTCAGAGAAATGAAGCAATATTCTACCCAGGTCACACAGATCATTGGCAGAGCTAGGAGGGAAGGGGGGTTTGACTGTCCCCAGTATCTATGCATGAAGCCACTGTTCAAAGTCTGATAGCAAAGACACCACATCCACCAGTAGCACAAGGACTTAGAGAATCAGAGGAGGGTTCACACTACTGCCTGTCAGGGCTTAAAAGCCCTCCTTTTAAGAAGTCAGGGAGGGCTTCTTAAAAAAAGGGGACTCAATCTGAGCTTCAAAGGATGGGGCGATAACATGGAGAGATGGAAGAAGCGTGAAATTGGAATATCACCGGGCCAACCATGCTGATTGGAACTAACAGGTTCTACGTGGAAGCTCTGCTGAAGAAGACCTAAAACACTGCTATCATCTAAAAGGCCTTGAATCCCACAAAGGAGTTGGACTTCATCCACCAGTGGACTGGATCCCACAAAGGTTGGAATGAGAAATCGGTAGTCTTGAATCCTGAAACTTCACATTGCGAACAATGCCAGAAAAATAGGCAAAGCTATAGCTGTGAAACAAAAGACTCGCCCCTGGACCCTCTACAGACATACACACCTTCCTAAGCCCAGTAAACATACTGGAGCTGGTAAATCCCATTTAAAGTGCCTTGCTTTCCTATAGATTCATTTCCTATAGATTCCACAGGTCCTATCATGTTCCCAGTGAGCACACAGCTCATCTCTCACTATGACAAAGATAATGTATAATGCAGGTGCTTACCCTTGTCCCACTCCACAGTGTTATAACCAGACATATTATTTTGCATCACAAGGGCAATCGTCTACTACATCCCAGCCCACCCAAATATCTCCATCACACCTTCTTGTTACCCTGTTTAAACGATATCTGTCAACTTGTTCTAACCCTTCACTCTAACACCCATTCTTAGTGGGAGGTCAGGCTCTTCCACTGCCTTTCCACCTCCCTGGCTATTGCTCTTATATCAGAACCAGCATTTCTGTAACAATCTCTGAATCAAAAAGAACAACCCTTGGGAACAGCACCTGGGTCACCCAGCCCAGATCTCTGGGCTGGCAGCTGGATAGACAATGGCAGCCTGGTCCATGTGTCCTGGAGAGTCTTAGAGACCCTGAAGAAAAGCTTAGCCACATGCCTTCTGGGTGGCTGGCATTACATTACAGGAGCCAGAAACAAAACATTTTTTTTCCTGGCTTCATACACACAAAAAAACAATTGCATAAGTAATGTAAGCACTGCCAGGTCACCAAAGGGACCAATTATAAATCTCTACTTCTCTATTAACACAAAAATGAAGGAAAATGTGTTACCTCAAAATGTCATTAAGAGGAAGTCACTTACTAATTTCAGAGGCTTTCTCTCCTTCCCTCACAATATTCCCTTCTTTATTTTCCTAGTAATGAACCAAAGTCAAAACCTTCTTCACATGCTTTGGTTTCAGTTCAGAAAAGTACATCAAGGCTATGAGGGCTCATTACCCACAGCTGAAATGCATATGGAACTATTCCTATATATTCCAACCTGCTTTCTCAAGGAAAGAATGGAACTTCTTGCCCTTGAGATTTTGGGGAATTAGTAGAAAATGGACATGACTTCAGTATCTAGGAGATGGTCAAATCTATGCCAGTTACAATTAGTGGAAAGCAGGAGAAAGTCCTAGAAGTCCCTGAGAGTGGAAATGACTATTTTCTAGCAGAAGGTGGTAATACTTTCATGTGAGTGTTAATGAGCTTTAGTCAGGAAAAAAAACGGAAGTTGTTAAGATGAGAATCAGTCTATACATGTAAAGAGCTGAAGCAAGTTGATGGATGTGTTAATTAGTTTGATAGTGGGGAATCATTTCATAATGTATGCATATATCAAGTCATCACATTGTACACCTTAAATATATACAATTTTTATTTGGCAATTAAGCCTCCATAAAGTTAGGGATTAAAAAAAAAGCTAAAGGAGCATTTGTCTTTTAAACACAGCACCTGGGAGCTCAGGAGTTCTGCAGGGCCCACAGCATCCTGGCCTTTGGGAGGGAGCAATGTAACTACAGGGAAGCAGACAGAGCCCTTTAACCCACTGACCTCTTTTAATCTGCTTGTTAGCCTGGCTGTGGACAGGCCCAGGGGGTCTTTGACCAATGCCTCTCTGGGGAAAGGTCAAAGGTCAGGGGCACATTCCCTCATCATCATTATTCTCAATTATTCTTCATGCAGAGCCACTTTCTCCTTCATTTTGAGGAAGAGCCCCCATAAGTGTTTTCCAAGATGCTGAAGGGTGATGACCCAACCCATCCCCACTTTCCTCTCCACCTCCCTCCCAGGATGTCCCTGATCAAAGAGGCTAAGAGGGGATTGCAGTGAACAGAGAGGCCCCTCACAGAGAGAACTGCAGCAGTGAGCACAGGCGTCTATACTGCACACTCGTGCAGACCCACCTCAGCAGCAGGCCCTACAGCGCTCTAGGAGGCATCCAGGGTGTCTGATACAGCAGTTCAAGGCACAGCCTTTGCCATCAGACAAAGCAGCACTTCTAAAGTTACTAGCTCTGGAATCTTAGGCAAGTCATTTAACTCTCTGAGCCTTAATTTCTTTATCTGAATAATGGAGATAGTAATAGTTTTTATTTCAGAGGATTGTAGAGAAGATGAAATCGAATCATACACATAAAGCTCAAAGTAAAGGTTCAATACATGTTAGCTATTAATATGATTTTAGCAGTAATTTAAAAAAACTTTCCTTGATGATAAATGTAACATATGAGCATTGTACAAAAGTAGAATATAAGGAAAAGTATAGACCAAAAACAAATAAACAAACAAACAAACAAAACAGTCCTGGTAACTTCCCCCCAAAAGCTTGGTACTATTGACTTTCGGGAATGTTTCTGTTGAGTCTTTTCTCTGTGCATGGAGAAATGCACACACTACTCGTTCATCTTGTCATCATAAGAGCAACCATTCACTGCCCACCAACTAATTGCAGAACCTGGAGCTCAAATCCGGATACATTTTTTTCCCTAATTTTTACTGTAATTCTGGGAGGTGCTGTAGTCTCAATTTACAATGAGAAAACCAAAGATCGAAGAGGTGAAGCAACTGGCCCTCGTCACAGGGCAGTGGCTCCTGTGCAGAGCTCTGGCTGCAGGTCTCTCTGACTGGACTACCTGCACTCCGTGCATTAGCACAGGCTGCCAGGGGGCCTCTCTCAGTGCCTTTCCTTTTGCCATTCTTGGACTCTACCACTCCTCAAATAATACCAGCTGCTCCAGAAGTGGCCTCATTGTTTCTCCTTACTCTGCCTAAGTCCAAGGAATTTAAAAGAAGGGAACTGGGGTGTGGAGGGAAGGTGGTAAGAATGTCAGAACCACCCACAGTATGCTCTGTGGCTGTGCCCCAAGCTTATCCCCTCCCAGTGGGTGCTTTGGGCCTGGGCAGTCACCTCCTCTCACTTTCATCAAAGGCCTGTGACGCTGTCAGAAGGGATTTGGACAGATGTAGGATCTACCAGCTACTGCCTTCTCTCCTAGGTGGGCAGGTGCATTTCTGACAATCTCCTGCAGAGATAACACATAAAGATGCAAGTTTTGCCTCTAATTACTCTGGGCCTTATTTCTGATCCAATTAGCCTTAAAATAGAACATGAAGCAAGACCTTTAATTCTACTATTCAAACAAAACAATGAATTTTCAAGCTGCGGGTTAACTGATTCCATGTTTATTGAAGTGCATCAATGATAAAAGTTCAGGCACCCACCTCTGGCCTCAGGCCCCATTCTGGAGCAGTTATTCACACACAATTGACTTCCAAGATGTTCCCAGGGAGCTCCTTCCTGCTGAGGGCCACTAATGATTCAAAGGTAGGAAAGGTTTGTTTTCCCAGAGCCCATTAGAAGAACCAACCATTCACCCAACAGTACAACGTAGAGTGGGGATAGATCATGTCTCATTTATCATTGAAGAAAATAATGATAGTTCCCATTTAATAGACAAACAGGCTTCAAACTCTATGCTGGGTCATCTTCCTATATTATGCCATTTCATCTTTTCACAACCTGGGGAAAGAGAGTTGTAAAACAGCCTTTTACAAAAGAGGAAAACTGATTCAGGGATTAGTAAGTGGCAAGGCTGGAATTCAAACCAAGAATCATCTGCCAGCAAAATCTTTCACAACGAACACAGGCACCAAGGCTGTGCTCTGCACAAAACACACAACAAATAAAGGGTAAATTCATCAATCAATAAGTGAATGAACAAGAAGCAAATTAATGATACTTCAGCTAATGATGTATCAGTGGTTCCTAGCATTCACAGAAAAGCCAAGGCTCATCACTGAGGATATCTGAGGCTATCTGGATACCAAGACCCAGTCATGCCTCTTCCCGCCTGGGCTCTGGGGCAGTGGGATACACGGGACAGAAACTGCTACTCCCTCAGGGCTTCCCAGTTGCTTGAGCTCCTCTAGCCCCTCCTCCACCTCATGGGGAAAGGGTATTTTGGTGGACCATAACTACCTTGGGTGGTCCTCACAGTTAATTTGAAAAGTGAGACAGCTCTAAAGATTCAGGCAGACCCAATAAAGGCTGACCTCTGACCCGTGTTGAGGAAACCTCCCTCCATAGACTCAACGGGCAGCAATATCGGAGTGGAGAAGACATCCCAGCCCTTACCATGGCCACCTGCCACCAAGCTCCAGAAGCCATCCCCTGGGAGGCTCCACGTTTTCCCTGCCTGGCAAATCATTCTTTTCCTTCTTTTTAAAAAAGCATTTAGGTTTGGCAACCTGACCCTATGCAGTTCAGATCAGGACCCAGCTTTCCTACGCTGCCTGTTAGAGTGGCATCTCGGGTATAGCTTGGAGAGAAATTATGTGAAACTCTGGCCTCTTCCACGCCAGTCTGGTTGGAGAAAGATTCCAGGAAAGGATTAGGGAGCTGGAATCATGACATAGTACAGCAAAGGTGCATAACGTCTGCTAATGTTACAGCACATTAAATGAAGTTGTAAAATAGTAGCTTAAAGTTAGGCAGGCCAAACATAACACAAGAATTATGAAAAGCAAGGTGCCATTTTTCCAACAAATAAGTTCATTATATGAAGACCCAGCTTTGGTTGATTTAGCATCTTGGTATCCAATGCAGCTGCTGTGACTTTCTTTTCTTTCTTTTTCTTTTCTTTTCTTTTTTTTTTTTTTTTTTTTTGGTAGCATCTTTAAAGACCTCACACCAGTAAGTATGCATTCCAGTTTATTAATCATACCTATTTCTTACTGAATCCTTTTTATATGCCAGGCAATTTACAAATATGATTTCTTATCCTGGCACTAGTTCTACAAGGTGGGAACTTGCCCCATTTTACTGAGAAGGAAACTGACATCCAAGGGGGTTAACCGACTTGGCCACAGCACTGGCTGACTTTAATGGGGGAATTATGGTCCCCGCCAGTTGAAACTATCTGATAAAAAAACAATTCACAAAAGCAAAACCCAGAGATTTCCGATCACATTTCCTATTTGGGATGGAGAAACAACTCAGGCTTCTTTGGGCAGCAAGGAAAATCCTGCTATCCTCAGCTCTCCCGGGAGTGATAGGCGGTTATTTTTGAAAACGGAGGAGGGAAAAAGTACCTGCACCCTGGATGGTTCTTTGAAAGCTTGAAAGAGAACTAAGCCATTGTGAGAGGCGGGAGGAGGACGCGGTGCATACTCAGTCACTCGGGGCTCATGTATTCCCCACAGACAAGCCAAACTGCAATAGAGATCAATAGCCATGTGCACCCCAAAGTATCAAGACACAATGGGGGCTCGGGAGAGGCGGACCACGCTGTGCCGGGACCGGCTGTGAGGGCGCAGACCTGCTCGTAGGAGACAATCCCAGCGTGTGCAATCCAAGATAGCTCCAGGAATTCGTAGGTGGAAGGGACGGAGAGATAATGCAGCCCAGTCCCACCCCCCTTCAATGACTCACAACCAGAGACATATACACATCGACTTTCCTGGTTTAAACACACACACCTCCCCTGAGATCTAGCTTCAAAACAATAAGGGAAATACCAAGTGCGGAATGCATTTCAGGGGCTTTCCACCACCCAGGCCAGTTCCTGAAGGGGATGGGCGGGGTGGGGGGTTAAAAAGTAGAGCAGCGCCCAGGGGGTGCGGTCTGCAATCCACCCTTACCAGCTTCATGGTGGTGTTATTCTGTTCCCAGCGCCACAGCATCACGCTCATCTTACTTCAGGGCGAGGAAGGAAGGGGCAGAGGAAAAAGGAGGAGGAAAAAAAAAAAAAAAAGCCGAAGCACCTGCCCGCGCGCCCGGCAGGTCTGGCCGTCCAGTCCCGGGTCTCCTCTCGGCCGCGGCCCCTCCAGGCATCCCCGGCGCCCGCGGTCGCCTCGCCCCCGCCCCGGGGCCGCTGCTGCGCGCGGGGACCCTACCCTGGAGCCCGGCGCCCGCGCTGCTCGGCTCTCGTGCCTCCCTCGCTCGCTCCCCGCCGGCCTCCCCGCCTCCGCCAAATCAAACAACTCCCCCTGTGTCCAAGCGCCCGCTCCTCGCAGCGCGGAGGCCGCTGGGGCCGCGGCGGCCGGGGGCGGAGGGCAGGGCGGGGGGTGGTCGGAGGCTGGTGAATTCCCCGCCCCCAAGCTGGCCCGCGGGCCGCCCTGCATGGCCCCCGGCGCTTCAATGGGCCCTTCGCCACTGCCGCGGGTGGGCGCGAAGGGGGAAAGATGGTCGGAGTTGGTGGGAGGATACTTAACTATTTCGGGGAGGGCGTGGGTAGTAGGGAGAGCCTTGGGCATAAGATGAGTAGGGGTGAGGCAGGGGGAAGGGACTGTGGAGCGCAGTTCGTGGCTCCAGGGTCCCCACGGGTTCTTAGGCCAGACACCAGCCGGCGCCTCACTATGCGCGCTCATCTCCATCTGCATTTTCTTTCTGCACAGAACTCACGCAAGTTGGCAGAGCCGCCTCCCCCTGGAGCAGCTGGAACTATGGCTGCAGGATGGATGCATTTCTGACCCCCGCAACTCTAACCACACACACACACACACACACACACACACACACACACACACACACACACACCCTGCCCCAGCCCACACGCTGCGTCCCCAGCAACATTTATTTCCTGCCACGTGAAGGACAGAGTTTGGGTATTTCCAAACACACCTGGCCTGGCCGCTGCTGGAGAAAGGCCATTCAAGGCCCTCTGGAGAGGAGGAGGGGTCAGGCGGCGACAGAGGAGGCAGCCTGTGGCCTTTATGTCCTCTTCTGCCTGGTCCACCTGCCACAGGCGCCGGGTGCCTTCCTTTGAGGGCTGAGGACCCCCCCACACCTTCCTGCCCAACCCTTGTCCTAGGTCCAGCATCCTCTCATCTGGCAGTCCCCAGCAACTTTCAGTATCCTGAAAAGGCTCAAGATTCCTTCAGCTCCCCAAGGCAAGATGGCACTAGCCACCCAGACCTCGGAGCTTGTTTCTGATTTGGGCAGCTATGACATCCTAGGATGGAAATCCTGGCTCTCCCCCACTGGTAGAGAGTTATAATGAGAAATCATGGATTGCCTTATTATATATTCATTTCCATAGCCAAAACTGTTCATAATGAGGAAAGGTGATAAAATTGGTCCTAATCTTTTTCATCCTAATCTTTAAAACATGTCAATTAGATCAACTTGTCACCCTACCTAAACCTTTCAGGACTTGATTTCCTTTCAGAGTTTAAAAATCCCAGCTCTCTTCTATGACCTGCAACCTGGTCTCCCACCCTCTGGCCAGCTATGTTGCAGCAACAGTGGCCTGCTTTCTTTTTCTCAAACACATCCAAATCATTCCTACCTCAGGACCTTTGCACGTGATAGTCCCAATCCCTGGAGCACTGTTTCCCCCTAGACTTGCCCATGGTCTCATGTCTAATGGCACCTCTTCAGGGAGACTTCTGAGTCCTAATGTCGAAACTTCTCGTTCCCACACTCTCTTCCACTCCATCACTGTTGTCTCGTCGTCATTGTTTTGCCTACTAAGTTAACTTAGCTAACCTGTATTCTTGTTTCTTTTCTGCCTTGTCCCACTAGACTACACATTCCAACAACCTTGTCTGTTTTGTTTCCCTACTATTCCCCAGTGCCCAGAACAATGTGTGACCCATAGTGGGAGCTCAGTAAATGTTTCCCAAATGAAAGGCTGTTGATGATTGTCCTAGTGTAAGTCCATGCAGCTTCCTCTACAGCTAGGACTGAGCCAGACCCAGGCAGCAGATTCCACACCCTGCCTCAGACCCTAACTTAGACTGAACGACAAGAGGCCCTTCTATGTATATCTGTACACATATTTCTGAAGAATGAAACAGAGGCAGCAATATTTGCTGTCTCAAGGGAAGGGCTACAGGCTAGGACAACATATCAGAAATGAGAGAGCATGTGTCATTTGAAAAAGCATATTCTGTATTAAAATATATTTATATATTTGGAAAACAAATCCTAAAATAATTTTTCCAAAAATAAAGCTTGACAAATCTTATTGGCTAAGAGAGCAAAACACAAGATATCTCTATCACAGCTTTTTAAAGCCTAGAGTTCCTTGGAGTCGAGTGGGTGGATAAAGAATCCAAAATCCTGATTGTGTGAAAATGCTGCAAGATCAGGGATTTATACATTTTCTGGGAAAACATCATTAGGTTCATTATACTTTCTAGGATAGCCACAACATTTACGAACTATACATCTGCAGAAAGTCATTGAATGAGCAACTAGTTTCCAATCTTTGCTGGAAAAAGGTGAAAAAATACCACTCATGGTACAAGGAGAGAAGGGAAGGTGTGGAGGGAAATACAGAAGGTACCTGCCTCAGCTTTAATTAAAGAGAATAAAGCCTGTGACCTTTCCCTTCAGATCTCGCACACCTTAGGTCGTAGGTATTCTAGCTCATTTAGCAAACACTCCTTGAGCATCTACCGTGATGCATTTACCCAGCTTTGCCGAGGGTGTTGAGAATCAGGGAGGATTCCTTGTCTGGGGTATGTGTGTGTGTGTGTGTGTCCCCACCATGCACACACACAGTCTAGTAAGAAAATGGACAAATACACCAACAGTTGCAATGTAATGCAACAGGTGCTACAAAAGAGGGCTGTATAGTATACAGCTGGGTCATAAAGAAAAAAGCTGGCTGAGCGCAGTAGCTCACACCTGTAATCCTAGCACTTTGGGAGGCCAAGGTGTGAGGATTGCTTGAATCTAGGAGTTCAAGACCAGACTGAACAACATAGTGAGACCTTGTCTCTATATAAAATTTTAAAAATTAGCCAGGTGTGATTGTGCATGCCTTAGTCCCAGCTACTTGGAAGGCTAAGGTGGGAGGATCATTTGTGCCCAGAAGTTCGAGGCTGCAATGAGCTATGATGGTTCCACTGTACTCCAGCCTGGGCAATAGAGTAAGACCTCTGCAAATTCTGCAAAAAGAAAAGAACAATGCACAAGGCTGGGGAGCATGGAAGGACTTCACAGAGGTGATGCTGATCTGCTTCTGGCAGGTTTGACAAGAGGAGAGAAGCATCTCAGGAAGGTGGAATAGCATGTGCAAGGGTGTAGAGGGGTGAAAGTTCATGGCAGATTCTGTGTGTTCACATCACATGGGGTTATTTGGTAGGCTGGGACAAGCAAGATTGCTGTAAAGGACACTCTATTCTTAATTCTTATAAATCAGGGGAATGATTTGTCCAAGCTCCCATTTTAAGAAGACCTAGTAACAGCAAGAAGATAGCTTTAAAAAGGTAGAGGCTGGAGGAAGGGAGACCAATTAGATGTCTGTTGAAATCATGCAGGGGATGGGTATGAGGACCCAAGCAAAAAGAGGTGGGTGGAAGAGATGACTGATATCACCAGCATGATGGTACAGGTGGTTCCAAAGGGTAATGGCTGTGAGTTCACAGGTGTCAGGACCCTGTAGATTTGCAGAGACAGAAGTGGCTTCTTAAAACCTCCTCATCCACCAAACCTCTCCTACCACCTTTCTCCTTCCTCCTATTTCCATAATCTTCCACCAAGACCTTTGATGTGAAGTAGCGGAAAGAGATCAGTCTGTGTTGACCACATGGAACAATGCTTGTGAAGATCTGCCCTGAAGTGTGGTCTGGTTCCTTCCAGCTGTTGGCCTCTTTTTTCAGCTCATGGCTTTCTGACCCATCCCCTGGGCCTGACTGCTAGCTTAGCCTATCTCCCTGAGCATGACCATTCTTGAACTCTCATGGTAGCCATGAGGTAGGGCCCCAGTGTTCTGGTACTGTGGAGCCCCTGGTGGGGCTGACTCCTCAGAGTCTGGATCTGCCTTTCACTGAGTGGTGTCCTCTGTTCCAGACCTTTCCCATCCCACCATCCAAGAGGCCTGTCCCACATCGTTCAATCACTCAGCACTCCCATGTCTGCCTCCCATGCTTCTCTGAATTTTCGGCACCTGCCCAGCTGTGGCAGCCACATGATAAATATCTCCTGAATGAAAGTTGGACTGTCCATCTTGCTCATCAAGGCAGAATGAAGAGGGGTTCAGGCCAGGAGGCAGGGTTGAGGCCTGGCATCCCAAAAGGTGCCACTGGTGTTTCCTCGAGCAAGAGCTACTCATCATTGGACCTTCTTTTCTTCACTAAGAAACTGATGATCTATAAAGTTCCTTCTCACTCCTAAATTCTGCAAGTCCAGCCCCTGTCTGATAAACTAATTTGTGTCCAGCTGTTAATGGCTTAATGTGTTTCCCAGATAGCGTACTTCAGTTTAACAGGGGTCTTCCACTCTTTCAGCCAAAGCGATGACTAATGGGAAAAAGCTCAGACACGGTGGGGGCCGGCCAGGGAAACTTCAGACAAAGTAGGCTCTCTAGACTGCTCCCATGCATGATGTGGGCTGACGCCTCTCCACCCACGCATGAGGCAAGGCTGATGGGGGGATGTCAGCTTTTACATGGTCTTAAAATGACAAAAGAAGGATCAGAAGCAGTGTGGCACCCCATGGGGAGGAGGGAATGAGCTAGATAGCTTGTCAGAGCGAGCCCATTTTGCCTCCAAATAGCTGGGCTTGAATATAAAAATACCACAGAAGAGCTTCACATTGCCTGTCACATGAAAATCCTAGCCATAGTAGTGGCTATTTATTGAGCATGGTACAGGACACCTTTCACTTACTCATCACAGCAATACTGAAAAGGATCCTTTTTCCTATTTTGCAGATAAAGGCTCAGAGAGGGAGAGTGATTGGTCCTCTTCATCTGACTTGAAAGCCACCAAACAGGAGTAAAACTCAGGCCTCCCTGCCTGGTCCCCTATTTCTGCAGTTGTCTGCATTACTGTCATATTACATGCAGGAAATGAAACCCCAGAAATGCCATCTCTGGGATAATGAAGGCAAACTGTGTGCAGACATTTTTGCAAGTAGCTTAAAGACTTAAAGTCTCTTTCCTTCTCTGGGGGTACCCAGAGACCTTGGAAAGAAAGGAAGAAGATGTATGAACATTAAAATAAAAAGCTTGTGGAAGTACACAGCTGGTAGGCTTTTCAGAACTTGAGAGTCGAATTTAAGAAAAGCACTAATCCTTCCTAGAGAAGAAAGGACTCCTGTCCACAAGCCAGCGACAAGGAAGGCCTGAGCACAAGAGGTGCCGTCTCCCCTCCACCAGCCTTGGAGGGGAGTAAGCCTCCTACCAAAAGGTCAGCCTTGGAACACTGGGGTCTGCAGGGGGTTGAAGGCCGTTGGAGGGTTTGAAAGTAAGATGTATGGCTTTCAGGAGGGCAGACACAATGTCACACTGACAAGCCTATGAATGAATGAATACGCCCCCAGAAAGGGCTGGGTTGGGCCAGCAAAGGATTTCTCTCCCTCCTCTCTTCCCTTTTCTTTTTTCTTGAGATAAAGAATTATGTAAAGGGATCTCCCCATTGCGCATACTAAATGCCACTGCATTTAGTATGTTCCCTTGACAGGGTTTAATTTGTCACTTCCTGGCTCCCCCCACAACTCAGATACTTTCTTCCTTCTAATGGTGGGGGTCAAGAATTTCTGGGTGGAGTAGTATCTCCTATCACCTCTCCCAATGTCCCTGTGGGCTGCCTACTCCTCTGGAGTAGGTCACGTATGGTCACACCTCCATGCCTTTGCTCAGGCTGTTCCCTCAGCATGGAATGTTTTTCCTTCCATTCTCTACCAATTGATATCACGTTGATCTTTCAAGACTCAGAGCAAAACTAACTGCTGGTGAATTCTCAAATCCTTACCACTCATCAGAAGTATGTATATGCTCTTAGTACTTTGTTTCTATCTCCTCTATGGCCTTTATAACAGTACAACTCTTCTTATAGTAGGGGAGGGGTGCATTTCATTTGTTGTTATGGATGTCAGCAATGACATTAATATTATTACAACTGGATTATAAGTTGCTTAGGGACAGGTACTCTATCTTATTCATCTTTGTATACTCAGAATAGTACTTGGCTTATCATTGGTATAATTAAATAGAATTAACAGATTCAGTGTCAGGGCTATAGGGAATTTAAAGATCATCCCATCCTACTCCCTAATTTTCCAGAAGAATCTGAGTCCCCTAGATAGACCCGTTTCCACTGTACCATCAAAAATGTAATGAAAATAAACTGCACTGAAACGGGAAGCCAAAAATACTAGGCATAAAGGCATCTTGGGTGAGACCTCAGGAAGAAATCAGAAATTCATGATGCCCTTACTAGGCTAAAGATTCACTTGTTTGCTGGGAATCTGGATATGTACTTGACATTTTCTTTTAAATATTACCAGAAGGAGAGCTTTTGGAGAGTGAAGATTATGTGTCATTTCTCTCTATAGCCCTCAAAACGCTTGAAACATAGAAGGTGCTCAGGGTAAAAAATAAGTTTCAGGATGAATGAATGAATAATTGAAGACTAATTTGGAAGCTCCAGGGTAAGTGGTTTTTTACTTATTCAAGCAGACAAACTGGTCCCAAGCAATCCAGAGCACATACCCCAAGAGCAGACATGCTATTCCCATGAATCCAAGGGTTGCCAGGTGCCCCTGGAATTTATTTGCTCTGTTCAACATCCGGGGCCTGAGGACTCCTTCTCCGGCCCCCTCCCCACCCACCACCTCAATGCAGCAGATAAGGGCTGAAATTGTGCAATCTTTGGGAGACCTCTGACCCCCTTTTAAGGGCCTCCGTGCTGCTGGTCCTCCCTCCTCCCACCCTCCCAGGAGCTGCACCTCTAGGGTCAGGGCATGGGGACCTGTGGTCATTTTGGGAAGTGCCTTAAAGACTCATTTTAGGCATATCTAGTCTACTCAGGTGGGCTAGGGGTTCATCAAGGTGAAACAAAAAATTTTTTTTAAACTTAAAAAGAATTCCTGCCACAGAACTGTGGGCACAGAAATATGGATAGCTATTGTTGAAGCACTTTTAAAAGTTCAATGGCTTCTAACTTTTGTCCTCTGTTCTGGTTTTGTATTTGAATGATTCAGAGAAACCGTTTAGAAAGGAGTTGCCCTCAAACTCTCATTGGGTTGCATTGGTTTGTTGGTTTTTTGTTTTGTTTTGTTTTCAGTGGTTGTGGTTTGGTGAGGGTGAGGGTTGGTGTGGTTTTGTTTATTTTATTTTCCCTGTGGGATCAGCCCTTTCATTCTTGGCCAGTTCTGGTCACTAGGGATTAAGGTTAGCAATTTAAGAAGGAGTGTCTTTCCCAAAGGGCTGTGGTCTATGTTTCCTGGGAACTATTGAGGAACTGAGTGCCTCCCTAATAATCTTTTTGCGTAGGGAATGTGGTTGCTAAAAGTTACCTGATTGAACAATTAAAGGAAAACAAATAGCCTTGAAGTGGGTTAAAAAATTATTACCTGATGGGAGGCTTGGGAAACCTTTCCCTTAGAACAAAAACAGTAGGTAAACTAACTCGATTTTTGTTAGGCATCTTAATCCTCCCAGGAGATGGTTGTTTGCAAGCACACATACACAACGGTGGACACAATCTACTCCAGGGCTTCCTTCTTCACCCAGCCCAGGAGAGAGTGCCTCCACTGAGCACCACTGGGGTGGGGGTGGATGCTGGCACTCTGGGTCTGGTCCACAAACATGAGTTGAGGGAGGAAACAGGTGCACCAGCAGAAACAGAGTGTATCTGCAATCACACTCTATCCAAAAGTCCAGAGAGGACAACCTGGGAATTCCCAAAATGAAGGTGCCATTGTTTAGCAAAGGAAAATTTCAAGTGCTGCTAATGACTTGCTTTTGGCTTCTGTGCAGGTACATGACATTGCATTGGTCGTAATTACTGCTGCTGTTGATTGGCCTCAGCAGTTCTGGGCATTTCTCAGATTGTAGATCAGAACCAGTAGGGAGGTCCTCCAGAGCAAACTCAATTCCTTTCCACAGCTTCCTTCCTGGTCATATTCCAGTGAAATTCCAACATCAAGAACTCATGATAACCTGGTTTTATGTTTTTCAAAAACACTTTCACATCCGTTATCCTGGCAGTTATTCTTAGAACTGCTCTGTGAACTAAGCTGAATGGCTGGCATGGTCCAATTTTCCTGAGAAGGACACTGAAGCACAAAGAGGTTGAATGAGCTGTCCAAAGTTGCACAGCTGCCTAATGAGAGGTTCACACTAGGCCTTAGACCTATTAGCTCCTATCCAAATAACCTCCTCATAGGTTCTCAAGACAAGTGGACTTTACACAATAATGTTATTATTAGCAAAAGTCCTAGGCACTATCTAAGTGCTTTATATAAATCACCATCTTCAGTCCTCACAATAAACCTTTGAATATGGTACCACTGGCATTTTACAGTACAATGGAGGTACACAAGTGTTAAGCAAATTGCTAATTGTCACACAGCTTATAAATAGTGTGGCTGGAATTGCAACACAGGCCTGTCAGACTGCATAGCCTGGGACCTAAGCTTCTGTGCCTTTCAGCATATTTCCTTAGACTAGTCCCTGCCATCCCTCCTCCACCCCATGGAGTCCACATAGAACTAGCCTGCCTCGAAACAGCCCTTTGGATATTTGAGGACAAGTGCTAAGGCTTCCCAAATCTTCTCTAGGCCAGGACAAAGGCCCCGGTTCTTTCAATACTTATTCTACCTCTTTTCCGTCCTTTTGCCATACCAGTCCATCCTTGAAAAGGCTCCTCAGGCATTCTCGGAGGGGTGCCCGGAAGCCCTTATCGGCTACTTTTTGTTGACTGAACTCATCAAACTCTACTTCGCTGACTGATATTAGGCAAGCACAGCAAATGGCACCATGGGGCTGTGCTGCTGTGAAGGGGGGTGAGAAGCCCCCAGAGGAAGGGCTGCAGAGAGGAAGTGCTGACTCCTTTTTCTTCTCTCCTTCCCAATGAGAACATGGAAAAAAACAGCCTGCCCTTCAGAGATTGCCTCCCTGCCTCTGCTTTCTCAAGGAAATGTTTTTCCGAGAGCCACTCAACGTGCGTGCAGGACGCCCATCCTGGATGAAGAAGTTCCAACCACATGTGTCTGCTCTTCATAACCTGGAGGAGACCCTGTGCCCTGGCATCTCTCCCTGTTTCCCTGGATTGCTGAGGATTTGCTGTCCCAGCTGGAACTCTTAGCTCTTAGAGCTGGTAAACATCAGGCTGTGCTCAGGCTCCGCAGCTTCTCTGCAGTTGGCAGGGATCAAGCCCGTCTGCAGGGAAGAGATAGACATGGGTCTGTTTTCACTGGACAGACTCGTGGTTATCTTCCCGAAGGAAGCCTAGGGGGCTGGGCTGGGAGCCTGGAGATCTGCACTGCAGGCCCTCAGGGTCTGAGTGCATCCTCCAGAGACAAGCTGCTTGAATTGAAGTTCTGGTCTTTCCTGGAAAACTATGTGACTTGGGGCAAATTATTTAAATTTTTCATGCCCTGCTCTCTCATCTGCACATGCAGATTATAATGATACCTGTCTCTCAAGATTGCTGTGGGGACCATGTGAGATATGCATGTGAACACTGGGCACAGTGCCTGTCACATGATCAGTGCTCATTGAATGTTTGTTGTTCCTATTGGTATTATTGCTTTATACAACTTGACTAGGGATCAAGTTATACATGGCTAGAGCATTTTTAACTTTGCAAGGACTTTCATTTTTCTCTCATTTGATCCTAATAATTCATTGAGGTGACAACATCAAGGTTTACCATTACAGTTGTGTAGGAGAAAACACTAAAGCCCAGAAAGGTGAAGTGACTGGTTCAAGGTCACAGTGTAGACCCATGATTAGATCCCAGACCATCTGACCTCCTGCCTTAGGCTCCTGAGATAGGGCTGTGACGAAGTTTGACATATACTATCACTGCATTTTCCCTCCTGTTATGTAGCTGTCTTATTTACTAAAAGCAAGAGCTACACTCATGATCTAGGACATAAAATTCCCAAATCTGGATATGTACAGGCTACCCTGATCTATACACCCCAGTTTCTATCCTAAGGGAAGTCCAAGGAAGAGATTCTTGTATGTTTTCATTCCCTGACCTGGTTCCTGGGCCAAGGCTGGTCCAGTCCCTGCCTGGTGCGTGAGTCAGTTTATAGCCTGGCTCACTACCCAGTCCATCCCATCCTGGGACATCAGGTTCAGCCAAGACTCATCATCTGACTATGAGCCACAACTCAAGGGTGTAGGGTACCAAGTCTTCCTGGAGCCTTCCACAGGATCATCCCCTGCAGTCCACCCCCGAAGGAGCCTTTTATGATTGCCCTAGGAAGGGGCCCAGGCTCTCTTTTTCAATGACCCAAATCCAAGCTCATTTCTCCTGAGGCCTTTGGACTATAGCAAAGCAGGGTGGGAGAAGGAGGTGGAAGGAGGGTGTAGCTGGCTGCTCCAGATGCTTCCCTCTAGTTGCCAATCCCAAGCAGCCTACAGAAGGAGATCCCAGGGGTAGCAGGGTTCACACCTGGAGCTGAGAGGCACCATGCTTCATGAAGTGGCTCCAGAACTACCAGTTTCTCACACCATGATCCATCCAGGACTGATAAGCACCATCCAGTCCCCATCCACACGAACTTGGTTTGCAGGCTGGCTCAGCTGTGTGTTCCTGGGAAGGACAGTTTATCTCGGCACTCTTCTGGCTCTGAGAGCTACTTCACTCCCTCCTTAAGAGACATCAGCACTGGCTCCACTCAGCACTTATTGTCCAAGGATGCTTTAATGACATCAGCTTCCTGAGAGCTGGACAGTTCCCCTCACATCAAAGCCTGACTAAGCTCTCCTCTACCCCCATCACCATGTTCACACTTGGATTCATCCTTCAGACCATGACAGCACATGGAACTGGCCTCTCACAGTCCACAGGCACCCTGAGCACTGCTTGGCAACTTCATCTGATTCCTCTTTGCATTACACAGAGCCAACAGGGCTGAGGATTTAAAAAGAGGGCCTTGTTGCAAATGAGTAGCACTACAGGGATTGAAAACCAGCTGGCCACATGGCAGAATTGTCCTTATATTTATTAATGTATCCAGCAAATATTTTTTTGAATGACCACTAAGTGCCAGGTTCTATTCTGGGTGATAGGGAGGGAGAGTGAGGAATGAGACAGACAAAGCTGGCACCTGCCCTGGAAGAGCTGATGCTAGCATGGCATTAGTGACAAACAAGCAAGTGAAGATATAGTAAGTCCTAGAGAGAAAAGCCACTGAGGGATAGCATGTCCTTGGGGTGGAGTGGGGAGAGCATTTTGGAGGGACTGCTCAGAGAGGCTTCTCCAAGGAGAGCTTCTGCAAGCAGAAGCTTAAACAAAAGCAGGAAGCAAGCCACATGGAAGACCTGAAGGGGCAACGTTGCGGGGAGAGGGAACAGGAGTGTGGAAGCCCTGAGCAGAATGTGACCAGTGTGCCCCCAAACAGCCAGCAAGCTACTGAGATGAGAGCACAGTGAGCAAGGCAGTGGGCAAGAAGATGTGAGGAGAGAAGGGTCAGGCCAGCTTGTATAGAGCAGGAGTCAGCAAACTGCCACCCAGGGGCCAGATCCAGTCCTCAGCCTGTTTTTGTAAGCCCATCAGTTAAGGACAGCTTTCAGCTTTTCCATTTTTAAAGGGTTGGAAGGAGAAGGAGAAGGAGATAGAGGGAGGGGAAGAGGAAGAGGAAGGGGAAGGGGAAGGGGAAGGGGAAGAAGAAGGAGGAGGAGGAGAGAGGGAGAGAGGCAGAGAGGGAGGGAAGGAAGGAAGGAAGGAAGGAAGGGAGGGAGGGAAGATGAGGAGGACAGGATGAGGAGGAAGAGGAAGAAGGATGAAGAATGAGGAGGAGGAGAAGAAGATGATGATGTGATAGACTCCTATTTGGCCCACAAACCCTAAAATATTTACTATCTGGCTTTTTACAGAAAAAGTTTGCTTATCTCTCACATAGAGACCTACAGAATTGTAAGCCGTTTAAATTTTATTTCCAGTGTTATCAGAAGTCACTGGAAATAAGTCACTGGAGGGTCCTAAGCAAACAAGTGGAACAACCTGATATAAATCTGTTAATGCCTATACTCTGGCTACACCATGGAGAGATGACTGCAGGGTCCAGGGTGGTGGCAGAAGGGTCAGATCCAGGACACTTGCACAGGAATGAGAGGAGGGTAGTGTTGTCTGGGAGGGTAGCAGTGAGTGTGGTGAAGAGGTATCAATTTTGAAATATATTGGCAAAGATGTGCAACTAAACATGAGTGTGAGGGAAAGAAAGGAGTGAAGGATGACTCTTAGGTTTTTAGTTTGAACAACTGGGCAAGTGTTGGTGCCACTGACAAAGATGCAGAAGACTAAGGGAGAAACAGTCTGTGAGATGAGCTTGAGAAATCAAGAGTTCCAGTTTGGGCATGACCAGTTTGAGATGATTAGACATCAAGTGGAGATATTTATATATGCATCCATGCAAGATGCACACACATATGACATAAAGAATGATGATGTCACTGATGCTATTTGAGAAAAGAAAAGAAAAAAGAATGTACTGAAGGCTTACTCTTACATGTGAAGTATTTCATACTCATTCTCACAACAACCTATAAGGAAAAAATTCTCCATTTGTCTCTCCTATTTTACTGATAAGAAAACAAAGCCAGGGGTTCAAATTTCTTAACACCACATCTATTAGCATGAACAATACATCTGTGTCTACTTGGGAATACGCCCTTCCTTTTTTGGTGCTTGTGTTGAAGCATTTTTATTTGGGGACACAGTGGACAAATTGAGTTCTCCCAGTTGTCTGGAATTGTTTCTACAGACCAGGGACAATAAAATTTTCTTGTTTCTTACCTCTGAATTTAGTACAATTAAATAAACACATGTTTTCATTACAATATTTTTTCTTATACAGTACTTAATTATAAAATGCATGCTTATTAGTTAAAATTATAAATATGAAAAAAACAGAAAGACGGGGAAAATTCATAATGTTTCTAACCCTTAAATACAGCCATGGTTGAACATGCTGGGGCTGTCTGAAGGCTACACTTACTTGCTGTACTGATAGCAACAATTAGTTTCTGGGTTCAGAACTCTGGGTAGAAGGTGGAAGGACAGACAGGATCAGGAAAAGTAACTAATGGGTACTAGGCTTAATACCTGGGTGGTGAAATAATCTGTACAACAAACCCCCATGACACAAGTTTATTTATGTAACAAAGCTGCACATGTATCCCTGAACTTGAAATAAAATTTAAAAAAAAAAGAAAGAAATTGAAGAGGATCCCAAAGGAAGCTATGAACTATATGGCAGAGCCAGGTAATAAAAATGCCTGATATCTATTAAAGAAACACACAGCTGTGTGGCAAGCACCGCACTAAGTGCTTTAACTGCATGACCTTATTTAATTTTTGCACTTCACCTACAGTTGAGGAAACTGAGGCTTTCATCACCTCCAAGCAGCAATACCAAGATTTTAATTCAGGTATAATGGGAGATCTTCAACTAGGCATTGTTCTATGCCTAAGAACAATTACGATCTATTGCAAAGCAAAGAAGTACTCAATAACTAGTTCTCGAACAAATAAATAAAAAAACTGAGAACAAAACTAGAAAAGCTTTGGGAACTGGGACAATCCAAGATTGACTAATTGATTCATATAGTCCATATATTTATTGAGCAGCTACTAAGTGCCGAGCACTGAGGTAGACACCCTGGAGACCAGCAGTGAATAAGACAGACTAAAATCTCAGTCTTGTGGCGCTTACAGTTTAGAGGATGTATCACTGTGGTGGGTAGAATCCAGGAAAGTGCTGTGAGTGGCTGGCCACCTTGATTTCCCCCAGGAATGCTTTCTCTAAGACCTACAGGTCTCATCATTCATCATTTCATTAAGGCACGTGTTCATCCTGTGCCAATCCACTTGTTCTAAAAATCGAAGAACTTCAGGAATGGAAAAAATGTAATTACAGAGCACTACTTCTATTTTATTTTTTAGACTTTAGATTCCTGGCCATCTCTTATTAGCTTATTTCTGCTCAATTTCCAGTCAGACCCACTAACTGGGATTTTTAACCCGAGGGGTCTCCATGGATAGAGAGATGTTATACGACCATACGCTTTGCAGTGGGCAGGGCAGTGAAGGGGAAGGAGGGTCCATAGCTTTTGTTACATTTCCAAAGGGGTATGTAACTTCAAAAAAGGTAAAAAAAAAAAAAAAATCCATAGCTCTAATCTTTTTCCACTTCAGTGATATTTCCCATAGTCTGTGAATGTTACCTCTTTTTTTTCCTTAACAGTCTCCCATGGAGCCGAGACAGTGGCATTTGGGGTTTGCTTTCAGAAACTATGTGAGTACGGCATTGGTATTTTTCCAGGCACAGCATAAAACGGAGCCTAATTCATTCACTTCCACATTGACACAAGGGAGAATGTTCTAATTCTGCAGCCACTGAGAAAGGCAGTGTCGCCCCCAGGCTTCACACAACCCTCTTTCACTTAATTATTATTTAAGTCTCACCCCTGGCCCTGACTCCACACCGTGGGTCTACACCATTTCCCTGAGTACACACAGCCTTAGATTCCTTTGAGCCAAAGAAAATAATGCTGTTCTGATAGTTGAAGGCAAGAACAGACTTTCTAAGCAGGTTGTTCATCTGCCAGAATTCTTGCATGCTATGCCTTATTCTTAAACTCCAGATATCAATCAGCATCCTATAGGGTAGAGAAATGGAACAGAAAATACAGACAGTCTCCTGTTATTTCATTTTGTCGAAAGCAAGTAGCATACTCAAGTGGAACATTTAAAATCCAAGATCTTTGTGAGCATTCATTCCTTCATTTCTCCAACAAATACATATCACATATCTACTGTGGTCCAGATACTTTTTAAGTGCTGAGGACAAAGTAGTGAACCAGACAGACAAGGTTCCTGCCCTCCTGGAGCTTATGGACAAGTGCAGGAAGAAGACATTACAGGTAAATACAAGTGTGCTAAGAAGTATGAAGGAAAATATGAAGTGCTATTGGGGACAGGTAACCAAAAGACCCTATGGAGTAGATTGATGTTGAGGAATAAAAAAGACTTTCCTGGCTGGGCGTGGTGGCTCATGCCTGTAATCCTAGTACTTTGGGAGGCCAAGGTGGGCACATCACAAGGTCAAGAAATTGAGACCATCCTAGCCAACATGGTGAAACCCCGTCTCTATTAAAAATACAAAAATTAGCTGGGCATGTTGGTGTGCGCCTGTAATCCCAGCTACTCAGGAGGCTGAGGCAGGAGAATTGCTTGAACCCAGGAGGTAGAGGCTGCAGTGAGCCAAGATCACGCCATTGTCCTCCAGCCTGGTAACAGAGTGAGACATCATCTCAAAAAAAAAAAAAAAAAAAAAGACTTCACTGCTGAAGTAACAGCTATGCTGATACCCAAGTAGAAATTGCTGAGGCCAAGGCGCACGGAGGAGAACAGAAGATTAGGAGCCACCAAGGCTTCTGCAAAGACCCTGAGGCCAGAACTAATACAGCATATTGCAATAACTGGAAGAAAGCCTGTGTGGCCACAGCATGGAAAATGAAGCCACAAATGTCTAGAAACATGCTGGAGAAGAAATCGGGGATTTGCACAGAGTGGGCTTTGCATATCATTGTAGGGATTTGGATCTTTATGCTGATAGCAACGGGGAGTCACGAAGAAATATTCGGCATGTGTGTGTGGGTTTGTCTGACATGATCAGATTTGAGGGTTTGTTTTGTTTGTTTGTTTTGAGATGGAGTCTCACTCTGTTGCCCAGGCTGGAGTGCAGTGGTGCAATCTCGGCTCACTGCAGCCTCCACTTACCGGGTTCCAGTGATTCTGCTGCCTCAGCCTCCCGGGTAGCTGGGATTACAAGGACGTGCCACCACGCCTGGCTAATTTTTGTATTTTTAGTAGAGACGAGGTTTCACCATGTTAGCCAGGCTAGTCTTGAACTCCTGACCTCAGGTGATCCGTCCCCCCTTGGCCTCCCAAAGTGCTGGGATTACAGGCGTGAGCCACTGTACCCAGCCAGATTTGAGGTTTTACAAGATCATTCTGACTACAGTGTGAAGAATGGGCAAGGTTCAGTAGACCAGGGGAAAGATGCAGATGGTTTGGACCAGGGTGAAGGTAACGAACATGAAAAGAAATGGACTTACCTAGGAGAAAACCGGGAGCATGAACCAACAGAACTCAATGGTAGGTTAAATGTGGAGATGAGGATGAGGGTAGGATTAGTCCTCTAATCAGTAATTTCTGGTAGTCCTTAAAGCAGTTCTAGACATCCCTTCCTCCCTCTCCCCTAGGAAATGGCTAAGTTGAGTGGACATCGCAGTTGGGGTTACAGTAGCTGGGTGTAAGTCACTGGCCATTGTTGTGTTGATTGAAAAGCCACAGATGTGCTCACCTGGAGCCTTTGTGTTGGCTATTGTGCTGCCTGGATCAGGCTCTCTGGTCTTTACCTGGTGGGTTGTTCAGTTTTCACACTGCTGCCTCTGAGTGGTCTTCCTTGAGCCCCTCATCCAAAGTTGCCCCTGTCACTCCGGAGCATATCATCTACTTTACTTTCTTCATAGTACTTGTCGTTCACTGAAATAAACTTACTTTTGTATTTGTTTACTCGTGTTTTGTCTACATCTCTCCACAAGAATGTAAATTCCATAGAAGAGAAATTTTGCCATTCTTGCACCACACTGCTTAGAACAGTGCCTGGTACATGGTAGGTACTTAATCAAAAGAAGATAAATGAGTGAATAACTCCCCCAAGACAAAAGGCCTCCAGACTGCCCTCTCTTTGGGCATTCTGGACATCCATAGCAACCTTGACTTCAGCCTTGGCCTGGTCTGAGTGGTCCCTGTGGTTGGATTCCCCACCAGCTGCTTCAGACTCATTCTGGCCTCCATCTCAACAAAGGGCTCAGGTAAGCTGCAGTTTTCAAAGAACAGCACTCCCATGGGGAATTCCTTTTCTTTATTCCCCAAAACAGAAGAATCACCAGCACTGGTATTTTTCCAAACTCTATACCTTGGGGCACAAAGCAAAGGCAATAGGATCCCAGGACAGAATTACTCATTCATGCCCATGACTGGAAGAACTCACAAGCAAATATTGCTTGTGCTGCTGATTCGCTACTATTTTTTCCCCCTAGTTTTCCCTATAGAGCTCAGGGCCAAAGTCAACTGCATTTGTAGTTCATAACTGGTTCTTTTTAACCCAGTGTATTGGACAACATTTGGTTCTCCTAGCTAAATTCCTTCTCAGAAAGGGCACTAGATTCTTCTCTCTTACTCCTCTAAATTTTATTCTGAAAAGATGCTGTTTGCATAACATGAAGATAGGGACTCCATTCTACAGAGGGGAAAGAAATCTGGCATAGTAAGCCCCAGCCAGGCCCCTGAAAAGCCCAGCAAAGGGACAAGTCAGTGCTTCGTCGCCAGCAAGTGGTCATTTCTCAGAGCTTGTGAGTCGATGGTTGGTGTGCATGGTTCTTCTGTTTTCCTGCAACATGCCTGCATTCTCCCCTGAAGCCAGGAGGGAAATAACTAATAACAGAATCGCTCTCCAGTATTATTTCAGCTAAACTATAATATGATGCTGGTAGGATGATAAAATCAATTGTCATCTTATAAACCTACTGGATTGCCCTGGAGTTGGGTTGGGAGTGGGCCTGAGAATGGGGTAAAGACAGGGTCCTAGAATGGCGGGGTTAGACAGAGTGTCTCATTCTCCAGCCTGCCTCTCAGAGGAGCAATGCCAAAGCTCACACTAGCAGATATGCTGGGCCGCCCTTGAAATGAAATGAGGATGCAGTTCTGTTTTAAACCCTAATTCATCTGCTGGAACTCTCACTTAACTGGGAATATTTTTCTTTTTCAAACACATAGGTGTTATCCTATCCACTCGCCTCTTGAGTCAAATGGACAGGATAACACCTGTGTATTTGGAAATTTACAAAAAGAAAAAAATCAGCTCTGAAGGATGCTATGGAGGGCTGAGCTCAAGATAAGGGCTGTGCCATTTGTAGACCACCTTACCTCCCACCCCCGGCATTTCCACATGCTCCACACCACCACTCATCTGCGTCTTCTGCACCTGCGCCTCAAACGGCAACAGCAGCAATCATTCATTGAATAATGATTCTTCAGGATGTGATGAGCACTTTGTATATATTATTTTTTCAGTTCACATTAAAAAGCCCCATGAGGTGGGTATCATTATTATTTATATTTTACAAACAGGAAACTGAGAAATTAGAGACATGAAGCAACTTGCCCAAGAAAATATAGCTAGTAAGTAGTACCTGATGTGGGAGCCAACCCCAAGAGTACCCAGCACCAGAGGCCCCTCTCCATGCTGTTCCTGGCCTCTCCTTGACCAAGCAATCGATTTATTCTATTTATTAAGTCAGGAAAAGTGCATTTGTTTAGTTTTTGTTTGTTCCCAGAAAGACTTTCACCGACTATTTTTCCTAACACTAAATTAAAATAATTCCTGAGCCATAGTTTCTTCTTAAAAGTTAGGGTGTGTTAGACAAGATTATCATTAAAGTGTCTTTCAGATCCTTGCCGGGCACGGTGGCTCACGCCTGTAATCCCAGCACTTTGGGAGGCAGAGGCAGGCGGATCACGAGGTCAGCGGATCGAGACCATCCTGGCTAACACAGTGAAACCCAGTCTCTACTAAAAATACAAAAAAATTAGCCGGGCGTGGCAGTGTGTGCCTGTTGTCCCAGCTGCTGGGGAGGCTGAGACAGGAGAATGGCATGAACCTGGGAGGCAGAGCTTGCAGTGAGTCGAGATTGTGCCACTGCACTCTAGCCCGGGTGACAGAGGAAGACTCCATCTCAAAAAAAAAAAAAAAAAAAAAGTGTCTTTCAGATCCAAAGTTTTATGATTTCATTCTGATCAATTGCACAAAAGCACCTTCTTTCTCTCAAGAAAGAAGTTGGTGGGGGGGGAGATCTTATTTGGTTCTTTAGAATATCCACCAGTAATTCTCTGTACACAGGACGGTTCCTCCAAAATTCTCAGAGGGGATAATTAATTAAGATCAATGACCTCCTGGGGGTTGTGGAAAAGAGGGCAGAAGCAGTTGCTCTGCCTCCCTAGTGAGGTCTTGGCTCCCTTTCTGGCAGCCAGCTGGGTCTAGTCACAAGGTGATTGCCAGCCTCATCAATCCCCCATGCACCAGCACCACAACCAGCCCGAGCTGATGTGGAGGGAACCCACAATCCCCCTGGTCAGTTGACTGCACTGCAGCAAAATAGTAGAGGGCTCCACTGGGCCCCAAGCCCGAGCCCCGCTCCCCTGCAACCTACTCAGTTCACCCACCACTGGGGCTGCCCACCAACTCAGTTCACCCTTCCCTGCGAGGCCTGGGCCTGTCCTTGGCCATCAAGTCTCCTTCCATACATTGGTGGGGATGGATTCCTGGTCCCCTGCACTGCCTCTTATAACGAAGTCACCCCACTTGCATCACAGTCGCTGCTTCCTGCTCCTCTGATCCACCACCACCCTTCGCCGGCTCCAGCTCCTTCAGCCCCTCTCTATTGCCCATACATTTCATGCGGCTCCTTTTTACCACTCAAGCCTCATCTTACACAGCACCCCCTCAGAGAGGCCTTCCCTGACCCATCACTTGTCACATTACATTATTTTCTTCACTGCCTTTAGTATTACTTGAAATTACTGTGCTTATGTATTACATCACCTGGTTCCTTCACGATTTGTTCATCCTTGTGTCCCAGTGCCTCAAATAGAGATGTAGGTGCTCAATAAATGGGGTGAACAAAACCCTTTATTCTCAACATTAAATTGAGAGGGGATAATATTTACACCACAATGTAAATATTACAATGAGTTAATATTATGATGCTGCTGTGAGGATTAGAGACAACGTATAATATTTTTGGGGTTTGTCGAAGACTAGGTTCCAATAACTGGGCAATGATGATGGTAGTGATAATGATGACACTGAGAGAGGCAGCACAAAGAGACTGGGGGTAAGACTGCAGGCTCCAGAGTCTGAATTTGGCTTTGGCAATTAATTAGCTGTTTGATCTTCAGCAAATAAATTCTCTAAGCCACAGTTTCCTCATCTGTAAAATAGAGATTATAACAGTATCTCTTAGGGCTTTTGTGCAGATTAAATAGGACAATCCATGAAAAGTACCCAGAACAATGTCTAGCATATACCATACCCTCAATAAGTGTAAGCTGTTACTGTGCACCAGGTACAGGGCTATTCATGTCCCTTATACCTTCCCATCACACACCATGCAGCCTATGAAGCACTTTCCCATAAATCCTCTTAGTTCATGCTGCTGAATCTTATGATGAAGAGGAATTACCCACTCTACTTTATAGCTGAAAAAACTAGTGTTCAGAGAGGTCAAGCAACTTGCCTAAGGTCACACAGTTAACCTGAGGCAGAGAAGCAAAAGCCTTTAATTCAGAAATTCAAACTCTCTTCTTGTCACCACCCCAGGCTTGCTCTCTTGTGCAACCTGCAGCCCCAGAATCTGAGGACACCTTATGAGGCAGTATGGAGAAACTCTGCCATGCTGCTTGAGTACTCCTGCTAAAAATAAACAGGAGCCCTAGGCCTCCACACACACGTTGAGGCCAACTGTGTTTCTCCCAAGCCCGCTCCCTTATAAGACAGTCAAGGGTTTGGCAACACCACAAAGGCAGATGAAGCCTGTGGTTTCCACCAGGAGAGCAGGCTCAAGGTTCTGGTGCTCCCTCAGCTTCAAAACAACATTAAAATAGCCCCACATTAGATGGGAAAAGGTGAGAGCAGGGCGCTGAAGCGGTCACCACAGGCTTTTTCAAGTTTCCAGCTGGCACAGTGTGTTCTCTGGGCATCAGGGTCTTCCCCGTGGATCAGCCCAGCCCAGCTCAGTCCAGCCCAGCAGCCCCTCCTGTTTTAGTCCCTGGCCTTGTCTCAGCCTCTGTCCTCAGAAAGGTTTTCAAAGGTGGCCTGACCAGGCCTTGGCAGCTCTCTGTACCAGGGGCAATTCAGGAAAGGGGCTCTGTGCGTGAAGTCCGAGAAATCCAAGGGGCTGGATGCAAATGAAGTAAGGGGAAAAACAAACTGTGCTCACCAAAAAGAAACTGGCGCCCTGATCAGTCTTTTTAACTCCCAGCAGGAGCAGATTTGTTGTGACTAATGCATCAGGCTTTAAATAGTTTCACGCGGCATACTGATTAGTCCAAGGCACAACAGAGGCAAATGCAAAGTTTCCAAAAAGAAGAAAAGGCTGCCACTCTCAAAAAACACTCATCTGCTGATGGACGCCCACCCTGTTTAATTCCTTAATAAAGCAACAAGGCATAGGGAGCTGGGTGAGAAAGGAAGAACACGGAGCCAGTCAGATTCCTGGGGGTTTCAGGTTGACTCTGGTTATTCTTTTCCTCAGTCACCCTTCATGACTGCCCCTTGCACGCAGTCCAAATTTCTTGGTAATACCTTCTAGACTCTTCATGAACTGGTCCTGTACTGGTCTGAATAATGTCTTGCCAAAAATTAATGTCCTCCTGGAACCTCAGAATATGACCTAATTTGAAACTATGATCTTTACAGATTTAATTAGTTAAAATGAGTTTATCTGGATTAGGGTGGGTGTAGGGTAAGTGCCCCTTATAGCAATAATTTAAGCATACCCTTAGAATGACCTTGTCTGGCAGAAACACCTGAATGTGCGTTCTGAGCCAGGGAATCCAGACGTAACCAACCCACAGATTCATTCCTTGCCCATGAGGAACATCTGAGCCCCCATCCCGTCCCATAGAACATGAGCTGTACAGGAGATTGAGGCTCTGAGCTCTAGGTTAAATGAAGTTGCCAGGTGGAGGTCATTAAGGGGAGGCTGTTAAGCGAAAATGCTGTATAAACTACAGGCTTTTTGAAAGCAGTTGTGATTTTCCTGCGCAGCCAGCCACCACTAGGCTGTGCAGTTATCTTGTCCAGCCTGCTGCCGCTGGACCATTTCTCTGTGTAAGGTGGTTGTCCTGTCCAGACTGCTGCCACCAGATTCTCTGCCCTGTAGGTAAGTCCCTAATAAAACTCCATATCTCATTTGCTGGCTCTGGGTCTCTTCTTTGGCCTCTAGAACCTAGTGTCTTCCCTATTGAGAATAATAGGAGTTTAGCACAATACTGGGTTGTAAAGCCAATGACTGGTGTCCTTATAACAAGGCCATGTGAAGACACAGGAGACACGAAGAGAAGAACACCATGTAAAGATGAAGGCAAAGACTGGAGTGATGCATCTACAAACCAAGGAATGCCAAGAATTGCCAGCAACCTTAGAAGCTAAGAGAGAGGCATAGAGCGAGTCCTTCCCCAGAGCCTCTAGAAGGAACCAATCCTGCCAACAACCACATTTTGGACTTTCAGCCTCTAGAGCTGTGAGATAATAAATTTCTCTTGGTTTAAGTCACCAGTTCATGGTATTTTCTTATGGTAGCCCTAGGAAACAAATACAGGTCACAACCTACATGTCTAGCCTTTTTTCCATCCAAGTCACCTTCCTCACGGTCCATGCATGGGATGTAGCTCTTACACATTTAAAAAAAATAGAATGACAGAATTCAGATCTCACCTCTACCATTTTGGCTGCTGTGTGACATTGGGCAAACCAATTCTCTTATTTTTAGTTGTCTACTCTGTAAAATGAAGATAATAGAAGGACTGTTGTGGTGAGTTGAATGTGAAAATGTAACATAACAACAGGGAGACTATATTCACCACCAGAATTTTCTTGGGGAAGACATTGAATTTGTTTGGAAAATACAGCTAAATCAACCTCTTGCAGAAGAGTGGATCCCAAGGGCCATGATCTGGACACAATGATCTGGATCATTGATCCTGTTGATTAACACAATGGATCTGTAGTATGCAAGTTGTGGGTGATGGTGGCAAGAGTTGGCTAACAAAGGGCGAGGAATGTAGAGTTCACAGGAAAGAATCCAGGAGAGAAAAGGGCCAGCAAGGAAGCAAGCAAGGGAAGGAGACGGCAACACTCCTCCATACCACGGTAGGCTAAGGGGAGTTCTCTGGGAAAACAGAAACCTCTAATGGATATTTTTAGTTGCTTGTAGTGAAGTATACAAGATAAGCTCAATCCTCCATGTCCTCTACAAAATAACCAGTCAAATCCACATTGGGTAACAACATTTTTATAATCATGGATTCTTTTGGTTCAAACTTGGAAATGTATTGAGTTTAGAGTCTGGGTTGTTGTTATGGGGTAAAAATGAAGAAAGCCCATGCAGACACATGAGCTGGAGAACCAGGGACCTGAGTGACATCTGGTTTACTCACATAAGAAAGTTGCCAGCTTACTGCAGGTAGTCTATCAACATTATAAATAAATGTTTGCTTCAGCCTCAGCCCTCACCTTCCTGACCATGCCTTGCTCCTGCCTAAGCTTGGGATGACTTATCCTCTTCCTTCACCACTTCTTCATCTATTTGAATCTTACCCAGCCTTCAAGAATCAGCTGCCTCCTGCACGAAGCCTTCACCCACCTTCCCAGCCAGAAAGGATGAACTTCCCTTCTCCCAACTTTGTGCAGTGTGTTCCTATGTAACAGGCACCTTATTCCTTCTGGAGTTAATTAATAAAAAGCAAAGTTAAAGGTCATGCAGAGGAAGATAAGGGAAGATCAACTCAGAAAAAAGAGAAAGGCCCAGAAAAAGGTAGGGAAAGGGGAAAAGTTGGGAGGAAGGGCATTGAAAAGCTCAAATGGCCAACTTTTTTTTATCGTCATTGTATACTGGACTAAGCAAAAGGGACAGAGGGGAAAGGCAGTATCTCTAGCTGGCTCTTTTGTAAAGTTGAAATTCAAGCATTTCTCTTGACTCTTGAATGCCATTCTGAAATGCAGTGAAAACAATTGCTATGCTGGTAACGTGGTTTCCTGGAAGCTCTCTTATAGTCATGTAGGCATGAATTACCAAAACCTCCACCCACCAAGCTTTCCCCCCACCCTCCCTCTGAGCAAATAAATACACCAATCATGGCCTAAAATGGGCATTAACCTCAAAGCTGGGACAGGTGAGATGCTTTGCCCCACCCACTAAGGTCTCCAGAAAGGAGCTCTCCATAGGCCTGGAACAAGGAAATAATTCAATTTACATATTAGTGGAGAGGACAGAAGATAATCAGGGGCTGGATCCACCCCCACCTGTCCCGACTTCAGCACCTGTCCTGGAGCCTGGGCTACTGGGAGCTGGGGATAAAGGAATGAAAGACACATTTACTGTTCTCAAGGAGGTCCTCGTGCAGGGGGAGACCAACCAGCAGGCAAGTACAGTACAGTCTGACTAGTGCAGTGACAGAGTAGCCTGGAGGTTATTGCAACCCAGAGAAGAGAGCCTAAACCCAAGGAGGGACTGCTTGGGCTGAGCCTTAGACATGAAGAGGAATTCTATGTCTTCAG